>NC_064640.1:913477904-914153738 GCF_023864345.2 Schistocerca serialis cubense | reverse complement strand
TCGTACCACGTACCAACAGTTAGGCTCACCACGCCTTTCTACACTCCTGGAAATTGAAATAAGAACACCGTGAATTCATTGTCCCAGGAAGGGGAAACTTTATTGACACATTCCTGGGGTCAGATACATCACATGATCACACTGACAGAACCACAGGCACATAGACACAGGCAACAGAGCATGCACAATGTCGGCACTAGTACAGTGTATATCCACCTTTCGCAGCAATGCAGGCTGCTATTCTCCCATGGAGACGATCGTAGAGATGCTGGACGTAGTCCTGTGGAACGGCTTGCCATGCCATTTCCACCTGGCGCCTCAGTTGGACCAGCGTTCGTGCTGGACGTGCAGACCGCGTGAGACGACGCTTCATCCAGTCCCAAACATGCTCAATGGGTGACAGATCCGGAGATCTTGCTGGCCAGGGTAGTTGACTTACACCTTCTAGAGCACGTTGGGTGGCACGGGATACATGCGGACGTGCATTGTCCTGTTGGAACAGCAAGTTCCCTTGCCGGTCTAGGAATGGTAGAACGATGGGTTCGATGACGGTTTGGATGTACCGTGCACTATTCAGTGTCCCCTCGACGATCACCAGTGGTGTACGGCCAGTGTAGGAGATCGCTCCCCACACCATGATGCCGGGTGTTGGCCCTGTGTGCCTCGGTCGTATGCAGTCCTGATTGTGGCGCTCACCTGCACGGCGCCAAACACGCATACGACCATCATTAACACCAACGCAGAAGCGACTCTCATCGCTGAAGACGACACGTCTCCATTCGTCCCTCCATTCACGCCTGTCGCGACACCACTGGAGGCGGGCTGCACGATGTTGGGGCGTGAGCGGAAGACGGCCTAACGGTGTGCGGGACCGTAGCCCAGCTTCATGGAGACGGTTGCGAATGGTCCTCGCCGATACCCCAGGAGCAACAGTGTCCCTAATTTGCTGGTAAGTGGCGGCGCGGTCCCCTACGGCACTGCGTAGGATCCTACGGTCTTGGCGTGCATCCGTGCGTCGCTGCGGTCCGGTCCCAGGTCGACGGGCACGTGCACCTTCCGCCGACCACTGGCGACAACATCGATGTACTGTGGAGACCTCACGCCCCACATGTTGAGCAATTCGGCGGTACGTCCACCCGGCCTCCCGCATGTCCACTATACGCCCGCGCTCAAAGTCCGTCAACTGCACATACGGTTCACGTCCACGCTGTCGCGGCATGCTACCAGTGTTAAAGACTGCGATGGAGCTCCGTATGCCACGGCAAACTGGCTGACACTGACGGCGGCGGTGCACAAATGCTGCGCAGCTAGCGCCATTCGACGGCCAACGCCGCGTTTCCTGGTGTGTCCGCTGTGCCGTGCGTGTGATCATTGCTTGTACAGCCCTCTCGCAGTGTCCGGAGCAAGTATGGTGGGTCTGACACACCGGTGTCAATGTGTTCTTTTTTCCATTTCCAGGAGTGTAAATCTAGCAAGGACCTCACTGCTTACAACGTACAGGTAATTCCAGTGCTTGGACAGTGTAGTTTGCCTGCCACATACAAATCTCACACCAGGACAGTGCATTTTAAGGTGTTGAAATCAACAGACAATGAGAACATTTTCAGTTTAGATGCCATTGATTTGTTTTGCCTTAGCATCCAAAACAATGTACTTTCCACATCGGCTTTTGATCCGAAAACCATTGTAGCTAGCTTGCTTAAAGAATTTTCTGAACTATTTTCCGAAGGAATGGGAAAAACAAATACTTTGTGACGCATGTTACATTGAAAGACAATGCATAGCAAGTTTTTCCGGGCCCATCACGTTCCAATTGCTTTAAGACACAAAGTAACCAGTGAATTGAAAGAATTGCAAGATAATCGTGTAATTGCTCCCATTCAAGCTAGTCAATGGGCCAGTCCACTAGTTTTTTTGCCTAAGCCTACTGGTCGCATTCGTATTTGTGTTGACCTCAAGTCTACAGTCAACTCACAGACAGTAGTTGACAGTTATCCGTTACCTCGCCTGAGGAAATGGACAGGCTTGGTACAAGGCGTTACTTTTCTAAGATAGATTTGCGTGTCGCCTATTTGCAAATTACACTGGATGAAGAATCACAGAAAGTGTTTGTTGTAAATACACACTTAGGACTGATCAAGTATTTGCGTTTGCCTTTCGGCAGTGCTTTCGCAACCGCCATTTTTCAACGTTACTTGGAACAGCTGACTGCAAAGTGCCATGTTGCTACAGTATTGTCGTCTCAGGTCGTACACCAGAGGAACACATTGCCAATTTGCGTAATCTTTATCGAGTGTTGTCAGAAGCAGGACTCAAGTGTCGTCTCGAAAAGTGATTTTTTTGAAACTGAACTACGGTACTCACGTCATGTGATAAACAGTCAGGGTGTGCACCCCCTCAAATCTAATTTGCTTGTAATCCGTGACCTGCCGGTTCCTCGCAATGTGTCTGAACTGCACCCAGTAGTAGGCAAGATGACGTACTACATTCGGTTAATACCAAATGCCGCTCAGATCGCAGCTCCATTGCATCGCTTGCGTCGCAAAAATGTGCCGTTTGTGTTGTCTAAAGATTGTCAAGATGCATTTCAGAAACTCAAAATTGCTTTCCTTAGTGACGGATGTTTAGTGCATTTTGACTCTGCCAAGCCAGTAGTTTCGCAAGTCGACGCTTCTTCCTACGAAATCGGCGCTATGCTTTCGCACAGAATTGGTACACAAGACAGACCTATTGCTTTTACTACAAAGTTGCTCACTCAAACTCAGTGCAATTATTTTCACACTGAAAAAGAAGCTCTCGCTATTGTGTATGGAGTGACTAAATTCCTTCATTATTTGTATCGTCGCAAGTTCTATTTAGTGACACAGCACAAGCCTTTGCAGTCGTTGTTTCATCCGTCAAAGTCTGTTCCTACGTGCACTGCTCAAAAACTCCAACGCTGAGCTTTGCTGTTTTCGCAATATCAGTATCAAATTGTGTACAGACCTACGGAAAAGCATGGCAATGCAGACACCCTTTCTCGCCTTCCGATTGGCTCAGACTCTGATTTTGATGCATCTGCCGCATCTTGTTGCCAAACCTACGCCCAGGGCTCTGAAATGCTGGAATTTTTCCCTTAAACTACAGAAAAATAGCACGGGCCACGGAAGCTGACCCCGAGCTCAAGATTTTGATACGTTACATTCGCATATCTTGGCCGCGTTCATTGAACAGTATCCAGAACGCTGTCGCGCGCCGATATTTTGCACGCCGGCATAGCCTTTAGTTCAACAAAGTGTGAGTCCAGTTCAAAATGACAATGGACAATCCTGTGTGCTTATTCCCAAAGTGCTTCAAAAGGACGTGTTGCGATTGCTCCGTCAAGGATATTGGGGAATTGTTCGCACTAATAAGTTAGCGCGCCGGTACTGAACTTGGCAGGGCATGGAAGCCGACATTGAACAGACGACGTCACAGTGTCACGCATGCGTGGAGAACCAATCCTCTCCACCACAGACATTCTCAGCTTGGCCTAAGACTCAATCGCCGTGGCAACGAGTGCATACAGACTTTGCAGCACGCCGGCCGGTGAGGCCGAGCGGTTCTAGGCGCTTCAGTCTGGAACCGCGCGACCGCTACGGTCGCAGGTTCGAATCCTGCCTTGGGCATGAATGTGTGTGATGTCCTTAGGTTAGTTAGGTTTAAGTAGGTGTAAGTTCTAGGGGACTGATGACCTCAGATGTCAAGTCTCATAGTGCTCGGACCCATTTGAACTATTTGAACCTTTGCAGGACCATTTTGGAACACTCGTGGGCTCGTAGTGGTAGACTCCTTTAGTAAGTTCCCATTTGCAGTGCCTATGGTTTCTAACACATCACGTAGCACCATTCAAGCGCTGTCGTCCATGTTTTGCATAGGTTTGCCAGAAGTACTTGCGTCGGACCACAGACCTCAGTTCACTTCACGTGACTTTGAACAGTTTTGTGAATGCAATGGCATTCATCATCCAACAAGTGCTCTGTTTCACCCGCAGTCCAACGGAGAAGCAGAACGCTTCGTACGTACTTTCAAGCAACAAATGGCAAAGCTTCGCCCCATCCACTCACGGGAACAGGGGCTGCAACTCTTTCTCGCCTACTATCACTTCCACCCACTAGGCGGACCATCACCGACGGAACTTCTGCATGGCTGCCCCCATCGGATGCTGCTACACTTGCTACACCCACCGTAGCATCCGGTGCCTCCAATGGTCTGCAAGTATCGCTTTGCGCCGCGCGATCTTGTTCTTTTCAGGGTTTATGGCAACCGTGGTCGCTGGGAAAGAGGCATAGTCCAGGAACGCATTGGTTCATATGTGTATTTAATTGTAGGTCTCGATGTTATTACTCTTTTTTTAAATCTTTATTAATACAATGCAATAATAATGATAAAAAAATACGAGACAAAGGTGCTACAATACAATACAATACAATTCAGTGTGATAATACAGAATAACCCACCAACTAATTAATTTGTGCGTCATTTTATAACACAAAAATCAGGAGCAGCTTGTACTTAATTGACTGGCACAAACTTACGAGCAAGTTAATCTACTCTATTAATCTACTCTAATGATAATCTACTCTGTAGCGTTACAATTGTGCCAGATGATCTATAAACCTACTTTTGTGGCCTGCTCACTGAGCTAATCCCAGTGAGTGTGCCCTTGGCACTGGGCTGGCCGAATTACTTTAAAAAACCGCTGCAGTCCCTACCTGTGTTAGTGTTCTAAGTTCTACCTACAACTGCAAGTAACTAATACCTAATTGAAAGTACAGATGTCTCTTTTTTTGGGGATTACATACACCTGCCAGTCTGGACCTGTAGTGCGGCGGATTCCGCGACCAGCAAGTTCCACACCCGGCGGTACTGGGCGGGTGCACCTTAGTCTTCGTCGGTTCCTTTGTTGTTATCCATTTTGGTTCCTGATAAAATCCCTCGTTATCTTTTGTGATATTCTGTTTGCCGAACTGTTGAGGACATTAAAGGTGTCCGCACGTCGTATTAGTGCATATGTGTCGCTATTCGGTAATTGGGTTCTTAATTCGCGGGCCACATCATCATATAACTGGCAGTCATAGATGACGTGTCCGGGTGTACCATCCTGAACGCCACAATCACACGCTGGTGTCGCCTGTTTGCCTAATCGACATAGGTATGTCGGATATGGTTATGTTCTGTGAGAAAGTGCAACAGGACCCAGCTAGGCTCAAAATAGCTCATCTCCAATCTCTCCTTGACGCTGGGTATCAATTGAAATACCCTTCTCCCCGTTTTCTCATTTTCCCATAATTGTTGCCATAACTTTTCCCCTCTTCTTTTGACAGCAAATTTATCCCCTACCTGTACCCCCATGATTTCCCTAGTCCTTTCTATCTTTCCCTTGGCGACCCAGTACCACGCTGCCTGCTCTCTTATTTTGATGTCTAATGGACATAGCCCCATTACTACCAGTAAGCCCCCCCCCCCTCCCCATGAGTCGTTCGGTATGCTCCAACGGAACGCAGTAACATGTTCCGCTGCACCCTTCCCACGCTCATGGCGGGCATCACCTCGTGAAGCTGTGTGCCCAGACCCCACACGCATATCCTACTATTGACACGAGGACGCTGTTATGACAGAGTCTGATTAAATTGGGTGGTAAATGGAATCTTTTGTGTCCTATGTTTATAAGATTATTTAGGACTTCTAGGGCTCGTTGTGTTGTAATGTCTATGTGTGAGGTGTAATTCCATTTCTCGTCAGTTACCACACCTAGATATCCTGCCTCGCGACTCCGAAGAAATGGAGTTCCTTCTATTCTGACTGTTGGGTTTCTAGTTAGACTGCCTTTCAGCAAGAGGTATGTAGATTTGTGTGGTGCGACCTTCATTTTCGCCTCTTGGCACCACTCAATAAGTGATGTTATCGATCGTTCCACTTTTGGCTCAAGATCTTAACGGCTACGGCCGCCAACCAACAAGAGAAGGTCGTCAGCGTAGGCTAGCACGTCCGCGCAAAGTTGTAGTCTCTCTAATAATGGTTCTATATTTACATCCCAAAAGAGTGGTCCCAGGACAGATCCCTGGGGCACCACTTCGTGATGGTTTTACATATCTTCCCGCTAGGCGATGATAACGAGACCTCCCTGTCCATACAATAGCTCCTTAGACAGCCATAGAGGGGCCCTGGCCACTCCTTCTCACGCAAGCGGGAGAAGAGCGAGGGCCACCATAGGTTGTCGAAGGCGCCACTGATGCCCACCATGATGCCTACCACATACTTACGCGGGGCTGAGCTGCGGTCCTCAGCCGCCAGGGCAATTGCGTCAGACGCCGATCGCCCCGGCTGGAAGCCGAGCTGCCTGTCGCTCATCCCGTGCAGTGTCCTGTGTGCTGTCAGTCTGTCAGCCAATAGCTTCTCTAACAATTTTCCCAAGATGTCCAGGAGACATATTGGCCTGTTGGGTTTGGATTCCGTAGGGTCCTTGTCCTTTCCCTTCTTTATAATGTTCACATTAGCCTTTTTCCAGATTTTTGAGAATTTCCCAATCCTTAGGCATTCATTGAAAAACCCCGTGAGAGGTGCTATTAGCTGAGGGGCGAGGAACTGTACAACCTCCGCTACTATACCATCCGGACCAGGTACCTTTCCCTTTTTGAGTGCTTTTATATGTGCAGCAACTTCTTCCTCTGAGAAGGGGTACACCATGGTGTCGTTGGTATACTCTTCCTGATCTTCCCTGCGGATGTGCTGTTGGAGTTCACTTTCCCCGTTTTCCTCATCATCTGGCAACAGAGTGCACAGAAGTACACAGAGGACAGAGTCCTCCTGCGAGGATTCTGTCATTCGGTCACCATCTCTGATTGTTGAGAGGACTGCAGGAGATCTTATCTTCTCTCTGACCAGCTTGTAGGAGACCCCCCAAGGGTCAGTGGTCAGTTGATTGAGTACATACCTTTCCCAGCTGTTCACTCTGACTTCCTTCAATTCTTTTTGAAATATTTCTCTCGCTTCTCTGTATTGCTCCAACCAATACTGTTTTTCTTGCCAGACGGCATTTCGCTGGTACTACTTCCTCGCCCATCTCACAGACTGGCGCATACATTCTAGGTCGACAGTTCATGGTGATGGAGAGGCCGCAACGGCCCTTCTACTGGTTGGCACAGCAGATTTTACCGTTCAACAAATGACCTAACCAGTTCCTCGGCGTACCTGTCAACGTCAAGGGCACCCTCAGGCAACGGAGGAAAGTCACACTCTCGAGCTAGGCATTCCCAATCCGTTTTGTTGAAATTAATACAATTTCAACAAAACGGATTGGGAATGCCACCCCCAGATCCCAGTGGCACTCCTCGTCACTAAGATGGATCACAATTAGATTATGATCACTTGTAGTGACATGATCTAAGACTTTCCAGTTTTTGATATGGCTGATGGAACTGGGCGTTGCCAGGGTGACATCTATGTTAGTCCCTAGTCCGCTTCCTCCTGTGTAGGTGGGGGGATTTCCTGGTTTGTTTGCCACTACAAACTGGGAGACCATAATTAACTCTTCGGCCTTCTCGCCGTTCGCGTCCCTGATGCCGCTGTGCCACAGAGGGGATTTGGCATTCATATCGGCCGAAGTAATAACCTTTCGCCCTCGCAACGCCGTGGTGACTCGTGTAAGGTGGTCCAGGAAGTCCTCGAAATTTCCTCCATATTGTAAATACATATTTACGATGTGTACCGTTCCTACTGGGGATTGTAACTCCACGACGTTGCAATGACTATTTGATAACTGCGTTCTTGTGGTGACCCGCAGGGCCTTGTTAGCTACAATTAAGACTGCCTTGGGCTCTTCTACAGTGGAGATTACCTGCCAGGTGGTGGACATGAAAGAAATTTGCCCAGCACGAGAAGGCTCCTGCAGGCAGATTACATCCAGTCTCCACTCCTCCACTGCCTTCCGGAGCTCCTGCATGACAAGCCGACTGTTATGGATGTTGATCTGTCCTATTATTATTTCAGTTGACGTTATGAAGAATGAGCGTGTGAGTTGTGAGGGTGTGAAAGGTCAGTGTGAAAGTTGTGGGTGTTGACGTATCCAATTTTGTTTCAGTTTTCGTTATGGGAAGTAAGTACACTACTAGCCGTTAAAATTGCTACACCACGAAGATGACGTGCTACAGACGCGAAATTTAACCGACAGGAAGAAGATGCTGTGATATGCAAATGATTAGCTTTTCAGAGGATTCACACAAGGTTGGCGCCGGTGGCGATACCTCCAACTTGCTGACATGAGGAAAGTTTCCAACCGATTTCTCATACACAAACAGCAATTGACCGGCGTTGCCTGGTGAAATATTGTTGTGATGCCTAGAGTAAGGAGGAGAGATGCGTACCATCACGTTTCTGACTTTGATAAAGGTCGGATAGAAGCCTATCGCGATTGCGGTTTATCGTATCGCGACATTGCTGCTCACGTTGGTCAAGATCCAATGACTGTTAACAGAATATGGAATCGGTGGGTACAGGAGGATAATACGGAACGCCGTGCTGGATCCCAACAGCCTCGTATCACTAGCAGTCGAGATGACAGGCATCTTATCCGCATGGCTGTAACGGATCGTGCAGTCACGTCTCGATCCCTGAGTCAACATATGGTGACGTTTGCAAGACAACAAGCATCTGCACGAACAGTTCGACGACGTTTGCAGCAGCATGGACTATCAGCTCGGAGACCATGGCTGCGGTTACCTTTGTCACTGCATCACAGACAGGAGCGCCTGCGATGGTGTACTCAATGACGAACCTGGGTGCACGAATGGCAAAACGTCATGTATTCGGATGAATCCAGGTTCTGTTTACAGCCATACTGGCGTAGCATCCGGCGTGATGGTATGGGGTGCCACTGGTTACACGTCTCGGTCACCTCTTGTTCGCATTGATGGCACTTTGAACAATGGACTTTACATTTCAGATGCGTTACGACCCGTGTCTCTACCATTCATTCGATCCCTGCGAAACCCTACATTTCAGCAGGGTTTTGCACGACCGCATGTTGCAGATCCTGTACGGGCCTTTCTGGATACAGAAAATGTTCGACTGCTGCCCTGGCCAGCACATTCTCCAGATCTCTCACCAATTGAAAACGTCCACACAATGGTGGCCGAGCAACTGGCTCGTCACAATACGCCAGTCACTACCTTTGCTGAACTGTGGTATCATGTTGAAGCTGCATGGGCAGCTGTACCTATACATGCCATCCAAGCTCTGTTTGACTCAATGCCCGGGCGTATCAAGGCCGTTATTACGGCCAGAGGTGGTTGTTCTGGGTAATGATTTCTCAGGATCTATGCACCCAAATTGCGTGAAAATGATATCATATGTCAGTTCTAGTATAATATATTTGTCCAGTGAATACCCGTTTATCATCTGCATTTCTTCTTGGTGTAGCAATTTTAATGGCCAGTAGTGTATGAAAGTTACAATCTGGCCAGCTCTTATTTCAGTCTGACGCAATTCCTCCATTTGCAAGGACGGACTGTACACTCTTTGACATAAAACTCGACCGGCGGCCGGCCGCTTCAGAGGCTAAGTCCGCGCCGATCGCGACATGGGACAATAAAACTGGCCAACTCGCTAATTCTCTAAGTCCGGTTATCTGCACAATCTGGCAACACTGCAGACTGCGGCACTTCCTGGAGGAAAACTTGTCCCATGATAGAGAAACACTACGCTGATTACGCCTGTGGTCTAGCGGTAGCGTGCGTTGTTTCTGTTCGTAATGTCAGTAGATCGAGAGCAGCTGCCATAAAATATTTTTATAGCCTCTTCTGTCTGAATGCTGAAGACGTGAATGTAATGGTAGCGCAGATTCAATCTATTTCGCTTTCTGACACACCGATATCAAAATTTTATCCAGTAACGATTTTGCGGCAGATTTCCTGCAGACTGTCCTCCTCTGGACGCCGTATGCGGCAAAGCTCCGGGATCCATTTGCTGGCTACCGGCAGCGGCCGTGGCGACAGCAGCGGCGCTGCACTCCCCCGTTCTTTATCGAAAGCGCCTGCTCCCGTTCATCGCTTTTGATGATTTAAAACGCTTTATTATTAAATGTTGCTCCACAGAAAATTTCTACGATTTCCATTCACGCTCAAAAGCAACGGAGACAGACCCCCTGATTAGTAGGCGGGTATTATATTACATTAATCGGCAAGAGCTGAGTATGGCACGAAATTAATTTTATAGACTGGGACGAAATTAAACCACCTCGCTACATTCGATGAATTTATAAATGCTTCATACCTCGTTTCTTTTCCTTTCAAACTCAATTATTTGTGCAACTTTTGGTCAATGTTCGGATGTTTTCGTCAAGCCGGGGTGAGCGTCTGTGGTGTAAAGTGTATTACAGTTCTCGTTTCATTCCTTATGGTAACTCTATGCGATAAACTGTGTGAATACCTTGCAATGCATGCTCTGTAGCAGTGCAGGAACACTGCACATTTGGAGTTCCATGTATGGGTTCATGAAGTATTTAATGTTGATCGGAAGTGATAGTTAAGGTCATCAAATTTAGACCAGAAAAATTTGTCGTTTTGGAGGTTTCAGAGAACGGAAATGAATTGCTAACGCCGGTGTTAGAAAACGTCTACAGTTAAATGCTATTGCAAAAATTTAGAAGAGGGGAACTATATTAATCAACATGTGCACTTCATAAACAACCTTCTGACATGTTAGACCTATATGACGAACAAAACTCAAATTTATATCGTTGACAGTCGCTTTGAATCTTTTCAGGATCTATTTTACGGTGAAGCACCTTGGCATTTGCAAAGCACACATCCATGATATTAACTTAATTTACTAAGTCGAATCGGACGAAGATTGATGTTTAAAGGCATTCTTCAGATTTCGTATAAAGAATTTTTACTAGCCGTTGGCAACTCCATTAATTAAAATGGAAAATAAAAGGTTGTAGTCAGCGGCTTCCACCGAGATTGGAACTGCTATGTCATACAGTGCGACCACGGCAACGCACAAGGGAACCTCTTTTGTTTTAATTTTACTTTTTTTCTTTTACTTTTTTTGACGATTACCCCTTTTTTCCTCTCTCATTTTAAAGCCCCTTAGGAAAATGGCAATAAAAAAAGAAACTAAGTGCCACCGCCACTTTTCATCCTATAACAAAAAAAAAAAAAAATCTGGTCCACTTCAGGCGTTGGCTCCTGACTAAACCTACCCCAAGAGCTGCCTATATACCAGGGGAAATATGGGAATTCAAGGTTAGGGCTATCATTACAAACAAAACAAAATCTTCCTTTTTCTGAATTTTATATTTATTTTGATTTTTGTTTTGTTTATATTTGTTGTGTAATTGTCTGTAGTTTGGGTGGCGGACAACGACATAATGACGGTCGTTGAGGTATGTCCAAAAATCGAGTACAGAGTCTACTGTTTGTCCAACTAGGTAGTGAATGGCATGTCCGCGAATCCAATTCACAGCATTGGTCTTTGTCCGAGGAAAATAGTCACGTCCAGGAACTAATAATGAAAGGGGAGTATTCCGATTCAGAATGTCCCGCGTTAGAAAAGCCACAATATGACGAATAACCTCTGAGCTAACGACACACTGGCGACCACAGACGGACTATAGTCACTGCGATGTTGCCTGAGCCTCAAAACGCAACCTTAAAACACACAAACAGGTGTTACTTATGTGAAGAACGCCGTTCTTGGAGTCCAGAAATTAATTATACTTTCTAAGTGTCTCATCTTACAGTGGATTCTATCGTACGAGTCTTCGATGTGGGAAACGAATGTCAAGTGAATTTAGCGAAGTAACGCCGGCCTACACCCGGAAGTAAAAGCACTATCAGAGTGTTGACAAATACTTGCTACGACGCTGCCATTTCTCGGTTCTCTTACGAGGCAGCTCTTCAGCGAAATGCTTGCCGTGATTCTCCGATACGGTCCTTCAGAGTGGAGACGCGCGCGCACGTTTGGTTTTTATGCGGCGTCCTCCCCTGATGATTTCTGACGTCGCCTTGTGGGCTATGTCTACATTTGAGACATTCAATTATCATTAATCCAGAATGATACAAGTTTCACCTTCCGGCGTGGAAGAAGGCTGTTGACGCCGACATTATATCATTTCAACGTAGGGAAAGCAAAACGGGTCATTCAATGTTTCTCATTCAACATAAAGCATGTGAGATAATTTTCCGTAACGTTCATAATCATCTAAAAATACAAACGAAGTAAAACTACATCTGAAGCTTATTCGAATTGAATATAATGTAAGATACCAAACGCTTTGCACGTCAATCTTTTGCAGCATACAAAAAGAGTGTCATGATTACCACGAGAATGAAGAAATATGTTGGTACGGATGGAAGCAAGGAGAGACGCAGTCAGCAAATATTCGATTCCTCATGGCATTCATTTCATTTGAGACGTAAGAAGAGTTAAAGCGGCATATTACTTTCGTTAACACGAAAGATATGCCGCACATATTGATAACGAGGAAGTCTGCGTCTTCATACGTTTCCCCCTTGAAATCTGTATGCTCTCTTATATACTAAGTAGCCTGATCATTGTTTCAGTAATGTTACCCTCATGTTTGACCCCGTGACAATGAACAGATTCCAAATGCATGTCTCTGCATGAAAGTAGCTGTTCGAACCCTTCCTGGGTTGATTTTTGTGTTTTATTGCTTGGAATTCCTGAAGCAGACCACTGTGCCTTCTCCCCTTGTGGGTTAGGTCTCAAAACTAAACCGCTTTTTATCCCATGGCATAATTTATTCATACAGCATCAGCACAAGACTGTCAAACAAAGCCTTCTTTTTACAGTTGCAACACTCTAACCAGCACTGACTGAAGTGTAATCCACGGTCGTGGTCCGAAATTAGCAGATGTCTGCTACTGTGGCAAAGTCCGTACTACACTTTCGATTCCGCAGCACCATTTTATCTGGTAACACTGTGTAGTTGCAGAGTTGTGCCAGCATGTCTGTCCTCACACTGTCAACTTTATGTATCTCACTGCTCCTGCAGCGTTGATCACGAGGAGCAGAAGTAAATGAGTGTAATCTGCATGACGTAACATTCAGTATTCCCTTCTTTCATAGCCACTCTTCATGTGCATCGATACCAAATAGGAATGTGAAAACTCTTGCGAGTGAGAGAATGACAATAACAATCGTAACAAGAACACTCAAATAATGAATGATGTTTATTCCAACGCAGAACGAGAATGGCTTTAAATATAAAAATCTATATCTATATCCATATCTATTGATCTTTGAGTTGGCACAATGCAAATATATTCTTAGCCGCGACTTGGAGACACCAGCTATGGTCACTTCCCAGCCCGCTGTAGGATCACATCGGTTCGTCTTCTTCCTGCTGGTACTGTAACTGAGATTTGGCAACAAGGCAACGTATGTTTGGCAACTCTGTGATCGACGAGTTACTTCCTGGTGTGCACGGAATTAAGCCTCAAAGTTCACTTGATTTTACCTGTCATTTCCATTGAATAATCTGAGTTATTATCGCTTGAAGGGTAACAAAAGATTGTAAATTTACGGTTTTCAGCCCAGGAAAGTCGTTGCAGGTGGAAATCGCAACTAATCTCGACCTTTAAATAGCGGTTTACGAGTTCTAGGCACTATTGGCGTCGTAAGAGGACGCTCAGACCCATACCTTTTCGCCAGCTCTGTGGTAACGTGCTGACCTGTGGAAAAGCGTCTGTTATGGTTCGCAGTTCCAGTTTCACTGACTGCAACGTTTTTATCCCTTCTGTGAAAGAGCTACAAGGAGTCGGATCAAACATCAATAAGGAAATCGCAAGAAAATACTTTCGGCTCATAGTGCAATGTTGAAAAACTTACAATGCTGCACAACAGGTAACGCCTCTTTCCGCTGCTGACAAGCGAATTTTGGGTTTCTAGGAATACGTAACTATATTTATAAAATGCCACATTTGCATACCTCTTGAGTACGACACAGCATACCAATGAAACACAGACCCAATCAAAATCTAAGTGAGTAGTATTTTACTAATTCGTGTCGATAGAGGCACATTTGTGTACAGATACTCGGTTTTATTAAAACATACTTTCGTCGTAAGGTTATCGTGGTTAGTTTTATTTCATTTCTTATAATACAGTGCACAATTTTCGTAAGGTTTCCTTTAGTGTTGTTAAAACAATAGTAAACATGAGAGAGAAATTAATCATCAACGATATATGCGAATTCTCTGATGTTATCTATGACAGTATGACAATGCACGTGCAGTTTATTGATTACATGCATGTAGAAAACTTATTCCGAGTTAAAGCTGTCAAACAAAGATTGAAGAAGAATAAAATCTCACTACCACACGACATCTAATGTAGAAAATACTTTTCTGACATATTATGGCACGATGCGCTCTCCCTACACATCTTCGAGATGCATCTGCTGCCTGCTGTCTATTAAACCTGAACAGAACAAAATGTCACAGTAGTTAGCCCTTTTTCCACATGCGACTACTTTGGGTTGAGAAGTGAAGGGAAGTATGTTCAAAGTTCCATTAGATTGACAACTTCAGCAGACAGCAGAACTGCGTTTTAAAAAATGTAGCACTGAATGTATTCGAACTCGCGACATCTTATCTACGCTACTAGCTGACACGTAGCTACAACAGCTCCAGAGCTCGACAACTATTCCTCCAGAACTTTTGGATTCCACAGCACTGTGAGATTATGCATATGGCCAGGTCTTGACTTCTGAGAGACAAACAGTTACAGCTTTTCTTTTTTTTTACTGAACGACGTTTTCTACAAACAGATAGCGCAATGGAATAGCTCAAGTGGAAAGGAACACTTCCTATTTAAACTTCTGCATCCTACACTGTTGGCAGTTCTGTGTAGGTGGCAGTTACGTGATTTTATTTCGGTGATTACAAAATATAGAGTGGAATGTATGCACTGGGTAGCCGAGGCAGCTAGTTCATGGTGATTCGGTCAACCAAGTAAATGAATTTACTGAACATGGTGCAAATTACTACAGGACGCCTGTGTGTCAGAATTCTCATCCAGTGTGGCGCAACGGCGTTACGATAGCAAAATGAGAGAAGAGGATTTCGTGGTCTGTTGGACGGATGGTAGGTTGTTATACCTATGGTCTGGGTTGGATTCCCACTTCTGTCAATGATTTTAGATAGGGAGAGACAGAGTCCATTCTCTCCTGGCTACACCAAGTGAAGAAGGTGTAATGGCAGTGTGGTCTGAAAATTCACATTAAAGATGATTTTCCTTCTCTACCAAGTAGACGGTAGGTTGAACCACAATAAAGTCTGGAGTGGCGACATGTAGAAACTCTATCACCAGTAACCTTTCTTATACTAGTTATTTATTTCAAGTGACGAAACAAACGCTATGTATGGTCACAGGACACTTATTCCATCTTTTATCTGAGCTTCTGTATGTCGATAAGATTGGTTCTGAACTGGGAATGCAACTCAGACCGTCCTTAACGCGGAATTTGATCCCTTCGTGACAATACAGCTCGGCTACAATTTGTTGTTTGTTCAAAACTGCAGATTCCTCAACATCTCCACATATTACGCGTGAATGGGATCGAATCCTGGCCCGGCACTAAAGATTTAATTATGTATTATCAAGCTCTAGCATGAGAACACCTATCTGCTGGTGGATAAGAATTTTGATTTTAATGTATTTTCATTCGTTGTCAACACTAACGATATCTGACGTTTTTAACTCCCAGTGAGACACAGAACTATTTGCGAGATGACTGTAAGTTCAAGATGTTATTCTGAGCAGCTGGTGGAGAAAAATTCGGTAGCTGACGTCTCTGTGTGTAGTCAACAACGATATATGTGGGGCTCTAATCCCAGTGAGCGCTGAACTCTTCGTCATATTATTTCTAGTTCAAACATGCTCACATATCACTGCTGGCGCAACAAATCCATATTTAACGCTCGTTTTCTCTAGAATATAACAGCGATAGGTGCCGGGTAGGAGTCCTGGGAAGGAAAAAATTAGTGTTTCGTCTCGTCATTTCAGTTAAAACATCTAGCTACTGCCGCGAAAATCCGATATGTCACATTTGACTGTGCTTCGATAGCAATCCGATTAGGTTCTGGGTTCGAATCCCTGTCCAACACAAAGCTTTACCTCACGGCATTTCAAGGAAGTTACTTGTGAAGAAGCAATATTTAACATCTCTCGTAGTTCGTTAACAGGGACAATAGATGATGGGTAGGAATTCGCGTCTGTTAAACATGTTTGCGTTATGCAATTTAAAGTTGATATTTGCTAACTGATACTGTCTAAAATCGAGGTATATCACTCTCTGTATGCTTAATCAGGAATGACTGTTAGTTTCCGTCAATAACGAAATCTTTGCTTAGTCTTCATGAGCTGGGTTTGAATCCATATGCGGAACAAGACGGTTCGTAGTGTCATTTGAAGTTCATACATATTCTCAACTAGCTGCTCGTGAATAACTTAAATTTTTAATGTCATTTTGTGTTAAATAATAAGTACAGTATGTTACTTTGAAGAGGAAATCATGGATACGACGAACTTACTACGTGCATTACCAATCTGACGTAATAATGAGAGTGGTAACATTTCAGGTATGTCATTTATTGTAATAAATGTGAGCTTACAAGCCTTAAGGACAGTCTTATCTGTGATAAGGTGTTCCCTGATATTTGTAGTATCGTGGTATTACTTTACATCTTGAGTTATTGCGGTACAGAGCAGTGTTTTCTAGTGGTGACTTGTTGGAACCATTTTCAATAGTCAAACGACTGTACCAAGGAGCGATTAGAGGACCTGCTGGACAGCTTTTTTGAATAGGACAATGTTCCTGTCCAATAATTTTTAGATTAGTTACAATAAGCTTACGCTGTAGAGAACTCGCTTGTATTTTTCAATATGTGGTCTGTTGCCGGTTTGAAGGCCTTACATTGCATCGGCAACTTAGTGCAACTCCACCGAGGGCTGTCTGGAGTAGGGTGGATATAGCAATGTGAAAGTTGCGAGCTGTCGAAGACGATCTTCATATTCCTAACGCGATTAGGACATCGTATACACTTGACGACGTTTAGCACCTGAGCGGTCAGTCAACCAATTTCAGAATTCATGTTGAATAATCCTGCTAAATTCCCATAATACTGTCTTTTTATATTGATGAGTAATATGGATAGTCGTCACGTTCATGTGCCGTCTACAACGCAAATTTAATGTTACTATCCTAGGAACTAACCTGCAATACGTTTTGTATTTAATAATCGGAACTATCTGCATTAACCGTCATCAGAGCACTGTCAGGGAACAGAATGCAGCAGTGCCTTGGTACCTACTTGGGGACCTGCTTGAGTCGTGTTCTAAGGAAAGGGTAGTTGCTGGTTCACATTATATTACACTAGCGAGAAGTACCGACTTTTCCTTTTCTCTGCAAACATCCCGAACTAAATTCAGTAACTAAATGCTAAGAATATATTTGCATTGTGCCAACTCAAAGATCAATAGATATGGATATAGATATAGATTTTTATATTTAAAGCCATTCTCGTTCTGCGTTGGAATAAACATCATTCATTATTTGAGTGTTCTTGTTACGATTGTTATTGTCATTCTCTCACTCGCAAGAGTTTTCACATTCCTATTTGGTATCGATGCACATGAAGAGTGGCTATGAAAGAAGGGAATACTGAATGTTACGTCATGCAGATTACACTCATTTACTTCTGCTCCTCGTGATCAACGCTGCAGGAGCAGTGAGATACATAAAGTTGACAGTGTGAGGACAGACATGCTGGCACAACTCTGCAACTACACAGTGTTACCAGATAAAATGGTGCTGCGGAATCGAAAGTGTAGTACGGACTTTGCCACAGTAGCAGACATCTGCTAATTTCGGACCACGACCGTGGATTACACTTCAGTCAGTGCTGGTTAGAGTGTTGCAACTGTAAAAAGAAGGCTTTGTTTGACAGTCTTGTGCTGATGCTGTATGAATAAATTATGCCATGGGATAAAAAGCGGTTTAGTTTTGAGACCTAACCCACAAGGGGAGAAGGCACAGTGGTCTGCTTCAGGAATTCCAAGCAATAAAACACAAAAATCAACCCAGGAAGGGTTCGAACAGCTACTTTCATGCAGAGACATGCATTTGGAATCTGTTCATTGTCACGGGGTCAAACATGAGGGTAACATTACTGAAACAATGATCAGGCTACTTAGTATATAAGAGAGCATACAGATTTCAAGGAGGAAACGTATGAAGACGCAGACTTCCTCGTTATCAATATGTGCGGCATATCTTTCGTGTTAACGAAAGTAATATGCCGCTTTAACTCTTCTTACGTCTCAAATGAAATGAATGCCATGAGGAATCGAATATTTGCTGACTGCGTCTCTCCTTGCTTCCATCCGTACCAACATATTTCTTCATTCTCGTGGTAATCATGACACTCTTTTTGTATGCTGCAAAAGATTGACGTGCAAAGCGTTTGGTATCTTACATTATATTCAATTCGAATAAGCTTCAGATGTAGTTTTACTTCGTTTGTATTTTTAGATGATTATGAACGTTACGGAAAATTATCTCACATGCTTTATGTTGAATGAGAAACATTGAATGACCCGTTTTGCTTTCCCTACGTTGAAATGATATAATGTCGGCGTCAACAGCCTTCTTCCACGCCGGAAGGTGAAACTTGTATCATTCTGGATTAATGATAATTGAATGTCTCAAATGTAGACATAGCCCACAAGGCGACGTCAGAAACCATCAGGGGAGGACGCCGCATAAAAACCAAACGTGCGCGCGCGTCTCCACTCTGAAGGACCGTATCGGAGAATCACGGCAAGCATTTCGCTGAAGAGCTGCCTCGTAAGAGAACCGAGAAGTGGCAGCGTCGTAGCAAGTATTTGTCAACACTCTGATAGTGCTTTTACTTCCTGGTGTAGGCCGGCGTTACTTCGCTAAATTCACTTGACATTCGTTTTCCACATCGAAGACTCGTACGATAGAATCCACTGTAAGATGAGACACTTAGAAAGTATAATTAATTTCTGGACTCCAAGAACGGCGTTCTTCACATAAGTAACACCTGTTTGTGTGTTTTAAGGTTGCGTTTTGAGGCTCAGGCAACATCGCAGTGACTATAGTCCGTCTGTGGTCGCCAGTGTGTCGTTAGCTCAGAGGTTATTCGTCATATTGTGGCTTTTCTAACGCGGGACATTCTGAATCGGAATACTCCCCTTTCATTATTAGTTCCTGGACGTGACTATTTTCCTCGGACAAAGACCAATGCTGTGAATTGGATTCGCGGACATGCCATTCACTACCTAGTTGGACAAACAGTAGACTCTGTACTCGATTTTTGGACATACCTCAACGACCGTCATTATGTCGTTGTCCGCCACCCAAACTACAGACAATTACACAACAAATATAAACAAAACAAAAATCAAAATAAATATAAAATTCAGAAAAAGGAAGATTTTGTTTTGTTTGTAATGATAGCCCTAACCTTGAATTCCCATATTTCCCCTGGTATATAGGCAGCTCTTGGGGTAGGTTTAGTCAGGAGCCAACGCCTGAAGTGGACCAGATTTTTTTTTTTTTTTGTTATAGGATGAAAAGTGGCGGTGGCACTTAGTTTCTTTTTTTATTGCCATTTTCCTAAGGGGCTTTAAAATGAGAGAGGAAAAAAGGGGTAATCGTCAAAAAAAGTAAAAGAAAAAAAGCAAAATTAAAACAAAAGAGGTTCCCTTGTGCGTTGCCGTGGTCGCACTGTATGACATAGCAGTTCCAATCTCGGTGGAAGCCGCTGACTACAACCTTTTATTTTCCATTTTAATTAATGGAGTTGCCAACGGCTAGTAAAAATTCTTTATACGAAATCTGAAGAATGCCTTTAAACATCAATCTTCGTCCGATTCGACTTAGTAAATTAAGTTAATATCATGGATGTGTGCTTTGCAAATGCCAAGGTGCTTCACCGTAAAATAGATCCTGAAAAGATTCAAAGCGACTGTCAACGATATAAATTTGAGTTTTGTTCGTCATATAGGTCTAACATGTCAGAAGGTTGTTTATGAAGTGTACATGTTGATTAATATAGTTCCCCTCTTCTAAATTTTTGCAATAGCATTTAACTGTAGACGTTTTCTAACACCGGCGTTAGCAATTCATTTCCGTTCTCTGAAACCTCCAAAACGACAAATTTTTCTGGTCTAAATTTGATGACCTTAACTATCACTTCCGATCAACATTAAATACTTCATGAACCCATACATGGAACTCCAAATGTGCAGTGTTCCTGCACTGCTACAGAGCATGCATTGCAAGGTATTCACACAGTTTATCGCATAGAGTTACCATAAGGAATGAAACGAGAACTGTAATACACTTTACACCACAGACGCTCACCCCGGCTTGACGAAAACATCCGAACATTGACCAAAAGTTGCACAAATAATTGAGTTTGAAAGGAAAAGAAACGAGGTATGAAGCATTTATAAATTCATCGAATGTAGCGAGGTGGTTTAATTTCGTCCCAGTCTATAAAATTAATTTCGTGCCATACTCAGCTCTTGCCGATTAATGTAATATAATACCCGCCTACTAATCAGGGGGTCTGTCTCCGTTGCTTTTGAGCGTGAATGGAAATCGTAGAAATTTTCTGTGGAGCAACATTTAATAATAAAGCGTTTTAAATCATCAAAAGCGATGAACGGGAGCAGGCGCTTTCGATAAAGAACGGGGGAGTGCAGCGCCGCTGCTGTCGCCACGGCCGCTGCCGGTAGCCAGCAAATGGATCCCGGAGCTTTGCCGCATACGGCGTCCAGAGGAGGACAGTCTGCAGGAAATCTGCCGCAAAATCGTTACTGGATAAAATTTTGATATCGGTGTGTCAGAAAGCGAAATAGATTGAATCTGCGCTACCATTACATTCACGTCTTCAGCATTCAGACAGAAGAGGCTATAAAAATATTTTATGGCAGCTCCTCTCGATCTACTGACATTACGAACAGAAACAACGCACGCTACCGCTAGACCACAGGCGTAATCAGCGTAGTGTTTCTCTATCATGGGACAAGTTTTCCTCCAGGAAGTGCCGCAGTCTGCAGTGTTGCCAGATTGTGCAGATAACCGGACTTAGAGAATTAGCGAGTTGGCCAGTTTTATTGTCCCATGTCGCGATCGGCGCGGACTTAGCCTCTGAAGCGGCCGGCCGCCGGTCGAGTTTTATGTCAAAGAGTGTACGTAAATTTCCTCCATATTAAAACTTTCTCCTCTTCTCTCAAAGACCTTTCTAAGCAAGTCACGCAGGGCCCCGAAATCAGTGGGGGTCCGCAGCTCGTGGTCGTGCGGTTGCGTTCTCGCTTCCCACGCCCGGGTTCCCGGGTTCGATTCCCGGCAGGGACAGGGATTTTCTCTGCCTCGTGATGACTGGGTGTTGTGTGATGTCCTTAGGTTAGTTAGGTTTAAGTAGTTCTAAGTTCTAGGGGACTGATGACCATAGATGTTAAGTCCCATAGTGCTCAGAGCCATTTGAACCATTTGAAATCAGTGGGGAGATTCATTGACTTTAGCTGTATTCTGTCCACAGCCTCCATTGTCGAGAAGGTGACATTTATGCCCTACGCGTACGACTTGTCTGAGCGCCGTTGTGAGGACAGCCGGTTGCTCCAAACGCGACAGCTGCATGGCGAACTCCAAGTTGGGGTATATCCTTCTCGGATCCACTCCCGTAGCTCTTTGTGCTACCTGCAGCTGCATTGTGCTTGTGACTGTGCTGTCTTGAAGTACAGGTTGAGAAAGTCTTTCTTGCACGAGGATGATGCTGTTTGTTGTGGTAGCGCGCGGGCTGCTGTCCGACACTTGGCCCCGTTGAGCTATTGTTGGTCGGCCCATCGGTACTGGTCGTCCGACGTAACTTTCTGCCTCTGGGTTGAGTGACGAGGAGACGCGCGAGAGGACCTGAGTCGCAGGTTCAGTCTGAATACATATATCTATCCTGGATATTCTTTATTCCCTTGATTCTACTACAGGCTCAGTCTGTATACATGTGTCTACCATAGCTTTTTTCTTTCTTTTGACCCTTGTAAGGTTTTTAAAAACTCTCTGAATTTACATGCCCTTTCAGCATCCCTCCTACTCTTGCTTCGGGACTGTCTTTTCTTAGTTGTCTTGATTTCGGATACAGCATCAGCCATAATCTATTCTAGATATAAGGCGCTGTTCCAGCATCTTATACGTGGGACAGTTTCTTCCGGTTGCTCCGCAGGTCCTTTTACCCCTGTGTGTGCATGGTACACAGATGCCTGGTTTGGTGCAGTTCTTTCTTAGGTGGTCTTCAGATCCTCGTTTGGAGCAATTCTGCTTCCTACTGCGGTATTTGTGTATGTGGTCTATGTCCCCACAGTTGTGGCAACGAGGTACCACGAGGTAGTCCTTGGTATTTATCGCATGAAACCCTATATACACTCTGCCCATAGCTGTTAATTTCCTCCAGAAAGCCCCTGAGACTTCAGCAACATGCTGAACTACATCCCGGTCACTTGGTCCTGTTCTGACTCTTAACCTAAAGTCTTTCATAAAAGTCTCCATGTCCATGTCGTCCTGGTTTTGCTGATACAGAGTTTCGATAAGTCTTCATATGTTAATGATGTGGGGACATCATACAGAATTACGAATGGATTTCTTTTACAGGGTGGCTTGCAACTAACTGACTTAAATAGCTTCTGGTTTGCTGATAGTTTATTTTTTCATCTTCTGAGGCAACATCAATTATGACTACTTTTTTGTAGCCTTAACTCTGTTAATTTTAATTTTTTCTCTTACCGGGTTTACAGTTGTGGCAAAAACCTCCTGAAATTTTTTGATGTCTTGGCCAGGTAATGGTTTTAGGAAGACTGCCGTGTCCGGTAGTTTGGATACTTCAGCTATGGTGTCCCTTGTTGATTGGACCTTTGTTGCTGCTTGCGCAGCCACGCCAGCCCATGTTTTCACTGGCTCTTTCCTTAATCTCTCATTCTCTTTTACTAGCTCCTCCAATCTGCCCTCGAGCTTAGTGTTGGCAATTGCCCAAGCCACTATCTCATTTTTAATTGTTTGTACCACAGCATGACTAACCTTTCCATTTTTAATATTTTGATCATGGAACTAAGTCAACTTCAAATGTCGTTCCATAATGTTTTCTTCTGTATCTTGACCCAGGCATCTTGTGGCGAGGGATCGGCTAGCAAAGAAGCCCTTGTGGGCGCACTAGACGTGCCTATTCTGATGTATCATATAGGGAAGTGGGCTACTTAATCATTTGGATCTCTAGGAGCGAGTTATAACAACATTCTGTTTATCTTCTTATTCTTTGAAACTCTCAGAATCAATTTTTCGGGTGTTTTTATAGATGTATTAGTACAATGTGGTACTACACACTATTGCTAACTCATTTTCCGAAACGTAAAATCCAAAACACGATGTCAGTGTGAATGAGAATAAGCTGACATAATGTGGAATGAAAATGTTTCGTATATGGTGCTACAGTCTAAAAATATTACGGTGGAGATCTTCCAGCTCTGTCTACTGTTGTTGAGGATTCGATAGCAGATAAGTACTTGTGACAAGCAAGAATATGAAGATGACTGCTGCTAGTTACATTCCCAGTAATTTAAGTTGTGCTCTTAGATTCCTGTCTAACCGCATACTCGGAAATCGCTACATGTTCGGAAAAAATGGTGAATTATTTCTGATAAGAAAAAAATAAAGGTCGCTGTCGGTTGTTTCACTCACGGTAATTTCATCTCCAGAAAATTCATATTTCGTTTTTTTAAACACACAGAAATCACGAAATCATTACTAAGGAAGTGCGCTCTTACATGTAAGTAATAACGAGAATTGCAGAGAAATCTTAACTTACACGAGTAACAATGTCTTAGAACGTGTTGCATATATAAAGAGGAAAAAAATTTTTTTTGCACCCATCCGTACGCGAACCCGTGTCCTTTCGTATAGCATTCCCGCGCGCTAACCTTTTTTTTTTTTTAACAAAAACGCTACCTTCTTTTTTTCACTCTATTGTATATATATAAATAAAGAACTGAGTTTTGATCGTGGAGCTAATGCCGTTGACATTGACTGTACCTATCCGATACACCTGCGTCATTTGATAGTACGATGACGTGTCCTGCAGTCGTTTAAGCCTGTATGCGCCACATCGTCCGTCCGACCTTCCCTGTCACCCGCACCGGCTGAGACATGATGTCCGTCCGACGATCAGCCGGCCACAGGAATCTGGTTGTCGCTCGAGTCTGATATCACGCTTTTCATTTCCATCTCGGTCGCCCAATCACCAAGCTGGAGATGTGGTACGTTAGGCGACGCATGACGTTCTTCCTATGTCTTAGCCGCAGAATCGCCACGGGGCTCGTCTGTGAGCTGAGCATCGTTAACTTGGCTTTGTCCTTGGGCGGGCGTTGCCAGCAGCGAATCAGGAACCGTTGGTGTGAGGTCCAGAGCCCTGGCCGCAGCCGGCCGGAGTGGTCGTGCGGTTCTAGGCGCTACAGTCTGGAGCCGAGCGACCGCTACGGTCGCAGGTTCGAATCCTGCCTCGGGCATGGATGTATGTGATGTCCTTAGGTTAGTTAGGTTTAATTAGTTCTAAGTTCTAGGCGACTGATGACCTCAGAAGTTGAGTCGCATAGTGCTCAGAGCCATTTGAACCATTTGAACCCTGGCCGCAAATGGATGTTCCTGATCCTCCTACAACGTGTACCATCTCGAGAATCATTTCCTACAGACAGCCTCCTCTTCTTTCGTCGCTTGGGCGACTTCTGCTTTCGGGAACGCGTGTCCGCGTCCTGTGGTTCACGACAAATCGTAGGCACCTCCCGCATCTCCGTGTCCGAGCTCGAATCGATTTACTGATGCTCTCCTTCCTTACAGGGCTGGGGTGTAGACGTGGTCGCTGCTGTCGAGCACGGTGGCGGTTCCGATGGAGGCTTCGTTGTCGTGGGCGCAGAAACCGGGCCCGCGGGGTCGGCAACTGGAACGGAACACCGTCCGCGTCCGACATGTTCCTTGCTGCCTCGACGTACACTCCTGGAAATTGAAATAAGAACACCGTGAATTCATTGTCCCAGGAAGGGGAAACTTTATTGACACATTCCTGGGGTCAGATACATCACATGATCACACTGACAGAACCACAGGCACATAGACACAGGCAACAGAGCATGCACAATGTCGGCACTAGTACAGTGTATATCCACCTTTCGCAGCAATGCAGGCTGCTATTCTCCCATGGAGACGATCGTAGAGATGCTGGATGTAGTCCTGTGGAACGGCTTGCCATGCCATTTCCACCTGGCGCCTCAGTTGGACCAGCGTTCGTGCTGGACGTGCAGACCGCGTGAGACGACGCTTCATCCAGTCCCAAACATGCTCAATGGGGGACAGATCCGGAGATCTTGCTGGCCAGGGTAGTTGACTTACACCTTCTAGAGCACGTTGGGTGGCACGGGATACATGCGGACGTGCATTGTCCTGTTGGAACAGCAAGTTCCCTTGCCGGTCTAGGAATGGTAGAACGATGGGTTCGATGACGGTTTGGATGTACCGTGCACTATTCAGTGTCCCCTCGACGATCACCAGTGGTGTACGGCCAGTGTAGGAGATCGCTCCCCACATCATGATGCCGGGTGTTGGCCCTGTGTGCCTCGGTCGTATGCAGTCCTGATTGTGGCGCTCACCTGCACGGCGCCAAACACGCATACGACCATCATTGGCACCAAGGCAGAAGCGACTCTCATCGCTGAAGACGACACGTCTCCATTCGTCCCTCCATTCACGCCTGTCGCGACACCACTGGAGGCGGGCTGCACGATGTTGGGGCGTGAGCGGAAGACGGCCTAACGGTGTGCGGGACCGTAGCCCAGCTTCATGGAGACGGTTGCGAATGGTGCTCGCCGATACCCCAGGAGCAACAGTGTCCCTAATTTGCTGGGAAGTGGCGGTGCGGTCCCCTACGGCACTGCGTAGGATCCTACGGTCTTGGCGTGCATCCGTGCGTCGCTGCGATCCGGTCCCAGGTCGACGGGCACGTGCACCTTCCGCCGACCACTGACGACAACATCGATGTACTGTGGAGACCACACGCCCCACGTGTTGAGCAATTCGGCGGTACGTCCACCCGGCCTCCCGCATGCCCACTATACGCCCTCGCTCAAAGTCCGTCAACTGCACATACGGTTCACGTCCACGCTGTCGCGGCATGCTACCAGTGTTAAAGACTGCGATGGAGCTCCGTATGCCACGGCAAACTGGCTGACACTGACGGCGGCGGTGCACAAATGCTGCGCAACTAGCGCCATTAAACGGCCAACACCGCGGTTCCTGGTGTGTCCGCTGTGCCGTGCGTGTGATCATTGCTTGTACAGCCCTCTCGCAGTGTCCGGAGCAAGTATGGTGGGTCTGACACACCGGTGTCAATGTGTTCTTTTTTCCATTTCCAGGAGTGTATGTAATAGGCAGCATTGTCGGTTGCGAAGTAGGCGTCGTGTCTGTACGTGGTATCTGGACTAGGCGTCGCTGCAGGCATTCAGAGAGTACATGCCCTTCCTGCCTGCACCCTGAACAAGTCCGTGGTTGACAGTCATAAATGACGATCGCTCGACAGCCAGTAACAGACACGTATGATGGGATGTGTTCGATTCGCACCTGACGCACTCCATTCAGTACAGGATACGTCTCGAACGTATGCCGCTTTTCTTCCACGTGACTTAGTACTTCCCCGGAAGGCCGCAACGCGTTCACGACAAGCGTGGCCGGAACTTCAAACGGCAGTTCGAAGATACGTATTTTCCGAACGCCGAGTCCTGCATGGTCGAAGTCACTACACCCACGTTGCCATCCGAGTGGTGGAAACGATATCCATCGGTGGAACGTCGACGAAGTTGTTCGCACGCTGCTTCATATACAAGTTTCAGGTAAACTGTACTGGAGATGATCGAAAGATGTGTACAGATAAGTTCCTGTGGATGGACGTGCAATACTTCACGCAGGAAACGCTCTACTTCGTATGCCTTAGGTCGTGCGTACTGGGCATCGAACGTTGCTTTAATCGTTGCCTTTCTGTAAGAAAGCGCCATCGTCGTTCTAGGTGATCTGTTTACACTGCAATACCACTACCCGCGCGAGTAAACACGGCCCGCTTGCGGAGCGCCGCACAGAACCCCGCGCACGTCCGCTTCACAACACGGCTAAGAGCCGACTGATCTCTTAGCCACACCAATAAACAGAAACATAGCCCTCAATTCTCGTACAATTGCCAAGAGCAACGTAGGCTGACTTTGCTGCCAAACGGTGCTGCGTCATAAATGCGTTATAGTTTGGAAGGTTTCCAATATCAGGCTTCACATAGTTGCTTTCCATTGTTACTTGAAAGTTGTAAACACGTTTCGATAGTTACTAACTAAACTATTTGTGGGAAAAGTACACAAAGTCACTACTCATGCAATATACGTAAGCAGGGCCGATGTCTTGATATTTAATGATCTTTAAACTCTTATTTGCATAAAAATAACACGTATTTTGAGAGTATATTGACCGAAAACTTTTTTTTTATGTAATCATTCACAGTAACAACCGCCGGCCGCGGTGATCTCGCCGTTCTAGGCGCGCAGTCCGGAACCGTGCAACTGCTACGGTCGCAGGTTCGAATCCTGCCTCGGGCATGGATGTGTGTGATGTCCTTAGGTTAGTTAGGTTTAAGTAGTTCTAAGTTCTAGGGGACTGATGACCACAGATGTTAAGTCCCATAGTGCTCAGAGCCATTTGAACCATTTGATTGACAGGGCCACACCGAAATCCAAAACCTCTCGGTACAATTGTAGTAAACTTGGTGGGAGGACCGTTCAGTAACAGCTCTCAGAAGCTTACTGAATAGGATATTTCGATAAAGAACCGAAAATGACGTCTCTACCGAGACTAACCTACTACACCGATCGGTATGAACAATACAGAATAGGGCCCCAGGGCACCGTAGGAGGAGCGGATGGACGATGCGCCCTCGCCCGCCGTCCCCCGCTCGCCGAAACCATGGACCTGGACCCGCAGTCGTCATCGCTGTCGCCGTACACGCCCGCAGATTTTCGGAGGATGTTTCTGTTGCCTCGAAAGCCAGATGGCGGGGTACGGCCGGGAGTACGCCGTCCACTACAGTAATGGCTCTGGGCCCTTCACGACGTCCAGTGTACTGCCTCCCTCCCCGTTGACGTTTCTAGCCTCACTACACGACAACGGTGTGTTTTTTTCAGAGGGGGGAGGCGGGTAGGAAGGGAGGGAATGTGCTGTCGTACGCTTGGGCCAGCTCACCATGCGGCATAGAGGTTGCCAGAGCATCATAGAGGTCAACGACAAGACTCGCTGTAAACTCAGCCGCCAGTATTTAGGATTGCCGTGGCAGACCGGAGGGCCAGTCTAGCCAGTGAGTTTAGCCATTCAGTTAGTCTGTACGCCATGGAGTTCCAACGTGTCACCGAGACGGAGCAGCAGACTTAGTCTCGAGCACAGGGACAGGCAACACATAGTAACCTTATAGTGAACATAGCGGACTTTTACTTCAAAAGCACTGAGGCTGCGTGGACTATACAGAAGAGAGCTTGTACTACAGCACATGGAAAGTTACGTTAAGTATCTCTTTATGAATAAAGAACCCAGTTAATAATTGCGTGCAGTTGTGTTATAGAGCGAGGATACCGGCCACCAACCGACATCCTCTCCTTGCTTCCCATGGTACAGCTCTACAGGGAAAACGAGACGACATAAAAGCGTCTAAAGAGAATACAACAAACTCAGCTAAGGATGATGTAGGTGGATACCGATCACATACCCTGTGAGGGGTCCACTTGTAAGTGGATTTCATGAAAAATGATATGAAATGGTTATCACATGTAGAAGAGCACTGAACCAAACATATTGCCTGAGGGTAGAATCGATTGTAAAATGGTTCAAATGGGTCTGAGCACTATGGGACTTAACTACTGTGGTCATCAGTACCCTAGAACTTAGAACTACTTAAACCTAACTAACCTAAGGACATCACACACATCCATGCCCGAGGCAGGATTCGAACCTGCGACCGTAGCAGTCGCGCGATTCCGGACTGCGCGCCTAGAACCGCTAGACCACCGCGGCCGGCAATCGATTGCAAGTAGAGGCCTGCAGAACGCAGCAGCAGTTGCCGTTTTACTCCGTTAAAGGTAGGATGTAAGACTTT
Organism: Schistocerca serialis cubense; assembly: GCF_023864345.2. NCBI lineage: Eukaryota > Metazoa > Arthropoda > Insecta > Orthoptera > Acrididae > Schistocerca > Schistocerca serialis. The sequence goes on along the minus strand of NC_064640.1, from coordinate 914,124,447 downwards.
AAGCTAGTGGCTAGCTGCGAGAATTTAGCTGTTGGCCTATGGACGCAGCATAATACTTTTTTTTAGGATGATGAAATTTTGTATATTTAATTCAAAGTATGCGGCAACGCAATGTGGATTTTGCTAATTCTAACAATACCAATCCTTGAATGTAGGAACCAAGTATCTTCCATCAGATTTAATGTATAGGTTGATTAGGTATGCCCGATTTGTAATTTTGTGTTTTTTGTAATCCTGATACAGACAAGTTAAATTTTGGAATCTATTTTGTCATGTAACAATCCAAGTATTGTAAAACTACGTCAGTAAGTGAGAGTTGTAGAACAATTGAGAAGTTCACTGATTCTGAAATTAATGAAAATGTTTCATAATAGATTTTGTGAAGGAGAAACTTTATTTTGAATACCATTTTCCTAAATAAGAATTCGGTCTTAGCATATCCTGTTATCAGTACCTCATCCTCTACCATATACCATGTAACATTCTTTGTATGAAGCTATTTTACGACTGGCATTGCACTTCGCTAAGCGAAAATTGAATATTTTGTGTGCCTACTGTGGAGAGAACTGAATACCAAGAATACATCCGTTGCGACTCAAGATCTAAGGAAAATGTATTGCATTGTTTATTTGCATAGGAAATTCTGTCAGTTTATTGCACAGGCCCATAGAACTCGGTGCTCACGAGACCGAGTAAATTTCAGAGGGATTGATTTCATTACAGGCATTACATACTGGTTTTCCAGATTAAGTTGTGTAATTTTTCTTTGGATTACAGTAAAACTTATTAAGCACACCGTTTGCTCAACAACACATCACAGAGCAAATTTGGATAACACAAAGTTATTTAAAAAAAAATCGTTACACTTGGCGACAGCTCTACCAGTCGTTCGCTTTGTGAATTCTTTGATAGTAAAGAAGTCAGATATATATTTTCTGTTCTCTCTACCATTCTGCTGCAATAATAGTAGTTAAATTACTTTTTTTTTAGCGCAACGGAGTTTACTAACTTGTATGAATATTTTTCCACAGCTAATCTTATGCTCCGCCTTTTTTCTTTTTCTTATTTTTTTTTCATTGACTTGAGTGGTGAAATTTTGTTTTTGGATTTGCACCCTGTATGTGATTTACGATGCCGCGCAAAACTGTAAAGGTTCCGGCGCGTAATCTCACAATTAAAGATAACGAAATAGACGTTTTTCCTATGATTGACAAGAGTGTTGAGAATGATAGTGACCACTCTGAGTCGCAACAGTTGCAAAGCACCACAGAAAACATGAGTTCAGCTTCTCCAAATAATGGACAAATTTCTGACACAATAATTTGACCCACTAGTTTGACTAGTGGAAGGTTGCGGTACTGCAGACGCCGCCAATCTGCACATGGCTGATGTGCACAATTCAAAACTTGATTGTTTAACGAATGAGGTAAGTGATTTACCTACTTTGCACACAATCAAATTGCAAATAGTATGTCAGAGGAAACAATAATGGAAACCACTAATTCTGTGTTTAAAAAATCTGTCAGATTTCATTAACGGCAATTGTGCAGATAATGAACAAACAAGATGTCCATGATTGTAGATCATGTCTCCATACCACAAAACACAACACATGTGACACCTGACGCATCAGTTGAAAATAGTACGGAAGCGATGTTTCAAATTCTCATGCAAATGATGGTTAAACAGAATAACAAAACTGATCGGTTCAATGAACAATTTAACAAAAATGATGAACATTTTTCTATCATGCGACAAGAAATGCGAGAAATGTAAGTTGACACCACCACTCAGCTCAATGAACAATTTTTCAGTATACGTGACGAGCTTAAATCGTATACAGAAACGACTGATAACCGTTTCAAACAGGTAGATACAGACATTAAGGCGAGTGAAAAACGTCTTTGCGATAAAATTGAAGCCACAGCCAGGCAGTGCGGAGACAGCACCAAACCTTTAAGAGATGACATTAATGCTGTAAGACATCAATGTAGTGAAATCTCTCAAGATTTTACTGAGAAATTAACCATGACCTCCATTAAGCGGCACGAAATTGTCAGTTTTTCCCCTGACGCTACCGTCAGCGACAGCAGTTTGATAATTTCGGACAACATTAATGAACCCATTGTGCCTACCAAATCTGACAACAAAGCTAAGTTTCCCACGTCAAAAATTTCATTCCATTCCATTGATACTAACGGCAATATCGTCTGGAGTGACGCACATGACCACTCTATTGAGCCACCCACGCAGTCTGAAACAGTTAATAGTAAAGTTATCAAACCCCATATTAAGTATGATGACACTAACAGTAAAGAAGTTTTCTGTCAACCAAAAAATGTTACACACAACGCCGCTTTTTGTCATGATAACCTTCCGTTCACACCACAGCTTTCCGCTTCATCGCCGCGCGGGCTTAGCAGAGCGGTTTAAGGCGGTGCAGTCATGGACTGTGCGGCTGGTCCCGGCGGAGGTTCGAGTCCTCCCTTAGGCATGGCTGAGTGTGTTTGCCCTTAGGATAATTTAGGTTAAGTAGTGTGTAAGCTTAGGGAGCCGGCATGGTAACTCAGCGTGTTCGGTCAGAGGGTTAGCTGCCCTCTGTAATAAAAAAAAACTGAGTTAATCGATCAACGACGAACTTAAACGGGTGTCTCACGACGTCCGCCCCGAGCAGATGCAACGAACGGAAACAAACAAAATGAGATAAAAAAAGCGGTTTGAGACGCTGCAGTCATGGACTGTGCGGCTGGTCCCGGCGGAGGTTCAAGTCCTCCCTTAGGCATGGCTGTGTGTGTTTGCCCTTAGGATGGTTTAGGTTAAGTAGGGTGTAAGCTTAGGGACTGATGACCTTAGCAGTTAAGTCCCATAAGATTTCACACACTTTCTTTTTCCGCTTCATTGTGTGCAAACACTTCTGCTTCAGTCAACCTTTGTGCTAATAAATGCCACTTCCCACCGACCGATTTCCAAACCAGATCCATACAACAAAATCAATCAGCAACTAATAACTTTTATTTCCCTCAGGTTAATGATGCGAGCAATCAAACATCAGACACCATATTCAGCGTAAACAAAGAACAAAGTTTGTTTTCTTCCGTGACGCATACCAGAAATATTACATCATTGTCACAGCGTCACAACGCAAAATTTTATGAAGAACAGGATGATTTCCCTTACATCGAATCTTTGAATTGTGCAATTTATACTGCGCAAAAGCAAACTACGTAAACCCCCCCCCCTCCCCAGCCTACTGACATAATTAGCAGCCCATTCTGAATAGGAAAATTTTTCTAACAATACTTCTGTTCGATTTACTATTGATACGGATTCCTGTGAAGCCACGCAATATATCACCAGTCCGTTTATCTCTTTCAAACGAGTTACGTACAATCGCGACAACACACAGTCAGTACTCAAAATGAACATCCACAACAAGACGATGTCCATTACTAAAGAAAACAAAACACAGCAACTTCCTCGAACACACATTGAAGAATTTAAGCACGGATGCAGATGTTATTTTGAGTAAACAGGGTTTTATTATCGACAATACGCCAGCCCAATCTGTAAGTATGATAGTCACAACAGTTTGAATTTATTTTAACAGTCCACTTATAATTCTAACGAACAGCACATTCACTCTGATTACGTTAGAGAACTACAATTGTCAGCAGCTTCCGTAAAAAAATTATCTTCTGGCACAGTTGAACTTACACTGTCAAGCAACATTGGTGATATTCGAGATAGCCGGCCGAAGTGGCCGCGCGGTTCTGGCGCTGCAGTCTGGATCCGCGAGACCACTACGGTCGCAGGTTCGAATCCTGCCTCGGGCATGGATGTGTGTGATGTCCTTAGGTTAGTTAGGTTTAACTAGTTCTAAGTTCTAGGGGACTAATGACCTCAGCAGTTGAGTCCCATAGTGCTCAGAGCCATTTGAACCATTTGATATTCGAGATAAAATTTGTGAAACCGCTCTGAGTAATACTTTTAGTACCAGTACAGAAAAGCCTAAGCCACGAAAGCGACGTCGAAGGAAGCATATTCAGCACACCGGCATACATGGCAGCTATCACTTTATGTCAATAGGATTTTATTATCTACGATCAGTCAGTTCTACCTAAAGGGACAGCCCGTCAGGACAATGCCAGAAACAGTTTCAAATTATTTTCGCAGCAGAATACACAAGGGGAAGAGAATATATTACATTCACCTCACCGTTTATTTAATACAAGCAAACATACAGATTCCGATATACCGACCCCGCACAGTCATCCTACACAAACTGAAAGCAGCTCTGATGATATTGAAAGCATAGAGGCCACGTGCAGACGGACTATGATATCTGCAACAGGTAAATGCCAAGCCGTCCTTAAAACCAGCAGCGACGCGGTTAGCAATACCGTAGGGCCGCACAGATGCACGCCACAGTTTACTACAAAGCGATGTAGCGCTACGCCGACCAAAACAAAACTCTGCTCCGCTTATATAAAGCCCACTCCCGTGAAAGCTACTTCGTTTCACTCGCGAAGCCGTTTTGATTTAACAGCAGTGGACGGATTCTGTGAAATTATTCGCCAGTAGACAATAAAACAACCAGAGCTGAATATCACCAGCGCCAAACTGTCAAACGGAGTTTTTTGAAAACATGGATTTCCAAAACTAATCACATCTACATTCATCTCAAAAATATTTTGCCAAGCCAAACACAGAGCTGCGCTACGTAAATACAACATAGCAGGTTCTGCCATCACATAAATTACCTTTTATACGATTTTACTTTTTCGGACTACGACGTTACACACGATTTTGACACTGATACACTGAATTTGTCTTTTCCTTTTACGTCTTTTGTATCTTTGCAGCACCTGAATATGTACTGAATAGCAATAACGAGAACTTGCCGAAATAATAATAGGGTAAGTTTTGGCGACGAGAATACTGCTGCGATTATCAATGAAGTCATACGCACGCTTATTTCAACAGCAAGAATTTCAGAACAAACTTTTACGGCATTTATTCTACGTAATTTCCATGTAACCAGCAACTTTATTTACGCTAAAAATATGCACCAATCTTGACGACATAAATTATTTCTTCAGTTTGACGTCTTGCATTCTGAAGACATTACACTTCTGCTATTGATATATTTTTTCGCCGTTCAGCTTCGTACAAATTTTTTTGCTATATTTCATGAACTATGCTAATTGCCTAATTTTTTACAGATGTGCGTATGTATATTGCCACCTTTCATATATGCTTATTATGATTTACATATGAGTGTACATGATATGACACAACACAGATCCTTTTGCCTGATGCATTTTCCATGCTTATACAAATTCTGTTGGTACCTGGTTTTCACGATTTCTTGATTATTCAGCATTTTATTAGGTGGCGTGGTGCCCGGCAGGGAGAATCTTTCAGGTCGGCTCTCTGACCGTAAGCTTAGGCCTTGCACGCATATCTGTTTTTATATGCATGTGCATGAAAACAACAACTGGAAGGGACACCATTTATTTTGACATGTGTCCATCGGATCACATTCCTTGGGTTGTCTGACAGCTGCAAGCTATAACTCAAACTTTTTTTATATAATAAGAATTTGTGTCCTTTCTGTCTATAGCCTCTATATACCTTATGATCATTTATTTCTGATGCTATTTTGTCTTTACTGATACCATGTAATGTGCTATTTTTTATGATACTATGCTGAAATGTATGCTATTTTCTAATGAATTACCATTACATTTTTTGTTAGATTAATCACACTCTTTGTACTTTATAATGTTGCCATGTATCATTTATGCCCAGTCTTGTGCTCTAATTTGCGGTATATCTATAGTACTTGATGATATCACTGGTTTACTTTATTTCACCTATGTAGATTTAAGAAATCAATATACGACGTAACTCATGTCCATTACATGTTCTCATCCATTTCCTATATTTTGCAGTACAAATGTAAAAAAGCCTCACTATATCCTAACGAGACATTATGCTCATAAATAGAAGCACATGAAAGTACAGGAAGTGCAGTACATAGAAAGCACGAGATAAGCAACTTATATGGAATTCTAAACACTGTTGACACATCTCACACTGTTTCCTGGCAGGCCTTTTATAAACATTTTCCTCTTAGTGTACTAGGTAAATTAGGCAGATTGCCTATAAAGATTTAGGATTAAGGGTATTTCTTTCCTTGCATCTGGTGTTAGATATAAGAGTATTATTGGAATATTTAATGTGTGTCCATTCCCTGTGCTGCACCAGTTTTATAGAGTAATGATGGAATATTGATGTTTAATAAGTGTTCATGCCATGAGCTGCACTCCAATAATGAGGATTATATTGACATTTTGATAATTTTTCTTAATGATATTCTATGATGTTAATATGTATTCTGTGTACGTTGTGTCCTTTCTAGGAAAATCAGTTTTGCTTTGTGATTGGAGATGTTTGTGGGAGACTGTCACAGAAGCTTTACACCTAAAAACATTTTTTTCACCATTCCTTATGAGATTGGTTATGATAATGCCTTCTTATGTTAGCGTGCATGACTGCCGTTTTTTTTTTTTGTTTCCAGGTTAATAGTCATATTTACAGGTCCCACCATTTCTGCAGTCCACGCTCATCTTTGCATTTTCATCTCAGAATTTCCTGTGATATGTTACATTTCCCTAGCCACAAAGGTATATTGCACCTAGCACTCCTGTCTTAATACTTGCGTACACTATACTCAAATTTTTTCTTCGCTTTGGCCATAGCAGTTCTTGACTCAAGACAAATTACAATTGACTGTTAATCATTTTCTCTACAGATAAAGTGCACTGCCTTTATCAATCATTCTCATATCCTTCCCTGTAGATATGCGCATTGTTAGAGATATAGGTCATATAACAAACAGTTTTATGAAGCCCTGAGTGTGCTACACAACCTATAACTATTGTATATTTACTCTGTGATTCTATTTGTCTAATATGTACTCGTACAAGCCATACAGAGACATACTTTTATATAATACTGCTATTTATGCACTTTGTTCTTGTAGAAAGTCATGCTGAGTTAGCTTTGATGTTTATGCTATGTAAAACTAGGCCTCCTTGAGCCAGAAAGATGTTTTCTGTCGCATTATCAATTAAGATCAGCATTTATTTCATGTAAAACCAGGCCACTGTGAGCCTCTAAGAATATTTTTGTCTCTCTTTAGTTATTAAGGTCAGCAATTATTTCTTTGTAAATCTTGCCCACTTTGAGCCACAAATATGATGTTTGTAACATTTATAGCTACTAAGATCAGCATTTATGTAAGTAGGAAAGCAACTTGACGCCTCTGGGTGACATTTTCTATTCAGATGTTTTAGATATTAAGATTTGCATGTATTTCATGTACTAGGCCACTTGGAGCCCCAGTCGTTTTATAGCTATCAAGACCAGCATTTATGTGTCTAGGAAGGCGACTTGGAGCCTCTGATTGACATTCTCTCTACATTTGTTTTTGTTATTGAGATGTGCATGTATCCCAAGTAGAAGGCAACCAGGAGACATTCCATTTTTAATTTTATTGTTAGATTTTCTTAAGTAATTTTGTCACAGTATTGCATAAACATGGCCTCTGACAGCCAGCATTCTAATTTTCATGACATTTTATGAGGAGTTTGTGTAAGCATTTATGTCAAATGGCCACTGAGAGCCAGGAAATTTAAATTTACACTACAATTTTAGCTATAACGGCCACTTGTAACCAACCTATGACCTTCCATTAATATGTATACTTTGTATAATGGCCACATGCAGCCTTACCATGAGTATTTCTTATTACCTTCTTAAATATTTTGTCATTATGTTTACTACATAAAACGAGCTTGTAGCCATCTCGCTATTTTTGTAATATGTGTAACCGTTGCTATATGCAATATGATAGGTATACAGGCCACTGCAGGTCATTATGAAGGATTATCTGTTACCAATAATATTTTCTTGCCTCATTTGCTTAAATCTTTATGTCTTGTTTAATTACCATGTATGCTATTATTGGTATACTCACAGACTGATACCACATTTCTTGAGAAACATTATACTTACAGGCTGACTGTTGCCACACTTCTCATTATATTGTATAGAATTACATATGATAATGTCATAATGTGCACCACTATGGCTTTGTCCAGTTCATGGTTTTATTAGGATATTGCATCTTTACTGTTCACTGTTGCCACATTTATTAGAACTTGTCATGTTGCAACATTCAGTATAGGCTGATTTAAAACTTATATAGACATTCCTACATTTATTAGGATATGTTCCACTACCTTACCTGTTTTACTGCTTCCCACCTTCCATCATCCAATTTCCTCCCCCTGCTCATGGCACTGGAGCTATTGGATATCAGCATTCATACTTCAGTGTGACTGTGCACAATATGGATCGATGAAGACTCTTCAATTTCAAATGTAGTGCTGATGATGATCATCACACTACTGATGTACTGAGAACAAGCAACTTTGGCTGTTGGTAAATATGGTGCCAGGTACCACCTGTACCTTTCTACTGGAATGAGACTAAAGTGTCTTGTTTAGCTGTTTGGGGACGCTGGACCAACCTACTACGGCTAATGCTCAGATGTGAGACTGCAATGAATCTGACTTCATAATGCAGCCATGTCTACATGGTTACTAGCTTCAGCCATGCACCAACCTTTCCTTAACCATTTTCCCATTATTTTCTTGACAACTAGGGATATACTTTACTCTTAATATCATTAATGTTATGCATCTTCTAGCAACATGAATTTAGAACATTTTGTATACGACATGACCAGACTTGACGTTTACTACTTAAGCACCAGAGCAAAAGTTTGCTCAAGAGCACAATGATTTGTACTGTCTTTAGGCTTATGTTGTAATGATTATGCAATACCTATTATTCATAGTGTAAATTATGATGTCAAAAAAGCCCTACATTTGGTATCCATTGCACATACAAACCGTATGGCAACTTTAACAAACCCCACTGGAGGGTTATGTGAGGGGTCCACTTGTACGTGGAGCCCGATTTTGTAATATATTTCATGAAAAATGACATTAAATGGTTATCACATGTAGAAGAGATTGTATCTTTGACACCACTGAACCAAAGATGTTGCCTGAGGGGCAGAATCGATTGTTAGTAGGGGTGCGCAGAATGCAGTAGCAGTTGCCATTGTACTCTGTTAAAGGTAAGATGTAAGTCTTTAAGCTAGTGGCTACCTGTGAGAAATAAGTTGTTGGCCTATGGACGCAGCATAATACAGTTTTGTAAGGCAATGAAATTTTTTATATTTAGTTTTAAGCATGCAGCAACACAACGTGGGTTTTGCTAATTCTAACAGTACCGTCCGTTGAACGTAGGAACCGAGTATCTTCCATCAGATTTAATGCATAGGTTAATTAGGTATGCCCGATTTGTAATTTTGTGTGTTTTGTAATCCTGATACAGACAAGTTAAATTTTGGAATCTGTTTTGTCATACAATGCCACACCTTTTGTCATGTAACACTCGAAGTATTGTTAACTACGTCAGTAAGTGAGAATTATAGAACACTTGAGAAGTTCACTGATTTTTAAGTTGATGTAAAATGTTTCGTATTAGATTTTGTGAAGGAGAAACTTTATTTTGAATACCATTTCCGAAATGAAGAATTCGATCTTACCTCATCCTCTACCATGTCGTGTGACAGTCTTTGTATGAAGCTATTTTATGGGTGGCATTGCACTTCGCTGAGCCAAGATTGAATATTTTGTATTCCTACTGTGAAGAGAACAGAATACCAAGATTACACCCGTTGCGACTGAAGAGCTATGGAACATGTAATTCGTTATTTATTTGCATAGTCAATTTTATCACTTTATTCCACAGGCCCATAGAACTCGGTGCTCACGAGACTGAGTCTATTTCAGAGGGATTGATTCCATTATAGGCATTACATACTGGTTTTCCAGATTAAGTTGTTTAATTTTTCTTTTGATTACTGTAAAACTGATTAAGCACACCATTTTCTCAACAAAGCCTTCATGCAGTAAATGTGGATAACACAAAGTCATTCTCAAAGAACGTTACACTTGTAACAAACACAATTATGTAAAGAACGTTACAACCCTTTTCTCCAAAGTAGACAACAAGTTTCGCGACAGCTATGGAAAAGCCCAAACAGAGTCCGAACAGGACATGGACTATGTGCACACAATCTACACAAGTGGGGAAAGCTTCCCAGCCCTAGCTGTGACTGTGGGGCACCTAATCAAACAATACAGCACATCGCCCAGGGTAGTCGGGCTGACTTCTTCAACGCCACACCGCCCTGCCTCGAATGGATCGCTAATTTGGACGTCAGAACTTAAAGACTTGGGTAACGCAAAATATCTGCTGTGATGTTACTTTTTATTGTGTTTATGTATTATATTTTATCTGAATATGTATCGTTCACTTATGTATTTTATAGTGTATTTTATTATATAATTTCATAATGTAATAAGTGTAGACCGTGTGTGTAGCGCCATATGCTAAATAAATAAATAAATACCACTTCCTACATATAGTTTGCAGTTTGATACTGTGATATTAGGAATACTGTTGTACGCTTCTGAGACTATCAGTGCAACACTCCAATGCCTCCTGCTTAATTCGATTATCAGAAAGTAATTCCCACATAGTAACGATGATCGCTCTTTTAAAGGCAATGTCTGTAACATTGTTTCTGAAGCTCAACTGATGAAGTTATGTGCTTGGTTATTTGTTTTTATGTCTTCTTCGCAGCTGTCAAGACGAGTCTGAGACATTAGTGTCAATACAGCTAGGTACTGAACTTATGATAGCGTTGAAAATTATTCAATACGGGGTTACCAGTAAAGAAGCAGAATAATTCTTCTGGTAGCCTGAAAATGAATCAAAGTAGTAGATGCAATGTCGGTATCTTCTTTTAGCATATACCATCTAGCGAGTTCCAGGTCCTCACTCAATGACTAAATTTGCAATTCCACATTCAATGAACTTCCACAGTCTTAGGTATTGTATTTCGCAGAAACATTCCACGAAATCTGGGTCTGGAGCAATTTTTGGCAAATTTAAGCAGATCTGTTGGACGGTATAGCTAGTAGCTTTCTTCTTATGAACAATCCAAGCCTTCCTCTGCGGTTTTAAATGCAATGCTTTGTCAATAGGCACAGATTCCATAAACCTGTTATATCTTTTCGCTTCAGCTTCATCAGGCTGCTGTTGTGTGTTTTCCATATTTCTTGCAGTTCTACAGTGTCACGAGATAAAGAACCAACTGCTGAAAGTCCCGGAAATCCTGGAATTAGGAGCAGAAAGAGTCCATCCAATGTGCTAGGTAGTGGTAGGACTCTAGGTGTTTTAAACAGTTTTCTTTTCGAGGATCTTGTAGATGCCACCACCGTAAGTTGGTCTATGCCGATAATCCTTCTTATACATACTTCCTTAACGCTGTCAGCAAAAATTCGATATGCAACGTGGCGTCCAGGGAGATTTTTATTTGCTGCATACGTGGCATCATATTGTCTGCTGGCCTGACGTAGTAGATTGATTCCCTTCGTTCCTGGTCCACAATAATTATACTTGGCAGTACACAGTGCTGTAGATAACGTGTCGAGAATACCACTTCCTCTGCTAATGCAGCTTCTATCATGTATGATGTGCTACTGCACGGTTTGAGGTTTGTGCACCTTTTTACATAGAAAATCATTAGCTTCCACCCAACTGTTGTATGATGAAGGGAAGCTAAGCCATTGAACAAGGGCATTATTACCCCATCACCATATGACACATACTAGGAGAAAGATGTCTGGTTCATTGTCTCTCTGAATTTGTTCCGTATAAAAACTACCAGCTATTTCGCTACCACTGCAATCCTTTAGGGTGCAAGTTCTAGGATTTATTTGCTACACCTTAGAAACTTTAAATATCTCCCTTAAACAGCTTGGTAACCATAATTTATCAAATGCAGTTTTGTATTTTGAAATATGTACTAAATTGCTTACATTAAATTTCTGTTCACGCGGATCTACCATTTTAATACAATTGTACACGGTACTTAGAAGGTCATTATCATGAATGTCTTTTGATTCCATTTTCATTGTTCATCGCAAGGTTTGGTTACATTGGTCAGTGATTTGTTGAAGGATACCAGTCTATTTATAACATCTGCAGAGATTAAAACAAATCTACATTCATGCTGTTATCATTTAGATGAAACATTTCACAATATTTCCATTCATCTGGGAGAACACTGAATAATGTTGTATTTCATACCACTCAATTACTACCTTGATGTAAATATTACAAAACTCTCTACCATGGTCTGTTTGAAGGCTGTGTGGGATGCGATTGCATCCCATCTGCAGAAACTGATCAATCACCTATGCAGTTGTACTCAACATCTTTGTTTTCGCACGTATATTTCAAGCTACATAACAATGTCAATTAAGATATATTTGAAATGATTGTTCTCTCATGAATATTGTCTGATGTGTACAAGAGCTGCTTGCTGTAAGTTGTCCAAACCTCATGTTATAATGTGAGCATCTTCCATACCGTCACCATAATTCTTCAATAATACGCTTTTTTCTGGAAGCTGTGACGTTATTCAAATGATTTCATTCGAATGAGCTATATTCTCAGCTATGACCATGCTGTGAGAGGTCGTTATTGTTAAACTATTCTGTTGGGGCCATAATGGTAGATTTATTGTGGAGATTGTTCACTGATTTTTGTATTCTGAATGTCGATAATCCCGCCCTGTAACGCAAGTTTAATGACTTTTTGCATTTTGGTCCTAGTCCATTGGCTTTCTTATATATTCAGTCATTAGTAATATTTGACCATACATATCTGTATTTTTCAATGAATACCTGTCAATTTTTGAAGTTCTTAAGGGTATTAGATCGAGTAACCCAGGCGTTTTGTCAAATTCTCTATCACCGATCAGTACTGCATCATTGGTTAAACTTATAGGCTGTGTACCGAACATATGTGATTTTTCCCTGCTTATTCCATATGTTCTATCTATCTGACGGTCACTGTGATGTTAAATGAAATCGTCAGTAGCATCTTCATCGGAGTCGTTTGTCTTCAGGAGTCATTCAATACATTGAGTAAAGTGCTCTAATCTTAGCAACCACAGTTTCTCCCAGATAGCCTAGCAGGTTTCGACAGCTTTATGTTTCGTCGATAGCAGTGTTTGGAACAGTATACAACTTATATACACATTAATTTGCACCCTTTTAAGTTGCTTCAGTTCCTGTATTCAATTCACAGATTAACCTCAAAATGTCATGAGACTGAATATTTACTTCCATGATACTTTTCTCGACTGCTTTAGTTCGCACAGTATGACGTTTGCTACTACTGTGGAGTGTCTCAATTTTCGCGTCAACGTACCGATGAATGTTCTGTCTCCTAACTCTCTCAGACTGAATGCTAGGGGATATCCATGCAAATTTGTGCATAGTACAATGTTAATAGTGTAATGACCTCATTGATTCACTATATATACATTTAATCACCTTTTAAAAACCTTCTGAAACTTCCATCGGTTTTGGGCGTCATCCATCTGCCTTGTGTTATTATCAACCGAAAGCTGTATTGAAAATTATTTCAGAAATTTCCACATAAAGTCTAAGTTGACATAAACGTGTCTGGAAGCAATAATAAGGTTTACATTATCTCTTATCATTGGCTTTGGAATCCTAGGGTATGTCTAACTTAGGGGAAAAAATCAACCGCCAAATGACGCCCAAACATTACCTATTTCTGTATTTCATCGTGCTTTTCCACTGCAGTGTCATAAAATACAAACACGGTATTGGGTTTTACTCCTTCAGGTGGTGGCATATCGCTACGCTCAGTGAAAGTCCTGAAGGTAACGCCGGCAATGTCCGAAAGTATCTCTTCCAGTACATCGTATTTGGGTTGGAATAGTGTTTACGAAGATACATATATGTATTTGAAGCAAATTCTGTCTGAATACATTAGCAGGGACACGAGGACATTTGCCTTGTTACAATCCAATGGACCTACAATTATCGATCTGATGCTATACAGCAATAGGTAACCATTCAGTTACTTCAAAGTTCTCCACCTGATGAAGGCAAAGAGTATATGACTACATTAGAATGCATTGGATTTTATAGAAAGACATACACAGATGTCAAACACAAACACTATTTACTTTTTTATGCACTCTTACATAAGCTCTATTAAACTTCTCTATAAATTTTCATAAAAGCAATAAACATAAGGCAGCCAGCTCAATATCTGGTTGAGCACATACTATATGGCATAACTACTGTACATTAAGTTCTTGAATGTATGCTCCTGCATGGGAGTGGACTCTGCTTCATTAAAAAGTTAAAGCGTTTGTGGGAAGTCGCTTGCACTAATCCTTTAACCTAATAGCACTGTGGGTGTCTGAGTATTTCAAACGAAAATACCCACAACCGAGTTGAGCTATTGCACAACCTGCAACACTCTTGAGAGGATAATATCTCTTCACTGCCACAATAATGTGGGTTTTCAAAAAGCATAACTAGGCTGAATTCACTATCTGACATCATTCCAAGACTGATAAATTTACTTTGACTTGAATTTGAGGGGAGTGATGTGTTGAAAATTGATATGTGCTTCTGTTGCAGCATCTCCATCAGTGGATTCTCCACAGCATCACCTGTAAATAGAAAGCTAGGCTATGCATACACTACACACACAAACATGTATATGCACAAGTGCACTGACAATACTTACATGATGTAGACTGTTTTGAAGCAGACTGACTCTTCATGGTGGTGATATTAACTATTTGACTGCTCATTTATGACTGAAATCATTATTTACTGCCAGTATATATATATATATATATATATATATATATATATATATATAAATTCCAAGAGTAAATCTATTATATATATATATATATATATATATATATATATATATATATATAATTTTCCCATCTCAGTGTGAGTAACTTTGTAAAAAAAACGTGAGTGGTTGATATGGTATCGACAGTTGCAAGATTTACTCTTGGAATTTATGGAATGAACCTATTATTACAACTGCTACGTCTACTATGCATCTTCATGAACTTCTAGGTGGGGGTGGTTCAGGGAGGCTATTAATGTACAGTTACTGTTTCCAGATTTCTGTATTCACTCATTGAATTCCATCAGTTTTGAATCAATGTATTCTTTTGTTACCATATCAGCGGTTTTGTGACCTTCAAAGCGTATAGATCTATAATTTGATGAACTTCATTGCATTCAAACTGATTTACTATGTGTGGAGTAACTTGCAACTCTGTATACAAAGGTCATTCGGTAAGTCATGGCAACTATGGTATATCTTATGATAACAGGACAACATGGTAATTCTACAAAGTGTGTAACATTGTTGTGCACGAGTACAAATGGAACAAAAATGAATCAAAATCAATCACTGTCCTTCAAAACAGTACCCCATTGTATCCATAGAGCGTTTGTCAACGATGGAGAAGACGCAGAAAGCCACTGCCATTGTCGTCTTCAGCTGTGGAATGGGGTCAAAGTCGCATGGATTGAGGTCTGGTGAACAGGATGGGTGGGGGTGGATTTCCCACCCAGTTCAAATGGTTCAAATGGCTCTGAGCACTATGGGACTTAGCAGCTATGGTCATCAGTCCCCTAGAACTTAGAACTACTTAAACCTAACTAACCTAAAGACATCACACAACACCCAGTCAATCCACCCAGTAGTGCTGGACGTTTTCGCTGAAGTGTACGTCGCAGATGATACAGAAGAAAGGTCTGGTAGTATTGAGCATTGGTGGTGTGGCCATCCCTAACAGGGTGAAATCCCAGTATGCCATGGCTGTCATACACATGAACAAGACCTTTGTGGGTGATGGATTTTGTCGCATGTTGCTTCGTCATGGCGAAACTAGATAACGCCATTCTGCTGACTGGGTCTTCAATTCTGGTTAATACGCTCATGCCAGGTTTCATCGATCGCAAAAGTTATGGAATATCTTCTAACTCGTGTCTTACCTCGTTTTACCAGGCTTAGTGCAGCAGCTCGAAGTGGCAAAGACTCAGCAAGTCTCTGGATGTACCTTACAGAAATATTGAGCCATGCTGCCTCTGTAGTTTTTTATGATTGCGAATGTAATGCCGGTGCAGGATCTTGTACACGAACTGTCCTTTCGATTATGCTGCATGAATTTTCGATGTGCTTCATATTGGATGGTTTGGATGGGCAACTTATTCGCTGGAATTATCCAGAATGTTCTTCAAACCAGTTGGGTACATTTGTGGCCCGGTGACATGGTGCATTGTCATCAATAAAAATTCAGTCATTGTTTTGGAGGCATTCGTCGTCCGCAGCTCGTGGTCGTGCGGTAGCGTTCTCGCTTCCCGCGCCCGGGTTCGATTCCCGGGGGGTCAGGGATTTTCTCTGCCTCGTGATGACTGGGTGTTGTGTGATGTCCTTAGGTTAGTTAGGTTTCAGTAGTTCTGAGTTCTAGGGGACTGATGACCATAGATGTTAAGTCCCATAGCGCTCAGAGCAATTTTTTTGTTTTGGAACATGAAGTCCATAAATAGCTGCAAATGGTCTCCAGGTAGACAAACATAACCATTTCCTGTCAATGATCGCTTCAGTTGGACCAGAGGACTCGATACATTCCATGTAAACACGGCCCACACTATTATGGGGCCAGTACCAGCTTGCACAGTGCCTTGTTGACAACTTGGGTCCATGGCTTCGAGTGGTCTACACCACACTCGAAAGCTACCATCAACTCTTACCGACTGAAATCGGGACTCATCTGACCAGGGCACGGTTTTCCAGCTGTCTAGGGTCCAACTGATATGGTCACGAGCCCAGTAGAGGCTCTGCAGGTGACATCTTGCTGTTAGCAAAGGCACTCGCGTCAGTCGTCTGTTGCCATTTCCCATTAACGCCAGATTTCGCCGCACTGTCCTAACTGCTGCGTTCATCGTACATTACGCATTGATTTCTGCGATTATTTCACGCAATGTTGCTTGTCTGTTAGCACTGACAACTCTATGCAAACGCCGCTGCTGTCGGTCGTTAAGTAGAGGCTGTAGGCCACTGCGCTGTCCGTGGTGAGAGGTAATGCCTGAAGTTTGGCATTCTCGGCACATTCTTGACGCTGTGGATCTCGGAATACTGAGTTCCCTAACTATTTCGAAATGGAATGTCCCATGCATCTAGTTCCAACTACCATTCCGCGTTCAAAGTCTGTTAATTCCTGTGGTGCGGCCATTATGACGTCGGAAACCTTTTGACATGAATCACCTGAGTACAAACGACAGCTCCGCCAATGCACTGTGTTCGCGATACTCCCACCATGTGTATATGAGCATATCGCCCTGCCATGACTTGTGTAATACACCTGAGCATCTCACTCCCCTCCTGCTCACATCGCTGCAGGTTGATATGGCTAGTCTCGTATCGCGTCCACTTCTGCACCCCTGTCAACTGATGTGTTAGCCATTATAAATGCTTCTTGTGCGCTTTCAAGTCTTGCCATAAAATGCAGAACAGTGTCGCGCTCTACATACCCTTCCATGTCATTAATTTCTGCATAGTCCAACATGGTCCTCTGTCAAACGCTGTTCAATAACAGCCACAGACATGCCTATATGAGCAGATATGGGCCATCCAATTCTCAGCGTTTGTCGTTGCTGCGCGTCCACGTCGGAGAGCCTTCATCCAACGTGCTACTGTTTGATGGGGCACTGCCCTGTCACTCACAGCTGCTCGTAGTTCTGTATGACAATGAGTAGCATTTCTGCTGGAGAGAAATGCAGTTTTCACGTATGCTCGCTGTTCCACTCTGCTTACATGCATCTTGTAGCACGCTCAAGCTCAATACAAGGCATATCGCAAAATAATAAATGAATCTACACTCTTTCAAGGCCACAAACCTTCTCATACGGTAAAAAAATACATTGCTTTAAAACTGATAGAACGTAGTGAGTGAATAACAGAACTTGAGAATAATAATCGTTCTTTATTAGCTGTCATCTTTCTTTCGCGTACGCCATAGTCCCGCAGCGATCACAGGGTCGGCGTGGTTACAACAGATGTGGCAGGGTTAGTGTTAGGGATGGCTGGATGCCCTTCCTGCCGCCACCCTCTACCCCCCAGGACGGTGAAAGGTGGCTACACTGAGCCACAGCGCCAGAGATTGCGCCAAAGAGTTTTATTCCGCCGCCTCCACTGGCAGTTCTTGTCGAGAAGTCGTGGTGGAGAGTGCTTGTCGAGATGTGGTAGTAGTGAGTCGGTGTTGAGATGTTATAGTAGGGAGTGCTTGTTCAATGTTTTATGCAGTTTGTTTGATGGGCTTGACAGCAGATGTTGTTCGAATGGAGATATTGTAATGATCAGAGTGCCTTTCGTCAATATATATGAAGGTAAAAAAATTCCCTTTTCTTTTTATTATTTCAATGTCTTAAATAATGCGTCATTACAGGTTCAGTCAACAAAGCATCTGGCTCGTGTTCTTGTATTAGAGTGTAATTCTGGTTTTCTTGTGCAATTATAGTATTTCTATTTTTTTAAATTACTTCAGTATAAATGATATTTAAAATTTCTTGTCTTATTGAAGAAGAACCATGCCAGATGTGTATGTTGAATCACACTTCCACACACAGAACAGTTACACTTGTGCTTTGGTTTCGTACGTTTTATAGTTGCTGGGGACTTAATTAATTAATTGTGTTAACGGAAATTTTCTTTCATTCTTTGTTGTTATTCTATGCAGTCAGATTGTGTACTAAAACTAGTCAGGGCCAACCGTTTACGAGACTGCGTAACCGTACAGTTAGCTACAAAAAATTAAAAATATTTGCATTCTTTATAATTAAGCCCCCACGCACGTCGCGACCGCTGCTTCGGATCGTCCCTTGGAATTCTTCTGATTGTAAAAATAGTAGACAGTAGTAATGTTGTAGTAATTTGTAGTTTAGTAATTGTAGTCTATATTGCATGTGTAGATTTGGTAATTGTCATTCTTCTAATGGTATTTTTTGCAGAATTTAATTTTTGTTGTCTTGTACACGGGTTTGACAATTTTGTGCAGTTAGGAAGATTTCAATTGTTCGTTAATCGTGTTTGAGGGAAGCATTTCGTGTGAATGATATTGTTGATGATAAAGTGTCATTGTGTGTAATTTTCATATAGTGACGAGTTTTGTATATTTTGTAAATGATTATGCGATCGATGAAAAAGGCAAAAATGATGGATAGTCAGAATGACGAAATTGTTGACATGGCGAACTCTCCAACACAGGACAACAGTATGATGAATAATGAAGTTGAAAACAATTTAATAAGTCGAGAAAATAGTCCGGAACCAATTCAAATTTTTTCACAATCAAAAAATTTTCAGAATACGAGATTAACGACAGAAGATTCTGGGATAGTATCGAACACAGATAGCCTTACTGCTATGACGAATGAAGTTAGTTTTACGGGAAATGTTAGGGGCGAAAAGAATTTCGAACAAGTTAATATGGAGCAGTTGATGAGTGCAATATTAAATTTTCGATCTGAATTTAAAACAGAGATGGGAACTTTGGCAACACGGTTAGACTCACAAATAGGAACAATTAAAACTGATATGGGAACAATGGAAACACGGTTAGATTCACTGGTATCACAGTTAGGATCTGAATTAAAAACAGATATGGGAACAATGGAAACATGGTTAGACTCACTGGGATCACAGTTAGGATCCGAATTAAAAACAGAGATGGGAACTTTGGCAACACGGTTAGACTCACAAATAGGAACAATTAAAACAGAGATGGAAACAATGGAAACACGGTTAGATTCACGAATAGGGACATGTTTCAAAAATATGAAAGATGAATTAAAGAAAGAAATCAGAGAAGAAGTACAACCGATTTTGAATGCTCACAATAATAGACTAATTTCGATAGAAATTAGACAAAAGGAACAGGATAGAGAACAGGAAGAAAGAGATCGCGTGATAGTACAAAAATTTTCAGAGTTAAATTTACGACGTGCACACGATAAGGAAGAAATACTTGAAAGAATCGAGGAATCCGTACCAAATGATAGAATAAATATCTTAACGCAACAGTATGAACAGTTAACTACTAAATGTGACAATACCGAAACCCGAGTAGCGACACTTACGGAAGTCGTAAATAAACAGAAAGAAAAAATAGGTGACTCAACAGAAAACTCATCAGATAAACTGGCAAGTCTTAGTTTAAATGGGGACAGAGATTCAGATGATACAGCTCCATTGCCATTTGCAGAAACTGAAGAGTACCAGAGCATTAATAAACATGTTGAAAATCAGGGAAAATTTAATGAATGCGTTAAAAGGGAATTTGAGGCATTAGGAAAGCAAGTCAAACAAATTGAAAGCGAAATCGTAGGAAAAGACAGCAAAAGAAATTTAGAATCACAGATAGCAGAAGGGTTTGAAGAAAGTAATTTGTTTCATTTACGGGATGCAACAAGAGAGCGCCAGGCGCGCGAACTTGACAATAATCGTCATTGGGACTGGGACAGACGCGGTAGGTCTTTGTCGCCACGAGGCGAAAACTTTGATTATAAACACTTTTTGACTGTTCGGAAATTTAAGATCTTTCGCTATTCTAAGAACGACATACATCCATGTTCATGGTTAGATCAATTTATGCACGCACTTCCACCAAATTGGCCACTAAGTCACAAACTAGAAATTATGTGCGGCTATTAATGTCCTCAGGGGATTCACTACACTAAGTGAATATGTGCCGTAGCGTGCATAGGGCCTCGAGCTGTAGTGGTGCTATTTCCCTTTTAGTTTTCTGCACCGCTGCCTACTCTTTTACTATTCTTTGCATCTGTCAAAACAACTCTTCGACTATCAATCTATCTAGAGAATCGGTAAAGAATAACCGGATATGATTATTTTACCCAAAAGAGGTTTCGGAAATTACCGTTTGGACTTACTGTACCTTCTGCAGCATTCATTCGTAGTTTAAATGAAATTTTACCTGTTTATCTTCGTGACAATATTACTTCATATGTTGACGATATTCTTATTGCTAAACGTTCTTGGAGTGAGCATAACAAAATTTTGGATTCATTATTACGTATCTTCGCAAGAGTTGGCATTACTGTGAACTTGGAAAAATCTGAATTTGGTCGTTCTCAGGTGAAATTTCTTGGTCACATTATTTCTACAGAGGGTATTCTTCCTGATCCAGAGAAATTAGACGCTATTCGTAATTGTGCTGTTCCTACTACAAAACATGATGTTCGTAGTTTCCTTGGTGTCTGTAATTTTCTTAGACGCTTTGTTAGATTGGACAATTTGGCCACACCTCGTTTATGTGAACTGTCTGGAAAGAATTCTAATTGGTGTTGGGATGAGGAAGCTCAGTCAGAATTTGAACAACTTCATGATGCTTTAGTTGCTGCTCCACTTCTTTCACATCCGGATTTATCTAAAGATTTTTGTTTGGCGACGGACTCATCATACAAAGGCCTAGGTGCACATTTATTTCAAGAGATAGAAGGTAACGGCGTTGTAGTGCAGAAAACTATTGCCGATCTGTTCTTGCCAAATGCAAATTGTGTCAAAAGGCTAAGCCGCCAACTATTTCTCACAGAGCACCGTTGTTTCCTATCAATCCAGCGAAATTAAAGGAGATGGCTGCAGTCGATTTGTTCGGTCCAGTGGTTCGCTCTACTAATGGTTTTGCGTACATTTTGGTAGCAGTGGAATTGACATCAAAATATGTGTGTTTTACACCTTTACGCAAAGCAACAGCTCGTTAAATATCTAATGCTTTCATCAAACATTTTCTTGAAGAAGTGGGTCATGTTGATAAGGTTATATCAGATAATGGATCACAGTTTCGCTCTATAATTTGGTTTCGTACTCTACGGCGTCGTAAGATTAAACCAATTTTCATTTCACTTTTTCACCCTCAATCTAATGCTTCAGAGAGATGGATGAAGGAAATCAATAAATTGTGTCGACTTTATTGTCATCAGAATCACAGAACGTGGGATCAGTATCTTCATATTTTTCAAAACATTCTGAATGAACTTCCTAATGACTCAACTTCTTTACCGCCTTACTGATATTAAAAAACAAAGCACCGACAAATCGCATTTCTGAAATCGTTCCTTTTCCGCCTTCACGGAAACTGCGGCATTCTGAAGTTGTCAACCTGGCTCTGCAAAATATTGCATCTGCGGCTGCTAGAAGAGAGAAATCAGCTAAACATCCTGGTCGTTTAAAAATCTTGTCAGTTGGTCAGAAGGTGTTAATTAAGTCTCATAGTTTGTCTCACAAAGGAAAAGGCTTGTGTCGCAAATTTTTCTGCTTTATAACGGTCCATATAGAGTTCGCAAAATTATTCATGATAACACTGTTGAAGTAGAAACTCTTAAATCTTGGCGCTCTAAGGGAATACATCATACATCGAACGTTAAAATTTTTGTGGAATGACATACTTTAGAGAAACTAACAGCTACATGTAAACATGCAGAGAATACAAGGATACCGCGCTGTGTTTTGGCGGCGGCACATACTCAAAGCAACAGTCAAGTCTGCGCGCCGCACAAGGCAGTCGTTGACCGCAAACAATCACTTCCCACGTCACGCGCCTACAGCTGCTCGAGCGCTCAGTGCGAATGCATTGACAGCCGTAAACAAATACACAGTTTAATTTCTCTGATTAAATTCAGTATAAAGCTATAGTGACTTGATGAATTATGTTATTAACGTTCAGTATTTTTCAGGATACGGTTGTATAAAATATTTAAGAACTTCAGGTAAATTCTGTGTGTGTCCGACGTTAAGAGGACTTGCTATCGAGAAAATTTCAGGAAGAATGTAATTTCGAAGAAGAAAGTAATAAACTAAAAAGGTAACTATTAATTGAGTTTATTTTTCAGGTAACATATTTCCACTTTGGTACGTACTTTAGACGTAATTTGCTGCTCGCGATTACGTGATTCATACTCTGTGCTAAATTTTATGTTCTATGAATTTACTTGTGAAGCGACGTGCTTGTGTACATTTGCTGATTTTGACAATGATTGATTAATGAACAAGGTGGTTACTTATGTATATTATGCATTGCTTGCCTGCTATGCTTTTTCACTGATGTCATATTTTTTTATTATGTGCCTGCTGTGCTTATTTATTTAAATTATAATTGTCACCTGATGAATTGTACTGATATGGATATTTATGTAAGTTACACTTTGTGATTTATCTGCTTGCGCCTTCGTGTTTACTTATTAAGATTACATATGAACATTTATTTGCTTATGCTGATATGATGCTAATGACCTGTTCATTGTGTAAGATATATATTTGCTGCTTTGCATATGGATTGCATATTTACACATTTCTGTTTTGTTGTCATAACTACTCTTCAATTTAGAATATAGCAATGCTGATGTACAGTGTACGAACATGGAGTTTGGGTCACACCATGGTATTAATTACAGATTGTTTGCTTGGCAGAGCCTCGTTGCAGGGATTGTGCTTGACATTCTGTTCTCCACTGGTATATTTACTCGCTAGAGGATGTTTTGCTTACACTCAGTGCTTTATATTTTAAGATAAGTAATGACCTGCTATAATTCGACGAACGACATTAGTACAAGAAACTTCATAGAAGTCACATGAGCTGGAGGTTTTATGGAAGCTGTATAAATTTATGCTAATAGGAAGGAAGCTAACGACATGACATACCAACACTGGGGTTAGACCATTGACAGTTATTACACTGCATTCTTCGTGAGCAATTGAAATAGGAACTGACACTTGACACAAGAAATACTCCACATTTATGTTTCTGATTTGCCATGATTCTTGAAGTGGTGTACACACTGTGAAATATTACGATTTATTCACTCAAAATCTTATGTGATCTTTCATACTACATACTCGTACTTACTTACTGAGAGTTATTCAAACTAAAGGCTGTTAGAAGTCATGTATGCATTTCTTTTGTTTAATGATGGACAAGGTAACCAAAATGTATCTTATAATTCATAATGAGTAAAAGATTTGGGTCAGATGGATTACACAGAGGTTGTGTGTGGACACTGTGTCTTCGGATTGCATGGGATGATGAATTGAAGTTTGCACTAGGATTTTATCTGTACTTGTTCGAGGAGACTGACTAGAGGAAAGAGTTGTTATGGAAGTGAAATGATATTGGTAATAAGGTTTATATGTATCGACATATTGAAGAGGTATTATTGAGGTATTGAGATTATGTGAAGTTGATGATTATTGGAGTTTTGGTGGACAAGAGGTAAGGTAAATGCTATTGATGATAAGGTTTATGTGTATCGACGTAAGAGGTATTATTGAAGTATTAAGATTATGTGATGCTGATGATTATTGGAGTTTTGACGGATAAGAGGTAAAGTAAGTGAGGAGCATATTTTTGTTGTTGGTCTATATGGAACAAGGAGGATGAAAATGGCAGACTAGAACACTCAAGTGGAAGGAAGGTTGACTACACACACACTTTGTTAAATCAATAAGCAGCATATACTTTTTTTTGGAGAGTGGAAGTATTGGCATATCTTGGCACACTGACAGTTGTTCAGCAACCGTACATTTGATTTGGCTTGGCAAACATTGGTCTTGACATGATGACTATGACGTTGACTAACTATTATAGACTGTTATACATTGCTGCCACTACTACTTGATACACATGATGAACATTAAATTTTGACAGAATTGCATTTACACAGTTAACACTATTCAATTACACAGTAGCACTAATGTGGACGAAAGATGAGTGAGCGTGTTATGTGTGTTTTCCCTTCCTAATCCCAGATAATTGGTACCGACCTATCTCCTAAATATTATTTTACTTGTTTGTTGTGGCTTGCACTGACGCCCATAAATATTATAGGTTTACTGATATTTGTGTATTTATAATAGTTAAAATGACAATTATCTGATATCATTTGTGTGTTTATTATAATTTGTATGTTTAGTGTAAGAGCATTGATAATAATTTTGTAAAAGCAATTGTGTGTGCATTCAAACTGTTGTTCACACCTGCACCTGTTCAACATTGATGTGTGACACTTAGAAATGTTTAATTTCTGCTGATGAACTGTGTGATTAGTGATAGTGAATATTATGGACTGTTACTTGCACTTTTTCTACATGATTGGTGCCACTAGGACATGTTTAATTTCTGCTGATAAACTCTGATGAACAGTGTGATTAGTGATAGTGAATATTATGGACTGCTGTCTGCACCTGCTCAACATTGCTGGGTGCCACTGATGAAACTGTTTCTACTGACATAATGTCACTTGTTGCTGTCTGCACCTGCTCAACATTGCTGGGTGCCACTATTGGAACTGCTTCTACTGAAATGATGTTACTTCTTGCTGTCTGCACCTGTTCAACATTACTTGGTGCCACAGATGGAACTGCTTCTACTGAAATGAAGTCACTTACTGGTGTCTGCACCTACTCAACATTGCTGGGTGCCACTAATGGAACTGTTTCTGCTGAATAATGTTACTTGTTGGTGGCTGCACCTGTTCAACATTACTGGATGCCACTGATGGAACTGCTTCTACTGAAATGAAGTCACTTGTGGTGTCTGCACCTACTCAACATTGCTGGGTGCCACTAATGGAACTGTTTCTGCTGAATGATGTCACTTGTTGCTGTCTGCACTTGTTCAACATTGCTGGGTGCCACTGATGGAACTGATTATACTGAAATAATGTCACTTGTTGCTGTCTGCACCTGTCAACACTGCTGGGTGCCACAGATGGAACTGCTTCTACTGAAATAATGTCACTTGTTGGTGTCTGCACTTGTTCAACATTGCTGGGTGCCACTGATGGAACTGTTTCTACTGAACTAATGTCATTTGTTGGTGTCTGCACTTGTTCAACATTGCTGGGTGCCACTGATGGAACTGCTTCTACTAAAATGATGTCACTTGTTGGTATTTGCACCTGTTGACCATTGCTGGGTGCTACTGCTGGAACTATCAACTACTTGTTTTTTTGAATCATTGAAAGCATTTTATGTGAACATTTGTATAAACTGATTTTTTGTGTATTGTGTAAACTATTACGTAAAGTCACATATATGAAAGAATTTGTATTGCTTACTGTATTTTATATATTAGGTTATTGAAAGGTCAGTGCAAAGCCAAAATTTTATCTAATTATGTGATATTTACGTATTAATATTATCTTTTATTTTTGTCTGTATTTTTGTGGACGAATTTGGTGGTATTTTCACCACCAATGCTGGCAAAAATACCATCAAATTCTGGCCCATGGAGGAAGGGCATATGAAAGGTGGCTACACTGAGCCACAGCGCCAGAGATTGCGCCAAAGAGTTTTATTCCGCCGCCTCCACTGGCAGTTCTCGTCGAGAAGTCGTGGTGGAGAGTGCTTGTCGAGATGTGGTAGTAGTGAGTCGGTGTTGAGATGTTGTAGTAGGGAGTGCTTGTTCCATGTTTTATGCAGTTTGTATGATGGGCTTGACAGCAGATGTTGTTCGAATGGAGATATTGTAATGATCAGAGTGCCTTTCGTCAATATATATGAAGGTAAAAAAATTCCCTTTTCTTTTTATTATTTCAATGTCTTAAATAATGCGTCATTACAGGTTCAGTCAACAAAGCATCTGGCTCGTGTTCTTGTATTAGAGTGTAATTCTGGTTTTCTTGCGCAGTTATAGTATTTCTATTTTTTTAAATTACTTCAGTATAAATGATATTTAAAATTTCTTGTCTTATTGAAGAAGAACCGTGCCAGATGTGTATGTTGAATCACACTTCCACACACAGAACAGTTACACTTGTGCTTTGGTTTCGTACGTTTTATAGTTGCTGGGGACTTAATTAATTAATTGTGTTAACGGAAATTTTCTTTCATTCTTTGTTGTTATTCTATGCAGTCAGATTGCGTACTAAAACTAGTCAGGGCCAACCGTTTACGAGATTGCGTAACCGTACAGTTAGTTACCAAAAATTAAAAATATTTGCATTCTTTATAATTAAGCCCCCATGCAACGGACTCAGTGTACCTCAACTGTCTGCATTGAGTGTAAAACGTGAAATAGTGCGGACGTGTTTCAAATGCCTGCAACGCGTGTAACTGAGGCGGAACGTGGGGACCAGCCCGGTATTCACCTAGCAGGATGTGGAAAACCGCCTAAAAACCACATCCAGGCTGGCCGGCACACCGGCCCACCGGCCCTCGTCGTTAATCCGCTGGGTGGATTCGATCCGGGGCCGGCGCGCCTGCCCGAGTCCAGGAAGCAGCGCGTTATCGCTCTCGGCTACCCTGGCGGGTCTTTACTAGCCTTCATATTAGGTCATTAACTATCTAAACGTTCCTGAAGACATTTAATCGAAGTGGCGCATTTGGTATAGTAGTAATTGTAGTGATCATAGTGCAAGGTTCATTTCATAGAGTCAGACGCTACTTCCCACAACCATATGTACTACAGCGACCATAAACTTTTTTATGAAGTTATACAGTGACGGAAAAAAATCGCAGTGTCAACATGCAGTTAATGTAAAGTAATGAAATTTCAGGAATTTATATGCCTGGGTAACATATTTAAGTGATTAAAATTGCAAGATTACAGGTTACAGTAAGCACGAGATAAACCATTGCAAATGTGAAATGCTGGTACATCAATAAACGGTGTAACGGCTAGAATGTTGAATGCAAGCATGCATGCAGACATTGAGTTGTATAAGTGCTGGATGTCAGTAAGTGGGATGCAGTTCCATGCCAATTGAACTTGGCCGGTCACTTCAGGGATGGTTTATGCTGTTTGTGGATGACGTTGCAGGTGACCTCCTATGATATCGCATTTTCGCTCGATTGGCGACAGCTCTGGAGCTCGAGCAGGCCAATACATTATGTTGACACACATTAAAGCACCTTGGGTTACAACAGCGGTGTGTGGGAGAGCGTTATCCTGTTGGAAAACACCCTAAGGAATGTCGTTCATGAACAGCAGCACAACAGGTCGAATAAACTGACTGACGCACAGATTTCCAGTCAGGGTGAATGTGATAACCACGAGATTGTTTTGTGTCGTCTCGTTGTCACTGTAGGCCTGTACCATGGGAAGGAAGGAGAGGTTGTTGTTTGGTGGCTGGTATCCTGTTCTATAACACAAACAGCTTTCTTTCTTTCACTTGCGCCTTTGTCCCGCAATGGTCGCAGGATCGGCATGGTTACAATGGAATTGGTAAGGTTAATTGAAAGGGGTGGCCAGATGCCCTTCCTGCAGGCACCCCATACCCCCCCACCCCCCCCCCCACCCCCGAGGACAGGATCTGTGTACCCCAGCTGTCTGCATCTAGTGGAAACCATAAAAGAGTGCGGAAGTGTTACAAATGTCTGCGTGTCGTGTAAAGGAGGCGGGATGTGGGGACCAGCCCAGTATTCACCTAGCGGGATGTGGAAAACCACCTAAAAACCACATCCAGGCTGGCCGACACACCGGCCCACGTCGTTAATCCTCCAGGTGGATTCGATCCGGGGCCGGCGCGCCTACCCGAGTCCAGGAAGCAGCGCATTAGCACTCTCGGCTAACCTGACGGGTCTTCTATAACAAAAGCAGCACGCATGTATTAACAGGGTTCTTCGTTCATAAGAACAAGAAGTTGCTTAAGGTAGTCCATGTGTTCTAGTACAAATTCTTCCATAATATTCCACGTTAGCCTCTCTGCTGGTGAAGTACACTTGTCTGGTCGCTGGGTACCGACTGAGCTAGTGGCTGAGCTAACCGCGACTGCGACTCCCACTGGGCTATGACTGATGACTCGACTTGTTGATTCACTGGATGACTGAATGGCTGGGTTGACCGGTCCGTGGTGGTGATCTAAATACCGGTGGGCGAGAGGGCGTTGACAGCCCATTGCCTGTGAGTCTGTTTCTGGCCTCTCTCCTGATAGGCGCGTTGCTTGCACCTGCTATCAATCTTTGCCACCTCGAGTGCTGGCGACAGCTTATGCCAGCACAGAGTGCTCCTGCTGTCTTACGAAATCGCACCCCAGACCATAGCTCCAGGTGTAGGTTCAGTGTGTCTAGCACACAGATAGATTGATTGCAATCCCTCAAGTGGCCATTCCTGGCACTGAGGCAGAACGAGTGTTCATCAGAAAACAGAACAGATCTCCACTTTGTCCTCCAGTGAGCTCTGAAATCGCAAATGACAGTGGTTTGGGGTCAGTCCAGGGTGTTTGGCTCGGAGCTGTCCTTGGAGTAACTGATATATAACGGTTTGTTGTGTCACTCCCTCATAGTACTACCAAATTCAAATGGTTCAAATGGCTCTGAGCACTATGGGACTTAACATCTGAGGTCATCAGTCCCCTAGAACTTAGAACTACTTAAACCTAACTAACCTAAGGACATCACACACATCCATGCCCGAGGCAGGATTCGAACCTGCGACCGGAGCAGTTGCACGGTTCCGCACTGAAGCGCCTAGAACCGCTCGGCCACCGCGGCCGGCAGTAGCAACAAGTCGCCATCGGCATTCTCGTGACCACTGCTGCCTGAAATCGTGTACACTAGATACATTCCTGCCAGGTCTTTCTGCAGTATCACAGAAGGAACATCCAGCTTCTCGGAGTCCTATTGCCTGGCCCCATTCAAACTCAGTGAAGTGTTTATAATGGCGTCTGTGTCGCCTTAAAGGCATTCGTGATTAACATCAACTCACCACGTCCAATCCCAAAGGTAAATGACGCTCACGACCGTTATAGCGTGTGTTAAAAGCAGACCTGATTGACATCCACATAGTGGCGCCCTAATAGCGACACTCCAGCGCATCTTTCAGAGGCAGAAACACTTTTACTAAGTTTCGCTTATGTCACACAACCGTTTCTTGGTGTTGTGATTTTGTTTTCCCGTCGGTGTATATATAGTGTTTCTCTCGTAAGAGACGTCAGGGGTACTTTCCCTGGTTGTTCGCCAGCTATTTTTGGCAGTTTAGTTTTTGCAGTGTCTAGTTCTGCGCATATTTCCGGCAGTAAACGGACATTAAAAAAAAATGGTTCAAATGGCTCTGAGCACTATGGGACTTAACTTCTGAGGTCATCAGTCACCTAGAACTTAGAACTACTTAAACCTAACTAACCTAAGGACGTCACACACATCCATGCCCGAGGCTGGATTCGAACCTGCGACCGTAGCGGTCGCGCGGCTCCAGACTGTAGCGCCTAGAACCGCTCGGCCACTCCAAACGGACATTAAAGATTGGCAGTCTGGCAACACTGTAATCATATGTACCGTAACTGCTTCTGTCTGCAGGCTGGACTAGCACAGTGCAGATGGTGCAAAGACTAGGGTTTTGGCTTAGCATGCAGGAAGTTGACAGTTCGGTTTTGCATCGAGTTTTTTTCTATTTGCCAATTTCATTCTACCAAATAATGCTGTTAATACTGTAGTACACGCCTTTATTTAAGCTATATGTATCTGACATTTACATAGTACATTACTAACGAAATGTAGTCGAACTGAACGTGGCAAGAATAATAGTTGGCACTAACCGATGGGACCATTTGGGACGGGTACAGAAAACAGTTTTAGAATCTAGTAGATGCGGTGGCTCGAAAAAATTCGCTACCACGACGTGCAGAAGACTGCTTTAAATGCTGGCCAATGAAAACGGTTGTACCTCCACTTCCGTGTTCATAGTACTCAAGTGCAAATATTTCGTAAAAGATCCACCGTAATCGCTGTATGACAATTAAGATGCCACATACCGTACCATGCTGACTATACTGAGCAAATAAAAACAAATTCGCCTCGATTCAGAATCAAAACCTAGACCTCCCGTATGCTAACCCAAAATGGTAGCCACTGCATTAGTGGTATATACTGACACAGTTACACGTGATTACAGTGTAGCCAGATTGACAGTCTTTGACGTCCATGTACTGCCGGAAATATGCACAAAACGAAATTTTGTGACAGACATTTTTGTATTGATAGTATGTGAGGAATCGCTTTGCGTAGTCCGAGCGCTCGAATTTTTCTTCACCCTTTACATACACTGAACCGCCAATAAAGCCGGCCGGTGTGGCTTTGCGGTTCTAGGCGCTTCAGTCTGGAACCGCTTGACCGCTACGGTCGCAGGTTCGAATCCTGCCTCGGGCATGGATGTGTGTGATGTCCTTAGGTTAGTTAAGTTTAAGTAGTTCTAAGTTCTAGGGGACTGATGACCACAGATGTTAAGTCCCATAGTGCTCAGAGCCATTTTGAACCGCCAATAAAACTGGTATAGGCATGCGTATTCAGAGACAGAGATATGTAAGCAGGCAGAATATGGTTCTGCGGTCGGCAACGCCTATATATACTGTGCAGTTGTTAGATCTATTACTGCTGCTACAACGGCAGGTTATCAAGATTTAAGAGAGTTTCATCGTGGTGTTATAGTCGGCGCACGAGCGATGGGACATGGCATCTCCGAGGTAGCGATGAAGTTGGGATTTTCCCTTTCGACCATGTCACGAGTGCACCGTGAATATAAGGAATACTGTAAAACATAAAATCTCCAACATCGCTCCGGCCGTAAAAAAGATCCTGCAGAAACGGGACCAACGACAACTGAAGAGAATCGTTCAACATGACAGAAGTGCAACCCTTCAGCAAACTGCTGCAGATTTCAATGCTGGGCCATCAGCAAGTGTCAGCGTGCGAACCATTCAACGAAACATCGTCGATATGGGCTTTCGGAGCCGAAGGCTCACTTGTGTACCCTCGATGACTGCACGACACAGAGATTTACGCCTCGCCTAAGCCCGTCAACACCGACATTGAACTGTTGACGGCTGGAAAAATGTTGCCTGGTTGATCGAGTCTCGTTTCAAATTGTATCGAGGGGATGGACGTGTACGGGTATGGAGACAACTTCATGAATCTATGAACCCAGCATGTCAGCTGGGCACTGTTCAAGCTGGTGGAGGCTCCTTAACGGTGTGGGGCGTGTGTAACTGGTGTGATATGAGACCCGTGATCTGTCTAGATACGACTCTGACAGGTGACAAGTACGTAAGCATCCCGTCTATTCACCTGCATCCATTCATATTCATTGTGCATTCCGAGGGACTTGGGGAATTCCAGCGACACCTCAAACGTTCGGGATTGCTACAGTGGTTCCAGGAACACTCTTCTGAGTTTAAACTCTTCCGCAGGCCTCCAAACTCCCCAGACATGAACATTATTGAGCATATCTCGGATGCCTTGCAACTTGCTGTTCAGAAGAGATCTCCACCTCCTCGTTCTCTTACGGATCTATGGACAGCCCTGCAGCATTCGTCGTGTCAATTGCCTCCTGCACTACTTCAGGCATTAGTCGAGTCCATGCCACATTGTGTCGCGGCGCTTCTGGTTACTCAGGGTGAGTCAGCTAACATTACCGCTGGATATATTTCGTAAACCACATCAAATACTGACGAACCGATTCCACAGACCGAACGTGAGGAGAGGGGCTAGTGTAACTGGTTAATACAAACCATACGAAAATGCACGGAAGTATGTTTTTTAACACAAACCTACGTTTTTTTAAATGGAACCACGTTAGTTTTGTTGGCACATCTGAACATATAAACAAATACGTAGTCAGTGCCGTTTGTTGCATTGTAAAATGTTAATTACATCCGGAGATATTGTAACCTAAAGTTGACGCTTGAGTACCACTCCTCAGCTGCTCGATCGTGTGTATCGGAGAGCACCGAATTACGTAGGGATCCAAAGGGAACGGTGATGGACCTTAGGTACAGAAGAGACTGGAACAGCACATTACGTCCACATGCTAACACCTATTTATTGGTCTTTTTCACTGACGCGCATGTACATTACCATGAGGGGTGAGGTACACGTACACACGTGGTTTCCGTTTTCAATTACGGAGTGGAATAGAGGTGTCCCGGCATGTCAGGCCAACAGATGTTCAATGTGGTGGCCATCATTTGCTGCACGCAATTGCAATCTCTGGCGTAATGAATGTCGTATACGCCGCAGTACATCTGGTGTAATGTCGCCGCAGGCTGCCACAATACGTTGTTTCATATCCTCTGGGGTTGTAGGTACATCACGGTACACATTCTCCTTTAACGTACCCCACAGAAAGAAGTCCAGAGGTGTAAGATCAGGACAACGGGCTGGCCAATTTATGCGTCCTCCACGTCCTATGAAACGCACGTCGAACATCCTGTCAAGGGTCAGCCTAGTGTTAATTGCGGAATGTGCAGGTGCACCATCATGCTGATACCACATACGTCGACGCGTTTCCAGTGGGACACTTTCGAGCAACGTTGGCAGATCATTCTGTACAAAACGCGATATATGTTGCAGCTGTTTGTTACAACACGCAACTGAACGTTGGAGGTTTCAAGCGTTAACTTTAGGTTACAATATCTCCGGATGTAATTAACATTTTACAATGCAACAAACGACACTGATTACGTATTTGTTTATATGTTCAGATGTGCTAACAAAACCAACGTGGTTCCATTTAAAAAAACGTAGGTTTGTGTTAAAAAACATACTTCCGTGCATTTTTGTATGGTTTGTATTAAACAATTACACTAGCCCCTCTCCTCATGTTCGGTCTGTGGAATCGGTTCGTCAGTATTTGATGTGGTTTACGAAATATATCCAGCGGGAATGTTAGGTGACTCACCCTATATATATATATATATATATATATATATATACTCCTACGCATGCGAGTAGGTCTTCACATTCCTGGCGAGTTACTTTTCGTATTTGTACCCATTAAATAGAAATGGGGAGAGTAGGCCAGCTATAAATGGATGATGGAATGTCCTACAGGTTTAGACAGGACCACACAGGTTACTACGTGTAGGGTGATGATATAGGGAAAAGAGGATCACAAATGGCATGTTAATGCACATCTGAGCGGTTTCCTATGCTGGAATTTTAGATTCTTGTTGAGTGAATAAAATGTTTAGACACATCTGTGCAGGGTTTACCCAGCAGGGTAGCATTGTAGGGGAACGGTTCGGCATTTTATGTGATTGGAATATCGATACACCTTGTACTGACAGTCAACAGTTTCCAGACGGAATTGCACTCTGCAGCGTAGTTTGTGCTGATTTAAAACTGTCTGGCAGAACTAAAATTGCGTGCCAGACCGGGATTCGAACCTGGGACTTTCTCTCGCATAGGTAAGTACTCCACCGACTCAGGACCTGCCCCGCAACTTTACTTCTGCCTGTACCTCTTCTCCTGCAAGCCTTGCAAGACAACTGTCCCAAAAGAAAGAAAGTTGCGTATAAATGGCTTAGCCAGAGCCTAGGAGATTAGCTTAGATCATATTTACCTGTCGTCCCAACAGATCCATAGTGAGGAGGACCTCCATGAACCAGCGCATATCAGAAAACAAGAACACACAACAAGTATTTACAAAGCAAAACAGATATGCTAATACAACTTCCGCGCATCCCAAGTGAAAGGTTCACATGTATGTGGAATTCGTAAAAACAAATCATAAAGGTGACATCATTTAAAAAGAAATTACAAATTTATCAAAGACGCAAACATGGTATTTCTTAGGCTATTGTAGCCACGCATCATCAATCATTTTACAGCATTTATTATTGTTTTTAATTTATGGTCTTCACAGGACGTCTCTAATCAAAGGTTTATACAGGTTGTTGTTATTCAGTAATACAATAGAGTTCAATAATAAATCTATAACACAGTTCAATAGTACAGTGGTTATACAAGAATTATTATAATATATTATTGCATGAAGGGTGTTTTGCTCGTCCGTCTGTCCAATATCTCTTAATTCTTTCAGAAATTTTGTTTCTTCCCTTCGTCTGCGATCAGTCTTCCTGTAGCCCTTTCATTTATCTTCGTTTGTAGCCTGATTTGTGTGTCTTGAAGCATTCTAGTTTTCTCTGTTTTCTTTTTTTAAGTTACCTACTGTGATTTGGAATTCTCTTATATCTTCCTTAATTTCTGTGATAAATTCAATGTCGCTCTTACTATTCTACAATTTTTCTATTATTCCCTTACTTATTCTGTTTTGCGGTGTTCCCATCAGATATCCAAAGAATGAGACAGGTTTCTTCCTGATTATTCTCTCGGTTCTGCTAAGAAATTCATCAGTTGAGTAGATGGAGTTGGCCTCCAATAAAACCTTTAGGCTCTTCTTAAACTGAGTTGTATTAGTAGTTAAACTTTTTGTGGCTGCTAGTATGTTATATAAAATGTGTGTTCCTGAATAATGTACACCTTTCAGGACCAGATTAAGTGACTTTAGATTGCTGTGGAGATCATTCTTTTTTGTAGTGTTGTTCCCATGAACATATTTTTTATATTTGAACACATTTTAATGTAAAATTGCTTTCAGGAATTAGTATCCGTATTTCTCTAAAAAGGCTTCAGTAAGACGTTCTTGAGTTCACACCACGGATAATTCTTATTACACGTTTCAGACTCGGAAAACTTTAGCTTGATGTAATGAGTTACCACAAAGAATAAACCTGTATGACATTAAGGAATGCAAGTAAGCAAAGTACACTAGCCTTTTTATCTTTATATCACCTACTGTCTGACAACATCCGCATAGCAAATAGAAATTTGTTTAGGTGCTTTAGCAGTTCTGCAGTATGCTCGTCCCCCCTGAATTTATCATCATGTCGTAATCCCAAGAATTTAACAATTTCAATTTCTTCAGTCTGCCTGTCGTCATATTTTAATGATATACTGACGCGAAACCTCTTACAAGTTCTGAACTGCATATACTGCGCTTTTTTATAGTTAAGTGATGAAGAACTGGCTAGAAACCATTTATTAACGTCCATGTTAATTTCATTAGCCAATCTTTCTAAGGCTATAGTTGATTTGCTATTTATTGCAACGTTTGTATTATCTACAAACAAAACAGACTTGGCATCTGATAATGTTACTGAAGAAAAATCATTGATATTCAAAAGAAAATATAAGTGCCCTGATATGGAACTTTGCGAGATACCACACGTAATTAGTAATTAATTTCCAGCTGGATGACGCCTGATAGCTTAATACTCAATTACACATCTTTTTCTTCTTGACACCCTTTGTTTGATTTAAACCATTTTGCAGCATTTCCTGTTACACCGTAATTTTCTAATTTACTGAAGGGGATATTGTAATTTACAGAGTCACATGCCTTTGACAGTTCTGAAAAATACCAGCTTCCTGCAGTTTTCTGTCTAATGAATGAAGTATATTCTCGCTGTATGTGTAGATACCTTTCTCAATAGAGGAACCCTTTAGAAATCCGAACTGGGACTTCGACAATATATTATTCGTTGTTAGATAGTTAAGGAGCCTAGCGTATACTACCTCTTCTGAAATGTTCGAGAAAGTAAGTAAAAGTTGAATTGAACGGAAATTTGATGGTATTTATTTATTTCCTTTTTTTAAACAATGCATATTTCAACCTTTTGGAAATGTTGCACCGATAACTGACTGGTTTCACAGATAACTTAATATGTTAATAAACTCAGAAGTACGCTCTACAATTTACTTTGCTGATATGTTACCATAACCACTAAAATCTTTTAATTTTAAAGATTTTATGGCCGACATCACTTTTAAAGGTGTCGTGAGGGTCATATTCATATTAATGAAATTATTTGTAATGACTGACCTCACATATATCGTGGTAGCATCTACTGAACCCGACAACCATATCTTTTGAGCAGCATTTATGAAATGCTTACAGTCTTGAACATGGCTGACGTTCAACCCTATTCAAGTTTTAACGAAGGATGAAACCAGCCAATCGGTTGCACAAACTTTGTTGGATTAACCTGGTTTCGATACCAGCTAAGAGTATCATCATCAGAGTAAGTTACAGTTACATATGAAAATCAACATAGGAAAATCCTTAAGTAGCACTAGAAGAATTAAAACCAGAGAAAGTATTACTTACATAGATCCAAATTGTATGAAGAGATAGTAAAAACATATGAGGTAAAATGCTGAAGTCAGACAAGTAAAAGTTTTCTTATAAAGGCAATATTATAACCACGAGTATAGGAAGCCACTAGGACTGACACCAGACTGAGAGGTTTGTCAGAGAATGACAGTTTTGAAAGAGTTGCAAATAGCGGTTTAAAGCCAATAAAGAAATTTTTATTTCGTCGTTGGAGCTCTTCATTGAGAATCAGATCATCACTAACTTATATATGCTTAAAAAATTCCAGTTCGTCAAGAATATCAATCCTATAACCTTTTCTTAATTTATGGAGGATAGTGACTTCATCGACTCCCTTTCGTTTGTGACCTGTGATTAACCATATGATCCGCAAAGTATGAATTACGCACATTTGTACCCTTTCTTCCCAATAAGTGCTCTTTATATATTTGATATGTCTAATGACACTGTATATATCTTTATGTATCTGATACTGATGACTCTTCCCGTCTGTCCTACGTAATAAACTGGACAAGTGTCACAGGCGATTTTAAAAACCCGTGAATACGCAAAGGAGTAATCAAAGACTTCAGATTGCGAATTAGATCTTTCTGCAGACTATTGTTAGTGGAAAAGGCAACTTTGCATCCATATCTTTTTTCTACCAGACAACGAATTCTGTAGGAAGTGGTCACAAAATTTTTTGCTTTCATCACTGTCATTTTTAGCAATATTGCCTAAAGGACGGACTAAATAATTGTAAAAATCTTATTTACAGTAGGCAGGAAAGAAGCTGGCTAAGCTTAAATGTGTTTCACGCATGGAAAAACCTTTTGGCCTCCAATAGCTTTCAAAAGTCAGGCCATAATTTTGAAGAAGACATCCGACAAACCTTTCAGTATGATGTCAGTCCTTGTGATTTACAGTACTCGTGGTTTTAATGTTGGATTTACAAGACAGCTTTTACTTACCTGACTCGACCGCTTTAGCGCATATGTTTTTTTTTTATCTCTTCATGCAATGTGATTCTCTGTAAGTAACTTGTAAAATTTATTTTCAACTGATGACTGAAATTTATCCTGAAAAAATTATACTTTTTTCTTTTTTAATGGTTCTAGAGCTGCTTAATGCTTTTGTTATGATTGTTATTCTCCTACAATTACTAAAAATTTTCCATAGGTAACTGTAACTTATTCTGATGATGATACTCATAGCTGATATCGAAATCAGGTCACTGCAATAAAATTCGTGGGACCGGTTGGCTACTTTTATTCTTCATTAATAGTTATGAAATGCTTGTTAAAACGTTCCTCAACACTGCACACATCAGTTACCAATGCATCATTTACTCTTAATGCTACCTGCTCCTCTTCATGTCTAGTTTCATAAGTCTCTTCCTTCACTACTTTCCAAATTATCTTTATTTTATTGGTATTGTTTCTGTAATGACAATCTGAACTGGAGTGTGCAATGAATTGAATTGCTGATTTGAAGAGATACTGGATACTGGCGGGAATGAAGCTGTGAGGGGGGGCGGACGTGTGGGGCAATGATCGTGACTTGTTCTTGAATGTTTCAGCCAGTAAAGTACTTGCCCACCCACGAAAAGCAAAGGTCCTAGGTTAGTGTTCCGTTTCATCACATAGTTTTAATCTTGCCGGGAAGTTTCAGAGGAGCACAGATTGGGAAAGACGAACGATAACAGTGCATTTGTTGCAACCATATCTTAGTTGCCTGACATGTGGGACACTTTGTCTGTGAGGTCATGCAGGCACTGATATTTTTGCACGGTACTGTATCAAACGTGTACGGTTAGTACTTTGCCTAGGAAAAACTGCTGTTGCAAATTCAGCTGATGCGGGCAGCTGTGTGTTCATTACTGCTGTTGCTGTTATTTATCAGATATTGTCACTGCAGATGATTGGGACGGGGTGCAGCAAGACACTCACCAAATCATTACTGTAGAGCAAAAAACTCCGTGCAGTCATAATATCCAGAGCAGCCTCCTCGTCATGGGATAGTCAGTACCTTCGCATATGTCAGACTCGTCAGCGCGCGTCGGCAGAGGTTAGCACTGGCTCAGTACATCGCCATTTGACACTCGAAGTATAGAAAAAGGTCACATGCGCTGATAAATCGTATTACACTTTGGAATACGCGAATAACAAGTTTGGAATACGCCAAAAATTACACGAGGTGGTACACCCCACTCACCAACAGAGTTCTGTTCAGACAGGTAGTGGAAGAATACTCGTAGGGATATGTTTACATGTGACGAACTGGGGCCCCTGACGCGTATATTACTAGCTAAGATACAGATACCTCTACGTCCAATCATTTGAATTTGTTTGCTTGCGTAAGCACCTCTCAGGTGGCAACGCGCTTCTACAAGACAGTGCACCACACCGTCACCCCCGAATCGGATCCGGGTTGTTTCAACAACACTATACAGCTGTCTGTGTGGTTCCCATAGTTGCTGAGTGCATGGTGGAAGCCATCGAGAGAAATGTGTACAGTTTAGATAATATCTGCATGTTGTGGGCATCGGATGAGTGGTCATGGATTGGGATGGCTCCCGAGCATTTATAGCGTCTCATTTAACTGTAGTAGTTGTGACGTGACCCCCAGGACACTTTTTTTACATCCTACTGTGTCCGCTTTCAGTAGGATAAAAATATTTGAATTACCTTCGAGTTGGACTGGACCATCCTGGTTGGGCATGCCTCTCACATCAATGGAGCTCTTACGCCGACATGAACGACTAGCTTCCCTGCGTCTCTGTTGGTATGTGCACTACTGGCCATTAAAATTGCTACACCACGAAGATGACGTACTACAGACGCGAAATTTAACCGACAGGAAGAAGATGCTGTGATACGCAAATGATTAGCTTTTCAGAGCATTCACACAAGGTTGGCACCGGTGGCGACACCTACAACGTGCTGACATGAGGAAAGTTTCCAACCGATTTCGATTCACACAAACAGCAGTTGACCGGCGTTGCCTGGTGAAACGTTGTTGTGATGCCTCGTGTAAGGAGGAGAAATGCGTACCATCACGTTTCCGACTTTGATCAAGGTCGGATTGTAGCCTATCGCAATTGCGGTTAATCGTATCGCGACATTGCTGCTCGCGTTGGTCGAGGTCCAATGACTGTTAGCAGAATATGGATGGTTCAAATGGCTCTGAGCACTATGGGACTTAAATTCTGAGGTCATCAGTCCCCTAGAACTTAGAACTACTTAAACCTAACTAACCTAAGGACATCACACACATCCATGCCCGAGGCAGGATTCGAACCTGCGACCGTAGCAGTCGCGTGGTTCCAGACTGTAACGCCTAGAACCGCTCGAGCACCCCGGCCGGCGCAGAAAATGGAATCTGTGGGTTCAGGAAGGTAATACGGAACGCCGTGCTGGATCCCAACGGCCTCGTATCACAAGCAGTCGAGGTGACAGGCATCTTATCCGCATGGCTGTAACGGTCGTGCAGCCACGTCTCGATCCCTGAGTCAACAGATGGGGACTTTCGCAAGACAACCATCTGCACGCACAGTTCGACGACGTTTACAGCAGCATGGACTATCAGCTGCATCACAGACAGGAGCGCCTGCGATGGTGTACTCAACGACGAAGCTGGGTGCACGAATGGCAAAACGTCATTTTTTCGGATTAATCCAGGTTCTGTTTACAGCATCATGATGATGGCACCCGTGTTTGGCGACATCGCGGTGAACGCACATTGGAAGCGTGTATTCGTCATCGCCATACTGCCGTATTACCCGGCGTGATGGTATGAGGTGCCATTGGTTACATGTCTCGGTCACCTCTTGTTCGCATTGACGGCACTTTGAACAGTGGACGTTACATTCCAGATGTGTTACGACCCGTGGCTCTACCCTTCATTCGATCCCTGCGAAAGCCTACATTTTAGCAGGATAATGCACTACCGCATGTTGCAGGTCCTGTACGGGCCTTTATGGATACAAAAAATGTTCGACTGCTGCCCAGGCCAGCGCATTCTCCAGATCTCTCACCAATTGGAAACGTCTGGTCAATGGTGGCCGAGCAACTGGCTCGTCACAATACGCCAGTCACTACTCTTGATGAACTGTGGTATCGTGTTGAGGCTGCATGGGCAGCTGTACCTGTACACGCCATCCAAGCTCTGTTTGACTCAATTCCGAGGCGTATTGAGGCCATTATTACGGCCAGAGGTGGCTGTTCTGGGTACTAATTTCTCAGGATCTATGCACCCAAACTGCGTGAAAATGGAATCACATGTCAGTTCTAGTATAATATATTAGCCCAATGAATACCCGTGTATCATCTGCATTTCTTCTTGGTGCAGGAATTTTAATGGCCAGTAGTGTATTTTCCGAGAGCTTCATATTTCATTAGATAGGCGTAGACTGTAAAACATTCTTAATGCACATTAACACTCGCTACTGGAATGTGAACTGGTATAAGGAGTCAGCCTCTATTGGTGCCAGTTTCTACCGTTGCCACATGGTAGAATAATGACAAGCTCTGCTGTGTCGGCTGCACTATATGTTGTAGTTCTACTGCTAGATCTTCCGTAGGCCATCCAGAAACTGTACTGGAAGTAGCAGTGCAGGACCCAGTTGCCCACGTATTGCATGCTGTATTGCTCCCTGTAATTCCGTTACTTTCATTATTCATCACCTACACTATCTGCTAGTAGTCGTAGGAGTCTTTTCACTGCGACTCTAATATCGAATAGACTGAGTAGCGCCTCTATCATGTTCAAATCCTAAGTCAGTGTAGCCACTGTTGCTTTCAAATCTGCTGTTAGTTCTGTAGTCATTTAGCGCAACGTTCAAGTATTATTTAATATGCACTACTCACGGATTGTTAATTGTTTGGTGCCACTCCGTAACGGCTCTGTTCGTTGCTATTTCTTGTACTTGTCCCAGTATGTCGTTCAATTTCTGGATATCGTCGGTATCCGCGGCTCCAAAGACTGCGTTTAATAATTTACCATCTGCGTCTAATTAACCCCTGTTTTGACGCAGCAATGCGAGTAGTGCTAGATCTATCAGCTGGCCTATCTGTTCCCATAGTCGTCTGTATGAGACACGCAGCCCTTGTCACTGTCCTTGTACACTGAGGTGATGAAAAAATGGTTCAAATGGCTCTGAGCACTATGGGACTCAACTGGTGTGGTCATAAGTCTCCTAGAACTTAGAACTACTTAAACCTAACTAACCTAAGGACATCACACACATCCATGCCCGAGGCAGGATTCGAACCTGCGTCCGTAGCGGTCGTGCGGTTCCAGACTGTAGGTGCCTTTAACCGCTCGGCCACTCTGGCCGGCTGAGGTGATGAAAGTCGAGACCTACCTCCAAATACCTAATACCGTCCGCGCGGGTTAGCCGCGCGGTCTCAAGCGGCTTGTCACGGTCCGTGCGACTCCCCACGTCGGAGGTTCGAATCCTCCCTCGGGCATGAATGTGTGTGTTATACATAGCGTAAGTTAGTTTAAGTTAGATTAAGTAGTGTGTAGGCTTAGGAACCGATGACCTCTGCAGTTTGGTCCAATAAGGCCCTACCACAAATTTCCAATTTTTTCCCGAATACCGTGTCGGACTTCCTTTTTCCCAGCGTAGTGTACCAACTCGATGCGGTATGGACCCAAAAAGTAGCTGGACATCACCTGCAGAAATATTCAACCATGCTGCCTCTACAGAGGTCCATAATTGCGAAGGTGTTGCAGGTATTGGATTTTGTGCACGAACTGTCCTCTCGATTACGTCCCATAAATGTTCGATGGGATTCATGTCGGGTGAACTGGTTGGCCAGATCATTCGCTCAAACTGTCCGCAATTTTCTTGAAACCTGGGGTATCGATAGCTACGATGCAACGGCGTAGGTGCATGTTCGTAGGTTGGCACTACGACACCGACACCGGCGACAGCGCCCTCTAGCCGGCGCTGTGCAGCTCTACGAGCGCCGCTCCAGATTCAGCCCAGTTGATTACGAGCAGACGACCAAGCAACATTGTTTGTACTTCATAGTGGGCGAGCCACTACAGATTTTGCCTTTGTAACTTCTGGCAGCTGTTAGATTTGATGGATGAACGGCTTCGCACCTACGTGCTCATCTGTACGCAAAGTTAAGTAAAAGAGTTGTAACCTAATTGCAGTAACTGCTCCTCCTAGCTTCCTACATTCGGCCTACCCTTCAGTTTTCAGGAGCAGACCCACGCGCCGCCTTCCAGGCGGGATACAAAAAAAAAAAAGGCAATTGCGAACAATTGTGGTCTGGCGCATTGTCATTCATAAAAATGCCATTGTTGTTTGGGAACATTAAGTCCATGAATGAGTAGCCGAGCGGTTCTGGGCGCTACAGTCTGAAACCGCGCGACCGCTACGGTCGCAGGTTCGAATACTGCCTCGGGCATGGATGTGTGTGATGTCCTTAGCTTAGTTAGGTTTAAGTAGTTCTGTTCTAGGGGACTGATGACCTCAGAAGTTAAGTCCCATAGCGCTCAGAGCCCTTTGAACCAAGTCCATGAATGTCTGCAAATGGTCTCCAAGTAGCCGAACATAACCATTTCCAGTCAGTGATCGGTTTAGTTGTACCAAAGGACCTAGTCCATTCCATGTAAACACAGACCACACTACTATGGAGCTACAACCAGCTTGGACAATGCCTTGTTACAAGCTTCAGTCCATAGCTTGTGGTGTCTAACCACCTACCATCAGCTCTTACCAACTGAAATCGGGA
Source organism: Schistocerca serialis cubense (assembly GCF_023864345.2). Lineage (NCBI taxonomy): Eukaryota > Metazoa > Arthropoda > Insecta > Orthoptera > Acrididae > Schistocerca > Schistocerca serialis. The sequence goes on along the minus strand of NC_064640.1, from coordinate 914,080,677 downwards.
CTATCTCACCAGACCACGGTTTTCCAGTCGGCTAGGGTCCAACCGATGTGGTCACGAGCCCAGGAGAGACGCTGCAGGCGATGTCGTGCTGCTAACAATGGCACTCGCGTCGGTCGTCTGGTGCCATAGCTCATTAACGTAAGATTTCGTCGCATTTTCTTAACGGATACGTGCGCCGTACGTCCCATGTTGATTTCTGCGGCTCTTTCACGCAGTGTTGAGTGTCTGTTAGCACTGACAGCACTATTCAAACGCTGGTGCTCTCGGTCATGAAGTGCAGGCGTCGGTCACTGTGTTGTTCATGGTTAGAGGCACTGCCTGAAATTTGGTACTCTCAGCACATCCTTGATTGTATGAGTCTCGGAGTACTGAATTCCCTAACGACTTCCGAAATGGAATGTACCATGCATCTAGCTCCAAATTCCATGCAGCGTTCAAAGTCTGTTAATTCCCCTTGTGCGGCCATAATCACGTCAAACACATTTCCTGAAAACGAAGGACAGCTCCGTCAATACCTCGTGTACGCGATACTACTGCCATGTGAGTATGTGGACGTCGCTCTCCTATGACTTTTCTCACGTCAGTGTATGTTCTCCAGTATTCCTTTCCCCCCATCCCCGAGATATATTTCGGCGAACATCTCCTCCAGTCTCCATAACTCAACCCTTGCTTCCCACGTGTTGTACGTCAGTCTCAGTGTCGAATGGTGGTCGGTTAGTATTATGACCTCCTTCCTCGACAACAGTACTCCTCTTTCGAGTTGTTGATTTCGTAGTGTGTTTACCACTTCTCCACTTAAGAAGTGTAGCATCCGTAGATTATAGCTCGCTTTATGGTCGTCCTCTTAGGTAACGCCACCTAAGGGAAAGAATCCACATCACTCTCCCTCCCTCTCTCGAAAGACCGGACGCCCCTGGTCCCTTATCACAAACCAACAATGAAACAAATCATCCCGTTACGTTGACATACCTCTGTTCCATTTATGCGTTATACTCTCTACCAAACCTATTACCGTAAAACATATCAACTGAAAACACAAATCTCCCTATACTAACCAAAATAATAAGCCCAACAAAATGAGGCAACGATATGAACATAATTTACCACAAAGCTTCTTCATATTTTCTATAAGAAAACACAAATCTCCATTTTACTAATAAAATATAGTAACCTCAACAAAATAAAACAACGATATGAACATGACATAATTTACCACAAACGAAAAACTTTCAGGGACGATGGTGAAGGGTATATTTATCAGTTTGAGCTAAGGGACCCAAGTCCGGAAACTACCGAGTCGACAGTCATTAGCGAAAGTCTACTCAAATTTCACATTTGCCTCACGCATTGCTCAAACTAAGGGCCCCAACTTCTGAAGCCTGGTGATGACGTACAGAATTCCCGCTGAATATTCCGCGATACCCTCAGATAATTTGCCCTGTTTATGGGCTAGTAACGGCGTACTTAACCTGATGTCAGAGAGACTAAAAATCCTAAGACTATGCTACAGTAATAATGAATTCCAAGTTCCACAAGCTGTTACATTTAGAACAATTGTTCAAACTGGCATCCGCCCGCATCAATGCAGTCAAGGCATCTTGGTATGAAGTTATATCATACCCGTTCTAATACCCCACAGTCGTTTGAGCAGTGTCGCAGGCAGGGATAACTCTTGCCATGAAATCTTCTTTACTCTCGACAGGCGTCTCTTACACAAGACTCTTCGCATGACCTCACAAGAAGAGAGTAACTGAGGTGAGACCAGTTGAACGTGGTGGCCCCAAACAATACTTCCTCTGCATATTCAGTTTTCAGTGAATGTTCATCCAGGTGTTCATGAACCTCAGTCCAAAGTCAGGTGGCACTCCATCCTGTTGGAACCTAAGTGCTCGTCAGGATTGCCTACCCAACAATCTTAGCAACAATGGTGCCACTACATGTATTCCACTGTCAGGCGTATCAGAACAATTTTCGCTTATAACATTCGACTCGGTCATTTCTAGACCACGGTTTCTTACCTCAAATTGATACATACGCTTCTCCATCATCCATGGAAGTTTTTAACAGCTTCACGGAATCATTCTGTACATTCAGTAACCCTCATCAATTATTGAGGTGACGTGAGTGCTCAGCGTACTCGTACCTTGTTTGCTAGTTGCTGATTCCTCGCTTCCCTTCTTGCCCTGTGCCTTCTTCGCAGGCAGCAGCAATGGTGCTTTTGGTAAGGGATCCAGAGCATCTTAACGTGTCTAATGTGCCCTGTGTGGACAAATGTGGTGCCCCTCAGCAGTTGTGACTTAACGTTTACTGGCGATAACATTGCTATGAATTCGTATGGCTCCTGATATCGCATAATAAATTCCTTCGTTTTCCCTTTGAATGAATAAGGCTTAGCTAGCACTGCCCAGTGGCCAAACCTATATTCTAGCAGTTCGACAGTACGCCCCGCATTCTCTATTTTCTTTCGATTCCCTACATCTTGTAACCTTTTCGCTAAATTTCGCATCAGTTCCTCAGTTTTCCCTGTTTTAGTCTTAATGACGTCAGAAGGTGACGGCACCTTCCTTCTGTACAGCACTTGCATAGCGAGAGCTCAATGTTATCATGCACCTTTGAATTATAAGCAGTCACGACATATGGTAGTTAAATATCCCAGTTGTCGTCGTGACTATTTACATAACAGCTGAACACTTTACCAATGGAACTGTGAATGAGATTAGTCTTCCAGAGCTTGTAATTACATTGGACTAATTCTTAGTTTCCCGATTTGCAACAGGTGACATTGTTGTTTCATTAATTTGGACATGAAGTTAGTGCCCTCATCAGTAATTATTGTGTTAGGAACACCATACTTCAATAACCAGTTATCCACAATTGGTTATACTACTGTATTCGCTTGCTGATTTGAAATGGCTATCATCTCAACATAACACGAGAAATGATCTATGATAGTTAACAGGTGGGGGTTATCCACATGTGTTTCGTTAGGTGGACCCAAGATGCCTATCCTTACTGTTTCAAATGGCTTAGATGCCTCCACTAATCCTGCGATCTGTTGTTCTTTGTCCTCCTTGTCCTTACAAAATGTGGTCGTGAGCTTACCTTAGCACTTCTTCTCTTAGTGCTCCAGGCAACACGATGCGTGGTCCAAGATTTGTTGTCATACATAGCAGTCCATCATGCATGGCGAACTGTTGCTGTGGCTATGGTTTGAACAGCTCACAGACCTTCTGCCATTCTGCAAGGCTTTGGCCAGCACTCCTATGACACCACTCATTATGCCTAACCTATCTGCATTTCCATGCTTCCTAACCAGTTTTTGGACTACTCAAAGTCGAATATGTTCAATTGCAATGCCCATCGAATCAAGTCGCTCAAAGGATGTTTTACCCTGTAATGACCGCATCATGAAGTGTTGCCCCCCCCCCAAAAAAACTGTCTAATTACACTCCTGGAAATGGAAAAAAGAACACATTGACACCGGTGTGTCAGATCCACCATACTTGCTCCGGACACTGCGAGAGGGCTGTACAAGCAATGATCACACGCACGGCACAGCGGGCACACCAGGAACCGCGGTGTTGGCCGTCGAATGGCGCTAGCTGCGCAGCATTTGTGCACCGCCGCCGTCAGTGTCAGCCAGTTTGCCGTGGCATACGGAGCTCCATCGCACTCTTTAACACTGGTAGCATGCCGCGACAGCGTGGACGTGAACCGTATGTGCAGTTGACGGACTTTGAGCGAGGGCGTATAGTGGGCATGCGGGAGGCCGGGTGGACGTACCGCCGAATTGCTCAACATGTGGGGCGTGAGGTCTCCACAGTACATCGATGTTGTCGCCAGTGGTCGGCGGAAGGTGCACGTGCCCGTCGACCTGGGACCGGACCGCAGCGATGCACGGATGCACGCCAAGACCGTAGGATCCTACGCAGTGCCGTAGGGGACCGCACCGCCACTTCCCAGCAAATTAGGGACACTGTTGCTCCTGGGGTATCGGCGAGGACCATTCGCAACCGTCTCCATGAAGCTGGGCTACGGTCCCGCACACCGTTAGGCCGTCTTCCGCTCACGCCCCATCATCGTGCAGCCCGCCTCCAGTGGTGTCGCGACAGGCGTGAATGGAGGGACGAATGGAGACGTGTTGTCTTCAGCGATGAGAGTCGCTTCTGCCTTGGTGCCAATGATGGTCGTATGCGTGTTTGGCGTCGTGCAGGTGAGCGCCACAATCAGGACTGCATACGACCGAGGCACACAGGGCCAACACCCGGCATCATGGTGTGGGGAGCGATCTCCTACACTGGCCGTACACCACTGGTGATCGTCGAGGGGACACTGAATAGTGCACAGTACATCCAAACCGTCATCGAACCCATCTTTCTACCATTCCTAGACCGGCAAGGGAACTTGCTGTTCCAACAGGACAATGCACGTCCGCATGTATCCCGTGCCACCCAACGTGCTCTAGAAGGTGTAAGTCAACTACCCTGGCCAGCAAGATCTCCGTAGCTGTCCCCCATTGAGCATTTTTGGGACTGGATGAAGCGTCGTCTCACGCGGTCTGCACGTCCAGCACGAACGCTGGTCCAACTGAGGCGCCAGGTGGAAATGGCATGGCAAGCCGTTCCACAGGACTACATCCAGCATCTCTACGATCGTCTCCATGGGAGAATAGCAGCCTGCATTGCTGCGAAAGGTGGATATACACTGTACTAGTGCCGACATTGTGCATGCTCTGTTGCCTGTGTCTATGTGCCTGTGGTTCTGTCAGTGTGATCATGTGATGTATCTGACCCCAGGAATGTGTCAATAAAGTTTCCCCTTCCTGGGACAATGAATTCACGGTGTTCTTATTTCAATTTCCAGGAGTGTATGAATATTAGCTGTAAGCCTTTGAACTTAGATAGAGACCTACAGTGCAAGCCCCTTTCGTCAAGCCATTAAGAGGTCACACACATTGGAAAATCACTGATTTAATGTTTACTTATGCAAATTGGAGGTAAAAAGCGAAACAGTCACGTTCGATCTTCAAGCAAACAGTCCCAAATGCCATATATAGAGGCCCATAATCGTCAAGTAAGACAGAGTTCCAGAGAGCAGAAGAGTTCCAGACACAGAAGAGCTCCAGCCAGAGATAAGTTACAGCCAGAGAAGGGTTCCAACCAGCATCGGATAAACAAGTCTACAGCAGATATTATGGGAGCGACCGTTATACTCAATTAAAATTGTGCCTTAAGATGGTCTTGCAAAGTTTGCCTGTACGTATCCCTGCACTGGGGTTATTGGTATGTATTTTTTATATGTCTATATGTACCTACGTCTGTATGTCACTTTCACTGTGGCGAGTACTGGAACCTAAGGGTTCGATTAGAGCGATACAAGTATAATCTGGCACTTCCATGGTTCGTGGTCTGTAGTATCATACATTAGAGTGTGTACCCGAATCTTAACAAAGTTATTTGCTAGGGTGGCCATTTGTTATGGTAACTGATTGGAGGATCTAGTAAGCCTCATCTATGTTTTGCACTTACTGAAGTTATAAACTAGTGACTGTGCTTCTCTACATGTTCATTGCAAACACGTGAAGACGAAATAAAAGGTAGACCACTAAGCCAACTCAGAGTCTCATTTCCTTATCATCACTATATCAGCCTCCTGAGCGTAACATACAAGTGATTCTGTACTTTCTCCAGCCACAGAGACCTGAAAAATCTCACTCTTGTACGTAGTCCCTTGTGTAACAAGAAATGAATGATCTGAAATCCCACTTCACCTCTGATCTGAGCGTGAGTTCCTGAGTAGGCATGTAGCGACCCACGTCGGGTTACGACATATAAACTGGTGTCAGATGTAGAGTCCAGTGTTCGATACATGGATGAGTACTTTTAATAAGAAGTAAGGGGTGGGTTGGATTGTTTGGGAAAAGAGACCAAACAGCGTGGTCATCGGTCTTGTCGGATTAGGGAAGGAAGTCGGCAGTGCCCTTTCAAAGGAAGCATCCCGGCATTTGCCTGGAGTGATTTAGGGAAATCACGGAAAATCTAAATGAGGATGGCCGAACGCGGGATTGAACCAACGTCCTCCCGAATGCGAGTCCAGTGTGCTAACCACAGCGCCACCTCGCTCGGTTAAAGAAGTAAGGTGCCTTTGAGAACGAAAGATAGGATTTTGTCTTATGGGAAATAGCAAGCCCCGTCTTAGGACTAACTGGCTTTAACTTTCGAGGCAGATCAGCTACGGTGAACAGGCAGAGCAATCCTTTTTAGTGTACAGTAGGAACGAAGCAAGGTGAAGAAAGAAGAATAAGTCGGGAGGTCGTCCACCGTCCCATGTCGCAGAATTACGAGACCATAGCGCGCAGAATTACGAAACTACAGCGAGCAGCCCATTGCAGTAAACATCAGAGGAAGCCTTCATAGCGATTACGACAGTCGAGGTCGGGGCCACCGACATCTGAATCAGTGGTCGTGCGTGCTCACCAAACCAACTTAAAAAGTTACGCCTGCACAAGTCGTCAATGCAGCGCCGCCGCCTGACCAACAAATACTGTGACTGAATAACAGCGTAACAGGAAACAAGGTTTACAACTTTGAAAAGGACGAAAAAACACCTAATATGAATCTGGAAGGTAGTGATGCCCTGCTCAGCATATAGCCTTGTCTGTGCATTTAAGTTAATTCCGAGAGCTTTTGATGGAAATAAAGATAAACTTAGAGAATTCGTGGCAGTTGTTACCTAGCCCTCGAACTAAGGCCAAGCCACCGTCATAGTCTGCTATAAAATTTATAAGTCTAGGATTGTGAGTGCAGCTCGAAGTAAACGACTCATACGTGATTTGGAGGAAACTTGGAAAGAAGTGAAGGACATTTTACTGGGGAACTATGAGTCCAAACGGTCTCTGGATTACCATGCGTGCCATTTATTTTCTAATAGACAGAACAGGACCGAAAGTATGCCCGAATTGGCGAGTCGCGTTGAGACATTGCCGCACCAATTTCTAGGAGGCATCCAGAGAGTGATCAGGGAATCAGATATTCCGGGACGCCAAGCTCTAATTGGGAAGGGAATCGAAGATGACAGGACTAAAACCGTCGTGAGAGTTCAAGAAGTGGGTCTAGTAGAATGAGATTTTCACTCTGCAGCAGAGTGGGCGCTGATATGAAACTTCCTGGTAGCTTAAAACTGTGTGCCGGACAGAGACTCGAACTCGGGACCTTTGCAAGTTTCTCAGGAGAGCTTCTGTAGGGTTTGGAAGGTAGGAGACGAGGTACTGGCAGATGTAAGGCTGTGAGTCGTGCTTGGGTAGCTCAGTTGGTAGAGCACTTGCCCGTGAAAGGCAAAGGTTCCGAGTTCGAGTTTCGGTCCGGCACACAGTTTTAATCCGCCAGGAAGTTTCAGTGGGTCTAGTAGTCTAGCATTAACAGAAGCGGCATCCATCGCCTTTTGTAAAGAAAAGTTCGGTGGATCCAGTCGACTGAGAGACAACTATTTTAGATGTAAGAGAGGCGGGGATTGTGCAAGGAAATGCACTATGGAGAGACACGTCAGGAAAATAAAGGCTGTGTAACCGATTTTTAGTGGAGCAGAGAAAAGGACATCTCATCCTCCACAACCACCGAGTAGGGCAGAGGAAACTCTATGCAGAGGTCACCACAGGAAAATCGGAAGCATGTGACCGACGGTGTGTCGTCGTTGCGGTCTTCAGGGGCATCCAGGGCTGTGTAAGGTGAGGCCCTTGACATCTTACGTTTTTAAAGAACCAGGACACTAAGCCCGACAGTGTAATACCAGTGCTAGATTAGCAAATGCAAAGGCTCACAAGCCGGGAAATGAACGATCGTTATGAGTATGCAGCCGACTTGTGACGCAAAGTTACACTCAGTAGACTGCAAGGGCAGGACTGATTTCATAAATATAAGATGCGCGTAAGGAGGCGCGGAAACCACAAGCCTCGTAGTAGATATTGCCGCTCAGTCTAGCGTAATAAAAATAAAACCAGCATTGAATAATAGTGTAGGCAGTAACGCCGACGAACGAATAAAATTTAAAGGGACCACTAAAGAAATAATAGAGTCACGACGTTAAAGCTGAGGATGGATGTCGATATGTGTGTGGAACATGTAGTGAGCACGAGTTAGATGTCCCGTATGAAGAAATCTTAGGCAGAGACTTCTGCAATTGTTTAAAAGTAATAGTTTACGAAATAAAGACGCTTGGGTCATGGGCAGACCAGTACGATTACAGATGGAACTGAAATCGATCCGGTGAATCTTGCTGATCGGGAGAGAGCTACAAAGAGAGCATTGTACCATGGAACGGACATTATGCAGCTGACATATAGGGGGGACAAGGGAAACTACAACACCTGAGGTATCAGTGGGAGTCCAGATAGAATCTTAAATAGATCCGAGAGAGAAGAGACCTCCGGAGTAAGGAGTCAGAAGAAATATGAACGATAGAGCGTCACATCTAAAGGAAACAAAGAACAAAGATCAGCAGCAGACAGAAAGGAAAGAGACCCTGTGTGACATTATATGAATAGACCCACAAGAAGATTTTTATGGATTAAAGTGCAGAACAGAGACCTAACCGAAGGAATAATGAAAAAACAGCAGCTGCAAACGGAAGTACATTTACCTGCAGCATTGGCGACCTTGCTGGGAGCCATATGAGTCACGAGTATTCTGAATACCACACAAGAAGAACTTATATTGGAATGTCCCAAAATGAAGATAGAAACGGTATCTATCATGGGAGAAGGCGAGGAATGCTGCATACATATTGTAGTTTTACTGGACCAAGAGACAAGATTGCGAATTAACAAATTAAAAGAAATTATTCGAATGGATCACTTAAACAAAGAAGTAAGGACTTTGATTACTGATCTATGTCTTGCATGTCATGATGTATTTCACCTCCTGGGAGACAAATTAATGTACAGGGAGGCGGTGAAACATGAACTTAAGTTGAAACAAGGGGTGCAAGGAAAAGTGATAAATGTCCATCCGTATCGACTACCAGAGACACAAACGTAAGCCCTCCGAAACGAGATAGATGTAATGTTAAGGGAAGATATCATGCGCTGAGCACAAGTCGGTGGAATTTTCCGTTATCGATGATTTTTGAAGAAGATGGACGCTTCAGGCAAGCGAAAGTGATGAACTACTGGAGGTTAGATGACAATTTTATTAGCACTGTATTTCTACTACCCCACGCTGATGAGACTGCAGATGGCTTACTAAAAGTCAAGTATTTAATCACTTCCGATTGTGCAAAGGGCTACGACCAGATACTGTTGAATGAAGATGATAGAGAGAAAACAGTGTTCTCTACTCCAGAAGAACATTACGAATACAAATGATTACTGACGGGAATAACAGTTAGTGAAGCCACTTTTCAGAGATTGGTGAACACAGTACTAGTCGGATTACAGGGACACAAAATGTTCGTATGTTTCGATGGTGTGGTTGTGTTCAGAGCTACGTTACAAGAGTATAATGCCAGATTTCAAGAAGTGCTTGAGAGGTTCCGGCTGCACAATTTAAAATTGCAGGTTGACAACTGTGAGTTCCTACGTGCAGAAGTAACTTACTTAGGGCACATAATTACGACAGAAAGATTAAAACCCGGTACACAGAAGGTGGGCATGATAAAAGAGTATCGAAGACCCAGCAATACGAAGAAGTTAAAGAGTTTTGTAGGGATCGTGTCATTTTACCATCGTTTTATCAAAGGCTTCAGTCGGATAGCGAAACCGTTACATGAATTACTGAAGAAAGGGGCAAACTATGAGTGTTCGAGTCAGTGGGAGGCAGCTTTCCAGGAATTAAAGGAGAAATTAGTTAGCCCCGATCTTGCAGTATCCTGATTTTACGAAACATTTCGTAATCACGACAGACGCTAGCAAGCAGTCGATCGGAGCCTTCCCGACTGAAGGAGAATTAGGACAGAATTTACTAGTAGCCTTTGCATCCAGAATGCTGAACCGCCCCCAGAGAGGATATAGTACGATTGATGGTTCAAATGGCCCTAAGCACTATGGGACTTAACATCTGAGGTCATCAGTCCCCTGGACTTAGAGTTACTTGAACCTACCTAACCTAAGGACATCACACACATCCATGCCCGAGGCAGGATTCGAACCTGGGACCGTAGTAGTGCGATTGAACGAGAGCTCTTAGACACAGTATGAGCAGTGAAGCACTACCGACATTAAGTGTATGGAAGAAAATTAATTGCATACACTGATTACAAACCCTAGAAATACGATACTGCAGTACCTGTGTTATTCATAATTAAGATGCATGCATGCGTGTCCGAGGAATAGGCATTGCGGCGACTACAGTCGTTAGGAAATTCATGAGGCGTACTCGCACTTGCGATTATGGATAACCAGCAACTGTATAATGCAATGATGTAAGTGAAAATTTGTGTCGGACTGGGATTCGAACCCGGATTTCTTGCTTATCGCGAGCAGTCGCCTTACCATTGGCTGCCCGAGCACGACACATGACCAGGCCCAAATTTCCATATGTCGTCAAGCATGTGTGTACAAACTGTGATCGTACATCCATACATCCATATTCTCATTCTGGGGACACATTTTATTCGAAAATCGCTTGGCCGGTGTCGGCGGATAAATAAGGTATTGCAGTGCCTGTGTTATGCTGAATTTCGATGCAATACTTCTTCGGACATGCAAGCTCGGGTAGCCAACTGGTAAGGCTACTGCAAGCGATAAGTGGGAATTCCGGGTTCGATTCCCGGTCCGACAAAAATTGTCATTGTCGTCATTTCATTATACAGCTGATGGTGGTCCTTCGGATATGCACGCCTGTCCGAAGGAATATGGCGTCGTAATTCAGAATAAGACAGACACTGCAATATCGTATTTATCCCCCCACACAGGGCAAGCAGCTTTCAAGTAAAATGGTTCCACAGTGTGGGAATATACGTAATGGATGTGCGAGTACAAGCTGTAGACACATGGTTGATAACATATGGAAATTTGGGTCTGGCTGTGGGTCGTGTCGGGTAACCAACTGGTAAAACGACCGCTCGCGATGAGTAGGAAAACGGGGTTCGAGTCCCGGTCCGGTACAAATTTTCGTTGTCGTCATTCCATTAGACAGCTTATAGTTGTTCATATTCGCAACTGCAATTACACCTTATGTATAACTCTTGAAATCTTTGTAAAACTTCTTTAGTAAAATTCTTTTCTGCTTCTATTGCTGAATGAAATGGGAGGAGGAGGAGGAGGATATTAGTGTTTAACGTCCCGTCGACAACGAGGTCATTAGAGACGGAGCGCAAGCTCGGGTGGGGGAAGGATGGGGAAGGAAATCGGCCGTGCCCTTTCAAAGGAACCATCCCGGCATTTGCCTGAAGCGATTTCGGGAAATCACGGAAAACCTAAATCAGGATGGCCGGAGACGGGATTGAACCGTCGTTCTCCCGAATGCGAGTCCAGTGTGCTAACCACTGCGCCACCTCGCTCGGTGAATGAAATGGGAAGTTGAAGCTTCTACGTTATTTAATTCTGAAACAGCTGAGTAAAACTGAACGTACTGAGCCTACTTTCTCTTTACTTATTCTTAGCATGTCAGCCGGCCGGTGTGGCCGTGCGGTTCTAGGCGCTTCAGCCTGGAACCGCGTGACCGCTACGGTCGCAGGTTCGAATCCTGCCTCGGGCATGGATGTGTGTGATGTCCTTAGGTTATTTAGGTTTAATTAGTTCTAAGTTCTAGGGGACTGATGACCACAGATGTTAAGTCCCATAGTGCTCAGAGCCATTTGAACCATTTTTTAGCATGTCAACACTGACCCAAAATATTCTAGCCCAACGCAGTCTGACTGCTCAAAAAAAAATTACAACCTCACTTCAAATAAGTAATGCAAAAGAATGGCCCTGAATAAAAAGAAATCTTAACAGTAACCTATACATTTCATTAAGCACTTACCTCACAAAAGTCTTCATTACACGAACTACTGCAATACAGCGAGCGCCAGTACTGCCAACTAAATATAAGATTCTAACTACTGAATAGGACTTCTAATAGGAATAGGGTTAGCAAAGGAAAGATTTTGTTGCGGAGCAGTGTATTTACCTTAATAATGTGGCAACCAGTTCAAAATTCATATAATACATATGTGGTGTCACCGCCAGACACCACACTTGCTAGGTGGTAGCTTAAATCGGCCGCGGTCCATTTAGTACATGTCGGACCCGCGGGTCGCCACTGTGTGATCGCAGACCGAGCGCCACCACAAGGCAGGTCTCGAGATACGGACTAGCACTCGCCCCAGTTGTACGGACGACATTGCTAGCGACTACACGGACGAAGCATCGCTCATTAGCCGAGCAGATAGTTTGCATGCATTGCTCATTAGCCGAGAGACAGTTAGAATAGCCTTCAGCTACGTCCATGGCTACGACCTAGCAAGGCGCCATTAACCGTATCTGAAGATAGTCTTATCTGTATTATCAAGAGCGATGTACCACAAGGACGATATAAAGTTAAGTATTCGAGGAGCTGCATACTTTTCTTATTAGCATTCACTCCTTATCCTGTTCCAGAATTCACGCCCGTCTGCGTTAGATAGCGTGCATTTAGGCCGCCTCTATCTACAAGGTGTTGGCACATTTACCAATACATCAACATAAACGTCCGTTACATCCAGTTCCAAAAGATTATATAACCATCAACAAATTATATTTCCATGACGGACACACGTCCAGGTCGTCCGCTCGATCTAACACTTCAAACCTTTAACCTCCATCACCTCTGGCTATTCTCTCCCCAAATCAATCACTGCTGGCTGTTCACCTCCAAGTGTCCAACAGTACTTCCATCACTGCTGGCGACTAACTTCCAACTGCCCAACACTACTGGTGATTAACTTCCAACAACGAGTCCAACCAACCACAGAGTCTCTTACAAAGAAAGCGCAGTCAGAGATCCAATGCAAAGCGCTACACAGCACTGCCAACACAGAAGCAGCACACTTACAGTTGGGTCATATAAGGGATCCGTCGTTAATATTAATGAAATTCAATATTAAACTGGCACAACACGGCTCTGAAATAATGTACAAAAGAGGATCGCAAAACACAATAGCAGATGGCTTGTCACTCATCCCATAAGACCCAACCGCAGTCATTAGGAATGTGGAAGAGGTCGACGAGGAAGAACAAGACGACCAGCAACCAGTAATTAGTGAAGAGGAGAAGTGAACCATTCCGAAGCAGTTTTACGATTCGCCACTAGCTGAACACCGATGTGTCAGCCGCACATAAGACCATATAAAATGTATAGACCATGGAGAGGTATGAACTAAGACATAGAAAGTACATTCGAAGCTGCGAGAGTTGTCGGAAGAACAAGATTACACAGAATAAGGTGAATATGCCCTTAGTGCTTAATTTAAGAGATGTCATTCAGTTGTACTAAGTACAATCTAAATCGCTCTGCACTTATTCCCAGTAGATCTGCGAAGTACTTTCCTGTAAACTACAGCTTGGCTAGTGGACAATCAGACGAGCTTCCTTATACGATAAATTGTTTATGTTCAGTAAAAGGCTTGGCAGTCCTTTCATGCTTGGGGCACATAAGATGTTACTTTCGCCGTTCAGAATAACGTACTAGGTACTATCAATTAGAAATACCTCGATCCACTCTCATACTCCTGAACATACTCTGCATGATTACATCTTGGTTATCAGTTGACAGTGTTCTATAGTGGTAAAGACATTTGGGAAATTAAAGAACACAGAATCTTCCTGTTCATCATGCGTTTACTATTTGCAGAACACCACATGTGAAAAATCCATCCACACTATTGGTTGTTTTCCTCTGAACCCGTTTTAATTATTTGAGAGAAACTTATTTTCCTCCAGGACCAGCATAACATTTGAGCTCAGAATATGCTGTACGACGTTAGGAATAATTCGGTGAAATAGTTTCTTTTAGCCCTTCTTATAAACAGGAATAATATGCACTCTTTCCCGTCACGTAGGACTATTCGCGCGCTTGTTGTTCTTGATAAATATCAGCTGACAAACTCATGTAATTAAGAAGCGGGTTGAATGTTAAGTCTAATAGGAATTCCAGGGCCAGGAACAGTTTCTGTTCTTCGAGAGCAATAGATTGCATATCGACACCAGATTTTACTCGTTCAGTTCTTTTCTTTCTACACTTAGTTGTAACAACACAAACAACAAAAAATGGTTCAAATGGCTCTAAGCACTAGGGGACTTAACATCCGAGGTAATCAGTCCCGCCGGCCGAAGTGGCCGTGCGGTTAAAGGCGCTGCAGTCTGGAACCGCAAGACCGCTACGGTCGCAGGTTCGAATCCTGCCTCGGGCATGGATGTTTGTGATGTCCTTAGGTTAGTTAGGTTTAACTAGTTCTAAGTTCTAGGGGACTAATGACTTCAGCAGTTGAGTCCCATAGTGCTCAGAGCCATTTTTTGTCATCAGTCCCCTAGACTCAGAACTACTTAAACCTAACTAACCTAAGGACATCACACACATCCATGCCCGAGGCAGGATTCGAACCTGCGGCCGTAGCAGCAGCTCGGTTCCGGACTGATGCGCCTAGTACCGCTCGACCACAGCGGCCGGCCACAAATAGCACTACGCTTGTAAAGATCCTCCCTTAATTTTCAGTGTTGCAAACATTAATTTCAAATAGCATTTCATGCAAGTGTAAATTAAATCGCCTCATATGCAAATTACGTAAACAAAGTTCAAGAAAGAAATCTTCACACATATTATTAATTATTTATTCCACTTGCAAATGGCGTCAGGGTCCACGGGCGGCGACAACTGAATAGTCTTAATGCAGTTCATTAGGTCCTGGTTCGCGGAAATGTCACGACCGAAGCGTAACAACTTGTTTCCAGATTCTGATGTCTTAGTTCCAATCAGTATTAATCACAACAGAGTCACAAACACTTTCAGTTTTCACATGGAATCACAAACTAGTGCAGAACAAATGTTTTATGAAATCGTACATTTTCTTCATAACCACAACGTGTCGAAGACCTTCACGAATTGTTCGTCATCACGAGTGACTCATTTGGTGCCAAAAAAGAACGATATATACCTGGTCTATTGTTCCAGGAGCTTCCAGAAAGTTCTATATTTCAAATTAGCGTCTACGTGGTTCGTTTTTAAGTTTTATCATCATTTCAATTTAATGGATATATTTTACATGTGTAAATTTTTCTAGAGATTTATGAAGATGACAGGTAATGACGGTATTATAAAAATAGTGTAAATATTTCTAAAGTTATTGACTTAACCTTATTTTGGTACTTTAATCAGATATCGATTGTAAATCAACAAAACTATAAACGGCAAAATTTGTCTTGAGTAAGTTTAAAACGACTTTGCAAGATAAGAGTAAGTGATAATATTCTGTTTTATACGCTTGTACTGTCACTTACTGGAAAACTAATATTCATAGTATAATATTGTAGCATATGTAACTATCGATGTACAAAAGGAAAATATATGTGACAAAGTCTTTCTCGAGTGCAAGAAAATTTTATAAACGTCCAAAATCGTGAAGTTGCCGTCATCTTTGCGATACACATATACACCTGACACTTCATAGCAGGTCGTAGGAAAACAGCGGAGAACGACCTCCACTAAGACTTGATCTAGCACATTAAAACGGGATTCCAGCATTGGTCACAACGCTCTAGCTTTAGTACTGGACTGCCTTGGCTTTTGACCACCACTGTTGTAGATATTCTAGATTTTGCTATAGATAACATTCGTCTTAACTGCAACGGGAAAAAAAGTAGTATTTCTGTTCTTCTCGTTGTCTTTTGACCCAAGACCTATACGTGGACGAAATATCTAATTTTCTGTGTTATTGCAATTAGTGCAGAGGTGTACCGGAACACTCCAGTAACCGTACGTAGTGTTAACAGACAGCTGCGACTAGGGAGCCGGGTCTGGGAGAGTTGCACAGACGCGCTGCAGAGGTCGCCGTGCAATCACGCTGAGTTCATGCCCCTTACGGGGGCTTAATGGAAGGAGGCTGGCAAGCCATCTGCTGGTCATGTGCCCACTCGTGGCAATTTAAAAAAGTAGCCCAGTGGTGTGCTAGCGTCCCAGCCGCGCGCTCCATGGATCCTTCTGTACGTATCGCTCCGCTGCAGCTGCGCATTTGTTCGTAAATTAGCAACAAGTAATATTTCACTCTGCACGTTAAGTAACGCAGCTATTGTACATTATATCCGGCTGCCAAGAAGTACGGTGTTTGTTTGTTTTGAATCTTTTGGTTTGTAGCCATAAATATGCGCAGAAGGTAGCTAACAGACAATGGATGTTACTTGTGGGAATTTAGCTGTTTAAAGAAACATTTTGCATTGCGGTATCTTGGCTGAGAGTACATCGCTTCTCAGTGGCAGTGGATCGTATCTATATCTTGTTTGCGGACGCATTTTGCTGCTATAGTGAAACTGGTATCCTAGAATCTGGAAGAAATTACTCAACTCTAAAATTATAAAAATGATGGCTCAGTTCTATATTTAGGGTAGGTAGGTAGTTAGTGTTCAACGTCCCGTCGACAACGAGGTCATTAGAGACGGAGCGCAAGCTCGGGGTAGGGAAGGATTGGGAAGGAAATCGGCCGTGCCCTTTCAAAGGAACCATCCCGGCATTTGCCTGAAACGATTTAGGGAAATCACGGAAAACCTAAATCAGGATGGTTGGAGACGGGATTGAACCGTCGTCCTCCCGAATGCGAGTCCAGTGTGCTAACCACTGCGCCACCTCGCTCGGTCAGTTCTATGTTTAAAAGGGAGTAAGGTGCACTAATACATTTCTAACGTGCTCTTTCTTTAGCGATGTCATTAATTCCACTCAAGGTTGTACATTTCCATTTAATAACAATAGCTAACAATTTTAAATACATGACAGAAAATTACAGAGTTTTGTGTGAGATAGTGCAAAATATAACGGTTTCGAAAAATCTGTGAAAATAGCAGCAAAAAGAAAGAGTGTAGAAACATTAGAAGGCCTTGATGAAATATCGAAATACCGTTATGGATTAATGATGTAGGCTAGAAAATTTAAGAAACGTATAGCACGGTACGAGTGTTAATATGGAGTATGATAAATCCGATGAGAAATAAAGCGATGTGTAATGCTGTTAAATATGGAAGTCTGGGAGGCGGACTACTCGGACAACAGTACACCAAATGAGCAGCATAGCGTACATGCTGTATGAGATTCAGGTGCAGTAGAATAGTGTGTGTGCGAAATGAACCCGGTTTTGGTTAGTGCTGTCGACTTGTAGAATTAAATCATAATTCGAGGCTCCGGTTAAGACGTATATGTCAGGGAACAGGGGCCAGCAGCCACCGTTTTCCTTGGCCGTTAGCATAGACAAGGTTTTCATGGCGCTGCAAGACAAAACTGAACATATTTCATGCAGATGTTGGTACCACCGTACCCCGTTCAGACCCATCGAAGAGCAATATACAGTTGATTTAACAGCTATACTGGCGAAGCATTTCACCGTTGAGAGAAGCATAAGCGTTCAGGTGGTGAGTCGGTTAATCCACCGAAAGAACAGAAAATTTTCAATTTTAATTCTACTCCATAATTTGTTGTCTGCCATACGAAATGTTCATGTAACAGAATTTGTCTCATCGAGAACAGCATCTCTCCATCGATATCTGTTACTCCAATATTCGCTGTTTCATTGTTCTTGAACTTAATTTTGTTGACATATATTTAATATCCGCGGACAGAGAAAAAATACAAGATATGAATTCGAAGATTCGGCAACTAATAAGTTTTCTAAAAATGAGTGAAATATTCGGTTTTCTATTTGTATAGAGTACTAGATATGTTGATGCAGTGATCATTTCCCAACACATACAAAACGATATAGCATTTTTTAATTTTAGCTTCCGCATCTCCAAAGAAGTTTTTCTCAATATTTAAATTAGTTCAAAATGTAGCCTTCATGTAGCGTCTAACATTTACCACTGAAGTTCAACGATAGGTTTCACTGAGAGCTATAGAATTTCTTCTGTTTGTATTTTATCTGAATAATAGCGATGAATACCAAAGAGGACAATATTATGGAAATGGAAGAGGATGTAGATGAAGATGAAATGGGAGATATGATACTGTGTGAAGAGTTTGACAGAGCACTGAAAGACCTGAGTCGAAACAAGGCCCCCGGAGTAGACAATATTCCATTGGAACTACTGACGGCCGTGGGAGAGCCAGTCCTGACAAAACTCTACCATCTGGTGAGCAAGATGTATGAAACAGGCAAAATACCCTCAGACTTCAAGAAGAATATAATAATTCCAATCCCAAAGAAAGCAGGTGTTGACAGATGTGAAAATTACCGAACTATCAGCTTAATAAGTCACAGCTGCAAAATACTAACACGAATTCTTTACAGACGAATGGAAAAACTAGTAGAAGCCAACCTCGGGGAAGATCAGTTTGAATTCCGTAGAAACACTGGAACACGTGAGGCAATACTGACCTTACGACTTATCTTAGAAGAAAGATTAAGGAAAGGCAAACCTACGTTTCTAGCATTTGTAGACTTAGAGAAAGCTTTTGACAATGTTGACTGGAATACTCTCTTTAAAATTCTAAAGGTGGCAGGGGTAAAATACAGGGAGCGAAAGGCTATTTACAATTTGTACAGAAACCAGATGGCAGTTATAAGAGTCGAGGGACATGAAAGGGAAGCAGTGGTTGGGAAGGGAGTAAGACAGGGTTGTAGCCTCTCCCCGATGTTGTTCAATCTGTATATTGAGCAAGCAGTAAAGGAAACAAAAGAAAAATTCGGAGTAGGTATTAAAATTCATGGAGAAGAAATAAAAACTTTGAGGTTCGCCGATGACATTGTAATTCTGTCAGAGACAGCAAAGGACTTGGAAGAGCAGTTGAATGGAATGGACAGTGTCTTGAAAGGAGGATATAAGATGAACATCAACAAAAGCAAAACAAGGATAATGGAATGTAGTCTAATTAAGTCGGGTGATGCTGAGGGAATTAGATTAGGAAATGAGGCACTTAAAGTAGTAAAGGAGTTTTGCTATTTGGGGAGCAAAATAACTGATGATGGTCGAAGTAGGGAGGATATAAAATGTAGGCTGGCAATGGCAAGGAAAGCGTTTCTGAAGAAGAGAAATTTGTTAACATCCAGTATTGATTTAAGTGTCAGGAAGTCATTTCTGAAAGTATTCGTATGGAGTGTAGCCATGTATGGAAGTGAAACATGGACGATAAATAGTTTGGACAAGAAGAGAATAGAAGCTTTCGAAATGTGGTGCTACAGAAGAATGCTGAAGATTAGATGGGTAGATCACATAACTAATGAGGAAGTATTGAATAGGATTGGGGAGAAGAGAAGTTTGTGGCACAACTTGACCAGAAGAAGGGATCGGTTGGTAGGACATGTTCTGAGGCATCAAGGGATCACCAATTTAGTATTGGAGGGCAGCGTGGAGGGTAAAAATAGTAGAGGGAGACCAAGAGATGAATACACTAAGCAGATTCAGAAGGATGTAGGTTGCAGTAGGTACTGGGAGATGAAAAAGCTTGCACAGGATAGAGTAGTATGGAGAGCTGCATCAAACCAGTCTCAGGACTGAAGACCACAACAACAACAACAACAAACCAAAGAAATTTGAGTTTTTAATGTAACTTGCATATTGTTAAATATGATACTTCTACATTTACATCTACATTTACATGCATACTCTGCAAATCACATTTAAGTGCCTGGCAGAGGGTTCATCGAACCACCTTCACAATTATCTATTATTCCAATCTCGTATAGCGCGCCTAAGGAATGAACACCTATATCTTTCCATGCAAGCTCTTATTTCCCTTATTTTATCGTGGTGATCGTTCCTCCCTATGTAGATAGGTGTCAACAAAATATTTCCGCATTCGGAAGAGAAAGTTGGTGATTGGAATTTCGTGAGAAGATTCCGTCGCAACGAAAAACGCCTTTCTTTTAATGATTTCTGGCCCAAATCCTGTATCATATCTGAGACACTCTCTCCCATATTTCGCGATAATAGAAAACGAGCTGCCCTTCTTTGAACTTTTTCAATGTACTCCTTCAGTCCTATCTGGTAAGCATCCCACACCTAAAAGAGGACGGACAAGCGTAGTGTAGGCAGTCTCTTTAGTAGATCTGTTACATTTTCTAAGTGTCCTGCAATAAAACGCAGTCTTTGGTTACCCTTCCCCACAACATTTTCTATGTGTTCCTTCCAATTTAAGGTGTTCATAATTGTAATACCTAGGTATTTAGTTGAATTTACGGCTTTTAGATTAGACTGATTTATCGTGTAACCGAAGTTTAACGAGTTCCTTTTAGCACTCATGTGGATGACCTCACACTTTTCGTTATTGAGGGTCAACTGCCACTTTTCGCACCATTCAGATATTTTTTCTAAATCGTTTTGCAGTTTGTTTTGCTCTTCTGATGACTTTATTAGTCGATAAACGACAGCGTCATCTGCAAACAACCGAAGACGGCTGCTCAGATTGTCTCCCAAATCGTTTATATAGATAAGGAACAGCAAAGGGCCTATAACACTACTTTGGGGAACGCCAGAAATCGCTTCTGTTTTACTCGATGACTTTCCGTCAATTACTACGAACTGTGACCTCTCTGACAGAAAATCACAGATCCAGTCACCTAACTGAGACGATATACTAGTCACTTAATGGCTAACTATATAGAAATATTGACTTTCTCGTAAATTTCAGTACTTTGTGCATTATAGCCTTGAATGAGCAAGGGATTTTTCTTAGATACGCTTTCTTTAAAAGTAATCATGTGCACTGCCCTGGTGCATACGTATCAAGGACGAAATGTGTAATGGGCAGTACAATGAAAACAAGGCAGATGGAAAAAAGTAAGTAAACTATTGGTTATTTCAAAAGTAATCTCCATAACTGGGAATGCATTTACCTACTGAGAGATAGGACGGTCAGTGCCTCATGGAAAGACGTTTACTGTAGACTACGCAAACATGATTGTACGTTGGCGTTCACCTCTTCGTCTGAAACAAGTCGTCGGTCAGGAATGTCTTTTTGCAGGCCTCTAAAATATGAAAACCGCCAGGGGAGAGATGGAAATTGTATGGAGGATCTGTAAGGGCTTTCTAGCGACACTTCTACAGCTTCGTCGAAACAACCTTTATCACTCCAATTCAGTCGTTTGCAGTCGTCCACTGTCCAGTGACTAAGCTTCTTACACTATAGACTACAGAAATGTGTGGCTTATGAGGAACTGCTCGAGCACTGTGTCTCATTCTTTTAACTCATACGCAACCGAGCGAGGTGGCGCAGTGGTTAGCACGCTGGACTCACATTCGGGAGGGCGACGGTTTAAACCCGCGTCCGACCATCCTAATTTACGTTTTCCGCGATTTTCCTAAACCGTTCCATGAAAGTGCCGGATGGTTCCTTTAGAAAGGCACGGCCCATTTCCTTCCCCAACTTTAACACCATCCGAGGTTGTGCACCGTCGCTAATAACCTCGATGTCGACGGTGCGTTAAACCCAATCTTCCTTCCTTTTTTAACTCATACGCACAGTATGTGTGCTAGCTCGACTGCTGGTAGCACTTTGGAACTCACGAGAGATTCCCTTCATTGATTCAGGCGATTTTTTTACATCCAACCTCAGGACGGCTCGACGGTATCTGCCAGTCACAACGTTAAGCCTGCCTGCTCTTGCTTCAGCTGTAGGTGTTCCTTCGCGTTCCCACTTCACAATCACATCACTAACAGTCAACTTGGGAATCCTTAGAAGGGTTGAAATTTCCCTGACGGATTTGTTACTCAAGTGGCACTCAGTGACTGGTCCACGTTCGCAAATACTGAGCTCTTCTGACACAGCCATTTTGCTGTTTCAGCTTCTCTACTGACAACACGGTACTCCCCGCCTCCTTCTGTACTGTCAGGTCTTTTTCCAGTGACTTCTAGTACTCAATTTCGAATTGCATAAGGGTGTCCGGATGCATTTGATCAGATGGGGTATGTACACTACTGGCCATTAAAATTGCTACACCAAGAAGATATGCAGATGACAATCGGGTATTCATTGCACAAATATGTTATACTAGAACTGACATGTGATTACATTTTCACGCAGTTTGGGTGCATAGATCCTGAGAAATCAGTACCCAGAACAACAACCTCTGGCCGTAATAACGGCCTTGATACGCTTGGGCATTGAGTCAAACAGAGCTTGGAGGGCGTGTACAGGTACAGCTGCCCATGCAGCTTCAACACGATACCACAATTCATCAAGAGTAGTGACTAGCGTATTGTGACGAGACAGTTGACCAGATGTTTTCAATTGGTGAGAGATCTGGAGAATGTATCCAGAAAAGCCAGTACAGGACCTGCAGCATGCGGTCGTGCATTATCCTGCTTAAACGTAGGGTTTCGCAGGGATCGAATGATGGGTAGAGTCACGGGTCATGACACATCTGAAATGTAACGTCCACTGTTCAAAGTGCCGTCAGTGCGGACAAGAGGTGACCGACTCGTTTAACCAATGGCACCCCATACCATCACTCCAGGTGATACGCCAGTATGGCGATGACGAATACACGCTTCCAATGTGCGTTCACCGCGATGTCGCCAAACACGGATGCGACCATCATGATGCTGTAAACAGAACCTGGATTCATCCGAAAAAATGACATTTTGCCATTCGTGCACCCAGGTTCGTCGTTGAGTACACCATCGCAGGCGCTCCTGTCTGTGATGCAGCGTCAAGGGTTACCGCAGCCATCGTCTCCGAGCTGATAGTCCATGCTGCTGCAAACGTCGTCGAACTGTTGGTGCAGATGGTTGTTGTCTTGCAAACGTCCCCATCTGTTAACTCAGGGATGGAGACGTGGCTGCACGATCCGTTACAGCCATGCGGATAATATGCCTGTCGTCTCGACTGCAAGTGATACGAGGCCGTTGGGATCCAGCACGGCGTTCCGTATTACCCTCGTGAACCCACCGATTCCATATTCTGGTAACAGTCACTGGATCTCGACCAACGCGAGCAGCCGTGTCGCGATACGATAAACTGCAATCGCGATAGGCTACAATCCGAACTTTATCAAAGTCGGAAACGTGATGGTACGCATTTCTCCTCCTTACACGAGGCATCACAGCAACGTTTCACCAGGTAACGCCGGTCAACTGCTGTTTGTGTGAATCGAAATCGGTTGGAAACTTTCCTCATGTCAGCACGTTGTAGGTGACGCCATGGGCACCAACCTTGTGTGAATGCTCTGAAAAGCTAATCATTCACATATCACAGCATCTTCTTCCTGTCGGTTAAATTTCGCGTCTGTAGCACGTCACCTTGGTGGTGTAGCAAATTTAATGGCCAGTTGTGTATCAATACTGACGGTGGGCGTATATAACATTTCATGTAAGAAAGAGTCGAATGCTATTAAGAGTTGTAGTAAATGTAAATATACGTTTCCAAACAGAACACCTCGAATGACTAGAGATAAGACCTTCACATTCACAGGCTCTGAAATGGCTCTGAGCACTATGGGACTCAACATCTGAGGTCATCAGTTCCCTAGAACTTAGAACTACTTAAACCTAACTAACCTAAGGACATCACACACATCCATGCCCGAGGCAGGATTCGAACCTGCGACCGTAGCGGTCACGCGGTTCCAAACTGAAGCGCTTAGAACCGCACGGCCACACCGGCCGTCTCATATTCACAGGACAGGTACCTTAGTATGTTCTGGAGAAATGATTAGCGTTTGAACCATGTCGGCTTGCAGGTTCAAAGTCAACATCGATATCGCGGCGCAACACCACCTACTGGTAAAATGTGCCTGTGGTTCTCGTTTTCACTGTAAACCGAAAGTAATGGATTAATGTCACTTGAGTAGACGTGCAGGACTCCTCGCAGACATATGTGCGAACCGCACCGACAAATCAGTGAGTTTGAAAGAGGGCGCATTATTGGCATGAGAGCATGTGATGCATCCATCCAGGAAACTGCTGCTCGTGCGGGACGAAGTGTTTCAGCTGTGCAACGGGTGTATGCAGAATGGTTCACGGAAGGTCGTAGAACATTACGAGATGGGTCAGGTCGCACCACCCAGACTACCCACCGGGAAGATCGACACCTCATCCGATTGGTGGCCGAGCGGTTCTAGGTGCTCAGTCCGGAACCGCGCGACTGCTACGGTCGCAGGTTCGAATCCTGCCTCGGGCATGGGTGTGTGTGATGTCCTTAGGTTAGTTAGGTTTAAGTAGTTCTAAGTTCTAGGGGACTGATGACCACAGATGTTAAGTCCCATAGTGCTCAGAGCCAACTGAACCATCATCATCCGAATGGCATTGAAGGACAGTTAACCGTCCTACTTCGTTCTGGAACCAGTGTAACACATCGTACAATATCAGGGATAACAGTCCGTCGCCGTTTATTACGGCATGGGTTACGTGCGCATCGTTTACTTCTCCGCCTACCTTTGACAAATGTGGAGAAATATACTAGACGGCAAAGACGTATGGAACGACGTCACTGAGGACAGGAATGGCATCAGATAGTGTTTTCGGACGAATCCAGGTTCTCTTCTGTTTGAACATGATGGCCGCCGCGGTGGTCTAGCGGTTCTAGGCGCTCAGTCCGGAACCGCGCGACTGCTACGGTCGCAGGTTCGAATCCTGCCTCGGGCATGGGTGTGTGTGATGTCCTTAGGTTAGTTAGGTTTACGTAGTTCTAAGTTCTATGGGACTGACGATCTCAGATGTTAAGTCTCATAGTGCTCAGAGCCATCTGAAACTTTTTGAATAAGATATCAGGGCCCTTGGCGGACGCTATGTCTACTAGCCGTGCCGCCGTGTGGCTAGGACCTCCCGTCGGGCAGACCGTTCGTCTGGTGCAAGTCTTTCGAGTTGACGCCACTTCGGCGACTTGCGTGTCGATGGGGATGAAATGATGATGATAAAGACAACACAACACCCAGTCCGTAAGCGAAGAAAATCTCCAACCCAGCCGGGAATCGAACCCGGGCCGTTAGGTATCAGAGTCCGTCGCGCTGACCATTCAGATACCAGGGTCGGGATGTCTACTAGGCAACAGAACATATGCTGAATAGGGGTGACTGAAATGCTAATAATTTCTGCAAACCATACTAATGTATATGTTCTGTGAATCTGAACGTCCTATCTCCAATCGTTCAAAGTGTTCTGTTTTTTCTGAACGTGTGTGTATTTTCTTCTTTTATCTGTAAGGAGCGTTTTCTGAAAATTTGGCCGTATCTTTTAGTTACACCCTGTGTACCACAATACAAAAATTGTCTCGTCCTGAAAGATACGCTTAAGGTGTGAAAATGAGTTTCAACTTCTCGACAAACCGAAAGCTGTCTTCTCCGCTTTTGAAGCTACACTCCTGGAAATTGAAATAAGAACACCGTGAATTCATTGTCCCAGGAAGGGGAAACTTTATTGACACATTCCTGGGGTCAGATACATCACATGATCACACTGACAGAACCACAGGCACATAGACACAGGCAACAGAGCATGCACAATGTCGGCACTAGTACAGTGTATATCCACCTTTCGCAGCAATGCAGGCTGCTATTCTCCCATGGAGACGATCGTAGAGATGCTGGATGTAGTCCTGTAGAACGGCTTGCCATGCCATTTCCACCTGGCGCCTCAGTTGGACCAGCGTTCGTGCTGGACGTGCAGACCGCGTGAGACGACGCTTCATCCAGTCCCAAACATGCTCAATGGGGGACAGATCCGGAGATCTTGCTGGCCAGGGTAGTTGACTTACACCTTCTAGAGCACGTTGGGTGGCACGGGATACATGCGGACGTGCATTGTCCTGTTGGAACAGCAAGTTCCCTTGCCGGTCTAGGAATGGTAGAACGATGGGTTCGATGACGGTTTGGATGTACCGTGCACTATTCAGTGTCCCCTCGACGATCACCAGTGGTGTACGGCCAGTGTAGGAGATCGCTCCCCACACCATGATGCCGGGTGTTGGCCCTGTGTGCCTCGGTCGTATGCAGTCCTGATTGTGGCGCTCACTTGCACGGCGCCAAACACGCATACGACCATCATTGGCACCAAGGCAGAAGCGACTCTCATCGCTGAAGACGACACGTCTCCATTCGTCCCTCCAGTCACGCCTGTCGCGACACCACTGGAGGCGGGCTGCACGATGTTGGGGCGTGAGCGGAAGACGGCCTAACGGTGTGCGGGACCGTAGCCCAGCTTCATGGAGACGGTTGCGAATGGTCCTCGCCGATACCCCAGGAGCAACAGTGTCCCTAATTTGCTGGGAAGTGGCGGTGCGGTCCCCTACGGCACTGCGTAGGATCCTACGGTCTTGGCGTGCATCCGTGCGTCGCTGCGGTCCGGTCCCAGGTCGACGGGCACGTGCACCTTCCGCCGACCACTGGCGACAACATCGATGTACTGTGGAGACCTCACGCCCCACGTGTTGAGCAATTCGGCGGTACGTCCACCCGGCCTCCCGCATGCCCACTATACGCCCTCGCTCAAAGTCCGTCAACTGCACATACGGTTCACGTCCACGCTGTCGCGGCATGCTACCAGTGTTAAAGACTGCGATGGAGCTCCGTATGCCACGGCAAACTGGCTGACACTGACGGCGGCGGTGCACAAATGCTGCGCAGCTAGCGCCATTCGACGGCCAACACCGCGGTTCCTGGTGTGTCCGCTGTGCCGTGCGTGTGATCATTGCTTGTACAGCCCTCTCGCAGTGTCCGGAGCAAGTACGGTGGGTCTGACACACCGGTGTCAATGTGTTCTTTTTTCCATTTCCAGGAGTGTATATCAGGAGAGACCTGCTCCCACTCAGCTGCAGGCCAGTACTGGTGTGCGGACTGTAAACACCACCGCCCTTGACGGGCAGTGGTGTACACACAAGTGACTGGTCACCCCGCATATATCAAGACTGCACTGTTCTTTCGACCTAGTCCAACTTCAGGTCCAATGTACTTTTTCTAACAATTTTCCAAGGAGTAGATTTCATGCCTGAACTGTGATTCTGGAAAAACCTCAAATTACCCAAATATGGCGGTCAAAACTTATCATCCGACTCAAAACATTCCAGCCACAAATTTCTTTACCTGTGGTTATATGGGGGAGGCAGAGTGTTCCTATTACCGAGAATAGTGTAGATGGTCCAACAGATTAAACTTCAAAAGACTCCTTTCTGAGGTTATGAAAGGACGTTTGTGGGGAGATCCATCATTCTGACCTTTCTTGCAGATGAAACTGCCTCCGGCTTTTGGTGCAGTGCCACCGGCTTCCACATATAGCTTCCATTGGCTTCTCTTAAGCTTATGGAGCGCGGAAATAGCGGAGGTAATTGTAGTGACAAACATTACTGTTAGACCTCATACACAAACCACTTAGAGCCAATCTCACGACATACATACGTATATACGGTAGTAATCATAGCAGAATAGGATACGCTAAATCAGATGAGACAGGCTTCGAAGTGTTTACCGAAGCCTTCCCTCTTGAAATAACTAGCTAAAGGGACGTCTTTTGTTATCTAAATCTTTCCTTTCTTTTTTTTTCTTAAGAGTATAGTAAAAACATTTCCTTTCCCAAAATGTACTTTATATAACATGCTTTTTTAAATTAACATGTAATTTTGTCAGAGACAAGAACAGTTCTGAGAGAACCTGTTTGAAAACATGATATTGTACCTCCAACCATCAACATCGTTGTTACAGGTAGTCTGCGAAAACCAGTGCATAGATTTTGGACACTAATGAATCGTGTATACGATTGGTGTCAACCCCCTCAGTGTCATTTATGGCTAGAAGATGGTTAGAATGGATGTAAGTGCAAGTGTTCAATTTCATTACGTACGTGAACGGCCGTAGTCCCCTAGAACTTAGAACTACTTAAACCTAACTAACCTAAGGACATCACACACACCCATGCCCGAGGCAGGATTCGAACCTGCGACGGTAGCGGTAGCGCGGTTCCAGACTGTAGCGCCTAGAACCGCTCGGCCACCCCAGCCGACGTCCCTCAGGAATTCACATACATTTGAACATTTGTTCATCAGAGACTAGGGTATCGTCAGGAGTGCCCAAGAGAAGTGTGATAGGACCGCTATTACTCTCTGTATATATAAACGATTTAGCGGAGAGGATGGGGAGCATCTGCAGTTGTTTGCTGATGGTACTGTGGTGTGTGTTGTACCGGGGGCCTAGAAAGGACGGAGAGGTTCGTCCTGACCTGGCCCTCAGTGGTTCACAACCCCCAACAGGCCACAGCAGTCCATCCGCCCCAACGCCGCCCACACCGAAACCAGGGCTGTTTTGTGCGTTTCGGCCCCCAGTGGATTCAACCCCCGTCCCTGGGAACGTCTCATACCAGATGAGTGTAACCCCAAATGTTTGCGTGGCAGCGTAATTATGGTGTACGCGTACGTGGAGACTGTTTGCGCAGCAATCGCCGACATAGTGTAACAGGCGGAATAAGGGGAACCAGCCCGCATTCGCCGAGGCAGATGGAAAATCGCCTTAAAAACCATCTACAGGCTGGCCGGCACACCGGACATCGACACTAATCCGCTGGGCGGATTCGTGCCGGTGACCGGCATGCCTTCCCGCTTAGGAAGCAGCGCATTAGACCGCGCGGCTAGCCGGGCGGGCGTACTGTGGTGTACAGCAAGGTGTCGAAGTGACTCTAGGAGAATACAAGATTGCTTAGGCAGAATTTCTAGTTGATGTGATGAATGGTAGCTAGTTTCAAATGTAGAAAAACGTAAGGTAATGCGGATGAGTAGGAAACAGAGACCTGTAATGTACAAATAAACCATTAGTAGTGTCCTACTTCACAAACTCACGTCGTTTAAATTTCTGGGCGCAACATTGCAAAGTGATATAAAATAGAACGATCATGTGAGGTTTTTGGTACGGAAGAAGAGTATGTCAACTTCGGTTTATGGGGAGTATTTTGGGAAAGTGGGGTTCATCTGTGTAGGTGACCGCATATAGGATGCTAGTGTGAAATATTCTTGTGCACTGCTGGTATGTTTGGGATCCGCAGCAGGTAGGATTAAAGAAAGACACAGAAGCAATTCAGAGGCAGGCTGCTAGATTTGTTACTGGCAGGTTCTAACAACACGTAAGTATTACGGAGATGTTTCAGGAGCTCAGAAGGAAAGCCGTGGAGGGAAGGCGACGTTTTTTGCGAGGAACACTATTGAGAAAATTTAGAGAACCGGCATTTGAACGTGAAGATAAGATACGAGAAATTTGGGCTCATACGGAGGCATATAGATAGTTCTTCTTCCCTGGCTGCATGTGCGAGTGGAACAGGAAAGGAAATGACTAGTAGCTCCATCACGCATCTTACTGTGGCTTGCAGAGTAAGTGTGTAGATGTAGATCCAAACCTACCAAAAATAAGCGCAAAGTATATAAAAAAACCGGACAAGTTCGAGTAGGACTCGCGAGGCTTCCGTACGAACTTAGTTATGTATATAAATAGTTCATCCAGTCCGAAAATCGATAATCTCGACGATTTTTCCCTCTTATCGATATCGATACTGGCATGATATCTTTCCGGGGAATTCCAAGACTTTTAAAAACTTAGAGTTTTAAGTTGAAGTTTTTGTGTGATTTCGCATTCGCTACTGTAATTTTATATTTATTTTATTAATTTTGGAGATATCTTAACATGCTTTGGTATTTGACAGTTGCAGTTGCTTTGAATTCGTCTGCTCTCGACCTTTTGTGATTGCTGGTAAGATTTGCGTAACTCTCCAGAGAAGAGAACGGTACACAGCCGGCCTGGGTTAGTGTTGTTACGCAAATTTCGAATTTTTGTGTGGAACACTTCTGTTGATATTTTATGAGACATTGAAACCTAATCCCTAACAATGGAAGAGCATTCGTGTATCAGTTACGAGTATTACTTAGCTTTGTAACATTACAGATGCTGTACGTATCATAAGCATAAAGTGTCATCAGAGTATATTTGTGAGGTGGCGGCAGCGCAGTAGTCAAACGAGCTTACGCCTGTCATCGCTAGATGGCAAGTACGTCGTTTTGACAGAGGGAAGGGACTTAACTACATCGTAGTTCAGCCGATTAACAGGAACTATAAGTAAATTACATACTCAAAGCTTCCTCGTGGGTCACTCTACCTATTACTGAAAATCGGATGAAAATTCCTACAGTAGTTTCTTAGATTTTTGAAAGGTTACTAATTCAATGATGTAAGTTGGTGATCTAAAAAATATTTTTTATGTGATATAATTACAAATTAACAACTTGATGATGTTTTCCTTTTTTTGTACTGTGAAGCCGTGCTTCTGTCCAAATTTCATGACTGTAGGTTAAAAGGTCGTGCTCTGTAGGTTTTGGTTAGTAACAAATTTGTTTGCGTGGCCCGAATCAGCGGAACAACAAAACTTTCAACCTCTTTTTGACAGCTATTGCATTCAAATTCAACTTTTTACAACTCTCCCTGACTAACCCCCTCCCCCCCCCCCCCCACATACATACAAAAATATCAATAAATATATTACCTCTCTTTTTTACACACACACATACACACATAAACACACATATACACGCACGCACACACACACACACACACACACACACACACACACACACACACACACACAGAGAGAGAGAGAGAGAGAGAACGAGAACAGAAATGAACAGACGTTAGTTTTCAGCATATGCTTCGATACGTTGGCAACATGTACGTAAACAAGCCAAACAAAAGGCGACGTAAGATGAACACACAGAAAGTACGACTTTAAATCACAGTTTTCGGTAAAACATCTACAGGTAGTGACAGAAGAAAAAAATGTCGTGTGACGAGGGCCTCCCGTCGGGTAGACCGTTCGCCTGGTGCAAGTCTTTCGATTTGACGCCACTTCGGCGACTTGCGCGTCGATTACAAGGTTCCGCAGTAATTAGCGCAAAGAGCATGAAAATTGTGAAGAGAAAATTTCGTAACGTGAAAATATGCTTATGTCTCGTAATCGAAGTTACAGTGCGACCTCCAGCATGTGATCAGATGAGAGGAAAAGCAGATGCCTACCAAAAACTCGAATAACTGTAAGTAATCACTTCTTTTCATAAAAAATAAGACGTGAACTGCTTTATAGTCTACATTTATCACACATGAAAGCAAAACTGTATCATTTTAGATTCCAGTGAAGATGCCTTAAGGTAAAAGGCGAAATGCGTTTTTTAATTACAAACCGAACATTTGATGAGGGGGTTTGCAAGCATAAAAAATAGCTGTATCTTTTTATTAGATTGCCATAGTAGCTTAAATTTTCCACACCGCTAAGGGATCGTAGACCTTAGTATGCGACACAAATTTCAGTTTCGTATCTCTAATTGCCCCTGAGAAAAACGTGTCTTAAAGACAGACAGACAGATGGACAAAGAAATGATCCTATAAGGATTCTGTTTTTACCAACTGAGGTAGGGAACCGTAAAAGCAGATAAAAGTTCGCTTGACGCCTTCCGAAGAGTCAGCCTCCAAAAATGGTTCAAATGGCTCTGAGCACCATGGGACTTAACTGCTGAGGTCATCAGTCCCCTAGAACTTAGAAATACTTAAACCTAACTAACCTAAGGACATCACACATCTATGCCCGACGCAGGATTCGAACCTGCGACCGTAGCGGCAGCGCGGTTCCAGACTGAAGCGCCTAGAACCTCTCGGCCACATCGGTCGGCCTTTCAGAGAAAGTTAACATAATATTTCTGTACTTAATAATCATTTACAACTCTCACTCAACGGAAGATCCGTACTTAACGTCTGGAAAGTTCCCCAGGTCACGTCAATACACAACAAAAGGGAATACAGACCCATATCACCGAAGTCGATTTGCATTAGGATTTTGGAACGTATACTATGTTCGAACATTACGAAGTACCTCGAAGAAAACAATTGGTTGGCACACAGTCAGCACAGATGCATAAAATATAATTCTTTTAAAACAAAACTAGCTCTTTATTCTCATGAAGTAATGAATACTAACGGCTGGTGATCTCACATTGACTTCAAATTTATAAGTGCCCAAAAGGATTTTGATACAGTTCCTCACATGTGGCTTCTAATTAGTTTGCGTGCCTGTAGAGCATCGTCTCAGTTGTGCCACAAGATCATTGATTTCCTGTTAGAGAGGTAGCTGTTGGTAATAACTGTTGGAATGTCATGCAGTAAAATCAAAATGACTCCTGGCATCCCCCAGGGAATTGTTACAGGCCGTCTGCAGTTTCTAATCTATATAAATGCTGTAGGAGGCAATCTGAGCAGCTCGCTTAAATTGTTTGCAAATGATGCTGTTATTTACCGTCAAGCAATGTCATCAGAAGATCAAAACCAATTGCAAACTGCTTTGGACAAGATATCTATATGGTGCGAAATGTGGCAATTGTCTCTGAATAAGTAAAAGTGTGAAGTCATCCAGATGCGTAATAAAAAAAATCCGTTAAACTTCAGTTACACGATAAAACGCACAAATCTAAAGGCAGTCAATTCAATTAAATGCCTGGGAATTACAATTACGAACAACTGAAACTGGAATGGTCAAATAGATAATATTGTGGGGAAGGCAAACCAAAGACTGCGTTTTATTGGCAGAACCCTTACAAGATGAAACAGGTCTACTAAGTAGACGGCCTACACTGCGCGTGACCGTCATCTGCTACAGTATTACGGTGTGGTGTGGGATCCTTACCAGATAGGATTGGTGGAGGACATTGAAAAAGACGAAAGAAGGATAACTCCTTTTGTATTATCGCAGTATCACAGATATGATAAACGAGTTGTGGTGGCAGTCGCTAAAACAATGGCGTTTTTCGTTGCAGCGACATCTTTTCATGAGATTTCAATCTCGAAATTTCTCCCCCGAATGTGAAAATACGTAGGGAGAAATGATTATTGTATTAAAATAAGAATCAGAGCTCCCTTGTATAGATTTAAATGTTTTCACTTCCCCGGATGCTGTTCGAGAGTGGAACGGTAGATGGCTCAAATGGCTCTGAGCACTATGGGACTTAACTTCTGAGGTCATCAGTCCACTAGAACTTAGAACTACCTAAACCTAACCAACCTAAGGATACACAAACATCCATGCCCGAGGCAGGATTCGAACCTGCGACCGTAACGGCCACGCGGTTCCGGACTGTAGCCCCTAGAACCGCTCGGCCAGCCCGGCAGGCTGGAACGGTAGAGATATGGAGTGAAGGCGGTTCAGTGAACCCGCTACCAGGCACTTAACTGTGAGAAATGCAGAGTAGTCATGTGGTAGATTCTTGTAGTTGTTGTGGTCTTCAGTCCTGAGACTGGTTTGATGTAGCTCTCCATGCTACTCTATCCTGTGCAAGTTTCTTCATCTCCCAGTACCTACTGCAGCCTATATCCTTCTGAATCTGCTTAGTGTATTCATCTCTTGGTCTCCCTCTACGATTTTTACTCTCCACGCTGCCCTCCAGTACCAAATTGGTGGTCCCTTGATGCCTCAGAACATGTCCTACCAACCGATCCCTTCTTCTAGTCAAGTTGTGCCACAAACTCCTCTTCTCCCCAATTCTATTCAATACCTCCTCATTAGTTATGTGATCTAACCATCTAATCTTCAGCATTCTTCTGCAGCACCACATTTCGAAAGCTTCTATTCTCTTCTTGTCCAAACTATTTATCTTCCATGTTTCACTTCCATACATTGCTACACTGCATACAAATACTTTCAGAAACGACTTCCTGACACTTAAATCTATACTCGATGTTAACAAATTTCTCTTCTTCAGAAACGCTTTCCTTGCCACTGCCAGTCTACATTTTATATCCTCTCTACTTCGACCATCATCAGTTATTTTGCTCCCCAAATAGCAAAACTCCTTTACTACTTTAAGTGTCTCATTTCCTAATCTAATTCCCTCAGCAACACCCGACTTAATTCGACTACATTCCATTATCCTCGTTTTGCTTTTGTTGATGTTCATCTTATACCCTCCTTTCAAGACACTGTCCATTCCGTTCAACTGGTCTTCCAAGTCCTTTGCTGTCTCTGACAGAATTAAAATGTTATCGGCAAGACTCAAAGTTTTTATTTCTTCTCCATGGATTTTAATACCTACTCCGAACTTATCTTTTGTTTCCTTTACTGCTTGCTCAATATACAGATTGAATAGCATCGGGGAGAGGCTACAACCCTGTCTCACTCCCTTCCCAACCACTGCTTCCCTTTCATGTCCCTCGACTCTTATAACTGCCATGTGGTCTCTGTACAAACTGTAAATAGCCTTTCGCTACCTGTATTTTACCCCTGCCACCTTCAGAATTTGAAAGAGAGTATTCCAGTCAGCATTGTCAAAAGCTTTCTCTAAGTCTACACATGCTAGAAACGTAGGTTAGCCTTTCCTTAATCTTTCTTCTAAGATAAGTCGTAGGGTCAGTATTGCCTCACGTGTTCCAACATTTCTACGGAATTCAAACTGATCTTCCCCGAGGTCAGCTTCTACCAGTTTTTCCATTCGTCTGTAAGGAATTCGCGTTAGTATTTTGCAGCTGTGACTTATTAAACTGATAGTTCGGTAATTTTCACATCTGTCAACACCTGCTTTCTTTGGGATTGGAATTATTATATTCTTCTTGAAGTCTGAGGGAATTTCGCTTGTCTCATACATCTTGCTCACCAGATGGTAGAGTTTTGTTAGGCCTGGCTCTCCCAAGGCTGTCAGTAGTTCTAATGAAATGTTGTCTACTCCCGGGGCCTTTTTTCGACTTACGTCTTTCAGTGTTCTGTCAAACTCTTCACGCAGTATCATGTATCCCATTTCATCTTCATCTACCACCTCTTCCATTTCCATAATATTGTCCTCAAGAACATCGCCATTATATAGACCCTCTATATACTCCTTCCACCTTTCTGCTTTCCCTTCTTTGCTTAGTACTGGGTTTCCATCTGAGCTCTTGATATTGATGCAAGTGGTTCTCTTTTCTCCAAGGGTCTCTTTAATTTTCCTGTAGGCAGTATCTATCTTACTCCTCGTGAGATAATCCTCTACGTCCTTACATTTGTCCTCTAGCCATGCCTGCTTAGCCATTTTGCACTTCCTGTCGATCTCATTTTTGAGACGTTTGTATTCCTTTTTGCCTGTTTCACTTACTGCATTTTTGTATTTTCTCCTTTCATCAATTAAATTCAGTATCTCTTCTGTTACCCAAGGATTTCTACTAGCCCTCGTCTTTTTACCTACTTGATCCTCTGCTGCCTTCACTATTTCATTCCTCAAAGCTACCCATTCTTCTTCTACTATATTTCTTTCCCCCATTCCTGTCAGTTGTTCCCTTATGCTCTCCCTGAAACTCTGTACAACCTCTGGTATAGTCAGTTTATCCAGGTCCCATCTCCTTAAATTCCCGCCTTTTTGCAGTTTCTTCAGTTTTAATCTACAGTTCATAACCAATAGATTGTGGTCAGAGTCCACATCTGCCCCAGGAAATGTCTTACAATTTAAAATCTGGTTCCTAAATCTCTGTCTTACCATTATATAATCTATCTGAAACCTTTTAGTATCTCCAGGGTTCTTCCATGTATAGAACCTTTTTTCATGATTCTTGAACCAAGTGTTAGCTATGATTAAGTTATGCTCTGTGCCGAATGCTACCAGGCGGCTTCCTCTTTCATTCCTTAGCCCCAATCCATATTCACCAACTACGTTTCCTTCTCCTCCTTTTCCTACTGCCGAATTCCAGTCACACATGACTATTAAATTTTCGTCTCCCTTCACTACCTGAATAATTTCTTTTATCTCATCATACATTTCATCAATTTCTTCATCATCTGCAGAGCTAGTTGGCATATAAACTTGTACTACTGTAGTAGGCGTGGGCTTCGTGTCTATCTTGGCCACAATAATGCGTTCACTATGCTGTTTCTGGTAGCTTACCCGCACTCCTATTTTTTATTCATTATTAAACCTACTCCTGCATTACCCCTATTTGATTTTGCATT
The DNA here is from genome assembly GCF_023864345.2 of Schistocerca serialis cubense. Classification (NCBI taxonomy): domain Eukaryota; kingdom Metazoa; phylum Arthropoda; class Insecta; order Orthoptera; family Acrididae; genus Schistocerca; species Schistocerca serialis. Next base: position 914,044,619 of record NC_064640.1, on the reverse strand, counting down.
TATAGCCCTGTATTCACCTGACCAAAAGTCTTGTTCCTCCTGCCACCGAACTTCACTAATTCCCACTATACCTAACTTTAACCTATCCATTTCCCTTTTTAAATTTTCTAATCTACCTGCCCGATTAAGGGATCTGATATTCCACGCTCCGATCCGTAGAACGCCAGTTTCCTTTCTCTTGATAACGATGTCCTCTTGAGTAGTCCCCGCCCAGAGATCCGAATGGGGGACTACTTTACCTCCGGAATATTTTACCCAAGAGAATGACATCATCATTTAATCATACAATAAAGCTGCATGCCCTCGGGAAAAATTACGGTTGTAGTTTCCCCTTGCTTTCAACCGTTCGCAGTACCACAACAGCAAGGCCGTCTTGGTTAGTGTTACAGGTCCAGGTCAGTCAATCATCCAGACTGTTGCCCCTGCAACTACTGAAAAGGCTGCTGCCCCTCTTCAGGAACCACACGTTTGTCTGGCCTCTCAACAGATACCCCTCCGTTGTGGTTGCACTTACGGTACGGCTATCTGTATCGTTGAGGCACGCAAGCCTCCCCACCAACGGCAAGGTCCATGGTTCATGGGGGGAAGATGGTAGATTAATATCCCATATTCAGAATACCTCATTGGACGTAAAAACTTTATTAGGGATAAAAATTATAAAATACCATATATGTGGAAATTAAATGTCGCAGTACAGTTATGTTACAATCAGTGCTAAGAGTGTCACCAAGTTGCCCACTTTTACGGTACAGTTTTCTCTCACAGATACTGTTTTGACCCCGTTGTCAAACCACCTATAAGACGTCATCAGAAAATTTGTTAACATGCGTGCTAATCACTTCTGGCGAATAATTAGGGAAAAAGTGCGTGGATGAATTTTTTAAGATAAAGGCTTGTTTTTGTAAATTTCGAACTTTGAATTGTTACGTATTCAATCCGAAAAACTCTGATTATAGGGTGCAGCACAGGAGCCTTATGATAGACGAGGTAGGTGGAAGTTGATGTGGAAGGCGAGGCTTGGCTGCGGCTTGTGGCCACGGAAACAGCCGACAGCTCCCGCTGAGCAGGATATACGCCACCAACGCTGCCAGCCTACCATTAACGCCCAGCACGCGGAGCAGCGCGCGCCCACGACGCAAGTCCTATGCTTCCTCTTCACACCGCTTACTCCCTCTTTGCTCACCCACGGGCGCACTGCCGCACAACAATAACATATACAAACACTCCTTCTTCCTGGTCACTGTTCCGTATCTTCACTGGGTCGGCATGTTAATTATTGGATTTGGCAGCGTTGGTGGTAGAGGAAGAATGTAATACACTGAAGAGCTAAAGAAAATGGTACACCTGCCCAATATCGTGTAGGACTCCCGCAAGCACGCAGAAGTGTCGTGGCATGGACTCGACTAATGTCTGAAGTAGCGCTGGAGGGAATTGACACCATGAATCCTGCAGAGCTGCCCATAAATCCGTTAGAGCACGAGGAGGTGGAGAACTCTTCTAAACAGCACGGTGCAAGGCATCCCGGATATGCTAAATAATGTTCATGTCTGGGGAATTTGGTGGCCACTGGATGTATTTAAACTCAGAAGAGTGTTCCTCGAGCCACTCTGTGGCAATTGTGGACGCGTGGGGTGTCGCATGGTCCTGCTGGAATTGCCCAAGTCCCTCGGAATGCACAATGGACATAAATGGATGCAAGTGATCAGACAGGATGCTTACGTACGTGTCACCTGTCAGAGTCGTATCTAGACATATCAGGTGTCCCACATCACTCCAACTGCACCCTCCCCACACCATTACAGAGCCTCCACCAGCTTGAACAGTCCCCTGCTGACATGCTGGGTCCATGGATTCATACCATTGTCTCCATACATGTACACGTCCATCCTCTTGATACAATTTGAAACGAGACTCGTCCAACCAGGCAACATGTTTCCAGTCATCAACAGTCCAGATTCGGTGTTGATGGGCCTAGGCGATGCGTAAAGCTTTGTGTTGTGCAATCATCAAGGGCACACGAGTGGGCCTTCGGCTGCGAAAGCTCATATCGATGACGTTTCGTTGAATGGTTTCGCACGCTGACACTTGTTGATTGCCCAGCATTGAAATCTGGAGCAATTTGCGGAATGGTTGCGCTTCTGTCACGTTGAACGATTCTCTTCAGTCGTCATTGGTCCCGTTCTTGTAGGATCTTTTTCTGGCCGCAGCGACGTCGGAGATTTGATGTTTCCGCCGATTCCTGATATTCATGGTACTCTCGTGAAATGGTCGCACAGGAAAATCTCCACTTCATCGCTACCTCGGTGATGCTGTGTCCCATCGCTAGTGCGCCGACTATAACACCACACTCAAACTTACTTAAATCTTGATAACCTGCCATTGTAGCAGCATTTCCCGATCTCTAGAAAACTGCGGACACTTGTTGTCTTGTATAGGCGTTGCCGACTGCAGCGACCTATTCTAACATTTTACATATCTCTTATTTGAATACGCATGCCTATACAAGTTTCTTTGGCGCTTCAGTGTAATTCCACTTCCAGAGAAAGCATATGGTGACAGATATGAATATTAATATTTATAAGTCCTAGTTGCAAAATACTAACACGAATTCTTTATAGAAGAATGAGAAAAACTGGTAGAAGCCGACTCCTGAGAAAATCAGTTTGGATTCCAGAGAAACGTAGGAAGCTTTTGACGATAATGACTGGGACACTCTCTTTGAAATTCTGCAGGTAGCAGGGGTAAAATACTGGGAGCACAAAGCTATTTACAACTTATAAGGGCAGTTATAAGAGTCGAGGGGCATGAAAGGGAAGTAGTCTTTGCGGAGGGGATGAGACAGGGTTGTAGCCTGTTCCCGATGTCATTCAGTCTGTGCATTGAGGAGGCAGTAAAGGAAACAAAAGAAAAATTTGGAGTAGGGATCAAAGTTGAGGGAGAAGAAACAAAAACTTTGAGGATGGCAGATGACATTGTAATTCTGCCACAGACATCAAAGGTCTTGGAAGGGCAGATGAACAGAATGGACAGCGTCTTGAAAGGAGGATATAAGATTAACATCGACAAAAGAAAAACAAATATAATCGAATGCAGGCGAATTAAATCAGGTGATGCTGAGGAAATGAGATTAGGAAACGAGACACTAGAAGTAGTAGATGAGTTTTGCTATTTGTGTAGCGGTAGCACCAACCACCTCAAACGGTAATCGATGCTAACGTAAACCTTTGAGAGGAATTTTTGAGAAAGTTGTGACCGTGAGATACCCTAATGGGAACAGAACAATTAGACTGGGATTAGTTTACGAAACACTTCAGCAGAATATAACCAACAGTAAAGAGGTGGGTCATGAACAGACGTTCTCCCACCACAAAAACAAGTTAGAATATTACGTATTAACATCGTTCGCCAGCCTAATTAGGCGTTCTTGTGTCAAGCATTCTAATAAAGCAGAAGGCAGTGCTAAGGCTAACCCAACCTTCCTTAACACACACGCTAAACTCTTTCTTTATATCTGTTCACCCTACAATACAGTGACGTAACTTTACAGATAAATGTACCACTAACTTGGAAGTCAGACAAACAAACGGCCACTGAGAGAGCAAACCGTAACATGTGCCTCTCAGCAAAACGTACCTTAAATGAACTAGATGCAGCAATTTATAGAACCAATCACAACACACATGAAACTAACAGCAATACTAAACAGGGAAGAGCATGAAATGATTCTGATATAAGTCAAGTGGTCTATTAATGACCATATTCTATAACATCGTTACTTAGTACAGGGTCTCTTTGCCTTTGCATTAACCAACTTGCAATAGAATAGCTAACACAGGAAATATTTCTTTCTTAAGTCCAGTTTGAAGCAATTAAACAGGATGCAAATCTAACTACAGTGGCTCTGAAGGAGCCTTTGCTTTGCTTCATTAACTGACTAGCCTAGCACATGAGGGCCCTTAAACTTCCATGGTTTGAAGAACCATGCTTCCTAATAAAACTACAATACTACACAAGTATGTATGAAAAATGGTAAGTATTCTCATCAATAATTACCAGTTAAGTAAAGCACAACAAACTATAATTCTTTAAATAACAAATTTGCTTTGATAAGCAGTCTTTTAACCTACTCAAAATATAGTTGGCTTTGCAAATGCCAACACAACACTAAATTCAAGTTCAAACACTTTCTCATCAAATGAACCTTGACAAAATTTTGTAATTCTGGTCAAAGTGACTAAATACAACAATTAATAATCTTTTTCACTTCAGATCAATATTATTGTTCTTTTAACAACTACTTTATTATTTTCAAGCAGCTTTTCAAGTAAGGCAAATTATTTAAGAAAATGACTGCAGATTGATTTAAATATGCACTAAAAGTGGAATATTTCTCAAACTGTAGAACTGGACTTTAAGCACTATAACTCCACACATTAGAAAGCAATCACAACTATTTTTACAGCTGCCGAATAAGTCCTTATATATTAAATTAGGACACTCGGAATTAAATTCACTAGGATAGGATTCTGGTCCAAGTTTCTGATTTCGGATAATCATGGGTGTAGGATGGAGCTTTTAGCAAGAACACGATTATTATTAAAATCAACCCAATTTCACAAATAGCTGGTTCATTTACAGAGCGCCAAATACAAACATTTTAGCGGATGGTTGGTGGCACTGGTGGCGTAATATGCAGTGGATGCTAACATGGCAGCGATGCAGTCGTGACAGTACTGTTGGCCTAGACCTGTTACAGATATTCTTGGCGTCGGAATTATATTTTTACAGGGCCAAAAGACATACCATGATAATATAATCACCAAATGCAGCATTCGAGGCCCATGTATAATGCTATTAAGCTCCTCTGGCCTCAAAACTCCAAGAATATGAGCCATAATGATCCGCTACTGTTAGCGAGATGTTAACCACAGCACTCCTCAGCCCAGACTCCTACCTGTCACAAAGGACAAGTCGCCACTTGCGCCCCAACCACACGTTTTCCACTCCGCCAGGCTACTTCCGTAGTTGCGGGGCTTCCCCACATCTTTCACATTCAGTCCTACCTTCCCTAATTATGTACATTATATAACAATCATTCGAGTAGTTATTTAAATCCACAAGCACAGTTTAAACATCGTTCAAAAAGTTCACAAGTGAAATATGTATACATAGTCAAAGAATTTCCATGACAGATACAACATTCTACATAAGCAACGCTACAAACTGACATAGAAATATCGATACAGATACAAAATAGGTCGAAAATAGGTGTTACATTTGGACAGAAAAATAAAAGATGATGGCCGATGTAGAGAGGATATAAAATGTAGGCTCGCAATTGTAAGAAAAACATTTCTGAAGAAGAGAAATTTGTTAATATCAAATACAGATTTAAGTGTTAAGAAGTTTTTTCTGAAGGTATCTTCTGGAGTGTAGCCATGTATGGAAGTGAAGCATGTATGATAAACATTTTAGAAAAGAAGAGAATAAAGGCTTTTGAAATGGGGTGCTACAGAAGAATCCTGACGATTAGATGGATAGATAGCCTAATTAATGAAGAGCTACTGAATAGCTCTGCGGAGACTAGAAATTTGAGGCATAACTTGACTAAAATAAGGGATCGATTGATATGCCACCTTCTCAGACGTCAAGGGTTCACCAATTTATTATTAGAGCGAAATGTGGAGGTAAAAATCCTGAGGGAGAACAAGAGATGAATAAGGATGTAGGTTGCAGTAGTTATGGAGAGCTGCATCAAACTAGTCCACAACAACTACAACAGTGCAGTGGTAGAGGGTGGCCGGATACTCTTCCTGTATCCCCACCCCCACCCCCGCACCCCCCTCCCCCTGACTTAATTTTTGTACCCCAACTGTCTGCAGCTAGTTTTATCTCATGTAAAAGTGTGCGAACGTTTCATACCGATCCTCGTCGTTAATTCGCTGAGTGGATTCGATATGGACCACGGGCCCGAATCCCTGAAGCGGCGAGGTAGCGCGCACTGCTATCCAGGCGGGTCAACACGTACGTACGGTGGTGGCCATCAAAATTGCAACAGCAAGGAGGATAGAAAATAAAGAAATTTTTCTTATTGTGCATACACAGTATTTTAGCAAGAATACGTGCTGAAATTTGTATCTGATTTGGAATTATACAGGTGAGAATATTAGTACAGAGAGCTGCCACCTCTGGTAACAACAATGGCTTTAACCGGCTGGGCATTGAGCCGAACTAAGCTTGGATGACTGGTGTCGAATTGTGGCGCAGAATTTGATGATTCGAAAATCAACCTCTGTTGTGCCAGATGGAATAAGATCATTAGGTCGATGGAGTGGTAGCGATGAAGTCTTGGCTGTGGTATCGGGGAAATCAAACGCTGAGCTGCAGGAAATGTCCGACCCAAAACAATTTCAGCTCTATGATTCTCGCAAACTTCACAGTTACGTTTAAACGTCAAATTTTGGCTTTATTGTTCTGTCTTATAGTGAAGCCTATATTTTATACCCTGATTTGGGAGATCTCACTACCAGTGAGGCTATTTTCTACGTCTGCCATGGCTGTGCTCCTCGGAATTTGTGATCTATTGTGGTTCTGGTAGGTATACCTCAGAGGCATGTCGCTCCCTTGCCTTAAATCATAATGTCTGTATCTCTATCCGCTGGCCGGAGTGGCCGAGCGGTTCTAGGTGCTACAGTCTGGAACCGCGCGACCGCTACGGTCGCAGGTTCGAATCCTGCCTCGGCCATGGATGTGTGTGATGTCCTTAGTTAGGTTTAAGTAGTTCTAAGTTCTAGGGGACTGATAACCTCAGAAATCAAGTCCCATAGTGCTCAGAGCCATTTTTTTATCTCTATCTACGTCCATTTTGCATAAACGTAAAATAGCGATAACATTCTCTACATGCATTAACCAATTCGTCGTAGATTGGTTTGTAATACCGAAAGGTCCTGCACGAACATACACTATGTGATCAAAAGTGTACGGACACCTGGCTGAAAATGACTTACAAGTTCCTGGCGCCCTCCATCGGTAATGCGGAAATTCAATATGGAGTTGGCTCACCCTTAGCCTTGATAATAGCATACGTTCAATCAGGTGTTGGATGGTTTCTTGGGGAATGGCAGCCAATTCTTCACGGAGTGCTGCACTGAGGAGAGGTGTAGATGTCGGGCGGTGAGGCCTGGCACGAAGTCGGCCTTCCGAAACATTCCAAAGCTGTTCTGTAGGATTCAGGTCAGGACTCTGTGCACGCTTGTCCATTACAGCGATGTTATTGTCGTGTAACTACTTCGCCACAGGTCGCGTATTATGAACAGGTGCACGATCGTGTTGAAAGATGCAATCGCCATCCCCGAATTGCTCTTAAACAGTGTGAATCAAGAAGGCGCTTAAAACATCAATGTAGGCCAGTGCTGTGATAGTGCCACGCAAAACAACAAGGGGTGCAAGCCCCCTCCATGAAAGACACAACCACACCATAACACCATCGCCTCCGAATTTTACTGTTGGCACTATACAGGCTAGCAGATGACGTTCACCGGGCATTCGCCATACCCACAGCCTGCCATCGGATCGCCACATTGTGTACCGCGATTCGCTACTCCACACAACTTTTTTCCACTGTTCAATCGTCCAATGTTTACGCTCCTTACAGCTAGCGAGGCGTCGTTTGGCATTTACCGGCGTGATGTGTGGCTTATGAGCAGCCCTGATGCAGTTTGCAATTCCTGTGTGATTGTTTGGATAGATGTCTGTCTATTACACATTACGACCCTTTTCAACTGTCGGCGGTCACTGTCAGTCAACGGGCGAGGTCGGGCTGTACGTTTTTGTGCTGGACGTATCCCTTCACGTTTCCACTTCACCATCATATCGGAAACAATGGACCAAGGGATGTTTAGGAGTGTGGAAATCTCGCGTACAGACGTATGACACAAGTGATACCCAATCACCTGACCGCGTTCGAAGTCTGCGAGTTCCGCGGAGCGCCCCATTCTGCTCTCTCACGATGTCTATATGACTACTGAGAGCGCTGATATGGAGTACCTGGCAGTAGGTAGCAGCACAATGCACTTAATATGAAAAAGTATGGTTTTTTGGGGTGTCCTGATAGTTTTGATTGCATAGTGTATTTGTTGCTCCGTAATTAACCTTGTTTCCATAAATGTTAGTGGTACATCCTGTATACTTTGACCATTTGGATTCAATAATGTAATCTACAGTACCGGCGATAAGTACCAGAAATGACCCCAATTGGAATGGAAAAACGTCAAACCTGAAATTAAATGGAATATATAAACCTTTATTCAGATTGTTACGAGGGCAAATGTATCGCCTCCGAATTTTTATGTGAAAATTCTTACAACTTTTTAAATAAAAGAAACGTTATTAACATTCTACATCTTTAACCTTCATCTCTACATGTTTGCAGGCATCTGCCGTTAGAGGGCTGTACAGTAGCGTGTAACATGGCGCCGTGTAACGTATTTACGTGGTGCTTGAGAAACAGCGCGCTGTGATCGAGTTTCGGATTCAGTGATTCTCCTTCAGCATGACAGTGGAAGACCACATACGAACGCTGCGACATCTGCAACATTTCGACGCCTTGGGTTCACTGTCATCGACCATCCGCCATACACATGACTACTGTCATATTTTGTAAACAAATGAGGCGCCCGGAAACTTTTAGGTGCAAGGAGCATATAGCAAAAGAGAAACATGATCACAGCGTACAACATTATTACGGAATACGTTTTACAGGATTTTGGAGATCTTTGTTCTGAGGTGTTGAATACATGCTTTGGAATAAATGTTTCAGGTGGTATATTAATTATTCCAACGCACGTATTCAACACCTCAAAAAAAAAAATCTCCAAAATCCTTTACAACTTATTCCGTAATAACGTTGTTACGGTGTATATTCTTCGTACTTTGTGGTAATGTTACTCTTTTGCTATATGCTCGTTGCATCTAATAGTTCCCACACGCCGCGCGGGATTAGCCGAGTGGTCTAGGCGCGCCAGCACGGTAGCTCAGCGTGTTCGGTCAGAGGGCTGCGTGCTCTCTGTAATAAAAAAAAACTGAGTCAAGGAATGAACGATCAACTTGAACGGATGTCTTGTGACGTCCGCCCAGACCAAACGCAACGAACTATACCGAAAAAAAGGCGCTGCAGTCATGGACTGTGCGGCTGGTCCCGGCGGAGGTTAGAGTCCTCCCTTGGGCATGGTTGTGTGTGTTTGTCCTTAGGATAATTTAGGTTAAGTAGTGTGTAAGCCTCGGGTCTGATGACCTTAGCAGTTAAGACCCATAAGATTTCACACACATTTGAACATTCTGGTCTATTTATTTTGTTTTTACCGTTAGATATACGTTTAGTTTTTTGTCAGAAAAAATCCCGAAACCATGTTCTGAAATAGTGTCTTGTTTCTCCACTAGACAGTGCCACACGTTCCTCCAAAAATCGTAACACAACACACACATATGTCATACTATCAAATGTAAATTCACCTGATGGTAGAGGTTTAAACCTTCGAAACGCATCATGGAGATAAATAAACAGTGACTGGTAACAGTAAACTTGTTGTTTCATTCGAAATGTTGACCGGTCTCGATACAGAGGGTGCTCGACTGCTGTCGTGGCCAGCACGTTCTCCAAGCAAATTCTGCGACGTTTATAGAAGGGTGTGATTCTCACCCTCAAAGTGGCATTTGGCACCACTCCAATCCATACGATACAGCCGGCCGGAGTGGCCGTGCGGTTCTAGGCGCTACAGTCTGGAGCCGAGCGCCCGCTACGGTCGCAGGTTTGAATCCTGCCTCGGGCATGGATGTGTGTGATGTCCTTAGGTTAGTTAGGTTTAAGTAATTCTAAGTTCTAGGCGACTGCTGATCACAGAAGTTAAGTCGCATAGTGCTCAGAGCCATTTGAACCATTTGATATGATACTGGTGATGCTCGTGATTTATCTAGTAGACATTACGGTATGAAGTGCAGCCTCCTACTTGTTGCGTAAAGAGGATTTGACAAAAGATCACGAAATCTTAGAACGAAGGATAACAACCAATGCTCAATACCTGAAATGGAAAGTTAATACTTGGCAGAACGACTGGGACAACAGTGAAACGGGTCGAAGAGACCGCCAACTTTTTCCAAACATTAACGAACGCCTAACCCTTGACCACGTAAACCCCAGTCAGACCGTCGTGCCTTACATAACGGCAGACAGCCCACATTCAGTTTACCTGCAGAAGTTCTACAGGAAATACAATGATATCTGCGTGATGACATCGTATTTAACTATGACACCTGTAATGAAGTTAGGGAACCAGTCAAGAAATTCTGAGAAATCACAAGTGGTGGACGGTGATAGACAAGGTCGCTAATACCATTTCCCGGCGTGGAAAAAAAATAAGTTGCCAGAGTACGACTACCACAACATCCCTCAATTCCCGCACTGTATCATCATACAATCGTGAATGTGAATAATAACTTGCTAGCGACTGCGTCTAGAGTTGTGGAAGATGTGAACGCAAGTTTTGTGTTTGAAAATGTGCATGTGCAGTCAAGATCACAACATTACACCAGAAGAACGCGCAATGCCACAACACCCCAAGTCAGTGTAATAGCAGGCACACTTTGGCGACGTGACGAGAGGCTGTGCATCGAAGGGAGACGCACAACACATGAAGTGTATGTCATGCACTACCGTAATAGTCCCGATGGTTTTTTGAGACTGTTTTCAAAATCTCAAAAAAGTGGCTGTTTCGACAGAGATAGAACGGTAATATGCTCTGACATAACCACAAATGCTTTAAAATTTTTATAAGGTGACGGAATTAAATCTAACTGTTCGTATCTGCCCTCAGCTTTCTTCCTTAGAATCAACTGTAAAATATCTCTTACTGTTAAATCTAATCTTTTTGGTATTTATTCTTCTATTTAAGCTTTCATTTTCTCTATTTTTAAGGCCAACACATGAGCGTACATTATTTCAGCTAACATTGCTACTAATACAAATTTTTAAAGTAACTCAATTATTATTACTATCATTATATTGAGACATAACTTTGTAATCTACTAGCGAGTCCGGCAATGCTTTACAATTGGTAAATATGTGTGGGAACTGGATATACTTAATTCCCTCCTCCCGCTATGCACTTCCATCACCTCCTCTTCCCTCTCCCCGTCCATCTCCTCCATCCCGCTCCCTATGTCCATTCCCATTCCCCCTCCCCCGCCTTTCTGTCTGTCACCTCTTCCCCTCTCTCTGGCCCTTAACCTTGTTTATTGTTGCTGCAAACGAAATCTCGACTGGGGACTGAAGTCGCTTAAAATGATTGGCTAAATCGGCTGGACTCATTGGTATACGGGATATGAGAGACCTTTCCAGCTGCTGGACCTGTCAGGACGGTACCTTCCAAGATAGTCTCGAGGTATGAATTAAAAAACGCCGTCAGTCACAACTTTTCGTGTTTTATTAAGTACACGATGCAGTTCGAACCCTGTGGGTCCATCATCAGGTGTAATGTGCCCAAACACACTAATTTCGCAAGCCACAGTTATTCCAGAAATTTTAAAGACCTATTCTAAAGTTATTTCCCGCATATGTCAATTGTTAAATAATTATATCTTTAGCACTACGAATAAATTCATCTTTGACCACACCATGTACAAAAACATCTATGAAGTGTTTACAAACATGTGTATACAAATATGCATCTTGAATGAAGTGACATTTACGACAAAGAGGGAGAAAAGAAATGTTTGCTGGTGCTAAAACGTTAAAAGCGGTTTTCCTAGCTTATGTGGTAAGTTTACCCTGTTCATCTATTCCACTATTTCGCACATATTTTCCGCGTTTGACTTACGAAATGCATAACCTAATTCTGTAATAGGAATATGCGTTTCACGTCAATCGAGAGAAAAAATAAAGCACGTATTACGGCAAATTACACCAGATAATTGACCCACAGGGTCCGAAATGCATCGTGTACTTAATGAAACACGAAAAGTTTTGACTGGAAGGGTTTTTTATTTCGTACCTCCAGTTTATCGAATACAGTCACGTTTGAAGCTGCGGAAAGTGAATAAAATTAAATTCCAAGATAGTATTTCGTATAGTTTTAATCTGCGAACCGGTAGGATTACAAAGTTAGCCATAAATACAGATTTCGTTTCTTTTGTTACAGCCGACTCCAAGGAAGAAAACAAAACAGTACGTTGTAGTGTATAGAACAGATGTTTAAAATTATAACGGTGTCGTAGCAGGCGGAGAGGTGATACTCCGACGTGGCGCGTCCCAGGTGGCGGATAGGGGGGTCCTCACCGGTTTACCGGCGGACTTGAGCGAAATAAAATAGCTCTCGCGGACCAAACACTAAACAACCTCTACGGCTAACAACCGTAGTTGTAACTCGGAGCTTACTCCATACAAGGTTGACTACCTTTGAAAGTCAAACATGGAAGGAAATCTTTCAAGGAATAATCCACCGCTTGGCAATAACCAAGGAAGACTGCACTCGGATACGGTGGGCAGTCACCTGAAAGATAACTTGGATGAGTCGGAGCATCTGAAAATACTCAAAACGGACAGACGACCAAAACTCAAGACAGGACAAATAAACTACATTGCGACACACAATATAAATTCCCTCATACAACCAGGCAAACTCAAAATTCTGACGGATGAAATGGATCGCAAGGGGATTCTCATAACCGGACTTCAAGAAATGAGAAATACTGATCAGGACCCGATAGAATCACAATGATATAGGATTTATAAGGGAATACCAGGGAAAAGAGTCATGAAACAGTGTTCACAATTTGGAACAGGATTCGTGGTGAGTCTGAAAATAATAGAGTCCATAATAGAATTTAAAGCACAATCTCCCAGGCTCTCAACATTAACTCTAAAAGCTGCAAATAAAATGTACACAATAATAAATGCCCATGCCCCGAAAAATGATAAAAATAATAAAAAAGAACACAGAGAAGAAGTAGAAAAATTTTGGGAGCTCTTAGAGCAAACGACGAATAACATTAATAAAAATCACATCAAAATTTTAATTGGAGACTTCAATGCCCAGTTAGGAAGGGAAAAGAGATATAGAGACATAATAGGGAAATGGACAGCACAAAGAAGAACAAACAAAAATGGCATAAGACTAGTGGAATTTTGCAGAAACCATGACATGATCTCAAAGTCGACGTATTTTAAGAGAAGACCAAGTAAACTAAAAACTTGGAAACATCCAGACTGGAAAAAAGGAGAATGGCAACTGGACCATGTCTGCATGGATAAGAATTACCACAAGGAAATTTACAATGTGAAAGTACTGAGAGGGACAGATACCGGATCAGATCATTACATGATAAAAATTAAAATTAAATTAACCTCATTAGCAAAGAAAAAATCCCACCAGAAGAAGAAGAGAACCTATGACCCTCATAAACTGATACAAAATGAGGATTATGAAGCACAAACCAGGGATATAAAAATAACAGATGATCTGGAAGAAATAATTCCCAAATTGAAACAAATAGCTGAACAAGTAGCCCCTATAAATCCAAGGAAAAAACACCAGTGGTGGAACGATGAATGTGATGAAGCAGTGTTGGATCGACACCAAGCCTGGTTAAGGCATCAAAATGAAAAAAACAGAAAAATCATATTTGGAACTCACAAAACAAAGGAAGACAACACAAAAAATAATAAGGAGAGTTAAACGTCAGTACCAAAAAGATATACTTCTAATGATAGAAACAAATAGTGAAAAAACAAACTCAAGAGACTATTACAAAATATTTGGCAGACAATTACAAAGATATGATCCTCCAACATTAATGTTAAAAGATAAAGATAATAACCTAGCCCATAGCAATAGTAAAAATACAGAAATTCTAGCAGAAACATTTAACAAGTTACTAAATTGTGAAGATCCCCCAGAACTTCTTCAGATAAACACAGAAACCCCAATTAAAACACCAACAGAAAATATAAATCCACCTACAATTAATGAGGTCTACAGAGCTTTGAAAGAACTCAAAAACTACAAAGCAAGTGGAGATCAAACGTTTGCTGAACTTTGGAAATATGCAGCAGAACCAGTAAAGATAGCATTACACCAATGCATAGTAAAAATTTGGAATGAAGAGAAATTACCAGAAAATTGGACTACTGCTATAATACATCCATTACATAAGAAAGGAGAAAAATCAAATCCAGACAACTATAGAGGAATTTCCCTTTTGGACTGCACGTATAAGATCATGTCAAGAATACTATACAACCGCTGTAAAGATCAATTAGAACTGGAACTGGGAGAATATCAAGGAGGATTTAGATCCTGCAGAAGCTGCCCAGAACAGATAATCACCTTGAAGTTAGTTATGGATGTCTACAAAAGAAGGCAAAAACAACTAGTCATAACCTTTGTAGATTTCAAAAAGGCGTATGATTGCATCCATAGATCTTCAATGATGAAAATATTAAGGAATTTTGGACTTCATCCTAAATTAATAAAAATGATACAGTTAACCTTAACAAACACCAAATCCAAAGTAAAATTTAGAGGAGAAATATCTGAACCATTTACGATTAAAACAGGGTTGAGACAGGGAGATTGTTTATCACCATTGCTATTCAATTGTGCTCCTGAATATGTAATGAGAGAATGGTACAAGGAAAATCCTATGAATATTAAAACTGGAACTAAGAAAGATAAAATAAACCTAAATTACTTGGGATTTGCTGATGACCTAGCATTACTAGCTAATAATATTCAGGAAGCCACGAAACAAATAACAAGCTTACAAAATATAGCACAAAAATTAGGACTCCAGATATCATTTGAAAAGACTGAAATAATGGTAACGGATCCACTTGTAATAGATCACATCACAGTGAACAATAGGGAAATTAAAATAGTGAAACAATTTAAATACCTGGGTGAAATTATAACACATAAATTGGACGAGAAACCTGCATGGCGAGCAAGAACTAATAAAATGATAAAAGCTCAAAAACTAACATGGTCTACGTACAATAAAAAATGTCTATCAATTAAAACAAAATTAAAACATTACAAGACGGTGGTTCAACCAGAGGTTACATACGGAAGTGAAACTCTTTTTAAAGTCACCCAGAAAAACAGAATTGACAAAATTTTAAAAGTAGAGAGAAGAATTGCTATAACATGCATAAATAAGAAATATCAAAAAGCTGGGCAATGGCGGATAGTTCCAAATGAAGTGGTATACAGAGAACTGGAGCCCATCACTGATACTATACGGAAGAAAAGGATCTCTTTTTATGGTCACATTCTGAGGACACCAGAAACCAGATTATCAAGGAAAATTATTGAGAAACTCTGGAATTTGAAACAACAAGGAGGATGGCTTAAGGAAATAAGAGAGGATATGGAAGAACTGGAAATAACTCTGGATGATTTGCAGAACAAAACTCCAAATTTAAAGAAGTTGAGGGACACAGAAATAAGATTTAAACCAAAAATTGACAAACGACATACAATGAAGAGGGTATTAACAGATAAGGAACGACGAAAAGCATCGGAACGAATGAAAAGATACTGGGCCACTCGGAAGGGGAAAATACCAAAGAAGAGGACCAGAAATGATTGACTGAAGTGGTCCAATGAGGCCGTAAAAGCAGAAGAAGAAGAAGAATAAGGAGAAAGAAGAGATACGGGAGAAACTGTTAGTCTGATGATCTATGTGGCCTGCTATCGTAGTTAAAACTAACTGCAAGAAAGGAAACGAAAGCGCTCATATTCACAGCACAGCTACAGTCGGTTTTAACAGAGAACCTGTGTATCATTGTTGAAAAAAATCTATAGCCTACGTTGGTGAGAATATCTATTAGAGTATCGTGATAAATTTGAAGTAAATCGACCAAATTCTTTTTGAGATTATTTTAACAACGCTTCCCTGTAATATATTTACATTTATATGCCATATATATTTAAAATATTTGTGGCCTATGCCCATCCAAACGTTTATTAAAGTATCATGTAAAAATCTGAAACAAACAAGTCAAGAATTTTTCGGGATTTTTGTTAACAACTTTTCGCTAATATATATTATATATTTACATATTGTACATTTAAAAAAATATCTGCCTATATATATACAAATCTGTATTAAAACATTAGAGAAAAATTTGAAGTAAATCGATCAAAAAATTTTCGGCACTTTTGCTAACAATGCGGCCCCTTTATATATTCTATACATATTGTACGTATTATATACATATTTGAAATAAACGTCTAAATCTACATCTACGTGATTACTCTGATTACTCTGCTATTCACAATAAAGTGTCTGGCAGAGGGTTCAATGAACCATCTTCAAGCTGTCTCTCTACCGTTCCGCTCCCGAACGGCACGCGGGAAAAACGAGCACTTAAATTTTTCTGTGCGAGCCCTGATTTCTCTTATTTTATCGTGATGATCATTTCTCCCTATGTAGGTGGGTGCCAACAGAATGTTTTCGCAATCGGAGGAGAAAACTGGTGATTGAAATTTCATGAGAAGATGCCGTCGCAACGAAAAACGCCTTTGTTTTGATAATTGCCACTCCAATTCACGTATGTCTGTGACACTATCTCCCCTATTTCGCGGTAATACGAAACGAGCTGCCCTTCTTTGTACTTTTTCGATGTCATCCGTCAGTCCCACCTGATGCGGATCCCATACCGCACAGCAATACTCCAGAATGGGGAGGACAAGCGTGGTCTAAGCAGTCTCTTTAGTAGACCTGTTGCACCTTATAAGTGTTCTGCCAATGAATCGCAGTCTTTGGTTTGCTCTACCCACAATATTATCTATGTGGTCGTTCCAATTTAGGTTATATGTAATTGTAATCCCTCAGTATTTAGTTGAATTCACAGCCTTCAGATTTGTGTGACTTATCGCGTAATTGAAATTTAGCTGATGTCTTTTAGTACTCATGTGAATAACTTCGCATTTTTCTTTATTCAGGGTCAATTGCCACTTTTCGCACCATACAGATACCTTATCTAAATAATTTTGCAAGTCGTTTTGATCATCTGATGACTTTACAAGACGGCAAATGACAGCATCATCTGAAAACAATCTAAGACGGCTACTCAGATTGTCTCCTATGTCGTTGATATAGATCAGGAACAACAGAGGGTCTATAACACTTCCTTGGGGAACGCCGGATATTACTTCTGTTTTACTCTATGACTTTCCGTGTATTACTACGAACTGTGACCTTTCTGACAGGAAATCACGAATCCAGTCGCACAACTGAGGCGATACTCCGTAGGCACGCGGTTTGATTAGAAGACACTTGTGAGGAACGGTGTCGAAAGCCTTCTGGAAATCTAAAAATATGGAATCAATTTGACATCCCCTGTCGATAGCACTTATTACTTCATGAGTTTAAAGAGTTAATTGTGTTTCACAAGAACGATATTTCCTGAATCCGTCCTGACTATGTGTGAATAAATCGCTCTCTTCGAGGTACTTCATAATGCTCGAATACAGTATATGTTCCAAAACCCTACTGCAAATCGACGTTAGTGATATAGTACTCCTGCTTCCCTTTTTGGGTATTGGTGTGATTTGAGCAATTTTCCAGTTTTTAAGTACGGATCTTTCTGTGAGCAAGTGGTTGTATGTAATTGCTAAATATGGAGCTATTTTATTTGCATACTCTGAGAGGAAACAGACTGGTATAAAATCTGGAACGGAGGCCTTGTCTTTACTAAGTGATTTAAGGTGCTTTGTTACACCGAGGATATCTACTTCTACGTTTCTCATCTTGGCAGTTGTTCTTGATTGGAATTCAGGAATATTTACTTCGTCTTCTTTGGTCAAGGAGTTTCGGAAAATCGTGTTTAATTACTCTGCTTTAGTGTTGTTATCGCGCAGTGAAGATATTGATTGCGTCTTGCCACTGGTGTGCTTTATGTATGACTAGAATCCATTTGGGTTTCCTGCCAGATTCCGAGACAGAATTTCGTTGTGGAAATTATTAAAAGCATCTCACATTGAAGTACGCGCTATGTTTCGAACTTCTGTAAAACTTTGCCAGTCTTGGGGATTTTGCGTTCTTTTAAATTTGGCATGCTTTTTTCGTTGCTTCTGCAACAACGATCTGACCCGTTTTGTGTACCATGGGGGATCAGTACCAACACTTATTAATTTATGTGGTATATGTCTCTCAATTGCTGTCGATACTATCTCTTTGAAAACATTCCAAAACTTTTCTACACTTACATGATCAAATCGGAAGGAGTAAAGACTGTCTCTTAAATAGGCTTTTAGAGCATTTTTATCAGCTTTTTTTAAAATAGATATACTTAGCGTTTCTTATTGATGGTTGTAGGTGTTACGGTATTCAGCCTAGCATCAACTGCCTTGTGGTCGCTAATCCCTGTATTCGTCACAATACTCACTATTTGTCCAGGATTATTTGTTGCTAAAAGGTCAAGTATGCTTTCGCAACCATTTACGCTTCGAGTGGGCTCATGAACAAATTGTTCAAAATAATTTTCTGAGAAAGCATTCAGTATAATTTCGGATGACATTTTATGCCTGCCACTGGCTTTAAACGTATAATTTTTCCAGCATATCGAGGGTAGATTGAAGTCACCACCGACTATAATTGTATGAGCTGGGTACTTATTTGAAATGAGACTCAAGTTTTCTTTGAACTATATCTTCTGAGTCGGAGGGGGGGGGGATCGGTAAAAATATCCAATTAATAGTTTAGTGCGATTGTCAGGTATAGCCTCTACCCATACTATTTCACACGAACTATCTACTTCAATTTCGCTACAAGGCAAACTGCCTCTGACAGCAATAAATACTCCACCACCAACTGTATTTACTCTATCCTTTCTGAACACTGTTAGATCGTTTGAAAAAATTTCGGCTGAACTTATTTGCGGCTTTAGCCAGCTCTCTGTACCTACATCTATTTGAGCTTCAGCGCTTTTTATTAGGGCTTGGAGCTCTGGTTCTTTCCCAACACAGGTACGACAATTTACAACTACAATACCAATCGTTTCTGCAACTACCTTACTGTGTTTTACCTACCCACTTTTAGACGGATTCTGTGGTTTCCTGAGACCCTCTAACCTAGAAAAACCGCCCAGTCCCTTCCACACAGGCCCCGTTACCCGTGTATCCGCCTCCTGTGTGTAGTGGACTCCTGACCTATTAAGCGGAACCCGTAAACCCACCACCCGATGGCGTAAGTAAAGGAATCTGCGGCCTACACGGTCACAGAACCGCCTGAGCCTCTGATTCGGACCGTCCACTCGGCTCTGTACCCAAGGATCACAGTCGGTTCTGTCGACGATGCTGCAGATGGTGAGCTCCGCCTTAATCTCGGAAGCAAGACTGGCAGTCTTTACCATTTCCGCTAGCCGCCCGAAACCAGACAGAATCTGCTCCGATCCAAAGCGACACACGTCATTGGTACCGACATGAGCCACCACCTGCAGTTGGCTGCACCCTGACAGCCTACGTCCGTTCTAATGTTTGTTAGAGCATCGTGTAAATCTGCAGTAAGTTGCTCAAGAACTTGTCGAGATTTTTGGTAACAACGTTAAACAACAACTTGTCTTTGTTTAGGAGCATAGACTACATGTAAATCATATATATCTAAAAATATGTAGCCTGTGTCCACCAGAACGTTTATTAGAATGCTACGTAAATATTTGAAGCAAATCGCTCAACAACTTTTCGAGATTCTTGGTAACAACATTAAAGAACATTTTGTCTTAATATAGTAACACATCGGATGGTTATAATCAAACTTTCCCTTTTAACTCGAAAAATAGTTACCGTACGAGTACCAAACTTGGTAGCATTAAGGTCAAGGACATGGGGAAGAGAAATAATGCAGAATCAATTCAAATGATGAACTTTTAATGGGCTGCTACGGTACATCGTACCATTACATACCGGTATCGTTACTACTACAAAAGGGGCTCAATATGGCGCCCACCAGCGCCGAGAAGAAACAGTCTGAAAGAGCAGGATTGCATTCTGCGCAGCAGAACGAAGCATGTACCTCTCCTGATATGCTGCGCTTCAGATCATCACATGTGTGAATGTTCACCTGGTATACTGTCCTTCAGGTAGCCACACAACCAGAAATCATAGGGAGTGAGATCAGGTGATAGTGCCGGCCAAGCATTTGGAAACGATCGGCTGATATTCGATCGTTTCCAAACGGGTTTAGGAAAAGCATGTGGACTTCACGAGCGATGTGCGATGGGGCCCCATCTTGCATGAAAACTGTTGAGTTCAATGGGTGTCTCTCCCGCAGGGCGGGTATGATATGCTGACGAACCATATCGCAGTCACGCTGGCCAGTTACACTGCACGTCTTTGCTCCTTGAGCGCAAACCCGTTCAAACAAGAATGGTCCAATGGTGAACGTAGCCGAAGTCACACCATACGGTGTGTATATTCACAGCACAGCACAACACAATTTTGCTTCCCACAGTCGGTTTTAATAGAGAACCTATATATCGTTGTTGAAAAAAAATCTATAGCCTATGTTGGTGAGAATATCTATTAGAGTATCGTGATAAATTTGAAGTAAATAGGCCAAGATATTTTTGAAATTTTTGTTAACAATATAGGCTATAGATTTTTTTTCAACAACGATATACAGGTTCTGTGTTAAAACCGACTGTGGGAAACAAAATTATGTGTTGTGCTGTGCTGTGAAAATACACACCGTATGGTGTGGTTTCACGGCTACGTTCATCATTGGACCATTCTTTTTTGAACAGATTTGCGCTCAAGGACCAAAGACGTGCAGTGCGACTGGCCACCGTTACCATACAGAGGAACTTCATTCACAGTTACTGGCGGCAATTCTGTGTGTTCACCTCACCCGTCAGAGAAAAATGAGCTTCGTCTGTCCATAGGATGGTCCAGGGCCAGCCCTCGTCAACTTCAAACCTTGCGAGAAAGTGGGGAGCGACGTCAATACGTCGTTGTGTGTCCTGTGGTGCAAGCTGCTGTACGATATAGATCTTGTACGGATACCATTTGAGAATGGTTCGAAGCACCTTCCGTGCAGTGGATCACGGGATGTTCAACTGTCTTAACACAGCACGCAGATTGCCTGACGATCGGGAATTGCGCGCAGCGTTGTCTGACATAACAACAGGGACTTCATCAACCACCTGTGGTGCAATCGGTCGTCAACCTCTTCCCGGAGCGACGCCTAGTTCTGCAGTTGATTCGAACTTCTTCATCACGCTCCACACAGCAGGTGGAGAAAGAGGACCCTTTCGTAATCCTTTCAGCCGGCGATATTCTCGAAGTGCAGCTTCAGTATTACTGTTGTTTTAATAATAGATCTTCATCAGTAATGGTCTGCTCCTTTTGTCCAAGCTCATGTTGACACGACAAGTGCACTGCGACTGGTCAGGTGTGTGAGACTATGAATCACGATGACTGATCACCGGCACCTGGTGGCCATGGTTGGAACTGGACGGTGGCGCTGTGTTGCATGGAAATCATGCACCCAAACTCTGGACATTAATGCTACCAAGTTTGGTACTTGTACGGTAATTAGTTTCTGTATTATAAGGTATTAAATAGTGAAAGTTTAATGATAACTACCTGGTAGATACAGATACACAGGGTAATTCAGCTGTCCCTAAATATGGCTTTTATGCAACTAGCAACGCCTTCAAACACTAGACGCAAGATGTTCATATTCTCTCATTCACTACGCACAAACTATTAGACCTACAGAAAAAATCAACAGGACCTTTTTGTAGGCAATCTAATGAACCTAAATTTTGTACTGGGATACGTTTTCGAATTATTCAAGAAAAATGTACTATAGTCACCTTCAAACGCGTTTTGCTTGAATAACTCGAAAACTGTGGCCCGCAGCGAAGACTTATCCCAGTATAAAAACTAAATTTACTACAAAAAATCTTGTTCATTTTTTTCTGTAGGACTAATAGTTTGTGTGTAGTGAGCGAGAGAATATGAACATTTCACACATGGTTTTTGAAGGCACTGCAGGTTGCATAAAACCTATTGGTAGGGCAGCTGAATTACCCTGTAGATTACAACATGTAGCGACTTCAGAAGCTGTTAGATACACGACTATTTAAACAGAAACAGTAGGGATAAAAAAATAAAAAATACCTAAATAGGTGTACATGCGGATTCTTTTGTTACTGCAAACAAATCCATTGCCCAACTCAAGGTACGTAATGTAGCTGTATGGCGATAAACAGCTGAGCAAATAATAAATGATGTTTGTTGTATTAGACGCTACTTATGTCCAGTGGCGTAGCTAGCATAGGTGGCACCCCGGGCGGATATCGGCGGTGTCAACTCACTAATAAAGACTCTTAAAATCGATAAAACTGGGTATGTGCCGATTATGAATTTAAATAAGACACATAAAGGCCTTAGAGTCTTTAATAATCAAATCCCAATATATAATAGTACTCTTATATTATGTATTATACATTAATATGTAGTATTATACACTGTACATTAGTTAATAGTATTATACTTTATACATTAATATAAATTCTACAGAAAACAATTTGGTAAAGCTAAACACAAGCACTTAAAGTTTCTTTCTCGCTTTAACAGCCGCAAACTCTGAGACCACATCTTCAAAATTAATATTTTCTCTTGCCTCATGTTCGATGGTTAACCATGGCAAGTTTGTGTAACCTTCAGTTGTTCATTGTTGATCGTAAGTAATTCTTAATTAATTTTAATTTGCTAAAGCTCCTCTCACATGAAGCAACTGAGATACAAATCGTCATAAATAACTTAAGAACTAGCATAAGCTTTGGATAAGTGTTTAAAATCTCATTCCACTATGAATTTCAAAAAGTCAAGACATGCCCAACCAGAAACTGTACCTTTTGCCGCTTTTGAATGTCTTCTCAGCCTTGAATCTCATAGAGGAGTTTTCCTTCTGACACTTCGTCATAAAAACCACTGAATTTTGAAACAGCTGATTTCAGTTTCTCAGTGTTTGCCAAAAGCAAAGTATTTGGCCGCACAACATCTAACAGTGGGGCGAAATCTTGAATGAACTTTGATCTGGTTCGGAGCTCAATACTGAATCGGACAAAACATTACAACACGAGTCCTGTATCGGTGGCCAATTCACCAGCCATTCTTTTTCACGACGAATTCTTCTTTGTATTGGAAATTCGTGCTCTTCAGATTTTTTCACAGAAGGACGCATTGCCCCTTCTACAATATGACTTCGTTTTTGTTCAGTATAAAGACGAAGTGTCTATATTTTATAACTAACTGATCAAGACTCGAGACTTTGGATTGCAATGTAGCCCGAGTACAGTTTACTTCTCTCTGTACATCACCCCGAAAGTAAAGATAGCAAAGAAATGTGAAATTATATACAGCAGGCATAAGGTTCTGTGGAGCACATCCGGTGTCCAAATTGTGTTGTTGATTCCATAATTCGTCAAGTGTAGCGATAACCCCATCAAAATTTTATGCCAGTGCTTTTACTGCACCATAATGAATGCTCCATCTCGTTGTTGAGAATCTTTTAACAGGTGCTTTGCTGTGTTTAATAATATCCCCGCGGCTCTTGGAAACAGAAAGAAGTGTAAAAGTGGTCTCTACTGTTCCAAAAAATGTTACACAAAATATATTTTGTGCAAAGGAATGTTGGTTTCATAAATTAATTGACTGATCAGTACATCCAACAAAAACGGCTTCATAGTTTTTTGCTTTAATAATAGCTTGTACTCAACCATATACGCCGCTCATAACAGCTGCATTGTCATCATCATCTTGGGAACGACACATCGTAACGTCTATACCGTCATTTTCAAGCTTATTAAAAATTTCGTTACTTACATCAGCGGCTTTTTTCCTTTTAGAGGAAAAATCCAAGGATTACTTCTTTTATTTCCACTTTTCTGTTACTAATTTTCACGAAACGAATCACATCAAACATCTGATCAATATGTGAAATATCAGCTGTGCTATCAAAAATACTACCAAAACATTTAGACGCTTTACTTTAGTTGACAAGCTTAGATTTTACGCGGTTCGCTAAAACATTGATAAATCCAGTCTGTACTTCTGGAGACAAATTTCACACTTTTTAAGATTTACCATGGTCCAAGTCCAAGATGTGTTCTTTAAACACTACGTCATACTTTGATAGTAGTTTCACTAATTCTAAGAAATTGCCTTTGTTTATAGAGCCTTGTCCATCATCATGTACACAAAATGCTACGTTTTGTTTAGCCAGAAACAAAGTTATATCCAATAATCTTGATAAAAGATGCTTCGACTTAAGTTTTTCAGTATCCATTAATAGCAAGGCTGCGTCATCTATTGTTTTATGCTGTTTTAGTTTCATTTACAAAGTTTTCCACTTTTCAAGATTTTCCAGATGTGTATTTTTAATTCCATGGTCTGCCACTTTAGGATTCAGTTTCCACCACTTCTGAAATCCAGTCACAAATGTAGATCTTGTAGTAGTACCACTGGTGACAGCAAACTAACGACAGCAGAAACAGTAGTGGTTATTACATGTAGGAGAGTAAACCATTCAAGACCGCAGAATTTTTTCACCAGTAGGCGTCACCTTATAAAATCATTTTTTGAAAGATACCGCACATCACCTTTCGTTTTTGATCCATGCCTAGATACAGTGCTAAATGGTCCTTCTCTGTTTTGGAAATGTTCACTTCCTTTTTTTACGAGCGCAGTGGGAATATTATCAGGAACAGATACACTCCAGTGAGAGACATCTCTCAAATCCTGCAGTGATTCATTTATATTATTACAGTCTTTGATAGTAACAACATTATCAGTATTATCACATTCATTTTCAGTATTTATTTTATTCGTCTTCTTCATCTATTATCGTCATATCTGTATTGTCGCTGTTGCCTTCTGAAGATGAGTTGCTATTTTCCGAATCATTCCTTGCACCAATGTGGAGAATCAGTTTTTGAAACATTTTTGAAGATGGCGCCAGACATGCTCTGAAGTGAATCAGTTTTAGCCTGTTTTGCTTTTCTCTTCTGTAATCCACTTTTTCTTTTAGATGTATCAACTCCTCGAAGCCTATATATTTTATTAGGTCTTTGGTACACCTTTGGTATACCTAGAAAAAGTATTCTCATATATACGCTACTTTGTGAGAAAAAACGTGCTGAATGTCAGTGACAAATAGATACTATTTAATATTTTTTAGTTTCAACAAAAGTATTAGCGTGGTGCTTCATTAACGCTTCCTAATTTGTAGACAGTAGCCTCTCCTGAAAACTACCTGTCTACTTCTGTACAGTATATACATCATGCGTTTACGTGCATTTAAAGTTAATACGACTATATTAAGAAGTTTCATTTTAACGTTAATGTCACTTGTACATTTATTTCATCATCCCCTTCAAAAACGTATTAACGTGGTTCTACTGTACACGGTTCAATTCTCCACGTAAACTAGTTTTCCAAAAACCCATTTCCCCTAATTAGTTCGGATAATCGACACTCTACTGTACTTAGTCCAACAGAAAAGTGGCTCCCCTAACAGTTTATTTCCACAGAATGAAATCAAATATGCCTTATAGACGTGTTTGCTAAGTGTAAAATTATAGACTACAAATGAAACGGTAATGTTGCAACCAGTTTTGGTTAGCACAAGCCATCCGTTTTTTAAAAATGGTTCAAATGGCTCTGAGCACTATCGGACTTAACATCTGTGGTCATCAGTCCCCTAGAACTTAGAACCACTTAAACCTAACTAACCTAAGGACATCACACACATCCATGCCCGAGGCAGGATTCGAACCTGCGACCGTAGCAGTCGCGCGGTTCCGGACTGCGCGCCTAGAACCGCTAGACCACCGCGGCCGGCCATTTTTTAAAGTTACATGAGATGATTTGTGACGTGTTTGTGCTTGGGTAGCATAAGTTGCATACATAAACCTTGATAGAAGTGGCACTGTCAGCACGAACGAGCTGACCACGATATGTTTAATTGACAAGTGATTATTACCATTTCCGTTATGATTTATGTATGTGGCATGCTGCCCACACATAGACATGACAGAAATATTTCTGATGCAACTTCTGAAAATAGGTAGCTTATGCTAACCAAAACTAGCCGAAAATAAATTCCTTTCCAAACGCATCTGGTGACTGCATTTTTCAGCCGGAATCATATCATAGATCCTGAAGCGACTGCAATCACGTATACAATACTGATATATTTTGTTACAAATTATTAAACTATTCTGTCCAGTTACCTTGGTTTTAGTTTTTTGCAAGGTATCTTTTCAG
Source organism: Schistocerca serialis cubense (assembly GCF_023864345.2). Taxonomy (NCBI): domain Eukaryota; kingdom Metazoa; phylum Arthropoda; class Insecta; order Orthoptera; family Acrididae; genus Schistocerca; species Schistocerca serialis. The sequence continues at coordinate 914,018,286 of NC_064640.1, read as the reverse complement.
CTCTTTTATAACACATTATCGAAATAACAATCATTCGCGTCTCGTCATTCAGAGTTGACAACACGAAAGAAACAAGATATGAAACAGCCAAGGAGCAACGACGATTTTGGGGAATTGCGATCGAGCTGAAGAACTATGAAAATAAAAACAACAGAAAGCGAGTCCGAAACAGTCTGTCCAATCCATAGTGAGCTCAAACACTGAAGCTGACCACCGTATAAGTCGCTGTACATCGTGCCTTCTATTGCAGCTACCAATCCGGTTACTGGAATTGATTCCATCGGTGGCGGCTGGTGGTACTTGAAGTTGGGCATTGTACCGAAGTTCCACGGTTGCCGTTTTGAGACGCTTAAGTTTCAAGGTTAAATTTTTGAGATGCTTACGAGGGAGAAAATTCCGCATCTCGGCACCTGTGTTCCCGATGTTCTTTATTCACGACCGACAAAAATATAAAATGCAGTTATGATGATATTTCCCCGAATTTGTAATCTCAAAATGAATACGTGAATGAAGCGAAAGTTGCTGCTGAAATATCAATATGGTCATGTTCTGGGTGGCAAGGATAACAAATTAATGTTGTGGAAGGAGAGAATGCTGGGAGAATTGTTCTCCATAGAGTGGTGCTACCTCGAGGAGTTTCGAGTCGCCGGCCGGTGTGGCCGAGCGGTTCTAGCTACCTCGAGGAGTTTCGAGTCGCCGGGCGGTGTGGCCGAGCGGTTCTAGGCGCTTCAGTCTGGATCCGCGCGACCGCTACGGTCGCAGGTTCGAATCCTGCCTCGGGCATGGATGTGTGTGATGTCCTTAGGTTAGTTAGGTTTAAGTAGTTTTAAGTTCCAGGGGACGGATGACCTCAGATGTTGAGTCCCATAGTGCTCAGAGCCCCCCTTTTTTTTTTTTTTTGTTTTTTTTGTTTTTAGCGTCGTGTCTAGCTGCGTTGTTGAGTACATTACGAAGCGATAGAGCATTGGACGACCAAAGGCAACATATTTCATACTATGTATTAGGCTTACTTAACCAAAAAGCTATATAAGTAAAGGAAACATACGAAGTTTAAAATTATTGGGAGTTCAACTCAGCAACAACTCCATGCACTGCCATTGCATCCAATAACTGTGGTGTAATGTATTATAGATTAACTTGTGTGTTGTTGATGACATATTGTGCCACATTTAGAGGTGAGAGTCCTTAAATTGCGCTTCCGCAATCTACATTTACATAGATACTCCGCAAGCCACTGTACGGTGCGTGGCGCAGGGTACCCTGTACCACTACTTGTCATTTCATTTCGTGTTCCACTCACAAATAGAGCTAGGTAAAAACGACTATCTGTATGCCTCCGTATGAGCCTTAATTTCTTATGTCTTATCTTCGTGGTCCAGACGCGCAATGTATGTTGGCGGCAGTTAAATCTTTCGGCAGTCAGCTTCAAATGCCGGTTCTCTAAATTTTCTCGATATTGTTTCTCGAAAACAACGTCTCCTTCCCTCCAGGGATTCCCATTTGAGTTCCCGAAGCACCTCCGAAACACTTACACCATGTTCGAATCTACCTGTAATAAATCTAGCAGCCAGCCTCTGAATTGCTTTAATGCCTTCCTTCAGTCCGACCAGGTACGGATCCCAAACACTTTAGAATTACTCAAGAATAGGTCGCACCAGCGTCCTATATGCGGTCTCCTTTACTGGTGAACCACTCTTTCCTAAAGTTCTTCCAATAAACCGAAGTCGACCAGTCGCCTTCCCTACCACGATTCTCACATGCTCTGTCCGTTTCATATCGCTTTGCAACGTTACCCCCGAAAATTTAAACGACTCAACTGCGTCAAGAAGAATACTAGTAATACTGTATTCGAAGCGCCGCGTGGGATTAGCCGAGCTGTCTAAGGCGCTGCAAATGGTTCTGAGCACTATGGGACTTAACATCTATGGTCATCAGTCCCCTAGATCTTAGAACTACTTAAACCTAACTAATCTAAGGACAGCACACAATACCCAGTCATCACGAGGCAGAGAAAATCTCTGACCCCGCCGGGAATCGAACCCTGGAACCCGGGCGTGGGAAGCGAGAACGCTACCGCACGACCACGAGCTGCGGACTAAGGCGCTGCAGTCATGGACTGTGCGGCAGGTCCTCCCTCCCTCCATCCCTCGGGCATGGGTGTGTATGTTTGTCCTTAGGATAATTTAGGTTAAGTAGTGTGTAAGCTTAGGGATTGATGACCTTAGCAGTTAAGTCCCATAAGATTTCACACACATTTGAACATTTTTGTATTCGAAGATTACAGGTTCGTTCTTCCTACTGATGATGATGATGAGCGTTTGGCGTCATTGGCCGGGAGGCCCCTCGCGGGGCAGGTCCGGCCGCCATATTGCAGGTCTTATTACATTCGGCGCCACATTGGACGACCTGCACGCCGGATGGGGATGAAATGATGATGAACACAACACAACACCCAGTCCCTGAGCGGAGAAAATCTCCGACCCAGCCGGGAATCGAACCCGGGCCCAGAGGACGGCAATCCGTCACGCTGACCACTCAGCTACTGGGGCGGACGTTCTTCCTACTCATCAGCATTAACTTACATTTTTTCACATTTAGGGCTAACTACAATTCATCACACCAACTGGAAATTTTGTTTAAGTCGTATTTTCCTACAGTCACCAAACTTCGACAGCTTACCGTACACCACGGCATCCTCAGCAAACAACCGTTGATTGCTGCCCACCATGTCAGCCAAATTATTTATGTGTTTAGAGAACAACAGTGGTCCTATCACACTTCCCTGGGGTACTCCTGATGATATCCTTGCCTCTGATGAACACTCGCTGTCGAGGACAACAAAAATGGCTCTGAGCACTATGGGACTTAACTTCTGAGGTCATCAGTCCCCTAGAACTTAGAACTACTTAAACCTAACTAACCTAAGGACATCACACACATCCATGCCCGAGGCAGGATTCGAACCTGCGACCGTAGCGCGAGGACAACATACTGGGATATATTATTTAAGAAATCTTAGAGCCACTCACATACCTGTGAACGTATTCCATATGCCCGTACCTTCTTTAACAGCCTGCAATGGGGCACCGTGTCAAATGCTTTCCGGAAATCTAGAAATAAGGAATCTGCCTGCTGCCCTTCATCTCTAGTTCTCAGTATATCATGTGAGAAAGGGTGAAGCAGATTTTCGCATGAGCGATGCTTGCGAATCCCATGCTGATCCGTGTACATAAGCTTCTCAGTCTCAAGAAAGTTTATTATATTCGAACTGAGAATGTGTTCAAGGATTCTGCAGCAAAATGAAGTTAGTAAGTTTGCGGGTCGGTTCTTTTACCTTTCTTATATACACAGTTGTTCTACGTTCGTGAGATATTTCTGCCATAGCAGATAATCAGCGCGAAAACTGAGTTGCCAGTGCTGTACGAGACGCTGTCCCCCGCACCACCAATCCTCGCCCGGAAGTAGTCTCTCTCCGCAAACTTCACTGGGATGCGCCGTTATAGGCACACAGACTAAATACTTGTCAGTGTTCTACCTAGCCTCGACGTCAGGAACACAATTTTAATCAAAAGAAAGAAACAACTGTGTTTAGTTATTGTATATAAAAAATTACTTGCATACGTGTGTCACCCACATTTGGGTGGCATCCGGAGCGGACCGCCCCCACCGCTCCCCCCCCTGATTTTACGGGGCTGTTGAGATCTTGCATGGCACTGAGTATTGCTCTTCTGAACCCATCGATTTCAGTTATATATTACATTTGTGTGACCTGATAACTATCATCAGCAATATCGTGATACGATAAACCGCAGCATTGATAGGCCACAAAGTTAGATGGTGTCAATCGTTCTTACTTTGTGTGATCACACTGAAATGCTAAAAATTTGCATAGACAAGCATGAGCCGCTAAGTGCCATCTCTTATTTTACATCCTGTTTCTTTTTTGCGTGCTCCCGCCTCGTTATGTTAGTTTCAATTTCTGTTGTCACTGAGTTGCTGCTTTGTCTGCCCGTGAGTGGCAGCAGCAGCGCCAATCGATATAATCCTCACGTGTTATCATTGCTGCACTGCTATTACTTCCCGGTTGTCGTCTGTCGTGGAGTCAGTTGGAACCAAGCCGCTACCACGCCTTAGCGTAGAAGCGGGGCAACTGTCCCCCAATTGAAGCAGCTGATCGCCGCCATTTGCAGGGGCGAATCCTAGTACTGGAGTTGTGATTTGAAGTATATGAGACGCAACAAGAGCAAATTAAAGCACAAATTAAACACATGTTTGTTTAAAAAATGCTGAGTATTCAAGTCTATTTTAAAAGTATACTTTAATGAATGAAGTTTCCTAATTTCCGAAATACGTCTGCACAGAGACGCGAAATTTAAGAATGTAAGGCACTTTCCTGACAAGGTGGAGCGAGTTTACATCGACTTATTTGCATTACATAATTACATGAATATTTTAAAGTAGCAGACAGTACGATTGTTATTTAATTCACGTAATTTTCCTGTCAGGTCCTGTTTGCTTTTTGCCGACTACTGTGTACATTTTGCACGCTTACTTTTGTTTAGCACAGTATTGTCTACACTCGAATTTTGGTATGATTAATTGTAATAACCCATATCACTTTAAATACCGTAAGAATTTCATTCGCACATTAGTTTTAACCCGGATAGCACCTCTGAAAGTGGTTGAGTTTGCAACATTTGATCGAATATTTGACCATTTACGAAGTATAATCACCACCTAACAACACATGTTAAGTATCTAAACGCAATTATTCAACCTACCTCTGATTGATATTTAATATATATTTGATTAAAAATCTAAATACTTATCATGTGCCTAGTTCTTCATTCAGCTCAACTTAGTACATTAACCCTGTTATAAGTACTTGACATTCAACAAAGTGTCTTTGTCTGTAATCTAACACTGCAACTTTTTCCCTATGTAGTTTGCAATTTTTGTAGCAGAAAGTTTATTAGATACAGTATAAGGTGTAAATATACACATCAGGTTAGGCTATAGAACAATCCTCTGTCACCTAAATTTAGCATTTGCATTAATTGGCTTTGCAAAGAAATTGTAACTTTCCAATTTAGCCTACGACTCAGAGGCATCACATACTGGTTTATCACAACCAAGATGTTGTGTCACTTCAATAGCATCCTGTAACAACCTATTATTGGTATTTTGACAACCATCCATTAATACCCTTTATCATTATAATAATTTCTCACTTTAAATAAATGGTGAAAGCATGGAAATAAAATACTATTACCAAAAAGAGCCTCTGCAAAGACCTAAAGGTATTAAGAAGAGTCAGCTATCCATGTTTTCAGTAACTTACTGGAGCACATTAAATGTCATGTAGTGGAGGTCAAAACAATCAAAGAACGTTCTATGTGGCAACTCCTTGAAATCTATTAAGTAAATCTTAAATTTGTTATTTTGGTTATAGAATTAGAACTTTAGTACAATGATGTAATGATTATTCACTGTCTTACACGGACATGTACATCTCTAACTTCATTCCACACCCCATGGGATACTACTGATGTAATGTTCAGTAGAAGGAGGGAAGAGGTGTGAGGAAGGACCACCACACTACAGACATTAATTGGCATAATTAAGTTCACAGGATTTAATTTTGTGCACATACATAAGAAAGACATTTACAGCTGTTTGGATTATTCATACACAGGTAGTAAAATGCAAGAGTTGAAATGATACAACGCTATTTTCAATTTTAAACAGCTTTATTTTTAATTAAAAAACATCATATTTCACCCATCACTGATTTTGAAATAAAATTGAATTTGTCGGTGTCTGTCTAATAACTTTTTTGTGCAATTTTGCATTGCATGTGTTTGCAGTATGGTGGCAACGAACAGTAACATACTGCCGTACAATTGATTTTACAATAATGTACAAATGATTCTCTGCGAAAACATTTTCCATCAGATGGTCCTTCAATTCAGGAAATAAGTCCTGCTGCATTACTATTGGCACAATATGTGATATTATGTCGATGAGTGTATTGCTTGTCTGAATTACATTAGTTGATTTCACAGCTCGTAACTGTATTATTTTCTCAAATTCTCTGCAAACCACAATTACTCCTGCTGATGGCATAATCAAGCCACCATTGTTTTTCCTCCTTAACAAATCAGAGAACTGAACTGCTTCTACACTAAAACTATGTACACAAGAACAGCAATTCAATTTCTTCACCATATGTTTCACGACAAAACATGCAATATATACAACAACATTACTAGTGAACTCTGTTATTTGTCAATATCACATAATCATGGTCAGACACAGACTCCACATTTATTTCATCAGTACAGTCATATCTCCTGCTGTTGCAAGACTCAACTGGGTCATACGAAACACGTTCATTTTTCTCATTCCAAGGTAAAAGACATGTATCATCTTGAACCTGACAATTAACAGTTGCCTTAGATCTGACCTCATTTGAAAGGAGGAAGTTCCTATTGCTGCTCTGAACTGCAGGTAGGATGGATTGTTGTCCTTAGACAAAGGATTTTTTGAATTGAACATATCAAATATTTGATCAAGAATAAGGCAAAAGTCTGCTGTTCCTTCAGATCCCTGAAATTCCTCTAATTTTAAATCGCAGCATAAATATTGCAGTGCAGAACTAACTGAAGCACTTAATACCTGGACATCTAACTTCACTTTCATTTTTTGTTGTCCAAAGTTCAGGTACAATAATTTCAGTTTATTAGCTCCTTTTCTTGTGTATAATGCAGCTTTTCTCTATACTGCCAGAAGACTTTCCTTCCACTCCCATCAACTAAATTCATATATGTACCAAACATATTTCTAACTAACTTGATCATATGACAAGGATCTAAAATTATATATACATTGTTTCCTGTAACAGGATGATAAAAATAGGATTTCATATCTTCAACAACAATATTTGCTCCTAACTCCTTTGCCATTGCAATATTAGTGGAAAGTCCATCACAAGTAACAGCTAACACACTGACATTTACATCATACAACATTGTAATGGCCATTTAAGTAATTGTTTTCTTCTCCTAGGCAGAAACACCATCAGTTAGGAAGTATCCTATAGGGGTCTTCCAATGATCGTTGACACCTACTGCCATAAGAACTAATGCTTCTTTACATTCAACACCCTCTAGTCCTGATGTTGTTGGCACACACCCAAAATTAACATAGCCTACAAATTCACGTCCATCCCACTCAACACACTTTTTCATTGACATTTCGTCAAACATTAACGCACAAAAGACTTCGCGAGACGATTTTGCAACTCTTGCCTTTATAATGTCAAAACTTTCTGACGTAAAACCTGGCTTACCTTCAACATAATTGTACTATCTCCGCAAAGTACTTGCATGTGGTAGGGATAAATTAAATGTACTGCGAACATACCTGTAAGCAGCAGGCGAAAAAAACTTTAAAGCTATAGCAAAAGCTTTTAAACTATCCTAATATTGCTGTGATCTGTTTCTGCTTCTATCTAGGATCTTCAATAACATGTCGCTGTGAGTAGCGCTAATAAGCGAGTTTACTTTATCTTTTGCTAAGTTTTTAGCTTTTAGTTCTTCTAAAATATTTGCTAATTTGCAAATCTTCTGCGTCCGTCTTTGCACTTTTTTGTTCACTGTATTTAACTTAGTCTTATATTGCACAATTTTTGCTTCCTTCCTTTCTTCAATTTTTTCGAACTTTTCTTGATGGAAATGAGTAATTGTGGTCTCCAGTGTAACCAGAAACGTGCACATCCACACACACGTTTTCTGCTGTCTCAACATTTCTTGGCTTTGGCTTTGGAGGTTTCCTTGCCTTGGTAACCTGGAAAAGGAACGTTCAAAATTATAAACACTGACAGTATTTCCACACTATTTAACCTAGGCCTATATTGCACGATTTCGAGGACACTATACCTTTTTCAAATGAGTTGGAAATCCAAATACTGTCGGTATAGCATCGTCCTACAGTTGACGTCTATTTACATAATTTTCCATGTAACAATTCTCTTCAAAATGAAGAGAGCACAGCAAATGATTTTCTGTCGGTTGGAAGTTCTCTCTCCGAGTAGCAACTATCCATTTCCGATTAGAAAAAGAGGAAACCTAAACAAAAACCAACGCTCATTATTTCTCCATGAAAATACTATATACAAGTGATAGAAAGTAATAAACAACCAGAAATGACTGACCTGTGAACTGCAGCATTGTTTCCGTCTTCGTCTTTGCTTCCATTCTTACTGTTACAATTAAAAGCGGCACACGAACGAACCATGTTTACGCACTGTTTCCCTGCAAATGGCGGCTTCTACCACGTTCAGTGTGGGGACGCGACACTAGCGCCAATGCGCGGTCTAGTTTTTATTTAGTAAGTGTATGGTTGGAACGTGCCAGGAGGACAGTTCAGACCTGCCAGTCGTGGAATTAGAACGCGGCACTAGTGGAGTCGGGTTGGAGCAGCAGTGAGGCTTGGATGTCCATGGCTCGCCCGTTGCCGCCACACTTTACTTGAGCCGGGGACGGTCTTCGTGGATCGTCGGTTGGTCGTTTTACTGGACGACGTGAATTGTCTCGCCGATCGTTTATCGGTTGGCTGTGTGTGTGTGTGTGTGTGTATCGAATTATCGAATCCCGATTTGTCTTCGTCATTGCACAGCCACTGCTGAGTGTCGTTCAAGTCTTCGTGCAAGTGTTCGTCAAACTGTGTGTGTAGTTGGTGTCATTTCCACTGACAACTTGTTTTAAACGTTGTCGGCGTATTGGCATCGAGTTGGTCGGTTGGAGTGGATCAGCAAGCAAGTCTCCGCGCGGCCCAGGAAGATACCACACACAGAACAAGTAACCGCAGAGTCAACACACAACCAAGAATAACATCAGATGTGGTTATCCTTGGTTATCTGTTGACTCTGCGGTTACTTGTTCTGTGTGTGGTATCTTCCTTGTTTCTCCTCTGTGAACCGAGGTATTAAATTCCTTTGCACATTGCTTCCTCCCTGCATTTGTGCCCTGAGAATGGCCGGGTGTGCTCCTGACGAAATATCGGCGGTGGCCAACGACGACGCCCGGAAGCAAATCCGTAAGTTATTTGAACATGCAATTCGCCGGGAAAAGTTAAGGTCTCACTTTGTTTACATCTACGGGGAGGAAATGTATCGTTGCTTGCGGAGGTTGGATAAACTTCGCAGCAGTAGAGTAAGGTTGGAATATGCATTATCGTTTTTATTGAAGTGTCGAAATCATAGTGTGGTTCCAACGTTTGCTAAGGTTGTGCATCATATTAATTCTCCTGCCGCCAGTCTCATCAAGTAACGTGCTTGTTTAGGTCTTGTTCGTGAAAGGATCCACTATACTCGCCGCCAATTAGATTTTGTTTCTAAGGAATTATTTCAGCTTCATTTAATGATGGCGTCTAACGTTTCTGAATTTTCTTGGGATTGGGTTGACGGTGCTTCTTGGTCGCAGTCTGACTGGGAATTTAAATCTGTAACTGCTCGTCATTCGGCGAAGTTTGAACGTTTCCTTAGCTCAGTGTCTAATTATAATTTTAATTCTCGACGTTCTGTGATCAATCACCTGGAGAAAACGTTTGACGACACAGCTTTGTCTGTGCTGGGGAAGGGTATGAATTTCGCACCGACGCCTAAGGGTTTGCCAGTCGTTGATTTTATTAGTTCTATTGAACAGGCTGTTTATAAACTACCTTCAGAGGCTGCGGAAGAGGTTAGGAGGGAAGCTTGTAGTGTGTTGACTGGGGCCCGTCCGCCCAAGTGTAACATAACAGCAGCTGAGGCGGCTGCTTTGCGTTCATTCAGAATTGATCCTGATATTATTTTACCTGCGGACAAGGGAAATACCACGGTTTTGTTGAACAAGCAACATTACATTCAAAACATGCAGTGTCTACTATCTGATTCGGCGTATCGCAAAATCTATGATGACCCTACTAAGAGTGTTGAGAGAGAGAGACTAATAACCTCCTGAAGAAAAGTTCTTTGTCACAGCAGACTATCAAGATTCTTAATTCTTACTGTGCTGTACCACCTAGATTATATGGACTCCCTAAGGTCCATAAAGAGGCTGTCCCGTTGGGGCCTATTGTTTCTAATATTGGTGCTCCGACATATCGTGTAGCTAAACATCTTGCTAGTTTGTTGAGCCCATTAGTAGGTAGCTGTGAACGCCACATTAAGAACTCTGCAGATTTCTTACGTCGATTGCAGGGATTGCGTTTGAAAGACTGATATTTTAGTCAGTTTTGATGTGGTTTCTCTTTTCACTCGCGTTCCTCTCTCTGATTCGTTGCAGCTAACTGAGGTTAAGTTTGGTGTCGAGTAACAGATTTGTTTCCACGTGTGCTGACATCCACTTTTTATTCAATGGTCAGTACTATTAACAGACTGATGGAGTTGCAATGGGAAGCCCGTTGTCACCTATTGTGGCCAATTTGTTTATGGAGGACTTTGAGGAACGTGCATTGGAGTCAGCGTCCTTAAAACCTGCTTTATTTTCGGATATGTAGACGATACTTTCGTTGTTTGGCCTCATGGTAGTGAGAATTTAAACCGGTTTTTGGAACACCTGAATTAAATACACCCGAATATTCAGTTCACTATGGAGGTGGAAAAGAATGGATCCTTTTCCTTCCTTGATGTGTTGGTCAGAAGGAAGACTGATGGTACGTTGGGTCATTCTGTTTATAGGAAGCGCACTCACACTGACTTGTATCTGCGAGCTGATAGTTGTCACCATCCAGCTCAGCGTGAAGGAGTACTTCGTACCTTGGTTCACAGGGCCCACGTTATCTCATACCTGAAAGTTCGGCAGTTGAGCTATCACGTCTCGAAGTCACCTCTCGTAAGAATGGTTGTAGTGAGAGGCAGATCAAACGTGCGTTGCGCTATCAGCCTTCTGTGCAACTGATCAGTGACGATAGCAACGAAGCAGCACCTAAGTGTACGGCCTTCTTGCCTTACGCAGGAAGCATGTCTAACAGGATTGGCCGTATTTTGCGGAAATATGATGTGAAATGTGTTTTTCGACCACCTTCTAAGATTAAGGCCCTGTTGGCGTCCGTGAAAGATGATCTTGGTTTGCGTAACGCTGGTGTCTATCGTATTCCTTGCAGTTGTGGCATGTCATATATTGGTCAGACAATCAGGACTGTGGAAGACCGACGTACTGAACATAAGCGTCACACACGCTTACAACAGCCGAGCAAATCCGCTATTGCAGAACATTGCCTTGACACCGGTCATCCTATGGAATACAACAACACGGAGATTATGGCTTGCAAGTCCAGCTATTGCGACAGTGTTATAAAGGAAGCTGTTGAAATGAAACTATCTAGCAACCTCATAAACAGAGATAGTGGATTTTGTTTAAATGCTGCTTGGGATCCGGCTCTCTCTCATCAAAACCAAAGGGACAGAATTAGTGCTGCCTCACCTGTTGACTAATAGTCACTATCGATTTTCTGATGTGGTTATGCTTGATTGTGTCTTGACTCTGCGGTTACTTGTTCTGTGTGTGTGTGTGTGTGTGTGTGTGTGTGTGTGTGTGTGTGGTATCTTCCTTGTTTCTCCTCTGTGAACCGAAGTATTAAATTCCCTTGCACATTGCTTCCTCCCTGCATTTGTGCCTTGAGAATGGCAGGGTGTGCCGCTGTCAAAATATCGGCGGTGTTCGACGACGTCACCCGGCAGCAAACCCGTAAGTTATTTGTACCGAACTACTAGTTTAATAAGTCACGGTTGCAAAATACTAACGAGTTCTTTACTTAAGAATGGAAAAAAATTGATGGACTTAGGGAACATCAGTTTCGATTCCGGAGAAATGTAGGAACTCGCGAGACAATACTGTCCATATGACTTCTCATACACTCCTGGAAATGGAAAAAAGAACACATTGACACCGGTGTGTCAGACCCACCTTACTTGCTCCGGACACTGTGAGAGGGCTGTACAAGCAATGATCACACGCACGGCACAGCGGACACACCAGGAACCGCGGTGTTGGCCGTCGAATGGCGCTAGCTGCGCAGTATTTGTGCACCGCCGCCGTCGGTGTCAGCCAGTTTTCCGTGGCATACGGAGCTCCATCGCAGTCTTTAACACTGGTAGCATGCCGCGACAGCGTGGACGTGAACCGTATGTGCAGTTGACGGACTTTGAGCGAGGGCGTATAGTGGGCATGCGGGAGGCCGGGTGGACGTACCGCCGAATTGCTCAACACGTGGGGCGTGAGGTCTCCACAGTACATCGATGTTGTCGCCAGTGGTCGGCGGAAGGTGCACGTGCCCGTCGACCTGGGACCGGACCGCAGCGACGCACGGATGCACGCCAAGACCGTAGGATCCTACGCAGTGCCGTAGGGGACCGCACCGCCACTTCCCAGCAAATTAGGGACACTGTTGCTCCTGGGGTATCGGCGAGGACCATTCGCAACCGTCTCCATGAAGCTGGGCTACGGTCCCGCACACCGTTAGGCCGTCTTCCGCTCACGCCCCAACATCGTGCAGCCCGCCTCCAGTGGTGTCGCGACAGGCGTGAATGGAGGGACGAATGGAGACGTGTCGTCTTCAGCGATGAGAGTCGCTTCTGCCTTGGTGCCAATGATGGTCGTATGCGTGTTTGGCGCCGTGCAGGTGAGCGCCACAATCAGGACTGCATACGACCGAGGCACACAGGGCTAACACCCGGCATCATGGTGTGGGGAGCGATCTCCTACACTGGCCGTACACCACTGGTGATCATCGAGGGGACACTGAATAGTGCACGGTACATCCAAACCGTCATCGAACCCATCGTTCTACCATTTCTAGACCGGCAAGGGAACTTGCTGTTCCAACAGGACAATGCACGTCCGCATGTATCCCGTGCCACCCAACGTGCTCTAGAAGGTGTAAGTCAACTACCCTGGCCAGCAAGATCTCCGGATCTGTCCCCCATTGAGCATGTTTGGAACTGGATGAAGCGTCGTCTCACGCGGTCTGCACGTCCAGCACGAACGCTGGTCCAACTGAGGCGCCAGGTGGAAATGGCATGGCAAGCCGTTCCACAGGACTACATCCAGCATCTCTACGATCGTCTCCATGGGAGAATAGCAGCCTGCATTGCTGCGAAAGGTGGATGTACACTGTACTAGTGCCGACATTGTGCATGCTCTGTTGCCTGTGTCTATGTGCCTGTGGTTCTGTCAGTGTGATCATGTGATGTATCTGACCCCAGGAGTGTGTCAATAAAGTTTCCCCTTCCTGGGACAATGAATTCACGGTGTTCTTATTTCAATTTCCAGGAGTGTATATGATAGGTTAAGGAAAGGCAAACCTACGTTTATAGCTTTTGATGACTTAGAAAAAGCATTTGACAATGTTGACTGGAGTACTCTTTCAAATCCTAAAGGTGGCAGGGGTAAAATAGAGGGAGCGAAAGTCCATTTCAGCTTGTACAGAAACAAAATGGCAGTTAAACGAGTCGAGGGGCACGAACGGGAAATAGCTGAGATGGGACTGAGACAGGGTTCTAGACTATCACCGATGTTATTCAATCTGTATGCTGAGCAAGCAGTAAATGAAACAAAAGAAAAATTTGGAGTAGGAAGAAATAAAAACTTTGAGGTTTGCTGATGACATTGTAATTCCGTCAGAGACTGCAAAGGACTAGGATGACCTATTGGACGGAATGGACGGTGTCTTGGAAGGGGGATATAATATGAACGTCAACAAAAGCAAAACCAATATAATGCAGTGTAGTTCAACTAAATCAGGTGATGCTGAGGAAATTAAATTAGGAAGTGAGGCACTGAAAGTGGTAGAGGAGTTTGGCTATTTGGGCAGCAAAGTAACTGATGATGGTCGAAGTAGATACAAAAAGTAGATTGGCAATGGCAGGAAACGCGTTTTTGAAGAAGAGAGATTTGTTAACATTGCATATAGATTTAAATGTCAGGAGCTCTTTCATGAAAGTATTTGTAAGAAGTGCAGACATATATGGAAGTTAGACACGGACGATAAACACTTTAGACAAGAAGAGAATAGACGCTTTTGAAATGTGGTGCTACTGAAGAATGCTGAAGATTGGATGTGTAGATCACTTAACTAATGAGGTACTGAATAGAATTGGAGAGAAAAGAAATTGGTGGCACAACCTGACTAGAAGAAGGGATCAGCTGGTAGGCCACATTCTGAGACATCAAGGGATCACTAGTTCAGTACTGGAGGGAAGTGTGGGGTAAAAATCCTAGATGGAGACCAAGAGACGAATACAGTATGCAGATTCAAAGAATGTAGTTTGTAGTAGTTATTCGGGGATGAAGATACTTGCATAGGAAAGGGTAGCATGGAGAGCTGCATCAAACTAGTCTTCAGAATGAAGACCACAACAGGAAAAATGGTTACTGTGGGCAGATGCGAACTTAGGGGGTGCACGTTGCTCTCAGTTGCTGGCTGTGTTGACTTCCGTTACACAGCTATAGGCTGCAGTGGATGGACATCACTGTTGTGGACTGGCAATGGGGATCCAACAGACGTCCAACATGACCCAGTCTGTACCAGTGGCCAACTCAGTTACTGCTCGTATTGAGGTTGACCCATCACCCATGGTCGAGTGGGAGGTCTCTTTGGGTCGTGGCAGGCTACGGTTCCAGGGGCCCGTACGTAATCCCAGTTAGTCAGACAAACAGGTTCCAGTTTGTCTGTGACTGACACTCTTCCTCAGCTGGATGTAACCCATTGTCCTGTTTAACGGGGAACCTCTCAGTCTGCAAGATCTGAGCAGTCATAGAAGTGAAAGAAGGAAGATTGGACTTAACACCCCGTCTACATCGAGGTCATTAGAGACGGATCACAAGCTAGGATTGTTTCAAGAATGGGGAAGGAAATCGGTTGTGCCCTTTCAAAGGAACCATCCCGGCATTTGCCAGGAGCGATTTAGGGAAATCACGGGAAAACAAAATCTGGATGGCCGGACGCGTTTTGAACCGTCGTCCTCCCAAATGCGAGTCCAATGTGCTTGCGAAATGAGAGTAAACCATTTGCACCATAGATGACAGAACTGACTGGGACTCTGTTACAGACCCGAATGGAGGGTTTGAATCAGAGGCTCAGACGGTTCTGTGACCGTGTAGGCTGCCGATTCTTCGACTTACGCCATAGGGAGGTGCGATTTCAGGTTCCTCTAAATAGGTCATTACACGCAGGAGGCGGATGCAAGGGTAGCGGGGACTGTGGGCGTGGACTGGGCCCTTTCTTAGATTATAAGTTCTCAGGGAAACACAAAAGGTCCTTTTGTCTCAGGGTGCAGGCCGAGCACAGGAAGAATGTAGATCCACGAACCATCGGTATACCAGTTGTAAATTGTCACTGTGTTGGGAAAATACCAGTGCTCCAAGCGCTAATAGAAAGCAGTGATGTTTAAACCATTATCGGCACTGAAAGCTGGCTAAAGCTGGAGATAAGTTCAGCCGAAATTTTTGCGAAGACCCTAACTGTATTCATAAAGGATAGGCTAAATACATTTGGTAGTGGCGTGTTTGTTGCTGTTACTAGTTTATCTAGTAGCTAACTTGAAGTAGATAGTTCCTGTGAGTTTGTATGGGTGGAGTTCATTCTTTGCAACCGGAATAAAATAATAATTGGATCATTTTACCGACCTCCCAACTCAGATAACACAGATCCTGAAAGATTCAAAGAAAACTGGAGCATAATATCGAACACGTACCCGACTCGGACAATTATATATGTTGTTGTTGTGGTCTTCAGTCCAGAGACTGGTTTGATGCAGCTCTCCATGCTACTCTATCCTGTGCAAGCTTCATCTCCCATTACCTACCGCAACCTACATCCTTCTGAATGTGCTTAGTATAATCATCTCTTGGTCTCCCTCTACGATTTTTACTCTCCACGCTGCCCTCCAGTACCAAATTGGTGGTCCCTTGATGCCTCAGAACATGTCCTACCAACCGATACCTTCTTCTAGTCAAGTTGTGCCACAAACTCCTCTTCTCCCCAATTCTATTCAATACCTCCTCATTAGTTATGTGATCTACCCATCTAATCTTCAGCATTCTTCTGTAGCACCACATTTCGAAAGCCTCTATTCTCTTCTTGTCCAAACTATTTACCGTCCATGTTTCACTTCCATACATGGCTGCACTCCATACAAATACTTTCAGAAACGACTTCCTGACACTTAAATCTATACTGTATGTTAACAAATTTCTCTTCTTCAGAAACGCATTCCTTGCCATTGCCAGTCTACATTTTATATCTTCTCTACTTCGACCATCATCAGTTACTTTGCTCCCCAAATAGCAAAACTCATTTACTACTTAAAGCGTCTCATTTCTTAGCATAATTCCATCAGCAGCACCCGACGTAATTCGACTACATTCCATGATACTCGTTTTGCTCTAGTTGATATTCATCTTATATCCTCCTTTCAAGACACTGTCCATTCCGTTCAACTGCTCTTCAAAGTCCTTTGCTGTCTCTGACAGAATAACAATGTCATCAGCGAACCTCAAAGTTTTTATTTCTTCTCCACGGATTTTAATACCTACTCCGAATTTTTCTTTTCTTTTGTTTCCTTTACTGCTTGCTCAATATACAGATTGAATAACATCGGGGAGAGGCTACAACCCTGTCTCATTCCCTTCCCGACCACTGCTTCCCTTTCATGTCCCTCGACTCTTGCAACTGCCATCTGGTTTCTGTACATAAATAGCCTTTCGCTCCCCGATTTTACCCCTGCCACCTTCAGAATTTGAAAGAGAGTATTCTAGTCAACATTGTCAAAAGCTTTCTCTAAGTCTACAAATGCTAGAAACGTAGGTTTGCCTTTCCTTAATCTATTTTCTAAGGTAAGTCGTACGGTCAGAATTGCTCACGTATTCCAATATTTCTACGGAATCCAAACTGATCTTCCCCGAGGTCGGCTTCTACCAGCTTTTCCATTCGTCTGTAAGGAATTCGCATTAGTATTTTGCAGCCGTGACTTATTAAACTGATTGTTCGGTAATATTCACATTTGTCAACACCTGGTTTCTTTGGGATTGGAATTATTATATTCTTTTTGAAGTCTTGAGGGGATTTCGCCGGTCTCATACATTTTGCTCATCATATGGTAGAGTTTTTGTCAGGACTGGCTCTCCCAAGGCTGTCGGTAGTTCTAATTGAATTTTGTCTACTCCCGGGGCCTTGTTTCGACTCAGGTCTTTTAGTGCTCTGTCAAACTCTTCACGCAGTATCATATCTCCCATTTCATCTTCATCTACATCCTATTCCATTTCCATAACATTGTCCACAAGTACATCGCCCTTGTATAGACCCTCTATATACTCCTTCCACCTTTCTGCTTTCCCTTCTTTGCTTAGAACTGGGTGTCCATCTGAGCTCTTGATATTCATGCAAGTGTTTCTCTTTTCTCGAAAGGTCTCTTTAATTATCGTGTAGGCAGTATCTATCTTACCCATAGCGAGATAAGCCTCTAGATCCTCACATTTGTCTTCTAGCCACCCCTACTTAGCCATTTTGCACTTCCTGTCGATCTCATTTTTGAGACGTTTGTACTCCTTTTTGGCTGCTTCATTTACTGCATTTTTATATTTTCTCCTTTCATCAATTAAATTCAATATTTTTTCTGTTACCCAAGGATTTCTACTAGCCCTCGTCTTTTTACCTTCTTGATCCTCTGCTGCCTTCACTACTTCATCCCTCAAAGATAGCCATTCCTTATCGACTGTATTTCTTTCCCCCATTCTTGTCAATCGTTCCATATTGCTCTCCCTCAAACACTCTACAACCTCTGGTTCTTTCAGTTTATCCTTAAATTCCCACCTTTTTGCAGTTTCTTCAGTTTTAATCTACAGTTCATAACCAATAGATTGTGGTCAGAGTCCACATCTACCCCTGGAAATGTCTTACAATTTAAAACCTGGTTCCTGAATCTCTGTCTGACCATTATATAATCTGAAACCTTCTAGTATCTCCAGATGTCTTCCGTGTATACAACCTTCTTTCATGATTCTTGAACCAAGTGTTAGCTATGATTAAGTTGTGCTCTGTGCAAAATTCTACCAACGGCTTCCTCTTTCATTCCTTACTCCCATGCCATAGTCACCTACTAAGTTTCCTTCTCTCTCTTTTCCTACTACCGAATTCCAGTCACCCATGACTATTAAATTCTCGTCTCCCTTCACTATCTGAATTTTTTATTTCAGCGTACATTTCTTGAATGTCTTCGTCATCTGCGGAGCTAGTTGGCATATAAACTTGTACTACTGTGGTAGGCGTTGGCTTCGTATCTTTCTTGGCCACAATAATGCGTTCGCTGTGCTGTTTGTAGTAGCTTATCCGCATTCCTATTTTTTTATTCATTATTAAACCTACTCCTGCTATACCCCTGTTTGATTTTGTATTTATAATCCTGTATTCACCTGACCAGAAGTCTTGTTAGTCCTGCCATCGAACTTCACTAATTCCCGCTGTATGTAACTTTAACCTACCCATTTCCCTTTTTAAATTTTCTAACCTACCTGCCCGATTAAGGGATCTGACATTCCACGCTCCGATCCGTAGAACGCCAGTTTTCTTTCTCCTGATAACAACGTCCTCCTGAGTAGTCTCCGCCCGGAGATCCGAACCCAACAGGGCGCCATCATCATTTAACCATACAGTAAAGCTGCATGCCCAGTGCGTTACCAATTTTTTAAATAATGCAAGTGTAAATGTGGAACTTAACGTCATACTGCACCAAAAAACTCTTGTTACTGTAATTTTATAGTAAATAACATTTCTGCACCTATCAACATTGCCAGAGCGCTTAACCTGCTACCTCGTGTAAAGAATATTTAACCAACGTCACACTACACCAAAAGTACGCTCTAGCTACTTTGACGCTATAATAATGTAGTAAATCAGTCTAGGGTAGGTTAGCTATGCACTTCCACACAGTGCACTCGGCTGGGACGATGTGTGATGGGGCCACAGTGCCAGGTGGCTACTATAGTGAGTAGCGGCATCTGACGCAGGCAGGGCACCTTGCTAGCTGTGGGCAGTGGCCCTTCCTCCTCGCCAACTGGTTGAATAAACACACAGCCACACAGCCACACGGCCCCGCTCTCTCATAGCACCAGCTGCATAATTTGCATCTCATTCGAAAGGCTTAAAGACGTGCTGCTGGTTTGGCACCGTCGGTTTGGTAATTGCAAATAGAGGAAAGGAATGGCCCCCAGTACCGACTGTTGTGTTAAATCTGTCGCACATTTAATATGAAAAAATAAGACCTATTAAAAAACCATTTCTTTTTATGGGATCCCTTTTTACAACCGTCACATCGCAGTTTAATAGGATGTGGGCGCTCAACCTCGCAATCTCCATGCAACTGAAAATGCTTATCAAAATAATCGTACTTGGAAATAAACTCGTTACTGTGAAACACCGGTGGCGACTTGTCAAGTTTGAGTGTAATATTATAAAAAGTAGACATCAGTTCTTTAGGAAGCAGACAGTAATCTATTGCATTCAAATTATAGTACTTGACTATAAGCTTTTTATAAATTTGAGGAATCACCTTTAACACATTTTTAGATTGACACCATTTGAGTATGTAATACACTTCAACACTCTCCATTTTGTCGAGTTCATAGTCTTCTAGTTGAACCATCGTCACGTATTCCAGTATAATTTGTTCTAAAATATTTAGAAACCTCGGACTTAGCAGACTGTCTGAAAACACTAGTGTCCTGAGATCGTCATTTTCCGATAAAAAGCATCTTAATGGTCGACTGTAAAATGCTGAAAGATGCTTCAGTGCTGAGAACTTGCAGTCTACACGCGTCGGTTGTATGTAAATTAAAGACTAATTCTATTACTCTCTTCCAATCGCATTTAGCATCTAGTATCATGACGTTATTCAGTGTGTCATGTGATGAACTGAGTTCTCTGCATGCTTCTTATATGCCTAAAACCAAAGATGGTATACATTTAGTTTTTTCGTTTTTAATGATTCATACACTATTGCTGTTTCAGAAGAAATGAATGATTTATTGAAAAGAATTCTGGAGGATTCTCTACAGCTCGATCAACTACTGAGTGTACATTCTGCAGTACTGAATGAAAAACATGTCTGAGTTCCATTAGTAGAGATGACAAGGAATGAACCATAGGCTGCATAAGAAGAAGAATTGGTAGGTAGAAGATAGGTGATTTAACTTTTTTTTTTGTAGAGAGTTGCCTTGTGTGTGTCAGCAAGTAGAGGTGGGGGGAAGGGAGTCACCTCGTGTATGAATTCCTGCTGAATATATTGGGAAGGAGTGAGCACATGCACATTCACAGAACTTGTTTACCTCATATGAAGCATCTACTCGTGAAGTTCCCACAAGTTTCCAGATGTGTTCAGACAGACACGTGCCCCTCCTGCGTTATCTTTCTCTTCCACATTTACATGAAATGTAATCTCAAAAGCATGTGTGCCCTCACGTTATCTTCGTTCAACGAGAAGACGGTGGCATTGTGCATTAAACTTTGTTACAAGGTTACAAAAAATAATCATGGTAAACAGGATCAAAATATCGACATTTATGTGGTCCAGTCATATTAATGTGACCACTGCCTTTATTCGACATCAACGTGCATCAGCAAACGATAATTCTTTCTGTTGGCGAGAGTGAGCAAACTGCATTATATCGTGTTTGGTTCGTATTCACTTGTCACTGGACGTCAGTTCTAAACGAAGCATCAAAGGAATTTCGCAACCCAGCAGCACAAAAAGCTTTCGTCTGTTATCTTTTTTATTTCTGTTGTTGACATGAGTTGCGTGTGCGCTGGAGAAAGCGTAATGTTGGTGACAGAAGAACATAGGTATTCAATGGTCCAGCTGGAGATGTGAGAAAGGTGATACATTATTTGCTTGCATCAGGTGGGGACAGTACGAATAAGCACAGGGTTTGTATGTCTTTTTATTCAAAACGTTGAAAGTAGAAGAGTTTGAATACGTATCTGTTATGCTGATTAAAAATGTACAAAAACCCCGATAACTCCCTTGCCTACATTAGGTGTAATAACACGGCTGATGTATCACTATTGTGTTCAGATATTTGATTATAAATAAAATTGTTTTACCCTGGATCATGCTCTCTGTCCCTTAATAAACTATATAACAGATTTTATCAAGTGGCCTATGTCAGTGGACGTACTTACACGTATTTCCGGTTATATTAATCACATTTCGTTGAAATTATGTTCCTTAAATCCTTGAAGTGCCTTACTGAGAACGTAAGAAATTATCGGAGACATAGCAGATATTGAAATGCAAAACCATCACTAGTGTAAATGAATTCGGTTGCTAATTAGCAGGTCGTAAATGCTAGTGTTCCGAGCTGAAATTTCGTTCTCAATGGTAATGTGAAGTGTCAACAGACACGGCTAGTACCGGCGGAGGTTCGAGTCCTCCCTCGGGCATGGGTGTGTGTGTTTGTCCTTAGGATAATTTAGGTTAAGTAGTGTGTAAGCTTAGGGACTGAAGACCTTAGCAGTTAAGTCCCATAAGATTTCACACACATCTGAACATTTGTCAACAGACATATGTTTTGGAATAACGCTAAGGAAAGCTAGAGCTACAATTCAGTGTTAAATCGCACGTTATCCACGCATTTAATACCTACATACAAGTTCAGACATTTCAATTCTTCTTTCTCTACTCCATTTTGGTTACTTAATCAAAAGCGGTTCAGTCCTTGGCTTGGTTGTTCTAACTACACTGAGCAACAACATTAAAGGATCGCCTTTTTCGAAACCCCGTAATTGTCTCCCACTGCGACGTATAAATTTGAATTTTGGGTTAAAGGTGCGAACGGCCTTCCTCTGGATTAGTACAAAAGCGTAACGCTCTGTGACGTGTCGACACGTGCGAAAGAAGGGTCACACCACAGTTCACGTCAGGTGTAAGGCGTGTTAACGATGTCACATTGGCACCAAATTTCGCCACAATTCTGCCCAGCGCCTCCGTGAACTTGTCACATGATGAGAATGTCGTCTCAACCCCTCTTACCCACATTTAAGCCCTTATTTTGACGCCTCTGCGATAGAGGTCGGAATCGTGACGCCCAGCGTTGATACTTTTAAAAATATTGGGAATCAGATATATCGATATTTGAAAGAATATCACTATCACCTCCCACCATATCGGAAAAAGTAACGATTAGCGACGGAAAAATATCGACGTACGCGTTTATAAAAATACCGGCTGCATATTGTAAATATACTGCCAGTTTTAGAGCTGTAGATTTAAGCATTGAGTGATTAGATATTCTATACTTGAACAAGCTAGTAACTTGGCTTTACCCCTTAGAGCAAGAACTGAAAGGAAAACAATGCACGTTCACGCTTGGCGATAATCACTTTGCTAAAATTGGTAACTGCATGTAAGTGGCACCTTAAAAGATGTCCTATTGCTTCGTCGTTCGGTTTCGTCACATATCGGATTGTTCCTGAACATTTCATGTCGACTTCCCTATTTTTTCATTTCTGCCAGTGCCAACGACCTAGCAGTTGTAGTGTCAAAATTGCGTACTGAAGCTAAACGTTGCAGTTTCCGTTGGTAGCGCTAGCGGCGATTACGTCAGCATTTCCCTTCACACGTCTGAGCCCACGGCAAAGACCAGTCTTGTCATTATCTATTAGAAACATTACGTATGTAGATTGTGGACAGCTGGGAATGTGGATCTCACGGGAGGCGTGCAAGGAAAGTACATGCAGTCGCGCTATTCACTTGTGTCCTAGGTGCCTCATATGAGCCCGCGCGGTAGTTCGGTCAGAGGGCTGCTCGCCCTCTATAATAAAAGAACTCAGTAAAGGAATCAACTATCAACTTGAACTGATGTCTTGTGACGTCCGCCCAGACCAAACGCAACGAACAATAAAAAAAATGGATAGAGCGTCTGCCATGTAAGCAGGAGATACCGGGTTCGAGTCTCGGTTTGGGCACACATTTTCAGCTGTCCCCATCGAGGTATACCAACACCACCTGTCGGCAGCTGAGGGTTTCACTTAATTATCATTTATTTAGATTTCTGTTCGTCGTTTTCAACAGCTGTTTTTGAGGAATGCCGATGTGAAGAAATAGCACACTAGTTAATTTTTTTTAATGCAACTGGCGTGCTGTTTCTTCAGATCGGAAATCTTGTTGTTCCATACACACCGCCAGCCCCCAGTGCAATCGGACTTTTTCTTTTCTGCCACGTATATTTGCTTCACACAGTCAAAAGAGAAAGATTGAGCGTGTTGAAAGCTGCGAAAGTAGTAAGACTCCTTCACACAGTGAAAGTAAAATTATGTTCTGTCCGCCTGCTTAGCTGGGTGATAACGTGCTTGCCTTCTATGCAACGCGCCAGGGTTCGATTCCCGGCCGGGTTGGCGTTTTGCTCCGTTCGTGGACTGGGTGTTGTTCTCCTCATCATTATTTTATCCCCATCACCGGCAAACAAGTCGCCCAATGTGGCGTCGAATGCAATAAGACTTGCACTCGACGGCCAAACTTCCCCGGATGGGGCCTCCCGGCCACCACTGCCATACGCTCATTTAATTTTTTGTGGTCTACTGCAACTTCAAAAGAAGAACTTCAAATATTTACCAAAAACTGTAAAAAAATTCGATATAAAATAAAAATATCGGCCCTCGATATTTCTATTTTGATAACGGTATATATCGCTATATCGGTGGAAGATATATCACCGCAATATATCGATCTGTTTTGGAAAAATATCTATTTATAGATGTATATGTCGGCATTTTATCAATAGCGCTAGTTGAAATCATACGATTTTCTTATGGGTGGTCGAGGAAAAGCATTTCAGACACACTACCGCTCAGAATCGACACTCAAAGCCCTCAGGAGCTGGCATAAAAGTTGCCAATGAAACAACCCCTTCTCTTGGGCCGTTGATGCCCAATAATTTCGCGGTCGAAAAAGACAGTTCGCAGTGCAGTCACCAACAGCATGACGTCCATGATAACGTTCATCAGTACTGACACCCCCCTACTCCAAGGACTGTCCTCCTAAGAACCCCCCGTTCGGCAACACCCTCGCTGCCAACCACGCAGCTTTGTTGAGCATTTTAAAAATGTGCATCTCAGAGATATTGACATCGATTCAGCTGAGTAGTGCTACGCAGCTTCCGTAGCGTCTGAGGGCAGGCAACACCATCGACACCGCCTAGGTAGGGTTGCTCCCCCTCAGGCGCTACGGCAGCTGCTAGCCACCTCTCTGCTGAATCGGTGGAATGTCCCTGAGAGGTTCGCTTATAATGTGCCCAGCAAAGGTGTGTTGGTGGCACCGAGTGCTGGAGCTCTTACAGGGACTCTTTACCGTTTTATCCAGGCAAATGTCAATCTCGATCCCCGCCCCATGTGATCACGATAAGGGAGGACAAAAAAGAGGGCTGAAAAACTGTAAACACACTTTGCTGCTTCGGATCACGTTAAAATGGTTCAAATGGCTCTAAGCACAATGGGACTTAACATCTGAGGTCATCAGTCCCCTAGACTTAGAACTACTTAAACCTAACCTAAGGACATCACATACATCCATGCCCGAGGCAGGACTCGAACCTGCGACCGTAGCAGCAGCGCGGTTCAGGACTGAAGCGCCTAGAACAGCTCGGCCACAGCGGCCGGCGGATCACGTTTAAATTTCGTCAGATGGTTTTGAAAGGTCCCTGGTGGTTCCATCCTGTATACTAGAGCAAAAATTTGTGGTCGCACAACACTCCAAGAGGGTCAGTCCCGTTTGATGGGGCTGCAAACCACAAGGTCCTTAGACTAGGGTCGAATCGTCCAAGGGTTGTCAGCAGTGCTGAACGTTTTTCTGTAGTTAATCGCACTTAGAACTGTCTTTTAGCAACACGAAATATGTGGGAATCAACGCCCCAAGGGAAGGAGTTGTTTCATTGTCACCCTTCGTGGCACAATCTGACAGCTTTTCGTGTCAATTCCGATCGGCGGTGTGTCTGCAACGTTTTCCTCAGACATCCATAGGGAAACCGCTTGAGTTTAGTTGTGGGTATCGCCGTTCTGACCTCTGTTACAGAGGTGCCAAAAGAAGGTATGAAATGTAAGAGGGGGTTTGACGACTTTGCACCTTTGAGTTAGATTTAAAACTTATACAGTGGGAGACAATTACGGGGTTCCGAAAAAGTGATCTTTTAATTCTGTTGCGCAGTGTATACCGGATGCCTCTCATACAGCTCGTCACACGCTTTCTCACAGGTGTTTCAGCAAGTATTTGCAGTTTCTTTTGCAACGTGTAGCTGTCAGCCCAAAAAAATACTGCCCAGTACGTCTTCTGTGCGACATCCAGCATCGGCAGAAAGTGTCGGTCTGTTTCCCAGCCGGCCGGAGTGGCCGAGCGGTTGTAGGCGCTACAGTCCGGAACCGCGCTGCTGCCACGGTCGCCGGTTCGAATCCTGCCCCGGGCATGGATGTGTGTGATGTCATTAGGTTGGTTAGGTTTAAGTAGCTGTAAGTTCTCGGGGACTGATGACCTCAGA
The DNA here is from genome assembly GCF_023864345.2 of Schistocerca serialis cubense. Classification (NCBI taxonomy): domain Eukaryota; kingdom Metazoa; phylum Arthropoda; class Insecta; order Orthoptera; family Acrididae; genus Schistocerca; species Schistocerca serialis. Next base: position 913,992,721 of record NC_064640.1, on the reverse strand, counting down.
AGTTGTCCCATTGTGCTCAGAGCCATTTGAGCCATTTGTTTCCCATTACAAACAAAATAATTTTTAGAGTGGATTTTACGTGACCATTCAGTAGAGCGGTCCCAAATCTGTGTAGTGCGTTATTCGTTTAATCGATATGTATTAAGAGGAGCAGTTAAACACGAAGAATAAACTGGTACTCCAGCAGCGACTACACAGCGCTTCTGCACGTTTGTAGCAGTCATTGCAGGCCAGGACGGTACTAGCGTTGCTGGAGTACTGGATATTCTTCGTATTTTACTGTCCCTGTTAATAAGTATAAATAAAAGGAATAACGCAGTAGACTAATCTGGAACCGCTCTATCGAGTGGACACGTGAAATTCCACTTTTTTAAAAGTTGCTTGTAACTGGAAAGAAACCGACGCTTTCTATCGACGTTCGGCTTCGCACGAAAGACGTGATGGGCAATACATGTTTGGCTACGCGTTGAAAGGATGTAGGTTGCAGTAAGTACTGGGAGATGAAGAAGCTTGCAGAGCATAGAGTAGCATGGAGAGCTGCGTCAAACCAGTCTCAGGACTGAAGACCACAACGACAAAAACGCGTTGAAAGAAAGAAATTGAAAATTTCTGCCGAAACACCAGAGAAGATGCGTCTCACGACTCTTAGGAGGGACACCCTGTACAGTGTTCTCTTCCGTTCCCTCTAGTGTAAATGCTTCTACAAGTAAATTGTGGTGCACACTGGTGAACTGTCTGCCCGTTCACACCAGTAAGAACCAGGCTGAGTATTTAGAGGAGTTGGCTTCGCAATCCGTCGATTAGTGTAAACCTACCAACCTAATTTGCTGATATTAAGGATCATAAATGAAACCGCAAAACAAATATTCGAATTAGAAATTTTATATTTTGAATGTGAGAGAGAACATACTTTGCCTTTCTAATTTATGATAAAGAACATTTAAGAAATTAAAAACTGTCGAATTTATAAAATTATAGTAAACAAAGTGGGCGTGGTACCTAATTTCGTTATAGCGTACCTATACTATGCGATCAAAAGTATCCGGACACCTGGCTGAAAGTTTGCAGGGCTCTCCATCGGTAATGCTGGAATTCAATATGGTGTTGGCCCACCCATAGCCTTGATGACAGCTTCCACTCTCGCAGGCATACGTTCAATCAGGTGCTGGAAGGTTTCTTGGGGAATGGCAGCACATTCTTCACGGAGTGCTGCACTGAGGAGAGGTATCGATGTCGGTCGGCGAGGCCTGGCACGAAGTTGGCGTTCCAAAACATCTCACAGGTGTTCTATAGGATTTAGGTCAGGACTCTGTGCAGGCCAGTCCATTACAGGGATGTTACTGACGTGTAACCACTCCGTCACAGGCCGCGCATTATGAACAGGTGATCGATCGTGTTGAAAGATGCAATCGCCATCCCCGAATCGCTCTTCAACAGTGAGAAGCTAGAAAATGCTTAAAACATCAATGTAGGCCTGTACTGTGATAGTACCGCGCAAAACAAGGGTAGCAAGCCCCCTCAACGAAAAACACGACCACACCTTAATACTACCGCCTCCGAATTTTACTGTTGGCACTACACACGCTGGCAGATAACGTTCACCGGGCATTTGCCTTACCCACACCCTGCCATCCGATCGCCACATTGTGTACCGTGATTCGCCACTCCACACAACGCTTTTCCGCTGTTCAACCGTCCAGTGAACCTAACTGTCATAGTACTTGTAGTGGATCCTGATGCAGTTTGGAATTCCTGTGTGATTGTATGGATAGACGTCTGCCTATTACACATTACGACCCTCTTCAACTGTCGGCGGTCTCTGTCAGTCAACAGACGATGTCAGCCTGTACGCTTTTGTGCTGTACGCCCCTTCACGTTTCCACTTTACTATCACATTGGAAACAGCGGACCTAGGGATATTGAGGAGTGTGGAAATCTCGCGTACAGACGTATGACACAAGTGACACCCAATCACCTGACCACGCTCGAAGTCCGTGAGTTCCGCGGAGCCCTGCATTCTGCTCGCTCACTATGGCTCATGACTACTGAGGTCGCTGATATGAAGAATCTGGCAGTAGCTGGCAGCACAATGTACCTAAGACGAGAAACGTATGTTTTAGGGCGTTTCCGGATACTTTTGATCAGTGTAATTCTGTAACGATATATCCTTAACTTCGTGACAATGTGCTTAATTGAGCGATAATTTCCTTTTGCATTGTTGAAGTACACTTAATGCACTTTTCTTTCATTTTCAGCATAGGTGTCACTGTCACTAACAGGTGCACAAATAATACACATAAATACCGTAGCATCAGGTGAATCGATGCACTGACAACCTCCATGGAACCATGCCAGACGAAGGCAACACTGAATCCAAGCGCTTTTATTCTTTTCAAGTGGCGCAGATGTCATCATTTCTTTTGCTCTTTGACTTCTGCTTTGCCGTGGACACTGATTTTACTGTGCTGTAATGGTTAGTGGATTATTCCGCTAACATTCAGACCGAACCCCATCTCCTTCATTTGCATTGTAACGTCAACTAACTTAACTTCCAGTTCGCTAGTTAGGTCGAACGATCGACCCCTTTTTCCAATGGTCACAATGTCTTTGTCATCATCACTGCGGTCTAGATAGTCTTTTAAAGTACTCCATGGAATTCAGAAATGATTAGCAGTTTTGTATATCAACCACTTTTCTTCCAAAACCTTCTTAACTGCTCCTCGAAGGTCATCAGTTGAGTAGGATTGTCTTATCTTGTCTCACAACCCATTTTTGGCTTCCTCTTCTTCGCAAACTTGCTTAGAGATAGGCCCATTGTTTCTGAAATGGACACAAACTTCAAAAGTTGTTGCCGTTTTCCTAAGCGAATGATGACTAAGTTCATAAGTGTGTTCCATATGATACAGTTACATATAAGTGTCTAATTGCTTGAAAAACTTGTCTTAATGGAATTGTATTACAGGAGCAGGGCAGCAAACGACGTATTTCCTTCGATTCAACAAGCAGTGAACTACCTGTTCTGCACATAGCGTTCATTCCCTCCCAGAATATCTTTGTCGTGAGCAGACATTCCAGTCATTTGTTGAGGACGGTTGGAACTGTGTTTAGAAGGCTTACCTTGCTTAAGGACAAAGAAAGTATCTGCTGTCACGGAATGAAGTAGGACACGGAGTTAGGTAGATATACCCTATTACATAAACTTTACGATGGATGTCGAAAATAAAGTAAAAGACTCAGTTGAACTTGCGTATGGGAACGTTCCATCTCTTGAGACACGTCCGCAGAAAGTGTGGCGACAGTTCACATGGGATTTCGTAGCATTCATTGGATCTTGGGCAAGGGATCGTATTCGATTCCACAGAAAAATTGAAAATGCAAGCCAAGTTGTAGAAGCTGTATTACGTCTGCAGAGTGCAGCTAACAGTGCCCAGGCAGGTGTTACATTATCGTAGAGGCTGTGGGCAACTGTTGATTGGTCTTGTGGTGTTCTAAGACGTGTGGCAGGCTCGATTATTACATGTGACTTTAAGAGTGAAAAAAAAGAGATGCGGAATCCCTTTTATGTTCCCTGACGCAGAGACTGAGTTTCCTTTAATATGCGGGCACCTAGGAACTAAGATATGTTCCTTGCAAATTTGGGAAACCTCGAAATATGATGCTTGCATCAACAACAAGGTAGCACCTGCTGGCTAATGCTTAGAATTCACATTTTTGCTTCCTGTCTCAACGTAGTGGCGCGTTATAAAAGCAAACTCGCTGGAGTAGCTTGCCATTATCAGAGACGCTGTCATCATTCTTCATCTACATCGATATTCTGCAAATCACATTTAAGTGCGTGGCAGAGGGTTCATCGAACTACCTTCACAATTCTCTATTATTCCAAACTCGTAAAGCGCGCGGAAAGAATGAACACCTATACCTCTCCGTACGAGCTCTGATTTCCCTTATTTTATCGTGGTGATCGTTCCACCCTATGTAGGTCGGTGTCAACAAAATATTTGCGCAACGAAAACACCTTCCTTTTAATGATTTCCAGCCCAAATCCGGTATCATTTCTGTGACACTCTCTCCCATATTTCGCGATAATACAGAACGTGCTGCCTTTCTTTGAACTTTTTCGATGTACTCCGTCAGTCCTGTCTGGTAAGGATCCCACACCGTGCAGCAGTATTCTAAAAGAGGACGGACAAGCGTAGTGTAGGCAGTCTCCTTAGTAGGTCTGTTACATTTTCTAAGTGTCCTGCCAATAAAACGCAGCCTTTGGTTAGCCTTCCCCCACAACATTTCCTATGTGTTCCTTCCAACTTAAGTTGTTCGTAATTGTAATACCTAGGTATTTAGTTGAATTTACGGCTTTTAGATTAGACTGATTTATCGTGTAACCGAAGTTTGAGTTCCTTTTAGCACTCATGTGGATGATCTCACACTTTCAGTTATTCAGGGTCAACTGCCACTTTTCGCACCATTCAGATATTTTTTCTAAGTCGTTTTGCAGTTTGTTTTGATCTTCTGATGACTTTATTAGTCGATAAACGACAGCGTCATCTGCAAACAACCGAAGACGGCTGCTCAGATTGTCTCCCAAATCGTTTACATAGATAATGAACAGCAAAGGGCCTATAACACTACTTTGGGGAACGCCTGAAATCACTTCTGTTTTACTCGATGACTTCCCGTCAGCTACTACGAACTGTGACCTCTCTGACAGGAAATCGCAAATCCAGTCACATAACTGAGACGATATTCCATAAGCACGCAATTTTGCTACGAGCCGCTTGTGTGGTACAGTGTTGACTGTTATTGGGGTCTTCAGTCCTGAGACTGGTTTGATGCAGTTCTCCATGCTAGTCTATCATGTGCAAGCTTTTTCATCTCCCAGTACCTACTGCAACCTACATCCTTCTGAATCTGCTTAGTGTATTCATCTCTTGGTCTCCCTCTACGATTTTTACCCTCCACGCTGCCCTCCAATGCTAAATTTGTGATCCCTTGATGATGCCTCAGAACATGTCCTACCAACCGCTCCCTTCTTCTTGTCAAGTTGTGCCACAAACTGCTCTTCTCCCCAATTCTATTCAATATCTCCTCATTAGTTATGTGATCTACCCATCTAATCTTCAGAATTCTTCTGTAGCACCACATTTCGAAAGCTTCTATTCTCTTCTTGTCCACACTATTTATCGTTCATGTTTCACTTCCATACATGGCTACACTCCATACAAATACTTTCAGAAATGACTTCCTGACATTCAAATCTAAACTCGATGTTAAAAAATTTTTCTTCAGAAACGCATTCCTTGCCATTGCCAGTCTACATTTTATATTCTCTCTACTTCGACCATCATCAGTTATTTTGCTCCCCAAATAGCAAAACTCCTTCACTACTTTAAGTGTCTCATTTCCTAATCTAATTCCCTCAGCATCACCCGACTTAATTCGACTACATTCCATTATCCTCGTTTTGCTTTTGTTGATGTTCATCTTATACCCTCCTTTCACGACACTCTCCATTCCGTTCAACTGCTCTTCCAAGTCCTTTGCTGTCTCTGACAGAATTACAATGTCATCGGCGAACCTCAAAGTTTTTATTTCTTCTCCACGGATTTTAATACCTACTCCGAATTTTTCTTTTGTTTCCTTTACTGCTTGCTCAATATACAGATTGAATAACATCGGGGAGAGGCTACAACCCTGTCTCACTCCCTTCGCAACCGCTGCTTCCCTTTCATGCCCCTCGACTCTTACAACTGCCATGTGGTCTCTGTACAAACTGTAAATAGCCTTTCGCTCCCTGTACTTTATCCCTGCCACTTTTAGAATTTGAAAGAGAGTATTCCAGTCAACATTGTCAAAAGCTTTCTCTAAGTCTACAAATGCTAGAAACGTAGGTTTGCCTTTCCTTAATCTATTTTCTAAGATAAGTCGCAGGGTCAGTAGTGCCTCACGTGTTCCAACATTTCTACGGAATCCAAACTGATCTTCCCCGAGGTCGGCTTCTACCAGTTTTTCCATTCGTCTGTAAAGAATTCGCGTTAGTATTTTGAAGCTGTGACTTGAAGCCGATAGGTCGGAATTTTCACATCTGTCAACACCTGCTTTCTTTGGGATTGGAATTATTATATTCTTCTTGAAGTCTGAGGGTATTTCGCTTGTCTCATAGATCTTGCTCACTAGATGGTAGAGTTTTGTCAGGACTGGTTCTCCCAAGGCCGTCAGTAGTTCCAATGGAATGTTGTCTACTCCCGGGGCTTGTTTCGACCCAGGTCTTTCAGTACTCTGTCAAACTCTTCACGCAGTCTCGTATCTCCCATTTTATCTTCATCTACATCCTCTACCATTTCCATAACTTTGTCCACAAGTACATCGCCCTTGTATAGACCCTCTATATACTCCTTCCACCTTTCTGCTTTCCCTTCTTTGCTTAGAACTGGGTTTCCATCTGAGCTCTTGATATTCATACAAGTGGCTCTCTTTTCTCCAAAGGTCTCTAATTTTCCTGTAGACAGTATCTATCTTAGCCCTAGTGAGATAAGCCTCTACATGCTTACATTTGTCCTCTAGCCATCCCTGCTTAACCATTTTGCACTTCCTGTCGATCTCATTTTTGAGACGTTTGTATTCCTTTTTACCTGCTTCATTTACCGCGTTTTTATATTTTCTCCTTTCATCAGTTAAATTCAATATCTCATCTGTTACCCGAGGATTTCTACTAGCCCTCGTCTTTTTACCTACTTGATCCTCTGCTGCCTTCGTTACTTCATCCCTCAGAGCTACCCATTCTTCTTCTACTGTATTTCTTTCCCCCATTCCTGTCAATTGTTCCCTTATACTCTACCTGAAACTCTGTACAACCTCTGGTTTAGTCAGTTTATCCAGGTCCCATCTTCTTAAATTCCCACCTTTTTGCAGTTTCTTCAGTTTTAATCTACAGTTCATAACCAATAAATTGTGGTCAGAGTCCACATCTGCCCCTGGAAATGTGTTAAAATTTAAAACCTGGTTCCTAAATCTCTGTCTTACCATTGTATAATATATCTGATACCTTCTAGGATCTCCAGGATTCTTCCATGTATACAATCTTTTTTTATGATTCTTGAACCAAGCAAGTGTTATCTATGAGTAAGTTATGCTCCGTTAAAATTCTACCAACGGCTTCCTCTTTCATTTCTCACCCCCAGTCGATATTCACCCACTATATTTCCTCTCTCCCTTTTCCTACTCCCGAATTCGTCACCCATGACTATTAAATTTTCGTCTTCCTTCACTACCTGAATAATTTCTTTTATCTCATTATACATTTCATAAATTTCTTCATCTGTAGAGCTAGTTGGCATATAAACTTGTACTACTGTAGTAGGCATGGGCTTCCTATCTTTCTTGGCCACAATAATGCGTTCACTATGCTGTTTGTAGTAGCTTACCCGCACTCCTATTTTTTTTATTCATTATTAAACCTACTCGTGCATTACCCCTATTTGATTTTGTATTTATAACCCTGTAGTCACTCGACCAGAAGTCTTGTTCGTCCTGCCATCGAACTTCACTAATTCCCACTATATCTAACTTTAACCTATCCATTTCCCTTTTTAAATTTTCTAACCTACCTGCCCGATTAAGGGATCTGACATTCCATGCTCCAATCCGTAGAACGCCAGTTTTCTTTCTCCTGATAACGACGTCCTCTTGAGTAGTCCCCGCTCAAACATCCGAATGGGGGACTGTTTCACCTCCGGAATATTTTACCCAGAGGATGCCATCATCATTTAACCATACAGTAAAGCTGCATGCCCCGGGGAAAAATTACGGCTGTAGTTTCCCCTTGCTTTCAGCCGTTCGCAGTACCAGCACAGCAAGGCCGTTTTGGTTAATGTTACAAGGACAGATCAGTCAATAATTCAAACTGTTGCCCTGCAACTACTGAAAAGGCTGCTGCTCTTCTTCAGGAACCACACGTTTGTCTGGCCTCTCAACAGATACCCCTCCGTTATGGTTGCACCTACGGTACGGCCATCTGTATGGCTGAGGCACGCAAGCCCCCCCCCCCCCCTCCTGCCCCTATCAACGGAAAGGTCCAAGGTTCATGGGGGGGGGGGGGGGTGTTGACAGGCATCCTGTAAATTGACCCATCAAATAGTATACTGAGTAATGATGGTAACCCTATAAAACTGTCTTTGTCGCACTCAATATTATTCAGTCAACTGACCATCACTCCCCTCAACAGGTTGTGTGTGTGTGTGTGTGTGTGTGTGTGTGTGTGTGTGTGTGTGTGTGTGTTTTCGCGTGCGCTCGATCACTTCAGAGGCAATTATCTTACACTGTTTTATAGAAACAGGCTGACTGCATCATTTTAATATTATGCTGATTAAACACAGAGGTATGTATGTGAACGCAATTTTACAGGAGTATCTTTGAGTTTAAGTGAGGTTCCAACATTCTGCGTGGTGTCTGTTTGTTCTATATCGTGTCTCCCTACCACTTTCGCGCAACGACGCTCTGAGCGTGTTTTTTAGGGAATTGACTAGTTTGAATCTGTGACCTGTTGCTGATAAGGAGACGTCAGACCACACATGACATGTGGAATTCAGAAGAGTTCAGTGACACTAGCGATGATATAACCAAATACTTCATGATCTCAGCGTCAGCTCCACTGCACTCCCTGCAAAAGAATCTTAATACTAACTAAATTTAGTGGAAGGGGTTCAAGACTTTCCTATTTTTAGTTAGCTGGTAAAGTAACGTCGAAAAAGCAGTTAAGTTTACCATTGGAAATTTTATTCTACTCACAAAACATGGTTTATAAATTACACTGTTGATAAAAGGAAATGTTTTAATACAGGATGGTAAAAACCAGCTGCGTTCAACAAAAATGTGAACGAATATTCCCTGAATGGGTTTCCAAGTTCTACAATGGATCGAAGGATGACCTACGCCATATCACATCTATAATCTAGGTTTAAATTAAGTTTCACAAAAGAGAATACTATCAAAATGGTCTACAGTGAGCCTCAATTATCTTTAATTACTTATCTAACTTGTCGTAAATTACAGTGGCTGATGTGGCTTCTCAATAACTACATAACAGAAAAATCATCGCGTTTCAGATTTTTACTTCAAGTGGCAAATGTGAACACCATGAGCTTTAATTGACGATCGACACTAGTATTACGCAAAAAGGGGGTGTAACAGATGAGACTTCTGCAGTTCTGAGTGAAGCTTTATGCGCTGTTATGCGGCATCGCGTGCGTTCATTACCTTGTCGGTGTTCGTCAGGGGGCGGCGGGCAGCACAGCTCCGCTCACCTCGCCGCCGTCTCCGAAGCAACTCTCTCCTAACTTCTCCTTACTACAATTTACCGAAGTTGGTTTAAAAAAACTATCTGGCTGTGTTTTCATCTGACCAATCAGGGTCTCAATGTTAACATTAAGCTCCGCCTACAAAAATTCTGTCTATCCAATGAGAAACGTTATACTTTTCGTGGTGGGGCAATGTTTTTAAAGTTGGCAACGTAACAGAGACGCAAAAAAGTCTCACACTAAAACTTGCGGCTGGGGTGGCCCTTTTTGTGTTATCGTAAGATCTATACTGTTCTTCTAGAGGGCTCTAGCTTTTAACATGGGCTGGGGGGTGGTCGTAGCGTTAGCTGGCGACGTGGGTGTTCGTCCCTTATCGTAGGGCCTTCTAACTTAACACAGTTTTGCTCTCGGCTTCTGTTCTCGTTTCTCCCCTCGGAACTGCGTCTGTCTCACGTTGGGAAGGTATGACATGCATTTAGGCATTCTTGTTAGTCTGTGGTATTCCATTTGCTCACTCGTTACTCGTATTACTTTGGTTAATTTGATGTCACGATTTATTTGGAGCTATGTGACATACTACTGGATTTGCTTATCATGTCAGGGTTTTCATGGAAGGTGTTGGATTTCCCTGACACCTTACAAGGTTACAGAAATAATGCATATCTTTGAACTTGGCACTTATTCAGGTGAAGGATACGTAATCTTTTGCTACATATCTTCGAACTTGAAGCCACTTTTACGCAACGGGCTGCATCATTTTAATATTATACTGATTAAATTAAGAGGTTTGTATGTATACACGATTTTACACAAATATCTTTTACTTTCAAACGAAGGTCACGGGACTAAAGGATATCTTCCACCTTGGCGCATATCAAGTGAAGGTTACGTAATTTTGGAACATTCTTTGAACTTTACGGCAGAAGCTTACATACTTTCACGTTTACCTTTTGAATGGTTGCTTCATTTCAACACTACGCTGTGATCGACTGGAGGGGGAGAGGATGTAAAGCACAATTGACAATTGAGCTAGTTCCGTCAGCTATGATTTTTTGGATTTCCTACCAGCTCAATTGGGTTATATAAAGAACGTCATAATTACGGCCAATAGCTGCAGATAAAATTTCTTTATTTAACAACCAGTTTCGGTCCACAGACCATCATCAAGCTACTGTATACCATTTGGAAGGACCTGTCAAGAGCGTCATAAGATTAAACTCTCACAATCCTGTTAATTGACGTTAATTTAACGAAATCCCACATGTAATGAAATGTCACATACTCACCGAAATAAAAGTATGATACAAAGAGTAATGTAACCAACTATGAGCAAAGCATATCATAAAGACATAGATACATCGCATTTGTACAGAGTCAGCTGTTATCACATAGCAGTAAGAATTACGTCGTCAATCATAAAGTGTGCCAGACAGTGCACTCGCTCATGCTAGGTCAACAGTCAGCAAACACTCTAGGAACGGAGGCATTCTGTTAGTCGACCACAATATTATTACCAAGGAGCACACTGGACTCGCATTCGGGAGGACGATGTTCCAACCCGCGTTCGGCCATCCTGATTTAGGTTTTGCGTTATTTCACTAAATAGCTTAACACAAATGTCGGGATGGTACTTTCGCAAGGGGACGGCCAATTTCCTTCCGTAATCCGAGATTTTTCTCCGTCTCTAATGACCTCGTTGTCGACGATACGTTAAACACTAATCGCCTCTCAGTATTATTGCATCTGGGTGGAAGGGCAATTCAGTCCACTTATCGTGAGTCAGCACGCAATCTGGGTTAATAGTGTATGCACAACTGATCTTAAAGCATTGGCAGTGTGATGCGTTTTCCTTAGCCATCGCTGTACGTCTAGAATGAAATTTTCACTCTGCAGCGGAGTGTTCACTGATGTGAAACTTCCTGGCAGATTAAAACTGTACGCCGGACCGACACTCGCAGGCAAAGCTCCTGAGTTCGAGACTCGGTGCGGCGCGCAGTCTTAATCTGCCAGAAGGTTTCATCACTCGGCTTGTTTACAGTAACGTCACCCTCTGTTTCCCATGAAGGCCAAGTGCAGTAATATCCAGGTTGAGTAGTATACACTGCTGATTACACAGCTGATGTCTGTTCACCAACTGAGCAAAACTGGATCTAGAGCTGTGGTTCCCACCGTTCTGAGATCATTACCCCTGAGTGCGATCAGATGTTACCTAGTCATCTCCTGCCCCCCTCCCCCCATCAACAACATTAGCGCCTAACTAAGCTTTAAAATGAAAAAGAATTATCATTAAACATTTTAGTTTATGAAAGAACGAAAGATAAATATTTCGTTTATGTAGGTGTTTTATTAAACTACGGACTAATAAGTTAGAGAGACAATTGGTACTGCGTATTTCTAAAACGTATCTTCTAAAGGAAGATGAAGCCATTGTCAGTGCGTCGCGAGTGATACCTACAAAAATGGTTCGCCGGCCGCGATGGTCTAGCGGTTCTAGGCGCTCAGTCCGGAACCGTGCGACTGCTACGGTCGCAGGTTCGAATCCTGCCTCGGGCATGGATGTGTGTGATGTCCTTAGGTTAGTTAGGTTTAAGTAGTTCTAAGTTCTAGGGGACTGATGACCACAGATGTTAAGTCCCATAGTGCTCAGAGCCATTTGAACAAAAATGGTTCAAATGGTTCTGAGCACTATGGGACTTAATTTCAGAGGTCATCAGTCCCCTAGAATTATCCACAGGTTGCGAACCACTCATCTACCCCCCTGCGGGTCCGGGGTAAGAATAGGCCCGAGGTATTCCTGCCTGTTGTAAGAGGCGACTAAAAGGAGTTTCAACCGTTTCGGCCTTCCATGTGATTGTCCCCCTTGTGGTTTGACCATTCTTCAAAATTCTACAGAAGTATGAGCCTTTTGGGGAAGGACACCTTACGTGGTGTACCACTGGTCCTAAGTGCAGTAAGACCTTGGCACTCAGCATTGTACTGGCGTTGTAACCATACCCACTATTCCTCAAATTGGGCCTAAACGCCTGATGGGTTATACAAGTTAGGCCCATAGTGCGTCCCCATCTGCACCAGCGATCATGATGGACTTTCCATGGCACCAGAAATCCAGCACGGTAGCCAGCCCATTGTGGTGGGGTCGTCATGTACCCTCTAGGTTGTAGCCCCCTGACAACACAGGGATCGTACTGCCGATACCTGAGCTGCACCCTCCCCACGTCGGCCAAGGAGTAGATGCCCGTCTCCTTGGGGCATCAGGACTCCCGGCAATGGTCATCCTGCCAGGTGGCTCTTGCTGAGGCTGGGTGGCGCCCGTGGGGAGAGCCCCTGGTCGGAGTGGGTGGTATCAGGGCGGACGTTTCGCAGATGAAACGTCAACACGTATCAGGTCGCTCTGCGGCCGAGTCTTTCAAAAGAAAAGGTACCGTTTCTAGTTCTGGTTCTCTTGCTCTTTCCCCCTGGGCCACTTCCTGGGAGGAGGGACAGGCCCGCCGGCTTGGGGCGAAGTACTTGCCCCGCTATTTGGTCTGTTCTCGAACCGCTGGGGGGACGTTCGCCACCTCCAAGCCCATGTTCTTTGTTCAGCACATTGAGGACATCTTCGGGAAAATCGAGGCTCTCAGCAAGATGCGTTCAGGGTCCGTTCTTATCAAGACCACCTCCGCCACACAGTCGGCGGCGCTCCAGGCGTGCTACCGCCTCGGGGACGTCCCAGTGTCCATTGTCCCGCATCTGGCACTAAATAGGACGCAGGGGGTTATTTTTCATCGTGACTTCCTGCTACAATCTGATGAGAAGCTCAGGGCAAACCTGGAGCGCAGAGGCGTGCATTTCGTCTGGCGAGTCCAGCGCGGCCCCAAAGACCGTCGCATCGACACCGAGGCCTTTATCCTCGCCTTCGAGGGGGATGTACTCCCAGAGAAGGTAAAGGTGATGTGCTACCGGTGCGACGTGCGACCTTACGTCCAGCCTCCTATGCGCTGTTTTCGGTGTTTGCGCTTTGGGCACATGTCGTCACGGTGTGAGGCTGAGCCCCTTTGTGGCGATTGTGGACGTCCTCTTCGTGAGGAACATACATGCACCCCACCACCTCGGTGCGTTAATTGTCCTGGCGTCCAGTCGCCTAGATTCTCAGACTGCCCCGCATATCAGAAGGAGAAGATACAAGAACTCAAAACTTTGGATCGGCTCTCTTATTCTGAGGCCAGGAAGAAGTATGACCACCTCCAGCCCGTGCCGTTGACCACTTCGTTTGCCTCAGTTGTGTCCACTCCTTCCGCGGTATCCTCACCCATATCCTGTCCCCCCCTCCGCCTCCTCCGCCCCTCAGGGGGCTCTGCCTCCGCCTCCCAAATCCCTCCCTTCCAAATCCTCCTCCCCCGTGGCCCCCGCCCCCTCTGCCCCAGGGGCCACTCCTCCTCCTCCTCCTCCTCCTCCTCCTCCTCCTCCTCCTCCTCCTCCTCCTCCTCCTCCTTTCCCCCTGCCACCCGAGAAGCGATCCTCTTCTCAGGCGTCCATCGGGGAAACGTTCCGGACCCCGGCTTCTGAGGTCCGGTGTTCCAAAACGGACCCCGCGCTTGAGGACCTTCTTCGGGTCCAGCCCACCATCCCTGTGCCTCCTCGGCCTTCCAAGAAGGCCTCCAAGAAGTAGTCTCTAACCCCTCTCCACCCCGGCGCGTTTCGTCTGACGCTCCATCCGTGAGTCGCTGCTCCCGGCCGTCCTCAGTTTCGCCGGGACGCTCTGCTGCCAGGCACTCAGCTGGCCTCTCGTCGGCAAGTGATGCTGCCCCTCCTACACAACCAGGGACAGCAGCCGCAGCTGGCGACACCTCGATGGAACCGGATCCGCCTCCCGCCGGTTGTAGCGTTGTTCCCTCGCAACCTGGCCCTCCGCGGCCGTCGAGGTGACCAGCTCTTCCCCCGCCTCGTTCCCCCTCTTTTTTGACTAGCGATGGCCTTGTTACATTGGAACATAAGAGGTATTCGATCTAATCAGGAGGAATTACAACTGCTCCTCCGCCTGCACTGTCCACTCGTCCTTGGTCTCCAGGAAACCAAGTTGCGCCCGACTGACCGTATTGCCTTTACCCACTATACCTCGGAGCAGTATGACCTCACCCCTGTGGACGGTATCCCAGCTCATGGTGGGGTCATGTTGCTCGTTCGGGATGATGTCTATTACCATCCCATCCCATTGACCACCCCACTCCAAGCAATAGCTGTCCGTATTACTCTTTCTGCGTTTACTTTTTCAGTTTGTACCATCTACACTATACCATCATCTGCTGTTAGTCAGGCTGACATGATGCACCTGATCGTTCAGCTTCCCCCGCCGTTTTTATTGTTTGGCGACTTCAATGCCCATCATCCCCTTTGGGGCTCTCCTGCATCCTGTCAAAGAGGCTCACTCTTGGCGGATGTCTTCAACCATCTCAATCTTGTCTGCCTCAATACTGGCGCCCCGACTTTCCTCTCGGACTCTACTCATACCTACTCCCACTTGGACCTCTCGATCTGTTCTACCACTCTTGCCCGTCGGTTCAAGTGGTATGTCCTTTCTGACACCTATTCGAGTGACCACTTCCCCTGTGTCGTTCGTCTCCTGCACCACACCCCATCCCCACGTCCTTCGAGCTGGAACATACCGAAAGCTGACTGGGGACTTTACTCCTCCCTGGCGACCTTTCCGGACCACGATTTTCTCAGTTGTGACAGTCAGGTCGAATACCTCACGGCTGTTATCATCAATGCTGCCGAACGTTCCATTCCTCGTACTACCTCTTCTTCACGTCGCGTTTCCATCCCCTGGTGGAACAAGGCT
This sequence comes from Schistocerca serialis cubense, assembly GCF_023864345.2. Lineage (NCBI taxonomy): Eukaryota > Metazoa > Arthropoda > Insecta > Orthoptera > Acrididae > Schistocerca > Schistocerca serialis. The sequence continues at coordinate 913,977,610 of NC_064640.1, read as the reverse complement.
TGTAGGGACGCTATCCGTGCTCGACGACGTGCTTTACGCACCTTTCGCCGCCATCCTACGTTGTCGAATGGTATTGAATACAAACGACTCCGAGCGCAATGCCGTAGAGTCATCAAAGACAGCAAAAAAGCTTGTTGGGCCTCTTTCACCAGCTCCTTTAACAGTTTTACTCCCTCTTCTGTCGTTTGGGGTGGCCTGCGCCGGCTGTCGGGCATTAAGGCCCACTCCTCGGTACCTGGCCTGACCTCAGGTAATTAGGTCCTTGTTGATCCTGTGGCTGTCTCCAACGCCTTTGGCCGCTTTTTCGCGGAGGTTTAAAGCTCCGCCCATTACCACCCTGCCTTCCTTCCCAGGAAAGAGGCAGAAGAGGCTCGGCGACCTTCCTTCCACTTGCTGAATCTGGAAACTTATAATGCCCCCTTTACTATGCGGGAACTCGAAAGTGCGCTTGCACTGTCCCGGTCCTCTGCTCCGGGGCCAGATGCCATTCACGTTCAGATGCTGGCACACCTTTCTCCGGCGGGCAAAACCTTCCTTCTTCGTACCTACAATCGCGTCTGGATCGAAGGTCAGGTCCCCATGTGTTGGCGTGACGCCGTCGTTGTTCCTATACCCAAACCCGGGAAGGATAGACATCTTCCTTCTAGTTACCGCCCCATTTCTCTTACAAGCTGTGTGTGTAAGGTGATGGAGCGCATGGTTAATGCTCGGTTAGTCTGGATTCTTGAATCTCGACGGCTACTTACTAATGTCCAATGCGGCTTTCGTCGCCGCCGCTCCACTGTTGACCACCTTGTGACCTTGTCGACATTCATCATGAACAACTTTTTGCGAAGGCGCCAAACGGTAGCCGTGTTCTTCGACTTGGAGAAGGCTTATGATACCTGTTGGAGAGGAGGTATCCTCCGCACTATGCACAGGTGGGAACTACGCGGTCGCCTGCCCCTTTTTATTGATTCCTTTTTAACGGATCGAAAGTTTAGGGTACGTGTGGGTTCCGTATTGTCCGACGTCTTCCTCCAGGAGAACGGAGTGCCTCAGGGCTCCGTCTTGAGTGTAGCCCTTTTTGCCATCGCGATCAATCCAATTATGGATTGTATTCCAGCTAATGTCTCAGGCTCTCTCTTTGTCGATGACTTCGCGATCTACTGCAGTGCCCAGAGAACATGCCTCCTGGAGCGCTGCCTTCAGCGTTGTCTAGACAGCCTATACTCATGGAGCGTGGCAAATGGCTTCCGGTTCTCTGAAGAGAAGACGGTTTGTATCAAATTTTGGCGATATAAAGCGTTCCTTCCGCCATCCTTACATCTCGGTCCCGTTGTTCTCCCATTCGTGGAAACAACTAAGTTTCTAGGGCTCACGTTGGACAGGAAACTGTGTTGGTCTCCACATGTCTATTATTTGGTGGCCCGTTGTACACGTTCCCTTAATGTCCTCAGAGTTCTTAGCGGTTCATCTTGGGGAGCGGATTGCACTGTTTTGCTTCGCTTATATCGGTCCATTGTCTGATCGAAGCTGGATTATGGGAGCTTTGTCTACTCGTCCGCTCGGCCATCCCTCTTACGCCGGCTCAACTCCATCCACCATCGGGGGATACGTCTTGTGACCGGAGCCTTCTACACTAGTCCTGTCGAGAGTCTTTATGCTGAAGCTGCCGAATTACCATTGACCTACCGGCGCGACGTACTGCTGTGTCGGTATGCCTGCCGGCTGTTGTCTATGCCCGACCACCCCTCTTACCAGTCCTTCTCCGCCAATTCTCTCGACCGTCAGTACGGGTTGTATGTGTCTGCCCTGCTGCCCCCCGGAGTCCGCTTCCGTCGCCTGCTTCGACAATTGGATTTTGCCCTCCCTACCACCTTCAGAGAGGGTGAGAGCCCAACACCACCTTGGCTCCAGGCTCCAGTTCATATTTATCTCGACCTCAGCTCACTCCCGAAGGAGGGTACTCCGGCTGCAGTGTATTGCTCACGGTTTGTCGAACTTCGTGCTCGACTTGCCAGTCACACCTTTATTTACACCGATGGCTCCAAAACTGATGATGGTGTCGGCTGTGCCTTTGTCGTCGGGGCCGCCACCTTTAAATACCAGCTCCTCGACCAATGTTCGAGCTTTACGGCCGAGCTTTTTGCTCTCCATGAGGCCGTTCAGTATGCCCGCCGCCACCACCATTCATCGTATGTACTCTGCTCTGACTCACTCAGTGCTCTTCAGAGCCTTGGAGCTCCCTATCCGGTCCATCCCTTGATTCAACGGATACAGCAGTCCCTCCATTCTTTCGCTGATAATGGTTCTCCTGTCAGCTTTCTGTGGGTTCCCGGACATGTAGGAGTGCCTGGGAATGAGGCTGCGGATGCTGCAGCCAAGGCTGCAGTCCTCCTGCCTCGGCCAGCCTCCCATTGTGTCCCGTCATCTGACGTTCGTGGGGATGTTTGTAAGAGGCTTGTGTCGTTGTGGTGGGATGCTTGGTCATCCCTCCAAGGAAACAAGCTCCGAGCAGTAAAACCGCTCCCAACTGCTTGGACAACCTCCTCCCGACCATCTCGGCGAGAGGAGGTCCTTCTGACCAGGTTGCGGATTGGGCATTGCCGGTTTAGCCACCGCCACCGCTACCTGCTCTCCGGTGACCCAGCCCAGCAGTGCCCTTGTGGTCAGGCATTAACAGTGCGCCATGTTGTATTGTCGTGTCCCCGCTTTAGTCAATCTCGTGTTGTCCTGTCCCTGCCATCTACTTTACCGGATATTTTAGCTGTTGACGCTCGAGCAGCTGCTCGTGTTCTGCGTTTTATAACTTTGACTGGCTTGTCCAAAGACATCTAACCTTTTTACTTATTTTATCTGCATCTTTGTCAGGTCTTTCTGGTGTTCCCCCCCCCCCCCCCTCCCCTTGAGTTTACTAGATTCCATGTGCTCTAACAATGGTGACTGGGCGCTAATGACCTCAGTAGTTGAGCGCCCTTAAAACCCACCAAAAAAAAAAAATCACTCATCTAGAGGTTTGCATATAGTACTACTTCCAGTATGATTTTGGTGTATGGTATCTTAAGATTATAAACGTTGCATGTCATACGTTACAATGAGTAAATGTGACAGTCAAAACAGATAACAATCTGTACATAGCATTCAACAGCAGCATACGTATGTTTGAAGAACAGCTGTGTCGACAGAAACGAAATGCATGAAAGTAACGACTGACGTACACACGCAGACCCCTGTGTGAAACGAGCTACAATCATATTCAACATTCGCACAGCTTCCGTTGTACAGTGTCTTTTGAAGAACGAACCATACTTTAGCCCAAAGTAGATGGAGCAACAAGAAAAGCAAAGTTGAGGTATTGGATGCAGCCCGCTCCGCACAATATGAAAGAGTGATATTAGGTTCCATTAACTTACGGGGAATAGTAACATAGCGAACCTACATATTCATTCTGGAACCGCGCGACCGCTACGGTCGCAGGTTCGAATCCTGCCTCGGGCATGGATGTGTGTGATGTCCTTAGGTTAGTTAGGTTTAAGTAGTTCTAAGTTCTAGGGGACTGATGACCTCAGCTGTTAAGTCCCATAGTGTTCAGAGCCATTTGAATCATTTTTTGAACCTATACAAAATAAGATGATGGTATCCAATGAGGTGACGAAAATCTTTGGATACCTTCTAATATCGTGTCGGACCACCACCTCCTGCCTGTCGTAGCGCAGCAACACGACGTGACATGCACTCAACAAGTCATTGGTAGTTCCTTCTGAAATATTGAGTAACGTTGCCTTTATAACCGTCCATATGGCGAAAGTGTTGCCGGTGCAGGATGTTGTGCACGAAGTGACCTCTTGATTATGTCCCATAAATGTTTGATGGGATCTGTCGGGTGATCTGGGTGGCCGAATCATTCTCTCTAACTGTCCAGAATGTTCTTCAGACCAGTCGGGAACATGACATCGGTGTCTGGGAACATGAAATCCATGAATGACAGCAGATGGTCTCCAAGTAGCCTGACATAACCATTTCCAGTCAATGATCGGTTCAGTTGGACCAGAGGACCCTATCCATTCCACATAAACACAGCCCACACCATTCTGGAGACACCACCAGCTTGCACAGTGCCTTGTTAACAACTTAGGTCCATGGCTTCATGGGGTCTGTGCCACACTTGAACTCTACCATCAGCTCGTACCAACTAAAACAGACAGGCCACGGTTTTCGAGTCGTGTCGGGTCCACCCGATATGGTCCTGACGGCAGGAGAGGCGCTGCAGGCGATGTCGTGCTGTTAGCAAGTATACTCGCGTCGCTTATCTGCTGTCATAGCCCATTAACGCCAAATTTCGAAAAACGTTTCAAATGGTTCGGAGCACTATGGGACTTAACATCTGTGGTCATCAGTCCCCTAGAACTTAGAACTACTTAAACCTAACTAACCTAAGGACATCACACACATCCATGCCCGAGGGAGGATTCGAACCTGCGACCGTAGCAGCAGCGCAGTTCCGGACTGAAGCGCCTAGAACCGCTCGGCCACAACAGCCGGTGCCAAATTTCGCCACACTGTCCTAAATCTACATCACATGGATACTCTGAAAATCACATTTAAGTGCCTGTCAGAGGGTTCATCGAATCGCTTTCACTATAATTCTCTATTGTTCCACTCTCGAACAACGCGCGGAAAAAACAAACATCTGTTTCTTTCCGCGCGAGCTCTGATTTCCCTAATTTTATTGCAATTATCGTTTCTCCATATGTAGGTCGGCATCAACAAAATTTTTTCGTATTCAGAGGAGAAAGTTGGTGATTTAAGTTTCGTGAGAAGATGCCGACGCAACGAGAAACGCCTTTGTTTTAATGATGTCGACCCCAAACCTGTATCACGTCCGTGACACTCTCTCTCCTATTTCTCGATAATACAAAATGTGCTGTCCTCTTTTGAACTTTCTCGATGTACTTTGTTAACCCTATCTGGTAAGATTCCACACCTTGCAGCTCCAAAAGAGTACGAACAGGAGTAGTGTAATGTAGTCCTAACGGATACGCTCATCGTACGCCCAACATTGATATCTGCGGTTATTTCACGCACTGACAACTATACGCAAATGCCGCTGTTCTCGGTCGTTATGTGAAGGCCTTGGCCACTGCGTTTTCTATGGTGAGAGGTAAAGCCTGAAATTTTGTATTCTCTGCGGACTCTCGACACTGTGGATCTCGAAATATTGAATTTCCTAATAATTTCCGAAATGGAATGCCCCAGTCGTGTAGCTCCAACTACCGTTCCGCATTCAAAGTCCGTTAATTCCCGTCTTGCTGCCATAATCACCTCGGAAACATTTTTGCATGAATCACGTGAGTACAAATGAAAGCGCCGTTAATGCACTGCCGATTTATACCTTGTGTACGCAATAGTACCGTCGTCTGTATATGTACAGTCGTGGACAAAACGAGCGAGACCCCTCGCCTTTTCGTTAAGCTGATCCGCACAGCTTTAAAGTCTGCTACACAGCATAACAGGCAAGGCGACGAAGTGCTGCCAACATACTATGTGTTGTGACTTGGCAAGACAGCCAAGCCACTATGAGAGGAAGCCGAAAGGCACGCGTATAAGCTCACGCAGGCTGGCGTGAGGTCTGGAACAGTTAAAGGAGTTGAATCTAGTAAAAAAGGTACATAGCTGCTGGAATACTTAACTTTAATCCATAATTGGTGAATATCGGTCGGATGGTACATGCATCACAAGATAAATAGCAAATGATAATGGCGCCTTGCTAGGTCGTAGCAAATGACGTAGCTGAAGGCTATGCTAACTATAGTCTCGGCAAATGAGAGCGTAATTTGTCAGTCAAACATCGCTAGCAAAGTCGACTGTTCAACTGGGGCGAGTGCTAGGACGTCTCTCTAGACCTGCCGTGTGGCGGCGCTCGGTCTGCAATCACTGATAGTGGCGACACGCGGGTCCGACGTATACTACCGGACCGCGGCCGATTTAAAGGCTACCACCTAGCAAGTGTGGTGTCTGGCGGTGACACCACACTATGCACAAACGTGAAATTAAAAAACTATCCGAAATTTGTCAGACTGTTTTCAATCATGTGTAAGACTATATTAATGCTGATTAATGTGTTAAACACAACACGTAAATATAAGATATAAATGAAAGAAGAAACGCAAATTAGTATGAACTGTACTAATAAAAACGAATTTCAGCTTATCGAGATAACATAACTGTTTTAGTAAGACGAAGTACCCAGATCGTTACGAATTAACAAAATATTATGCGCATTCGGCCGCGAAATGGTCTGTCTCTATGTTCAGACCAGTCATACTGGATTACCGCTGCTGAAGTACCATGAGAGTGTGCAAATTTAGCAATGCGTGAAGATTCATAACGGAATTCAGTTAAAAATCATTCAGTGCCACAATTAAGTCAAATCAATTATTGACAGAAGCGTAAAAAGTAGGCAGTGAGAAGTATGAAATTCTACAAGAGTTTCATATAGACATCCACAGGGCGCCGAGACAGAATTAAGGTAACAATAAAACGTACTGGGGGCGCGAGAATTTCTTAAAATTCCTTTACTGTTAGTCTATCTGCCTCCATCGAGATCAGAACCGAAAACGAACCAGACCTCCCTTGCAGTAGCAAACACCTTTCACTACGCTAGCAGACAACCCAGGCAAACAGCCCTCTATTATTACCCCAGACATGAATAAGCCGGAAATTTCGCAATGAAAATGGAAAAATGATCTGCAGTTTCTGTTGCATAGAGCTTTCTGGATTCAAAAACATGAAGTGTCTATCTTTGTCACCGCTTATGTCCCCCCTGCGGGTCCGGGGGTTAGAATAGGCCCGAGGTATTCCTGCCTGTCGTACGAGGCGACTAAAAGGAGTCCATCCCCCTCACGGGGGTAGTTAGCGCCTGCGTCCGGAGACGGACGGTTCCACGACCTATAATTGTGGTCTTTTTGGATTTTCACTTCTCGTTTCTTCCTTCCTTTTGTTGGTTCCTTTCTTTGCTCTTCTCCACCCCACTGTCTTCCTTACTCTTTCCCTTGTCTTCTTCTCCTTGCCTTCTCATTGCCTTCTTCTCCTTGGTTTTCCTTGCCTTCTCATTGCCTTCTTCTCATTGCCTTCTTGTCCTTGCCTTCTCATTGCCTTCTTGTCCTTGCCTTCTCATTGCCTTCTTGTCCTTGCCTTCTCATTGCCTTCTTCTCCTTGCCTTCTTCTCCTTGCCTTCTCTGGTCTCCGCCTCGGCGTTTGAGACAGTCTGTCCTCTCTCTCCCTCTCTCTCTCCTCCTTTTCCTCTTCTTCCTTCCTCCCTGTGCGTGCCTGAAGGCCGACCCACGCGTTCGCACGCGTAGCCGGTGACGGGGTAACGCGTAATTCCCCGCCCTGGGTAGACATGTAAGGCACGCGCGTACCCCCTGGTAAAGGCCAGGCCCGGGGAGGGGTGATTGCCTGAGCTGATACCTTCTGACCATGCCGATTGGTCCCTCCGTCTGGTTCTCGGGAGGTGTGACTTGAGGTGTAAACATTCACCTAAGGCGGGAGTGCCCTCTGAGAGGGTCCCCACAAGGAAGGAGCGCGCCATCGGAGACGCTGGCAATCATGGGGGATTCCTCCGCAATGGATTTCACTCCACCTGTCTCGACTTCTGCCCAAAAACGGAAACGTGACCAGCCATCAGTGACTAAAGTACTACCGCCTGCCCCACAGTTCCTCGTCGTTTCTCGATCTGAGGACGGAAAGGATTTTTCCTCTGTCAACCCTTTCGTTATCCAGAAGGGTGTAGATGCCATAGCCGGATCTGTCAAATCTTGTACCAGGTTGCGTAACGGTACCTTATTACTAGAAACTGAGAGCGCCTTTCAGGCACAAAAACTGCTTCGGGCCACACTACTGTACACGTTCCCTGTGCGGGTGGAGGCTCACTGCACTTTGAATTCGTCTCGTGGTGTGGTCTATACTAGCTCCCTCGACGGACTGACTGACGAGGAGATTCAATCTTTCCTCGCTGAGCAGGGCGTGACGGCTGTCCATAGGGTCATGAAAAAGGTCAACAGTGACCTTGTGCCGACCCGGACACTTTTCTTGACCTTCGATAGTGTTAAGCTGCCATCGCGCATCAAGGCGGGCTATGAGGTTATTTCTGTTCGCCCCTATGTCCCGACACCTACGCGCTGTTACCAGTGTCAGCGTTTCAACCCCACTCGACAGTCTTGTTCCAATGCGGCTAAATGTGTCACTTGTGGCAGGGATGCCCATGAGGGTGACTGTCCACCTCCGTCTCCTCGTTGTGTGAACTGTCAGGGTGACCATGCAGCATCCTCCCGCGACTGTCCCGTCTATAAGGAAGAACGCTGTATCCAAGAAATTCGGGTCAAAGAGAAAGTGTCCACCTCGGCTGCTCGCAAGCTATTTGCTAGTAGGAAGCCCACGCTGCTCCCAGCGGGGAAATACAGTACTGTCCTCGCCTCTCCTCGGACTACCAGGGAGGTGGCAACCCAGACATGCGATCTGACCTTCAGCACCACGGTCGTCCGTTCGGCCAGTGCTAAGATCGCGCGGTCGACGTCTCCTCTTCCTCCCATCACCCCACAGACACCAGCCTCCTCCTCAGCTTCTGCTAAGACGAAGACATCGAAGTCAGATGCACGGGCCTTCAAGAAGGAACCATCCCGTGCAGACTTCCTCCGTACCTCGACCTCCCAGCCTTCGACCGGTACTTCCACTCAACGTCCTTCCAAAAAGGCGCATAGGAAGCACAGTTCTCCTTCTCCGCCACGGCGCATTTCTTCCCCTGCGCCACCCAGCGGTTGCCGCCGCAGGCCGTCATCCGTTTCGCCTGGCCGCACCGCTGGTAGCCGTACGTCTGGCCGTTCACCGGCGGAGGAAGCTCCCCCTCCCGGCCATCCTCCCGAGATGGCCGATGACCCTATAGACCCAATGGACGATGACTGTCCGCCTACTGATAGCGGCGGCAGTGCTCGGTCGAAGCCAGGCCCTAAGCGGCCTTCGAGGTGACCACTTCTCTCATCTTCCTTTTCTTACGATGGCACTTCTTCACTGGAATATTCGCAGCATTCGCTCCAACCGAGAGGACTTGAAGTTGCTGCTCCGCTTGCACCGTCCGCTCGTCGTAGCCCTCCAGGAAACGAAGCTACGCCCATGCGATCAAATTGCCTTGGCACACTACACCTCTGTGCGTTTTGACCTACCCCCTGTGGTAGGTATCCCAGCTCATGGAGGGGTTATGTTGCTGGTCCGGGATGATATTTACTACGATCCCATCACGTTGCACACCGGCCTGCAGGCAGTTGCCATCCGCATTACTCTCCCCACTTTTACGTTTTCCTTTTGTACCGTTTACACTCCATCGTCATCTGCCGTTACCAGGGCAGACGTGATGCAACTTATTGCTCAGCTACCTGCACCATTTTTGTTAACTGGAGACTTCAATGCCCACCATCCCCTTTGGGGCTCTCCAGCATCCTGCCCGAGGGGCTCCTTGTTAGCAGACCTTTTCAACCAGCTCGATCTTGTCTGCCTCAATACTGGCGCCCCTACTTTTCTTTCGGACACATCTCACACCTATTCCCATTTAGACCTCTCTATATGTACTCCCCAACTTGCACGCCGGTTTGAGTGGTATGCACTTTCTGATACATATTCGAGCGACCACTTCCCGTGTGTTATCCATCTCCTGCAGCATACCCCCTCTCCGTGCTTCTCTAATTGGACCATCTCCAAGGCAGACTGGGGGCTCTTCTCTTCCAGGGCGACCTTTCAGAATCAAACCTTTCGAAGCTGCGATCGTCAGGTCGCACACCTCACGGAAGTCATTCTCGCTGCTGCTGAATATTCCATCCCTCACCCTCCTTCTTCTCCACGTCGCGTACCGGTCCCCTGGTGGACCGCAGCATGTAGAGACGCTTTAGGTGCTCGTCGACGTGCTTTACGCACATTTAAACGCCACCCTACAGTGGCGAATTGTATCAATTATAAAAGATCACGTGCTCAGTGTCGTCGTATTATCAAAGAAAGCAAGAAAGCCAGCTGGGCTGCTTTCACAAGCACCTTCAACAGTTTTACTCCTTCTTCTGTTGTCTGGGGTAGCCTGCGCCGGCTATCTGGCACTAAGGTCCACTCACCAGTTTCTGGCTTGAAGGTCGCGAATGACGTCCTTGTGGCCCCTGAGGCTGTCTCCAATGCCTTCGGCCGCTTTTTCGCAGAGGTTTCGAGCTCCGCTCATTACCACCCTGCCTTCCTCCCCCGCAAACAGGCAGAGGAGGCTAGGCCACCTAACTTCCGCTCCTCGAATTGTGAAAGTTATAATGCCCCATTCACCATGCGGGAACTCGAAAACGCGCTTGGCCGATCACGGTCCTCCGCTCCAGGGCCAGATTCTATTCATATTCAGATGCTGAAGAACCTTTCTCCTGCGGGTAAAGGTTTTCTTCTTCGTACATACAATCGCATCTGGATTGAGGGACATGTTCCCGCATGCTGGCGCGAGTCTATTGTTGTCCCGATTCCTAAGCCGGGGAAGGACAAGCACTTGCCTTCCAGTTATCGACCTATCTCGCTTACCAGCTGTGTCTGTAAAGTGATGGAGCGAATGGTTAACTCTCGATTGGTTTGGCTGCTCGAGTCTCGACGCCTACTTACCAATGTACAATGTGGATTTCGTAGGCGCCGCTCTGCTGTTGACCATCTGGTTACCTTGTCGACCTTCATTATGAATAACTTCTTGCGGAAGCGCCCGACCGCGGCTGTGTTCTTTGATTTGGAGAAGGCTTACGACACCTGTTGGAGGGCGGGCATTCTCCGCACCATGCATAAATGGGGCCTTCGCGGTCGCCTCCCTCTTTTTATTCGTTCCTTTTTAATGGATCGACAGTTCAGGGTACGTGTGGGTTCTGTCCTGTCCGACACCTTTCGCCAGGAGAATGGGGTGCCACAGGGCTCAGTTTTGAGCGTCGCTCTCTTCGCCATCGCGATCAATCCAATAATGGATTGCCTCCCAGCTGATGTATCAGGCTCCCTTTTCGTGGACGATTTTACCATCTATTGCAGCGCGCAGTGTACACGTGTCCTGGAGCGCTGTCTCCAGCGTTCTCTTGACCGTCTTTACTCCTGGAGTGTCGCCAATGGCTTCCGTTTTTCTGCCGAGAAGACGGTCTGTATTAACTTCTGGCGCTACAAAGAGTTTCTCCCACCGTCCTTACGACTCGGTCCCGTTGCTCTCCCAATCGTGGAGACAACCAAATTTTTAGGCCTTACATTTGACAGGAAACTCAGCTGGTCTCCACATGTGTCATATTTGGCCGCCCGTTGTACCCGTTCTTTAAATGTCCTCCGTGTTCTCAGTGGTATGTCGTGGGGAGCGGATCGAACCGTCCTACTTCGCCTATATCGGTCGATCGTCCGCTCCAAGCTGGATTATGGGAGCTTCGTATACTCCTCTGCACGGCCATCCATCCTACGCCGCCTCAACTCCATACAACATCGGGGTTTACGACTTGCGATCGGAGCATTTTATACCAGTCCCGTAGAGAGTCTTCATGCTGACGCTGGCGAATTGCCACTCACCTACCGGCGCGATATACTGCTTTGTCGGTATGCCTGTCGGCTACTGTCAATGCCCGACCATCCGTCTTATCGTTCCTTTTTTGACGACTCTCTTGACCGTCAATACGGGTTGTATGTCTCTGCCCTGCTACCCCCTGGAGTTCGCTTTCGTCGCCTCCTTCAACGCCTTAATTTTTCACTCCCTGCAACCTTTCGAGTGGGCGAGAGCCGCACGCCACCTTGGCTCCAGGCTCAGGTCCGCGTTCACCTTGACCTCAGCTCGCTCCCAAAAGAGGTCACCCCCAGTTCGGTCTACCACTCCCTTTTTTTGGAACTTCGTTCGAAGTTCATCAACATGACTTTCATTTATACAGATGGCTCTAAGACCAATGACGGGGTCGGGTGTTCCTTTATTGTCGAGGCACAAAGTTTCAAATACCGGCTCCATGGCCATTGTTCGGTCTTCACAGCTGAGCTCTTTGCCCTCTACCAGGCTGTTCTTTACATCTGCCGCCACCGACATTCTGCTTATGTCATCTGCTCAGATTCCCTGAGCGCCATCCAGAGCCTCAGTGATCCGTACCCAGTTCACCCTTTCGTACACCGGATCCAACGCTCTCTTCAGCAGCTGGTGGACGTTGGTTCTCCAGTTAGCTTTATGTGGGTTCCTGGCCATGTCGGTATCCCTGGGAACGAAGCTGCAGATGCTGCGGCCAAGGCTGCGGTCCTCCAGCCTCAGACAGCTTCTTGTTGTGTCCCTTCGTCCGATTTTAGCAGGGTCATTTGTCGGCGCATCTTATCGCTGTGGCATGCCGATTGGGCTGCACTTACCGACAACAAGCTTCGGGCCTTAAAACCTCTTCCCGTGGCTTGGACGTCCTCCTCACGCCCTTCTCGGCGGGAGGAGGTCGTTTTAGCCCGGTTAAGAATTGGACACTGCCGGTTCAGCCATCGCCATCTGCTGACGGCTGCGCCGGCGCCGTTCTGCCCATGTGGGCACTTGCTGACGGTTAGACACATTTTAATGTCCTGTCCAGATCTTAACACACTGCGCCTCGATCTTAACCTGCCAAATACTTTCGATGCCATTTTAGCGGATGACCCACGAGCAGCTGCTCGTGTTCTTCGTTTTATCAATTTGACAAACCTCGCTAAGGACATTTGATGATGCTGTTTTTTAATCCTATGCCTGTCAGTCTGTCTTTTATCGTGTTTTCCCTTTTAGTTGTTGTGGTCAACTTGTGCCTTGCGGTGCATTCTTAGAGTAGTCAGGGCGCTAATGACCATTGAAGTTGTGCGCCCTAAAACCACAAAAAAAAAAAAAACCGCTTATGTGACAATCGTTCGGGAAGTTTATCGAAATAGCAAACTGTTATTAGCGAGTAAATTCAGTAGGATAATTCTGCACCACCCCAGGAAATAAACGGCGACGTAGTTGCCAAACGTATTCACAATGTTTCGAATTCTCCATTAGACGTGCACAGCCAGAAAACGTTCGTTAGCCGAAGTGTTCTTTAAGGTAGCTAGCAATGGAAATGGTCGCACATCTAAAACGCGCTGGCATTAATAGTGGGATCTGAATCACCACGTGTATAGGCAAATGGATTTTATTTGCATTCCTGTAAACGTGATTTGGATCGAAAGCGTAGCTACGATTAATATGCTGATGTATCGACTCCAACTGGAACCTTTCGAATAAAGAGTAGGCGGAAATTATTACGCGGCCCTCATCTTCAGTAACTGTGGTAGCTATTTTCGTTGTTGGGATTTCGTCACGTAAATCGGTAAAAATGGAGCCCTACTAGTCTCATTTTCTTGACCGTCTGTCTGTCTACCCAACCCTTAAAACCCATAAGGTCAAAAAATGGCTCTAAGAACTATGCCACCAAACTGCTTAGGTCATCAGTCCCCTAGATCTAGAACTGCTTCAACCTACCTAACCTAACACACATGCATGCCTGGGGAAGGATTCGAACTGACGGCGCAAGGAGCCGCGCGGTCCCCAACATGACGCCGTTGAGCGCACGGATAACACGCGCCGGCCGGCCGGAGTGGCCAAGCGGTGAAAGGCGCTACAGTCTGGAACCGCGCGGCTGCTACGGTCGCAGGTTCGAATCCTGCTTCGGGCATGGATGTGTGTGATGTTCTTAGGTTAGTTTGGTTTAAGTAGTTCTAAGTTCTATGGGACTGATGACCTTAGAAGTTCAGTCCCATAGTGCTCAGAGCCATTTGAACCAACACGCGCCGGCAAGCTGTTAATATCCTCTGGTGTTGCTAAAAAGTTATTCACTTCTGGTGAATTATTTTCTGCGCAGTTCATTTAAGAAAGAATAACTAAAATATATTTGATGTTACGGAAGAGGAAGGACGCCTAATTCATTTCCCCTTGTCTTCGTTCATGACCTCAGATTCTCAGTCTGAGCGTACGTACTATTCATAACCACATTTTAGATCAAAGTCATGGTCACAGATATGCGAATACAGCAAATTGGCTTATACTTGAGGTATTTCGTTTCCCACGAAGTGGTGGCAGACGATGCTGTGGCGTCTTCGAAGCTCGAGTTTCGCCAGTGCTTGCTATCTCAGCACATCAGCTGAGCGAACTTGCATAGTATGTTGGTACCACTTCGTCGCCTTGCCTGTTATGCTGTGTAGCAGACTTTAAAGCTGTGCGGATGTGCATAACGAAAAGGGGAGGGTTCTCGCTCGTTTTGTCCACGACTGTACATACCGCTATCTCATGACTTTTGTCACCTCAGCGTTCAGGGATTTAGATATATTACGAATATGTTGCCAATGGTGCAGTCTAGTGGGGACTAATATGAGTGATATGGAGAGGTCTGGAGACAGGGAGGTGCAGGGGTCGCTGTGCGGCGTTACAGCACATTGCTGTTCTAGATTTGAACAGAGCCAGAAGCCGGATGTGCTGTGAACACGACTTCTTACTCATCAGGTGCTCCGTGGGTATGCAGGTTACACTGATCCTGAAGCTATCAGCCCATGAAGATAATAGGCTACTTGAAAAATATCAACTGCCGCGAAAATCGGAAAATGTTATTTGATAAGTTCATGAACTCGTAAGGACCTCGCCTGTTGCTTATGGTTGGAGGACCTGGGTATTTGAGTCTAATAATTGACTTTAATGGTTGCTGAATGATAGTTTGATCTGCTAAAATAATATTTATTCAGTGTGTAACAATTTCTCAAGATACATAAATGTCGAGATTATGAAAATGTTTGAGAATGAATGTACATAATTAAAATAGATCAATGATAAGGAAATGAATAGTTGTTACGGTCGCCACCAGCATGATGCTGGACAATTATAGTTCAGATGGTGCCCAGACATGTAAAGAACATGAATTATTTCAAAATATGTTCAAATGTGTGTGAAATCTTATGGGACTTAACTGCTAAGGTCATCATTCCCTAAGCTTATACACTACTTACCCTAAATTATCCTAAGGACAAAAACACACACCCATGCCCGAGGGAGGACTCGAACCTCCGCCAGGACCAGCCGCACAGTCCATGACTGCAGCGCCATCAGACCGCTCGGCTAGTCCCACGCGGCTGAATTATTTCGACCGTGACTGCAAAACTTTTAAAATTACATTAAAAGGTATGAATTTTTAAAGATCACATAACAGTCTTATAAATAAGGTAAGAATCAGAAATAAATAGCACTAGGCAGGTGAGCTCAGTTGAGTTACCTCGATAACGAAACGAAAAAAGTGTGCTTACGAAAAAAATCCCCTTTGAAGCAAGAATTACATTGCAGAAAACTTACATACCAATGCGTAAAGTGCGTGGATCAGGTTAGGAATACTAAAAATAAGAAAGGAATGAGTCCCTGTTCCGCCACTATATCATGATTTCCGAAGTTGGGAGTGTGTGTTGCAAATGCTGTCTCACCGTGGCTGCCAGTGAGGTGGTATCTGACAACTCGGGGTGCGCCCAACTCTTGCAGGGCAGAGTCGATGTGATTTGGTTGCGACTCGCAGATCTTATCCTCCTGATTACTCATCGCGGATGCGAGTTAGCTCAAAGAGAAATTTCTAAGACTTGGCAGAGGACGGAACTTAAGAAAAACATGTATGAGCGCGGAGTCCTGAGTAGCAACACAGAGGAGAAGTTCGAATAAGAATCCCCATACGAATCCGAATCTCCATACGAAATCTACATCTACATTTATACTCAGCAAGCCACCCAACGGTGTTTGGTGGAGGGCACTTTACGTGCCACTGTCATTACCTCCCTTTTCTGTTCCAGTCGCGTATGATTCGCGGGAAGAACGACTGCCGGAAAGCCTCCGTGCGCGCTCGAATCTCTCTAATTTTACATTCGTGATCTCCTCGGGAGGTATAAGTAGGGGGTAGCAATATATTCGATACCTCATCCAGAAACGCACCCTCTCGAAACCTGGACAACAAGCTACACCGCAATGCAGAGCGCCTCTCTTGCAGAGTCTGCCACGAGTTTGCTAAACATCTCCGTAACGCTATCACGGTTACCAAGTAACCCTGTGACGAAACGCGCCGCTCTTCTTTGGATCTTCTCTATCTCCTCCGTCAACCAGATCTGGTACGGATCCCACACTGATGAACAATACTCCAGTATAAGCCGAACGAGTGTTTTGTAAGCCACCTCCTTTGTTGATGGACTACATTTTCTAAGGACTCTCCCAATGAATCTCAACCTGGTACCCGCCTTACCAACAATTAATTTTATATGATCATTCCACTTCAAATGAGTCAGTCTCGTATGCAGATGCAGTATTCAAATATGATAAAATCTGAGGAGAAAGACCTGAAGCAGGCCGCCACCCCACAACATGAGTTGCATTGCATGAGACGTATTCACACCCACCATGGAATATATACTGAGGTTGTATGGTAAGTGGCTTCACTAAAGTAAAGTCATATGGCACGAATGGCTGGGAGACACTGAAGGGCGGGCTCAGCTGCCTATCCTCCGTGCCCAAAGGCACTTTATCTTCACGAGCTATGAGAACTGTGTATGTAGGTGCATCTGTTAAATGTAGACGACTGTAATGGTGTGTAGTACTGTGTTCGTGTTGGAGCTGTTAAGAGAATGGAGAGAATGAAATCTGGTGCCGCCACATAGCCTGCTCCTCTCGAAGAGCGCTAGGGGCCCCTTGAGCTTAAATATCCCCACCCAACAGACTGAGCACCATAAACAGTCTTGTGGGACGTCATTTCATGAGACACCGTGGAGAGGCTTGGAACTGAATCCAGGACGTTACAGAAACGACTGGTGACCAGGAATTTCACGCAACACCCTTCGTGTCCATTCTGCTGTAAAGGTGCTTAATTTCAGTGACACGATAGGAAGATCGTACGAGATGGAAAATAGCCACCTTGGTACAACCACCAGGTTGGAGAACTGCTATGGAAGCAAAGGGAACTTCACAGCAAACATAAACATAGCCAAAGACTTGCAGACAAACAAAAATTACACGAAGCGAAATGTAGTGTGAAAAGGGCTATGCGAGAGGCGTTCAACGAATTCGAAAGTAAAGTTCTATGTCCTGACTTGGCAGAAAATACGAAGAAATTTTGGTCTTACGTCAAAGCGGTAGGAGGATCAAAACAAAATGTCCAGACACTCTGTGACCAAAATGGTACTGAAACAGAGGATGACAGACTAAAGGCCTCTGCCTCGTGATGACTGGGTGTTGTGTGTTGTCCTTAGGTTAGTTAGGTTTAAGTAGTTCTAAGTTCTAGGGGACTGATGACCATAGCTGTTAAGTCCCATAATGCTCAGAGCCATTTGAACCAAAGGCCGAAATACTAAATATCTTTTTCCAAAGCTGTTTCACAGAGGAAGACTGCACTGTAGTTCATTCTCTAGATTGTCGCACAGATGACAAAATGGTAAATATCAAGATAGATGACAGAGGGCTAGAAAAACAATCAAAATCACTCAAAAGAGGAAAGGCCGCTGCACCTGATGGGATAATAGTTAGATTTTACACAGAGTACGTGTAGTAACTTGCCGCCTTCTTGCAGCGGTGTTCCGTAGGTCTCTAGAAGAGCGTAGCGTTCCAAAAGATTGGAAAAGGGCACAGAAAGGACGTCGAACAGATGTGCAAAACTATAGACCTATATCTCTAACGTCGAT
The DNA here is from genome assembly GCF_023864345.2 of Schistocerca serialis cubense. NCBI lineage: Eukaryota > Metazoa > Arthropoda > Insecta > Orthoptera > Acrididae > Schistocerca > Schistocerca serialis. Next base: position 913,959,913 of record NC_064640.1, on the reverse strand, counting down.
CAGTTGTAGAATTTTGGAACACGTATGATGTTGAAGTAGAATGACTTTTCTGGAGACTAGAAATCGACTCTGCAGGAATCAGCATGGGTTTCGAAAAAGACGGTCGTGTGAAACCCAGCTCGCGCTATTCGTTCACGAGACTCAGAGGGCCATAGACACGGGTTCCCAGGTAGATGCTGTGTTTCTTGACTTACGATAGGCGTTTGATACAGTTCCCCCCAGTCGTTTAATGAACAAAGTAAGAGCATATGGTCTATCAGACCAATTGTGTGAATGGATTGAAGAGTTCCTAGATAACAGAACGCAGCGTGTCATTCTCAATGGAGAGAAGTCTTCCGAAGTAAGAGTGATTTCAGGTGTGCCGCAGGGGAGTGTCATAGGACCGTTGCTATTCACAATATACATAAATGACCTTGTGGATAACATCGGAAGTTCACTGAGGCTTTTTTCGGATGATGCTGTAGTATATCGAGAGGTTGTGATAGTGGAAAATTGTACTGAAATGCAAGAGGATGTGCAACGAATTGATGGATGGTACAGGGAATGGCAATTGAATCTCAATGTGGACAAGTGTAATGTGCTGCGAATACACAGAAAGAAAGATCCTTTATCATTTAGCTACAATATAGCAGGTCAGCAACTGGAAGCAGTTAATTCCATAAATTATCTGGGAGTAGGCATTGGGAGTGATTTCAAATGGAATGACCGTATAAAATTAATCGTCGGTAAGGCAGATGCCAGACTGAGTCATTGGAAGGATCCTAAGGAAATGCTCTTCAAAAACGAAGGAAGTAGGTTACAGTACACTTGTTCGGCCACTGCTTGAATACTGCTCACCGGTGTGGGATCTGTACCACATAGGTTTGATAGAAGAGATAGAGAAGATCCAACGGAGAGCAGCGCGCCTCGTTACACGACCATTAAGTAATCGTGAAAGCGTTACGGAGATGGTAGATAAACTCCAGTGGAAGACTCTGCAAGAGAGACGCTCAGTAGCTTGGTACGGGCTTTTGTTGAAGTTTCGAGAACATGCCTTCACCGAGGAGTCAAGCAGTATATTGCTCCCTCCAAAGTATATCTCGCGAAGATACCATGAGGATAAAATCAGAGATATTGGAGCCCACACAGAGGCATACCGACAATCTTTCTCTCCACGAACAATACGAGACTGGAATAGAAGGGAGAATCGAAAGGGATACTCAAAGTACCCTCCGCCACACACAGTCTGGTGGCTTGCGGAGTATGGATGTAGATGTAGAAGTAGATGTAGAACCGTTGTATCCATCTCGGCGTGGCCGTTCAGTCACTACATTCAGTGCAGCCCATTCTTTATGTGCCAACAGTAGCTGAATGGAAGAGATTTGTGCTGTGCACCACTAACAGTATTAATAGTGAGAGACGGGCAATAACTTTGCGGTGATTCATTAATTCACCAACAACAGACTACAACATAATTACATGGGTTTACCATATGCTGTCAACGATAGCCAGCAGCAAAGTTCTAGAATTATCAATCCAGTCCCTTTCACCCCAACACTTCAAACGTCACTGTTAACATCACACTTACTGTTTATACACATCTCAGGTGTTGTTCACAGGAAAGCAACTTAAATGAAAGCTCACATTACAACTGAAAATAATTACTCGTTTAATAAAATGAAAATAAGTACACTATACAGGGTGCTCAAAAAAAGTGTCTAAGACTTTGACATTTGGTATTACTCATCGAAACAAGAAAATAAGTGGAATAAACATGGGTCCGGAAACGCATACAACCGAGATAAACTCACGTTCAAAGGAAGGGCTGCGCGACTTTTAGCCTGTCGTTGCATTGGCGCTCTGTGAAATGTGTCGGCAACGAATTATGATGTCTTACTGTACTCAACCAACCATTAGGTGTTCTGCAGTCAGTTACGTGGTTAGAGTCGCGTTGTAGACTACGTTAGTTTTCGTCGTTTTTGTGTGCCTTATTGTACAGTACTGTCAACCCTGGGTACGTAGCATTGTGTTTTACCTTCTTCCAAAAGGGGATCAACTTATGTGTTTACTGTTCTACATCTACATTCTACATTTACACTCCGTTAGGCACCCACCAGTGTGTGGCGGAGGGCACTTTACGTGCCGCTGCATTACCTCCTTTTCCTGTTCCAGTCGCGAATGGTTCGTGGGAAGAACGACTGCCGGAAAGCCTCCGTGCGCGCTCGAATCTCTATGATTTTACATTCGTGATCTCCTCCGGAGGTATAAGTAGGGGGAAGCAATATATTAGATACCTCATCCAGAAACGCACCCTCTCGACACCTGGACAGCAAGCTACACGGCGATGCAGAGCGCCTCTCTTGCAGAGTCTGCCACTTGAGTTTGCTAAACATCTCCGTAACGCTATCACGCTTATCAAATAACCCTGATACGAAACGCGCCGCTCTTCTTTGGATCTTCTCTATCTCCTCCGTCAACCCGACCCGGTACGGATCCCACACTGATGAGCAATACTCAAGTATAGGCCGAACGAGTGTTTTGCAAGCCACCTCCTTTGTTGATGGACTACATTTTCTAAGGACTCTCCTAATGAATCTCAACCTGGCACCCGCCTTACCAACAATTAATTTTATATGATTATTCCGCTTAAAATCGTTCCGCACGCATACTCCCAGATACTTTACAGAAGTAACTGCTACCAGTGTTTGTTCCGCTATCATATAATCATACAATAAAGAATCCTTCTTTCTATGCATACGCAATAAATTACATTTGTCTATGTTAAAGGTCAGTTGCCACTCTCTGCACCAAGTGCCTATTCGCTGCAGATCTTCCTACATTTCACTGCAATTTTTTAATGCTGCAACTTCTCTGTATACTACAGCATCACCCGCGAAAAGCCGCATGGAACTTCCGACACTATCTACTAGGTCATTTATATATATTGTGAAAAGCAATAGTCCCATAACACTCCCCTGTGGTACGCCAGAGGTTACTTTAACGTCTGTAGACGTCTATCCATTGAGAACAACATGCTGTGTTCTGTTTGCTAAAACCTCTTCAATCCAGCCACACAGCTGGTCTGATATTCCGTAGGCTCTTACTTTATCAGGCGACAGTGCGGAACTGTATCGAACGCCTTCCGGAAGTCAAGGAAAATGGCATCTACCTGGGAGCCTGTATCTAATATTTTCTGGGTCTCATGAAAAAATAAAGCGACTTGGGTCTCACACGATCGCTGTTTCCGGAATCCATGTTGATTCCTACAGAGTAAATTCTGGGTTTCCAGAAATGACATGGTACGCGAGCAAAAAACATGTTCTAAAATTCTACAACAGATCGATGTCAGAGATATAAGTCTATAGGTTTGCGCATCCGCTCGACGACCCTTCTTGAAGAATGGGACTACCTGTGCTCTTTTCCAATCATTTGGAACCTGGCTGTTAGAAGGGAGGCAAGTTCTTTTGCATAGTCTGTGTAGAATCGAATTGGCATCCCGTCAGGTCCAGTGGACTTTCCTCTGTTGAGTGATTTCAGTTGCTTTTCTATTCCTTGGACACTTATTTCGATGTCAGCCATTTTTTGGTTCGAGAGAGCATTTAGAGAAGGAACTGCAGTGCGGTCTTCCTCTGTGAAACAGCTTTGGAAAATGTGTTTAGTATTTCAGCTTTCCGCGTGTCATCCTAGAGTGTCTGGATATGCTGTTTCGATCCACTTACTGATTTAATGTATGACCAGAACTTCCTAGGATTTTCAGTCAAGTCGGTACATAGAATTTTACTTTCGAATTCGCTGAACGCTTCACGCATAGCCTTCCTTACGCTAACTTTGACATCGTTTAGCTTCTATTTGTCTGAGGTTTTGGCTGCGTTTAAATTTTGTAGTGAAGCTCTCTTTGCTTTCGCAGTAGTTTCCTAACTTTGTTGCTGAACCACGGTGGGTTTCTCCTGTCCCTCACAGATTTACTCGGCACGTACCTGTCCAAAACGCATTTTACGATTGCCTTGAACTTTTTCCATAAACGCTCTACATTCTCAGTGATGGAACAGAAATTTTCGTTTTGATTTGTTAGGTAGTCTGAAATCTGCCTCCTATTACTCTTGCTAAACAGATAAACCTTCCTCCCTTTTTTATATTCCTATTTACTTCAACATTCAGGGATGCTGCAATGGCCTCATGATCACTGATTCCCTGTTCAGCACTTACAGATTCAAAAAGTTCGGGTCTGTTTCTTATCAGTAGGTCCAAGATGTTATCTCTATGAGTCGGTTCTCTATTTAATTGCTCGAGGTAATTTTCGGATAGTGCACTTGTAAGGTGTCAGGCAAATCCAACACCTTCCATGAAAACCCTGACATGATAAGCAAATCCAGTAGTATGTCACATAGCTCCAAATAAATCATGACATCAAATTATCCAAAGTAATACGAGTAACGAGTGAGCAAATGGAATACCACAGACTAACACAAGAATGCCTAAATGCATGTCATACCTTCCCAACGTGAGACAGACGCAGTTCCGAGGGGAGAAACGAGAACAGAAGCCGAGAGCAGAACCGTGTTAAGTTAGAAGGCCCTAAGATAAGGGACGAACACCCACGTCGCCAGCTAACCGCTAGGACCACCCCCCAGCCCATGTTGAAAGCTAGAGCCCTCCAGAAGAACAGTATAGATCATACGATAACACAAAAAGGGCCACCCCAGCCGCAAGTTTTAGTGTGAGACTTTTTCGCGTCTCTGTTACGTTGCCAACTTTAAAAACATTGCCCCACCACAAAAAGTATAACGTTTCTCATTGGATAGACAGAATTTTTGTAGGTGGAGCTTAAGGTTAACATTGACACCCTGATTGGTCAGATGAAAACACAGCCAGATAGTTTTTTTAAACCAACTTCGGTAAATTGTAGTAAGGAGAAGTTAGGAGAGTGTTGCTTCCGAGATGGTGAGGTGAGCGGAGCTGTGCTGCCCGCCGCCCCTTGACGAACACCGACAAGGTAATGAACGCACGCGATGCCACATAACAGCGCATAAAGCTTCACTCAGAACTGCAGAAGTCTCATCTGTTACACCCCCTTTTTGCGTAATACTAGTGTCGATCGTCAATTAAAGCTCATGGTGTTCACATTTGCCACTTGAAGTAAAAATCTGAAACGCGATGATTTTTCTGTTATATAGTTATTGAGAAGCCACATCAGCCACTGTAATTTATGACAAGTTAGATAAGTAATTAAAGATAATTGAGGCTCACTGTAGACCATTTTGATGGTATTCACTTTTGTGAAACTTAATTTAAACCTAGATTATAGATGTGATATGGCGTAGGTCATCCTTCGATCCATTGTAGAACTTGGAAACCCATTCAGGGAATATTCGTTTACATTTTTGTTGAACGCAGCTGGTTTTCACCATCCTGTATTAAAACATTTCCTTTTATCAACAGTGTAATTTATAAACCATGTTTTGTGAGAAGAATAAAGTTTCCAATGGTAAACTTAACTGCTTTTTCGACGTTATTTTACCAGCTAACTAAAAATAGGAAAGTCTTGAACCCCTTCCACTAAATTTAGTTAGTATTAAGATTCTTTTGCAGGGAGTGCAGTGGAGCTGACGCTGAGATCATGAAGTATTTGGTTATATCATCGCTAGTGTCACTGAACTCTTCTGAATTCGACATGTCATGTGTGGTCTGACGTCTCCTTACCAGCAACAGGTCCCAGGTTCAAACTAGTCAATTCCCTAAAAAACACGCTCAGAGCGTCGTTGCACGAAAGTGGTACGGAGACACGATATAGAACAAACAGACACCACGCAGAATGTTTAGACACTCAGTATAATGTCACTTGATGCTCTGTCCCTACCACCCATCCTAATCATCAGTGTCCCAATCTATATCCGGTAAATTGAAATCTGCACCTAAGACTATAACATGCTGAGGAAATTTATGTGAAATGTATTCCAGATTTTCACTCAGTTGTTCTGCCATTCATGCTGCTGAGTCGGGAGATGGGTAAAAGGAGCCAATTATTAACCTAGCTCGGTTGTTGAGCGTAACCTCCACCCATAATAATTCACAGGATCTATCCACTTCTATTTCACTACAGGATAAACTACTACTAACAGCGACAAACACGCCACCACCAGTTGCACGCAATCTATCCTTTCTAAACACCGTCTGTGCCTTTGTAAAAATTTCGGGTGAATTTATCTCTGGCTTCAGCCAGCTTTCAGTAACTATAACGATTTCAGCTTCGGTGCTTTCTATCAGCGCTTGAAGTTCCGGTACTTTACCAACGCAGCTTCGACAGTTTACAATTACAATACCAACTGCTGCTTGGTCCCCGCATGTCCTAACTTTGCCCCACCCCCTTTGAGGCTGTTGCCCTTTCTGTACTTGCCCGAAGCCATCTAACCTAAAAAAAAACGCCCATTCCACGCCACAAAACCCCTGCTACCCGTGTAGCCGTCTGTTGTGTGTAGTGGACTCCTGACCTATCCAGCGGAATCCGAAACCCCACCACTCTATGGCGCAAGTCGAGGAATCTGCAGCCCACACGGTCGCAGAACCATCTCAGCCTCTGATTCAGACCCTCCACTCGGCTCTGTACCAAAGATCCGCAATCAGTCCTGACGACGATGCTGCGGATGGTGAGCTCTGCTCTCATCCCGCTAGCGAGACTGACAGTCTTCACCAAATCAGATGCTCTGTCCCGCCGCCGGAAGCCGGAGAGGATTTCCTCCGATCCATAGCGACACACATCATTGGTGCCGACATGAGCGACCACCTGCAGATGGATCTCAGAAAGTGTGCATTTCATGAACCGTGTTTATTGGACTTATTTTTCTTCTTTAGATGAGCACTGCCATTTCCCAAACACTGTATAAAAAGGAGTTCAGTGAAGTTATTTTCTTTACTCACATAAGAGCACGGGACAGGAAATGCTGGGGAGATATACAGTCTGTCTGCAAAATGAAAAGTGAGTACTGCTTGTGGTGTGGGAATTTGCCTTTCTCGGAAGAACGTTACAGCTGCCATGCGGGATAACAACAATCAATTTCCTCTCTACAAGGGTAGAACAATATGCAGAGACTTACATAGAGTTTTGCTCTATACGTTTCTAGTGTTTCTATTGTTAGTAACTCAGATTTGTATTCCATGTAGTGTTGATGCACTTAGTGGAAAGGGAAAACGCCTTGGACATGTCTGCACAGTGCGTCTCGAGTGATTCATAAAGTGCGCTGTGGAGGGTCGATATAACTTTGTGAAACAGCTTGTAGTTGCGTCTTGTGACGTAGTGGGGTAGGTGGAGTGGGGAATAACCTTCTCGCTCTTCAGTTTGCAGACCTGTGTACGAGGGAAGTGCATGTTCACAATCCGGCAACCAAAGTTCACTCGTGCTTCCAAACCCCACACTCGTCCCCTCCAACCTGTTACACCCTAAGAACACAATTTATGGCTTAAAACGGCTCTAAACTCTTAGATGTGAACATACATTTAATATTTATTTGTAATCCACTTCATTTAACAGTAAACATTTTTATACCATTACAACACTTGTTGTTAATAATCTGCGATTTTTCCATCAACTACAACGCGAAAACCATTAGTTCTTGGGAAAAAATGGTTAGGACCTTTTTGTAGAAAATGTAACGTAGATTATTTTTTTCACTGCGAAAAATTTTCGCTAGAAGCCATGATCACCACCCCAACGCTCACATCCCATAGTTGGAGATTTTTAGTATGTTGTTCATGACACCCCCCCCCCCCAACCCCCTCACTACAGAAAAATTTGTGGCGACACTAATTTTTTCCGCTATTCGCCCTTTTTCGCTATTTAGCTGGTCTATAAGACACTGATGTGTTTGAGGGCTGCATCGGTTTTACTAGATCAAATGGTTCAAATGGCTCTGAGCACTATGGGACTTAACTTCTGAAGTCATCAGTCCCCAGAACTTAGAACTACTTAAACCTAACTAACCTAAGGACATCACACACATTCATGCCCGAAGCAGGATTTGAACCTGCGACAGTAGCGGTCGTGCAGTTCCGGACTGCTCGGCCACACCAGCCGGCTTTACTAGGTTGCTTAACAGTAGAGAAACTACACTGTTGTTATATTTATAGGGAGATGCCTCCCACGGAATTCATTATTTGTACATAAAGGCCTTACTACAGTACTATCTCAGTTTTTTTCTTTGTTGTATTTCAGTTCCCCATATGGGGTGGGCTGGCAGCAGCATAGGCGCCGCTCTTCAGCCGAGAGACAGACATTAATTACAGAACATGGAGACAGTTAAAAAACAACAGAAAGGAGGAAATACGTCGAAACAGACATATAAAAGGAGAAAAATTATAGGAGACAGCGTAAGAAAAGGGGGTGACTGTAAAATGGTGATAAAAATCTAAAAGCTGTACACACAAAACCACACACTGTGACGATTAAAAGAAACACAAGGCGAGGTATGGCTGGAGCATAAGAGTAGGGATGGACTGCGTAGCACATAACAATCACTGACAGTAACACTACGTACAAGTCCAGCAAACAATTAAAATCACAACTCTTGACGTCACGGGAGAACGGCACCAAACACAACACTGACGTGGCACACCGATAACGATGAGCCAACTGAGAGGAAGGGAAGGATGGAGGAAAAGGGAGCTGGGGGGGGGGGGGCGGCGGCGGCGAGCCTAAGGGGGCACGGTAGGGAAGGATGTGGGAGGGAAGCAGTCGTGAAGAGTGGGGGGAGAGGAAAATCCGCCCTGGGAGGAGGAGGGGAGAGGTATCTCAGGTTAAGTTCTTTATTTTTACTTACATCTAAGGCGTTATTCTTTTAGTGTCACCAACTCTGGCTTCCCTTCATATCGAGTAGGTATACTGAAACAGACGTAACTCTTGAAACGTCCCCTTTTGAAAAATTATACATGACTGTGCGTAAACTGACACACAATATATTTTTTTTAGCGCAACGCAATCTGACTTTCAGAAATCCCTACAAAAGAATGGCCCTGACTAACATTAACCTATACCTTTCACAAATCACTTACCTCACAAAAATCTTCGTTACTCAAGCTACTGCAATACAGCGAGCGCCACTACTGTCAGCTAAATAAAAGATTCAAACTATGGAAGGCACTAACTACTGATAGGCATAGTTAGCAAATGAAAGATTTTGATAGAGAAGAAACAATGTATTTACCTTAATAGTGTTCAAAGGTCATAATATACATAGCAGTTCATGACATCCAGTCTTACAAATTTCAAAACTACACCATTTCTCTCCCCACATCCACCACTGCTGGCGGCTCACCTCCAACTGCGCAACGCTACAATGGCAGACAGCAATGCAAACTAGCCACAGACTGCACACAGCACAGCCAGTCATTTTTCATACAGAGCGCTACGTGGCGTTACCAATAAGAAAACCTAAACGTGGCGTTACCGAAAAGAAAACCTAAACAGCCTACTTACATAGCCCCCATGTTCCCCACAAAAAAATTTACAAATTGTTTTGGGCAGTGGCCAGTAACGATTTGATAAAATTTTTCATAATTACAATAACGAAGATATCAAATGCACACACTTATTGATACAATGTTGGTCAAAAGCTAACATTTTCTCACAGTCCATAAAGACAGTCCTGATCGTTTATCACAGTAAAATAGTAGTGTTTTTCTCAAAGTCTGAGCAGTAGAAGAAAATGCACACGGAAGTAATAGATTTTCATGCAGTCTTGAAGTAGTGTTGTCCTTCCAACGAAAAGACAGTGCTGACTCTTGACATGCAGACAGGTAATGGGCCACAACAGAGCAAACCCACAACAGTCATTCGAAGTTTTGAAGACCATTGGTAGGTAGGTCATCACAGAGCAGACCCACTGTAGTCCTGGTAGAGATTATGGTATTGGTGGGCCACCAGAGGTGCAGACCCACTGCAGTCCTTGTAGAAATAATGGTACTGGTGAGTCAGCAAAGGTGTAGATCCACTGTAGTCCTTGTATAAATAATGGTATTAGTGGGTCATCAAAGATGCAGACCCACTGTAGCCCTTCTAGAGACGGCCAGCAGCCATCTCTTGCGACTGTGCAGGTGCACAATCACCATCGAGGAGGCTTGCAGAGAATATAGCAAGTCCATCAACCACCATTTGTGCACTCACAAAGTTTTTGGAACTGTCCTTAGAACCAGCAATGCTGTTATCCAGTCCCGTTGCTGAATTATTAACATGTGCAAACACTAACAGTCCCTACTTCTCACATATTGTCCATATATTATGGCCAACAGAAACGTGTACAGTGAAATGTAACTTACAAGTTAATAATATGATGAACTGGTGTCAATTACAATTTTATAACATAAGAATACAATTGCAAAGGTACAAAATACATCATTAAAGAACATAACAATACAGATAACATTTTTAGTAAAACAGGCTTTACAAAAGAATAGAAACAACCATGTACATCAGTGTTACAAGAATTATGACATAAGTACATACATAAAAGATCAGAATAACTTTTGAAACATCAGCTTCACACATGAGCAACAAAACAGAAAAAATAATGTCTAAACATCTCTACAAAGTAAATAACATAGTATTAGAAAAATTCTACATCTCTTATCAGATAAACACATAAAGACAGGAAAAACACAAATACACAAGAGTGCACAAACACATACCAGAATAACACAGGAGGAAGGTCAGGGTTTGTTTTACTGCAGTATCTTGCAAACAAAACTTTCTCTACCTCTTGGAGATCTTCCTTCGTTCTTCATTATTTCAAAAAGTGCTATCTATACCTGCTTTCTGTACTTTTTTCGTAAAACTTCTCAATGCATTTCTTCCAATTCATTGCAACTCATTCTCTCATATAGTCTACCCTGTCTTAAGCTAACTTAAATCAACTGAGCTCAGATGCTAAACTAAGGGACGAGGCAAAGTAGCAGAATAAAACAATCAATACAAACAGTAATGAAAAAAATGGAAATTGTCAAAGCAAGCTGCAATAAATCTAAATTACCAAGCAATGAAACATTACAACTAATATGAGCCAATGTGCAGCAACAAGAAAAATAAATCAGTAGTAAAACTAGCTTGAGTAATACAAAGTGAAATTTAGTAGCACTATGCCTGGCAAACAGCAGCAGCAAATGCAATAACTTATATCTAAACATGACAAAGCTCAATCAGAAAAAATATTACACTAAAGATGGCCATGTCTAATACCTATGTCACATCTTAATACTAGAGTGATGCATCATGATAAGTTACTGTAGCAGACAAGTTACCAAATCGTTTAAAAAATTATTTATGCAGTTCCTGTGAAGGGAAATGTCTATTTGTGCTCTCTTTTCTAGGAAAGTACATCATAAATGTATTCTTTCCTGGGTGTGTAGACAGAAAATAGTGATATTAGTACATCTATTAAATTTTATAATAACCAATGCTGCAGTGCAACTAGAAACTAGATATTAAACGAAATGAGCAAATATATATAGCTTATATAGAGCAATGCATGAAACGTCATTCACTAGGCAAATGGCATCTCCAAAGGCAAAGGAATCTCTCAACTAGAAAGACAATAAATGTAAAATGTTTCTCATTTCATTAGGCATTTCAGTGAATATCATAAATTAAGAGCTCCACAGTGTAATCATATGTTTTCAAGTTTGAGTGTGTCGTTTTTGCGATGCTTTCTACAAAGGAATGTTAATAGCGAGGATAATGGCCTCTTTCTTTTTTCTCCACCTGTGCCTCTGAAAGGTACACTAATGCTTTTTTTCCAGGCGACTTGCACAGCTGGGTGCCCACGACGCATTACGTGCAGGTGGTCACTTAACTTTCTTATCGAAATATTTACGACACCAGTTTGCACTACAGTGACAGTCTCATATAAAAATTTCACAGTTCCAGAATTTGCGTTGCAAATCTGTAGAAACAAAATCCTATAAATATAACAGTGTCCAAAAAATAATCGTCGGCATTGTGATACATTCACGCATTTACATACATTTAATAACTCTTAAAGTACGATTCTTGGTTTCCAACATACTTTTTCACAAGTCAGAGTCCCTAACCACTACTCATTATTCCTTACCCAATTACACATATACATATTCATCGACACTTCTTCAATATTTCATCGTAATAAATACGTAGCATAATCAAATTCCTCATATAGCATCAGCTTATTGATCATAAACATACCACAGCAGCGTAATACACCTCGTCACCATAACATCATAAAACCCCAGCCAATTCTCAAAAAAGGCGTAGCTTTCTGCAATAATGTCAAAAAATAAAAAAATTCTCTGCTCATATCAGTAGTGTCATCTACCTCCAACGTACTTGAAAAATCGTGACCCCATACCAAATACATCATTCAAAGCTCTCATAGTATCACAATGGTTCCGAGAAAATATAAACAGTTCACAAAGTACAGACAAAATACAATTTCATAAGTGTGAAGTTATCCAACGGTGTAATTACGTAAACATCTGTCACTGATGTAGTAAAATAAATGTTTGTCTCTCTCAGTTAAATGATCAGGTAGCTGTGTATTTTGTGTTGGAGAAACATGGTACCGATGTGTAAAGTTGTATAAGCAAATACCATATTAGCTAGGGCTCCTTGTGCTTGCCACACACATGGTACACAAAGTAAGTGTGTACCCCCCTGAGGATTAATGTAATTATTCCCTCAAGTGTTACAGATTACAGCAATGGAGTGAAATGTATCACGGAAAACCTTTGTATCATTGTACTTCAAATATCTTTAAAAATAAATGATTTAAGTACAAAATTGATCACTCAAATACGTGTCCTGTAGCGCTAAATGTGCGTCTTGCTCTAAGATAATCTCTGTGGAAGTGTCGTAGTTATTTTCCTCCGAAAGCTAAGTTCTGCAGAAGCCAATGTACTTACCTCATGATAAACAAAAGTGAAATGCTTTGCGTATAGATATCGTAGTTATTACGTACAGTACTGTGATCAAGAAAGTACTACACTGTAACGTATTGTTGTTCATAAAAAAAAGGGCTGTCTTATTGTAGCTATACCACAAAGTTACTATTAAACATGTTTTACTTTCCAGAAGAATTCAGAAAAAATGTGCAGATATAAAGCAGATACAGCACAAAAGCAACAATGTAAATTGTGTCACACATTAGTAGCGTCGTGATATAATTGTGTAGCTGTCAAAGAAACCAAGTGCTAAGTCATCTTTAATCCCACAGAAAGTACTTCAAATAAAGAATGTCTTTTCAAGTAAACCAAATAGTTGCATGAAAATCTCATTAGCAGTGCCGGTATATGTTCTAAGTATGTGAGCCTTATAGTTATTACGTGATCGTGCAACTAACAAGCAAGAATGTACAAATAACAACACTGTGTCATCTGTTCACTATAACAATGCATTCGTAATTTCTGTTTAAATAAGTTCTCTTGGTTCTTGACTGGATATTTAACTTCAAACATTGTTGCATGTTAACAGATTCTATGTGTGACAAAGCATACTAGCAATGTAAAGTGAAAAGTTATATGGCAAAGAAAGTTAAAAAGCAGATTATCTTTCAATAAAGGGTTTTACATGTGAAATGTGGTGCAATCCTTTACTCTTCCTAGTACGCAGAGTTTCAACTTCAATGCAATTATCATGCGGTATACGTCGGTAAAGAATACTGGAATTTTTCTCAATATTAGCGTCTATGTTATTTTTCTCTGAGCCAGCCGGCGCACGTGGCTACCTTCGGTGCGAGTCATTGTCTGCTAACTCTTTGTTGGCGAGCGTCGTTATTGGGATTTGGAGACCTAACTTCTACAAATTCACCTTGTCGAGAGGGCCCTGCTCTGTTTGAATCCCGCCAGTTCTGATGCAATTCAGCTCTGTCGTTAGGATCATATCGTCTGTCGTCATGTCGGTAGATTCCATAGTTTCTTTCTTGTCGGTCACGTGGTGGAGAATTTCTCCCTGAATCGTAACTGCGCGCTGGACCGTTGCGTCTACAGTTATTGTGTCGCCCTTGATAATAATTATTTTGGTTCCCAAATCGTCTGTTTCTCTGATTGTCTCTGTGATAGTCACTACCGCGGAGAGGTGATCTTTCCCTGTAATTATTACTACTCTGCCAACGGTTGTCATACGGATGGTGTCTGTTTTGGTCACGATTTGTGTTGTGAGAATAGCCTTGTCATGCCCAGTTATTATTTCTTTCATCGCGGAATTGCGACGGATGTGACCTGTAATTCTTGTGTTCCTGTTTTCGCGTTCCGCGATTGTCAGTGTCAATTTCTAATTCTTGTAAGAGTCCCTGAAAAGCTTCAATGTCGTCTTTGCAACGTCCTGCCAAAATAATATGTCGTAAATGTTCAGGTAATTTGATTAAGCAAATGCGGATGAGTTCTGAGGGGCTGTATGGGTTTGACAGGTACTGATTCTTGTGCAACATGTCTTCAAAATATTTCACAAGACTGGAAAATGCAGATTATTCGAAATGTTTCATCATTATGATGCTATGTTTTACTCGGACTTGTGTAGCTTGAGACCAATATGCTGAGAGGAAGGCATGGTAAAATTCTCCTTCACTGTGGCAATCGTGAATGACCAATCGCATTCTTACAGCTGGTTCATTCTCTAAGTAGCCACACACAAATTCTAATCTGTGCTCTAATGACCAGTTGGGAGGAAAACAATGAGAGAATTGATGGAGCCACGCTTATGGATGAATGTCGTTGCCAGAATTCTTAAATGTTTTAAATTTACGTGTAGTAATGAACAGCTTACAGTCAAAATCATCATGTCGGCGAGTCGCATATCGGTCATTGTTACGTCGTTTCGGCGGTTCCATTTCAAAATTCGGTGTACCTTGCCAATTTCTTTCATAATTTCCGAAGTGCCCTGAGTTATTATTTTGTGGCTGTTCCGTATTTCTATGTCCCTCTTCCCGTATTGGAGCGCGAGTGGCCTCTGAAATATGTATTACCTGTGTCAGCTGATCTTGTACTTCCAGGATTTCTCTTTGGTGTTGCGTATTAATTTGATTCTGATTTTGTTTGAATTTCCTAATTTGTTCGCACTCTTCTGTGTCATTAAAGACTACCGGTTTTGTGTCATTCAGATTATCATCTACCTTCGTAGATAAATTATTTAGCTGATCCGAAAGTTCAACTACTTTCTCTGATAATGAACTAATTTCCTCCATGTGTCTTTCTACTGTGTCTTTTAAGTTTTCCTGAGTTTTTGCAAGTTGCGTAACCGAATCGGTAGATGCAACTGAGTCAATTTTAGCTTGCAAGGTCTCATTATTTTCATGAACAATAGTTTGCAGTTCTTTTATGGCTGCTTCGTGATTCTGTAATGCATTTTCATGACGCGAAAAAATAGGTTGGAAATGCTCACAAATTTGTGTTTTTACGTCATTACAGACTTTTTGACATTTCGATTCTATTTTATGTAACTCAGTAGTTAAATCTTCACGTGATTGTTCAAGTGTGGTGTGAAGATTTTGTTCCATTGCGTCAAACTGTTGCTGTGTTTGTCTCTGGTGTTGTTCCACTGTGTCTAACTTTTGAAGATTTTGTTCCATTGTGTCTAACTTTTGAAGCTTTTGCTGTGTTTGTCCCATTTGTTGTATTAATTGTAATAACAATGCACTGGTGTCTGAAACAGGTTCCTCAGTGCTTTTCGGCAGTGAATTTGCACCGGCAACATTCATATTTTGACGAGCACAAAATGTCTTGACTTATTTGAGAAAACGGTGAGTACCCAAAACCTACAGTATTTGTGAGATTTGCGTCCTGTCCTTACGGATTCCTAAGGCAAACCGTTGCCGACCGATCGATCGATAATGCTTCCCTGTTCACTAATTGTTTCACTGCCTACACCATTATTTGCAGCCCGCTCCATTTCCCTATGAACAATTACCAAATTACTACTTTGAACATTAGTTAATTCATTACACGGTGGCGCTGATAAGCTACGCTCGTCGTCACTATCATTTCTCAGTTTACTTTGGAGCCTAGTGTTACGTTTTTCACACGCCATTATTGTCACAATATTTCACACGACAACACAGAAAAGCACAATTTGAAGAGCAAAAATAAGAGACCACATTAACATAGCACTGAAAATAATGTCTCGTTAATTGCAAGCGCAGCTGCGAAATACTTGGTGCAAATCTACATGCATGCCACAACTGTTTTACTGTACAAGAATGAAAAACTACACTACAAAGGAAATTCTCTCTACAATTACGCGCTAGCAATAAACAAAACCTACACTAATTACACAAACTACAAGAAAAAATCAGATTCCAGTGAGGTATCCTCGGCTAAGGGTCGACATATGAAACGTCCCCTTTGAGCAATTATACATGACTGTGCTTAAACTGACACACAAAATTTTTTTTTTAACGCAACGCAATCTGACTTTCAGAAATCCCTACAAAGGAATGGCCCTGACTAACATTAACCTATACCTTTCACAAATCACTTACCTCACAAAAATCTTCGTTACTCAAGCTACTGCAATACAGCGAGCGCCACTACTGTCAGCTAAATAAAAGATTCAAACTACGGAAGGCACTAACTACTGATAGGCATAGTTAGCAAATGAAAGATTTTGATAGAGAAGAAACAATGTATTTACCTTAATAGTGTTCAAAGGTCATAATATACATAGCAGTTCATGACATCCAGTCTTACAAATTTCAAAACTCCGCCATTTCTCTCCCCACATGCACCACTGCTGGCGGCTCACCTCCAACTGCGCAACGCTACGCGCTGTTAACAGCCAACTGCCCAACGCTACAATGGCAGACAACAATGCAAACTAGCCACAGACTGCACACAGCACAGCCAGTCATTTTTCATACAGAGCGCTATGTGGCGTTACCAATAAGAAAACCTAAACGTGGCGTTACCAAAAAGAAAACCTAAACAGCCTACTTACACTCTCAATATCGTCTGTTATGTATGAAATGATAGCTACACGAGGGTCATTCAATAAGTAATGCAACTTTTTTTTTTCGGCCAATTTGGGTTGAAAATATTCGGAATTTGTTGTGGGGCCCGTATAGTTTCATGAAGTTCCGATAGGCGGCGGTGCTATACGTAGTCTCCAAAATGGCGTCTGTAGCGAAGGTGCGTTCTAAGCAGAGAGGTGTCACTGAGTTTCTTTTGGCGGATACCAGAGCATTGCAGATATTCATAGGAACTTGAACGTCTGTAGAGACATGGCAGTGAACAAAAGCACGGTGAGTTGCGACGATAACTTACTGCTGAGTATAGTTGCTCTTCTAAACAATATCCCGTACGAGCAAACCAGCTGCATCTTTACCTGTGATTACTTGTACTTTAGGTACCTGGGCTATGCACGGCACGCTTCAGTCCGGAACCGCGCTCCTGCTATGGTCGCAGGTTCGAATCCTGCCTCGGGCATGGATGTGTGTGATGTCCTTAGGTTTAAATAGTCCTAAGTCTAGGGGACTGGTGACCTCAGAAGTTAAGTCCCATAGTGCTTGGAGCCATTTGAACCACTTTTTATACACGGTACTGTTTAGAAAGAATAACTCGATGTAGTCATAGGGTCAAGTCGCGCATGTCTGCTTTCATGCTCCGCAGTTAATTCGCTGTAAATAATAACCTGTAGAAGTGATCCTACTGTCAAATAGTTTATGCATTGGCAAAAACGGCAAGTTAATAAAATACACAGAAATACAAAATAAAAGTTAAATGAATAATTTTAATAGTAAGGGTTCTATTCTAACGTCGGTAACTGATGTAGATGACAGACAATTATGTTGAATAATGTTTATTCAAGAAAGGACATTTCAAAATGGCTCTAAGCAATATGGGACATAACATCTGAGGTCATCAGTCCCCTACACTCAGAACTACTTAAACCTAACTAACCTAAGGACATTACAGACATCCATGCCCGAGGCAGGATTCGAACCTGCAACTGTAGCAGCAGCGTGGTTCCAGACTGAAGCGCCTAGAACCGCCCGGCCACAGCGGCCGGCAAAGGACATTTTAAATAAACAGGATGTAGTCCTACGATATTTAATTAAAATGTAGACAGAAAATTCCCTTATCAAATGCTGTAAAATTACGCTGAGAACGTTACGAGAATTGTCGCAAATTCTCGCAAATTAAATTGTAATCAAAGATACACGAAAACGAATTCCATTTTGTAATCACAATACACTAAATATTCACCAGCTCAAAACAGTTCTGAGTTCAACTAGGTGGTTTACATAACACCACATGCGATACAAAGAAGAACTCATACACTCTCTGCAGTTTCATAATAGAAGCGGAAAAAGTCCTACTCTGAAGCATATTCAAATCTCTCGAAATACAGAGTGTCTTCGGAAATTAAAGTATGGTAATGACTCTTCACCGCCCAAACAGAATCAAACACCCACACGACCTAATCTCCTACGTTACCACTGGTCAATCTACAGACGTGAGCTGATTCAACAGTTTCCCGGACTAAACTAATAAATTACAACAATGTTTAAATAAAGAAATGTTATGAATATTTGGCCACACTCAGATCATTCACAACAATGATAAATAAAGGTTTGTTCACAAATAAATAAGCTAGTGTTCTTGTGCAAGTATGCTCACGTTAAATGACAACGAACTGTCGTTAAATTTTGTTTAAACTATTATTTATGCTTTCTTGACCAAAGCGTCTTTTGGTTCTCTTTTCAAATGTGGTGTTGGCTAACACATGTGACTGACCACTTTTAAATTAGCACAGTTTTTTAAATAACAGTTGCAATCACACTTGAATAAAGTCACTGGCAAAATAGCAAACTATTCAGTAAATAAATACACATGTATGACAAAATATGATCTATATATGCAGTATTCATTTGCTGTGTTATTGTGGAGGATACAGTGTCCTGACAAACATTTGCGTAATGAATCGAGAAATAAAGTAAAGATTCGTAGCTTTCAGCAATGATAGCTACAGTGCAATGCTATCATCTGAGATGATGTATGTTGAAATCTCATGAAGCATTTAAAGTTACCAACTTATCGGTCCATTGTGAAAATATTCTACATCTAGATTTGTACTCCGCAAGCCACCCAACGGTGTGTGACGGAGGGCACTTTACGTGCCACTGTCATTACCTCCCTTTACTGTTCCAGTCGCGTATGGTTCGCGGGAAGATCGACTGCCGGAAAGCCTCCGTGCGCGCTCGAAACCCTCTAATTTTACATTCGTGATCTCCTCGGGAGGTATAAGTAGGGGGAAGCATCCAGAAACGCACCCTCTCGAAACCTGGACAGCAAGCTACACCGCGGTGCAGAGCGCCTCTCTTGCAGAGTCTGCCACTTGAGTTTGCTAAACATCTCCGTAACGCTATCACGCTTACCAAATAACCCTGTGACGAAACGCGCCGCTCTTCTTTGGATCAAGATCACTATAAATTATCACTATAAATTATCACTATAAATTATTAACTTTTGTCTTTTTAAAGATATTAAATTATTTTGGTGTCATTCGATGCGTCTCAATTTTCTGCGATCGCCAATGTCTTAAGATTGCATTAATATTTGATTGTAACTTATTATAGACTCTTGAAGACATGTAAGAAGCCATATTTCACCTTACCTGGCACTCCACCATTTGTTGGAGAACTGTCTACTGCACAAAGACCATGCGACCTACAGCCATCCAAATTCCCAGCTTTGGGATTTACCTGTTTCTGTCGACGCTACTCCTCCCTGCACCTGGCTGGACTGGCCGGTACCCAACACGAAGTGTCCCCGGTCCTGAGGCCGCACAGATAGTCCTCATCCGCACAAGCAAACTTCGTCCACTAAATACCAGTCCTAGGTGTACGAATAACTCTCCTACATACTCGTGACGTTACAGAGTCGCTGGGCGAGGCGTCTGCCATTATCGCAACAAGGTCGCGCAAACATGTCCGATCTCCCGCATGCCATCCGACCGCGCAGGAGGATGCTAAGTTCACCGGACTTGGATACGATGTGACGTCATTATGACGTATACACGCTACATCGAAAACGATAGAAACCGTATATCGACTATTCGACTTTTGTGAACTTTCGAGAGGTTATGACAGGGTAGCGCTGTGCTCTGCGCCATTCGCTTGTGAACAGTAGACTCCAAAGCTGAACTGAGTATATGATGACCAAACACATTGGTTCTCCGAGTAAGAGACCTTTACTGGTGCCATCTTCTGCAAGCTGCATCCAGCAAAAGTAACGAGACTTCTGCATAGTTTAAGGTATCCGCTCATGTTGTGATGCAATTCGTACTTTGCATAATCTTGTCTAGCAAATTATACTGCTGACATAAACCACGTTGACATGGCCAGGTACATGCTAAAACTATTGTGGTTGTATACATGACATAATATACAGTACGTCTGGTTTATCATACCACCATGGAATGCTTTGACAGTGCATTCAATCATTTCATACGTCAGTCAGTACTAGACACTGACCTTTAGTTAAGATTACAATGAGAAATCCACTTACCCTCCTATTTCATCTCCGGTCGACGATTTTCCTTCAACAATGCCTCATATTTTTCTTTTTAAGTTCGAAATTCAATCATTCTACACACCAGTCATTACTGGACACTAAGGTACCCGTCACTACGGTCCGAGTGTAAAATTACTTGGAATTATGGTTGATAAAAGACTATCTCGGGATGGACATATAAATTACTTAGCTAACGAACTTGCACGAGTTCTCTTTCAGCTATATAAATTAAGAAAAAAAAGTCAGCAAGAGTATGCTGCTACAATCTAATATGTACTGACAAGACCAATTGTATGAAACCATACTAAAATGTTGATGATAAATAAATATTATTTTCGGCGTAAGCATTCAATACAACAATCACACAATCTATTCTGGTCGGGACATAAGAAGACTTCACTTTTTTACGAAACGTGTTGTCCGTGGTGTTTTCAAGGCCACGGTCGGGAATATTTCTATTAATATCCAGCTCTTTTACTTTTATTTTGGAGAAATACGAAATACATATACGCTGCCACACTGAGCTGTTTTCAGAATCGCACGTGTCAAAACAAACAACTAGCTGACGACAGTTTAGAATCTCGAACGTTTGTGAAAGTCGATATGTGTGTTAATCGACTAAAGCGTATATACGTCATAATGACGTCACATCATATCCAGGTTGGGTGAACTTAGCATCCTCCGACCGCACACAGCTGTGACTACTCCTGCTATGTTTGAACGTGCATACACTTCGAGGTGGTTGACGGATCACAAACAAACACATCGCAGTTAAATTGGACGTCTCTATTAATAGTGCTGACACACTCGTCCATCAGTTGGGATACTCAAAGGTGTGTGTCTATTGGACTCCTCGCAGCGTCACAGATCATAAAGGGCAACGAAGGACTCCGCAGGATGATATAGAGGTTACTGATGCAGCGAGACATTGGCACAGACGTCGACCAGTAGGATGGTATCATACCATTACACAGGCCCTCACAGCAAGCTGGCGTAGGGCCGTCACATTGAACGGAGATTATGTTGAAAAGGAAAGCTTGTAGCCGAAAGAGTAGGGAATAGTATGGTGTACTGTAATGCTGAATAAAACCAACCTGCCTTCAGAAAAAAGTGTATTGCTGAATGCTCATCGTACCTACATGTACTCGTATAACGAAGTGTGGGTAGGGCCTAACGTCCCGTCAACGACAAGTTCATTAGACATGGAGAGCAAGCGTGTTTGGGGGAAGCATGAGGAAGAAAACTGCTCTTGTCCTTTCCAACGTGGAACATTCCCGCTTCACTCCTGCAGTTTCATGAAGTGGTGGCGTTCACCTAGGCTTCAAAATGGCGTCTGTAAGGGAGGTGCATTCTGGGCAGAGACTGCCATTGACTTTGTTTTGATGGAAAACGCAGATATTCGTAGGTGCTTGCAGAAAGTCTAGAGAGACCTGGCAGTTAACAAAAGCACGGCGAGACGTTGGGCGAGGCATCTGCCATCATCGTAACAAGGTCGCGCAAACCTGTCCGATCTCCTGCAAGCCACACAGCTGTGATTCCTGCAATGTTGGAACTAGCGTACAAATCGAGGTGATTGACGGATCACAATCAAGCACTTCGCTGTTCAATTGGACGTCTCTGTTGGTATTGCTAACACACTTGTCCATCAGCTGGGGTGCTCAAAGGTGTGTGCCCATTTGGCTCCTCGCAGCGTAACAGAAGATCATGAAGAGCAACGAAGGACAATCCCCCTGAAGGATGGGTTGGGCTGTTTGGGGGAAGGAGACCAGACAGCGAGGTCATCGGTCTCATCGGATTAGGGAAGGACGGGGAAGGAAGTCGACCGTGCCCTTTATAAGGAGCTACCCCGGCATTTGCTTGGAGCGATTTATGGAAATCACGGAAAACCTGAATCAGGATGGCCGGACGCGGGATTGAACCGTCGTCCTCCCGACTGAAGGATGCACTCCGCAGGAAGCAGTACGCGGATGATACAGAAGTTACTGATGCAACAAAATGTTGGCTTTGATGTCGAACAGTAGAGGGGTACCATGTGAACATACAGGCCTCCCAGTAAGGTGCCGTAAGGCAGTCGCACTGAAAGGAGATTACGTTGAAAAAATAGGGTTTTGTAGCCAATAATACGGTGTATTGGAATCTTGAATGAAACCAGTCTGTTTTCAGCAGAGAAATGTCTTGCGTACGTATCGAACGCCCCTCGTATTTTAGAAGCGCACAGATTTGAATTGAACTGATATATTATTACTGAAACATTTCTAAACTATAAACAACTGTTATAGGTAACCGACAATGACGAAATGTCTGTTAGCAATAGACGAAACTCATTTGACGAGGCCACGATTATCCTCCTTCTCCAACCTTGCCCAGTCAGAGCATATTCTCAGTCGCAGATGGTAGTATTACATATTTATTCTCTCCATGTCTTTTTTTTCACACCGCTGGTCGTAATGTGCGTATGTTAAAAAAAAGCTATGTTGCTCCATGCGTTGGATTCTTCGTTTAACAGTAGATACACTTATACTGAGCCATATTTAGCAATTATAGGCAGGATGATGATAAGGACATGCTACTCTTATCAGGGCCATGCCTAGTAAAGCACCGTGGTATTCAAACTAACATGCGGCTTCATCTTTGGTTTAATTTGTAGACATGGAAGTCTTGGGGCCCTGCTTGTGGTAATTACGCTTAATCTGTTGCTCTGGTTTGGGATTTGTCTTGGATTAACATGAATTATGTATTCCAGATTCGATCGCTGCGTAAACTTGGTTCGAGAAACAGCGTCAGGTTAATAAAAGGTATGGGTCCCACAAAACTGAAGGAAATTAGAGCAAAGCAATCATGAAGAGAAGAAACGCTAGAGTTTAATTCCCGTAAATATGGAAGTCACTAGAGACGGAACACATGTTCACTTTGAAATGGATGGGAGAAAGGAATCTGTCGTAGCATGAAACATTTTGGTGTTCGCCTGAAATGAAACGGAGGGAATCTTTATGAGGATGTCAGGACGGGAGTCTGAAGCTCGTTCACCGCGAATGGGAGAGCAGTGAATTAATAATTCGCCACATCTTTCCCAAAGAAGGAAAGAAGATTAGGGATTAACGTCCTGTCGACAGCGAGATTATCAGAGACGGAGCAAAAGCTCGACTTGGGGTTGTATTGGGGAGGAAAGCGGCCACACCCTTTCAAAAGAACCATACTAGCGATTTAGGGAAATCACCAAAAATCTAAAGCTGGCTGGGGTTTTGAGCCATCGTCTTTCCGGATTCGAGTCCTGTGTGCTAACCACTGCGCCATTTTTTTTTTGTTCTACTAAAATCTTTTACGGTACTGAAATACAATGAAACACCGTTTTACAACTGTGGGTGCATGTCTTAACAATCGTCGTTGTATCCTTCAAACTATTTACCTTACGCAAGGAATTAATTTAGCGAGCGCAGGCATCGCCTGCAGGTGGAACAGCGACTGCAGGAAATGAAACTGTGAGCAGCCACAAGTCACATACAACCTTCGTTTATTACAAAATCTTTCACTCGTCAGACGCAAGTGTCTTATTAATTTAGTAGCCAACGGCCGCACGTTAAATGTTTCTGGCTGTGTATAGTGCTGACGTCTGAAATAAAATAATAAAAGGTATGCAGCAATTTGCTACTAAATCTTTCAAAATGCACTCGTCTGCCGAGGGAAATATGTTGTGATAAAGGAAAGTTGTGTGTGGGTTGCCGATGGCCCACAGTTTTATTTTATTCAATTCATAATAATAATGATAGTAAAATGGCAGACTATTACGGTGTACGTATTGTATCCACAAGACCATGACCATTTCTTTATAGCAAAGTAAGTTGCTTTTAAGTTCACTTTGCACGGCATTTTCTTTATTCCATCTTTGAACTACTTTTAGGCTTAAATTAGAGAAACTGAACAGCAGAATTGACAACTCCTAATCTTTTCCCCAAAATAAGACTTCATCGTGTAACAAGAAAGTGAAGATGTGATATTTATGTTATAATGTGAAAGATTTATACGTATTTTTTAGAGAGTTATTTGTACAAGTTTCTAAATTGTACTGTCTACATATGAAATTAAATGTGAGATGTAAAACATATCATTCTCTTTCCTTACACTTAAAAGAATTCTTAAAAGATTATAGCGAACTATGCTTTGTCTCTGTTGCAACCTCATCGGTAGTCTCAAAACAGTTTGCATTTAAGTCTATTTTCTTTTTAACTTTACATGATTTTTCCAATTGTATTTTTCAATCAGGTGATTGTGATACTTAACTTGAATGCTTACTCTTAATCGTAATTTTCCAACTATAACTTGTCTCGCGAATCACACGCAGATACTTGCACACTGACAGTCCATATCTTGCTCCAAGATGAGATTTAAGACTCCAATGTTGCAATAACAAATAGTCAATAAATTTCTGTTTGCCAGTGTCCTTGAGTTTGACGAGAAAAAATATCAAGTGTCCAACAAACCAGGCCAAAAAAAAAAGTTTCAAATGGCTCTGAGCACTATGGAACCTAACTGCCCGAGTCAGGATTCGAAC
The DNA here is from genome assembly GCF_023864345.2 of Schistocerca serialis cubense. Lineage (NCBI taxonomy): Eukaryota > Metazoa > Arthropoda > Insecta > Orthoptera > Acrididae > Schistocerca > Schistocerca serialis. The sequence goes on along the minus strand of NC_064640.1, from coordinate 913,934,865 downwards.
CTGCGAGCGCAGTGGTCGCGCGGTTCCAGACTGAAGCGCCTAGAACCGCTTGGCCACCTCGGCCGGCTACCAGGCAAAGGCATTGGGTTTACCATCGGGGAAAATTTTCCAATCTGATTGCATAACTTGGTCGACGTTTATCATAACTCTCTCGATACGTCGTCCATCCAAGCGTTGAGTGGCGCATCTAAATTGCAGATCTCAAAACGATCAATGTGATTGATATGTCCCGCACTAGAGTTTGAATGTAAGAGAGCAACGAGATGCCATCCTATGCAGTGCCATGGACGTATTGACTGCAAAGATCAGACTCCCTCTGTTTTGAAATTGATGACCCATATGAATTTTATGGTGGTAGCGAATAATCGTGAAGCGACGTCGATTCTAAATACAGTTGCTGATTTACAACTAGGCAGATGCAGCCTATCACAAAGTGTTCAGAATGTTTGAAAATCACATCGAAAATGTGCCTTTTTTACACATCTGTATCTTTCTCAGTTGTCAGAGAAACGGTATTTCAGCTATGATTTGCTCAATGTGAATATTAAATTATTTAAGCATGAATTACAATAGATTTTCATTTATGATTTTATATTTCAGATCGTCGAGTAATGCCTTCGGACGAAAAAGATGGTGAAGACAAGTTTTTCAGCGGCGACACCGAATTCGAGAAAAGGAAAATTGTCGAGACGAAAATTAAGCAGCGGAAAGGTAAGTAACTCACCTGTTTTGGCGGATAATCTCATTTTATCTGACAGAAGACGTGGCATCTAACAGAATTTATTGTGTTTTCTGAAATACTATTATGACGCATTGTACGTTCTCAGAAGAAATCAACCTTTGTTCGCGCTGCAGAAACGAGTCTTTGTGATTTGAGATTTATTAAAACTCAGATTCAGTTTCCTTTTCCCGTAACTTCCTCTTCAGCTCGAATGGACCTGAGAAGAGCGCATCTTCTACGGAGCGATAAAATTTAGGAATCATAAATGATTACTCTGGAAGTTTCGTTGAATGGAAATAATGTTGAGTTGCAAAAGTGATTGGCATCGATATCACTGCAAAGTGACTAATTAAAAAATGTTTGCTTTTATTTAGTAAATCGAGTTTCGAAACATTTTTGCAGGGTGACAATTATTAAACGATATGCAATAAAATCGTCATAACTTCTGAACGGTTTGCGTTAGGACGTTCAGACTGCACGGTTGGTCGCGGGGTATGATGGGAATTAGTAGGCGCGTTTATGGTTTTCTTTAGCGACGAAGCACACTTTCACTTGGATGAGTTCACCACTAAGCAAAACTGCCACATTTGTGGGACTGAGAAACCGCATTTCGCAATTGAGAACTCTCTTCATCCTCAACGGGTGACTGTCTGGTTTGCAATGTCCAGCCATGGAATAATCGGTGCGATATTCCTTGATGGCACGGTGACTACCGAACCGTACTTGATGGTTTCGGAACATGATTTCATCCCCATCATCCAAACTGACCCTGATTTCGACAAGATGTGCTTCATGCAAGACGGAGCACGACCCCAATGAAGCAGCAGAGTGTTTGATGTCCTGGAGGAGCACTTTGGGTACCGCATTCTGGCTCTGGGGTATCCAAAGACCACTGACATGGGCCTAAAAACGTCGAACAAAGGATATGGATGTCCGGAGAGGACCTTGTAAAGAATACTTGTATTTTCGACACAAGAAACAGTCTTTCATTGTGACGCCGAGAATTTTTCACGTTGTCTTCGTAGAGCGCTCTGGCGATAGGGGCAGTGCGTAGGAGTTCAACTCCGTCCCCTCTGGTAGTGTACAGAGATAGCGAACGTTTAAACCATTCCATACTATCGAATCTGAAATTAATCATAAACTAAAATCAGTAAATAATGGTATACACTGGTACATCAAAACAACCCGAAAATGAAAATACAACGATTTAACATTAAACAACCGGTACTTCAAGAATGTGTGTGCAAGCTGTATAGTTCACTCCTATTATCAATTCAATTATTGTGTCGTTGGGACAGGTTTTGCATAACCTAACACGCAGAAATTTGCGCGTTTGCTCATTTAACATACACTCCTGGAAATTGAAATAAGAACACCGTGAATTCATTGTCCCAGGAAGGGGAAACTTTATTGACACATTCCTGGGGTCAGATACATCACATGATCACACTGACAGAACCACAGGCACATAGACACAGGCACCAGAGCATGCACAATGTCGGCACTAGTACAGTGTATATCCACCTTTCGCAGCAATGCAGGCTGCTATTCTCCCATGGAGACGATCGTAGAGATGATGGATGTAGTCCTGTGGAACGGCTTGCCATCCCATTTCCACCTGGCGCCTCAGTTGGACCAGCGTTCGTGCTGGACGTGCAGACCGCGTGAGACGACGCTTCATCCAGTCCCAAACATGCTCAATGGGGGACAGATCCGGAGATCTTGCTGGCCAGGGTAGTTGACTTACACCTTCTAGAGCACGTTGGGTGGCACGGGATACATGCGGACGTGCATTGTCCTGTTGGAACAGCAAGTTCCCTTGCCGGTCTAGGAATGGTAGAACGATGGGTTCGATGACGGTTTGGATGTACCGTGCACTATTCAGTGTCCCCTCGACGATCACCAGTGGTGTACGGCCAGTGTAGGAGATCGCTCCCCACACCATGATGCCGGGTGTTGGCCCTGTGTGCCTCGGTCGTATGCAGTCCTGATTGTGGCGCTCACCTGCACGGCGCCAAACACGCATACGACCATCATTGGCACCAAGGCAGAAGCGACTCTCATCGCTGAAGACGACACGTCTCCATTCGTCCCTCCATTCACGCCTGTCGCGACACCACTGGAGGCGGGCTGCACGATGTTGGGACGTGAGCGGAAGACGGCCTAACGGTGTGCGGGACCGTAGCCCAGCTTCATGGAGACGGTTGCGAATGGTCCTCGCCGATACCCCAGGAGCAACAGTGTCCCTAATTTGCTGGGAAGTGGCGGTGCGGTCCCCTACGGCACTGCGTAGGATCCTACGGTCTCGGCGTGCATCCGTGCGTCGCTGCGGTCCGGTCCCAGGTCGACGGGCACGTGCTCCTTCCGCCGACCACTGGCGACAACATCGATGTACTGTGAAGACCTCACGCCCCACGTGTTGAGCAATTCGGCGCTACGTCCACCCGGCCTCCCGCATGCCCACTATACGCCCTCGCTCAAAGTCCGTCAACTGCACATACGGTTCACGTCCACGCTGTCGCGGCATGCTACCAATGTTAAAAACTGCGATGGAGCTCCGTATGCCACGGCAAGCTGGCTGACACTGACGGCGGCGGTGCACAAATGCTGCGCAGCTAGCGCCATTCGACGGCCAACACCGCGGTTCCTGGTGTGTCCGCTGTGCCGTGCGTGTGATCATTGCTTGTACAGCCCTCTCGCAGTGTCCGGAGCAAGTATGGTGGGTCTGACACACCGGTGTCAATGTGTTCTTTTTTCCATTTCCAGGAGTGTATAACTGTGCATAGATATTTTATAAATTGGTATACAAACGTTATTGTGTAAGAAGTCGTCTTTAATTACTGGTGTCATAATTTACACAGGTCTGTAATGTTTTAATGATCTTCCGCTTCGTTTCTCGTTATGAACGTTCTCACCTACTGTATTGAATGCTCACACCCATTTACAAAACCTCAAGTCACTCATTAGCTTACCCTTATAAACCTCTCATGTTTGGTTGTGAATAACGGCTGCATTATTCATTCAACGATAACGAAACGAATCATGAGACGACAATTTCGTACCTTTGGATCTTCATTAAATTCCACCGCTACTCCTACACATCTCATAATTAAATCGTAATTCTGTACGAAACTGCTTGTTCTGAATGACAGTCAATGGATGTCACTCTCTTCATGTAGAGTTATTTGCAGCAGTATGTTTAATGTGTAGTGCTGATTTTTTTTAAGCTGCTAGTACGTTAACTGCCACAAATTTGCACCCGGGATTGGGTTAACGGTTGCATTTACTGTACTTGACAAAAAAGTTGCCGATTCGGCCTCAATGAAGCGTGTACATTTCTCTTTTTATTTATTAATCACATGCAGAATGAAAACATAAACCGTCAGGATAATGGGATACAAAAGGAATAAATAATTGTTCCACAGAATGAAACTTATCCGGCAATTTACCTCAGACAAATGGAATTCTGTATGCAGCTTCGGTTTGATTAAAGTTCAGAAATGCAAAATTGTGCATTTCAAAAAACGTAAAAGCGTCGTATTCTATGACTACAGAATCAACAAGTCAGAATTGGAATTGGTCATATCGTACAAATACCACAGCGTAACACTTTCCACAGACATGAAATGGAATTATCATATAGGCTCAGTAGTAGGTAAAAATCATGCCAGACTTCGGTTTATTTGTAGATTAAAAGGTGTGGGGCGGCGAGTAGTTAAAAAAAATGTAATTGCTGTATAAATGCTTTCATGTTGAATCAGTTTCTGGCTTTTAGAATGTTGTTAATGCTGTCTTTCGCCGTTCTCAACACTGGCTCTCTATTTACTTTTTAGCACCCAGAAAGTGATTTAACAAAACGTGGAGCCAGTAATTAGAGATCCTAGTGCCCACTTCATCTGAGAATACCATTATAGCTGCAGCTTATAGCTCTGAGGAATTAGGAGATTGTCTGGGATTTCTAATCAAAAACGGTTTTCCAAAATAGTTGAGTATATTCTGAAATTCACTGATAAAAAACACAAGTATCCCTACAACCTAACTAACAGAGCAGTTCAGAGTCTAATGCGCTGATGCAACTATAAATGTCCGAATTAAATGTTAAAAAGAATGCTCGCCATAATTTGATAAAAATATTTCATCAAACGCCACACTAAATATTTGGTAGAATGTCTGTCCCGCGACAGCACATGAAAATACGACAATACGCAAACTGAAGCTAGATAATGAAAATCATCCCAGAATTAACACTTCACTTGAAATGTTTTCATGGTTCCGCGTATCTCTAGTAACTTAATACGGCACCCGAGGCTGTTTGTAGCAGTGATACCGATGCGACGCGACTCCCGACACAGATGGCGTGTCATTCAGCGTCTGGAGAGAACTGGGGCTTGCTTCCTCGCGCAGCGTTCTTATATATAAAGCCGCGGTGCGGACGGCTAAGGGAATGCCTGATCAAATCGGCTCTCCCGACTAGCCGCTGGGCTAGTAACGCACCACTTCAAGTTACATAATAATTTATAGCTTCTTTTGCTGATGGCCGATGAAGCTCTTAATTTAAACGTGCATTCAGCACGCAGGTAAGTATTGATAATAAAATTCTGACGTGGCTAAGTTAAATATTTTGGGCGAGAGAATTAATTAAATTACACTGCACGCAGTAGATTAGCTCTGAACTGGCCCTTTTGAGATCCGCTATCGCTATAATTTTATAGGTATTCAAAAGAAACTTTTCACATCTTCATAGTCATAGCGGACCTCCAACCTATTTAAATCTAAACATCCTAGCCTTATTTATTAGCCTACTTAATCTATCTTGCTTCCTTCAGTTTTGAGATGAAAACCACAAAATCATGAATTTCCACAAAAGTCTTAATTTGTGAAATCCAAAGTACTGTTTTTATTAAATCATTATGAAAGATGAATCTAAATATAAATTTTGAAGTCTCTAGCTCTTTTCTGTTGCGCCAATGATTTTTTCAGAAAAACGTCCAAATTTCGAAAATGGCTGAAGTTATCGAACTGATATTTAACACACATTAATTTAGTATTATTCCTGACATGCTAGAAAAGTTTTAGGTCATTTGCTTGATTTTTAAGGTATTGCGCAACATTTGACGTCAGAGCTAGTTACAGCAGACTGGCTGGCACACAATGGAAACTGATGTGAATTTACTACAGCGTGAGTAGGCTGCTTCCCTACAAAGGGATATACAATGAGTCAACAAAGGGGATTTCTTACAACTCAGTCGTGTGACCCATCCTAAAATGTTGCTTAAGTTTGTACGATCGGAGCCAAATAAGACTATTGCAGGGCAGCACGATTGATCAAAGGTTTGTTTGTGCCCTGGAGAGTCTCACAAAGATACTAAAGAAACTGAACTGGCAGACACTATGCAGATGCACGCAAACTATACCGAGAAAGCTTATGTAAAAAATTTCAAGAATTGGTTTTAAAAAATGACTCTAGGATTATACTAAAACTCTCTACATGTCGCTTACATAGACATGGTGAGGACAAGATTAGATTAATTACAGCACTCACGGACGCATTGTGACTGTTATTGTCCCGCATCCCATACGTGAATGGAACGGGAAGACGTCCTAATAACTGGTACAATGGAAGGTACCTTCTGCCATGCACTTCATAGTGGTCTGCAGAGAATGGATGTAGGTGCAGATGTTTTTTCACTCATCATACCGAGCAAAATGGTGCAACGGCGAGACCCTGGACTCATACCTGTATTCTAGAAGATGGCAGTGTGAATCTTCACCCTGCCATCCAGATTTAGATTTTCCGCGATTTCCCTAAGTCGCTTTAGGCAAATGCCGGGATGTTTCCTACGTAAAGCACACGGCCAATTTCTTTCCCCATCCTTCCACCAAACCCACTTGTGCTCCATGCCTAATGACATTGTCGCTGACGGGACGTTAGACCATACCAACTCTTCGTTACACGGATAACTACGATGGGCCGACCGTTGTGACCGAGCGGTTCTAGGCGCTTCAGTCTACATCTACATTTATACTCCGCAAGCCACCCAACGGTGTGTGGCGGAGAGCACTTTACGTGCTACTGTCATAACCTCCCTTTCCTGTTCCAGTCGCGTATGGTTCGCGGGAAGAACGACTGCCGGAAAGCCTCCGTGCGCGCTCGAATCTCTCTAATTTTGCATTAGTGATCTCCTCGGGAGGTATAAGTAGGGGGAAGCACTATATTCGATACCTCATCCAGAAACGCTCCCTCTCGAAACCTGGACAGCAAGCTACACCGCGATGCAGAGCGCCTCTCTTGCAGAGTCTGCCACTTGAGTTTGCTAAACATCTCCGTAACGCTATCACGCTTACCAAATAACCCTGTGACGAAACGCGCCGCTCTTCTTTGGATCTTCTCTATCTCCTCCGTCAACCCGACCCGGTACGGATCCCACACTGATGAGCAATACTCAAGTATAGGCCGAACGAGTGTTTTGCAAGCCACCTCCTTTGTTGATGGACTACATTTTCTAAGAACTCTCCCAATGAATCTAAACCTGTCACCCGCCTTACCAACAATTAATTTTATATGATTATTCCACTTAAAATCGTTCCACACGCATACTCCCAGACATTTTACAGAAGTAACTGCTACCAGTGTTTGTTCCGCTATCATATAATCATACAATAAAGGGTCCCTCTTTCTATGTATTCGCAATACATTACGTTTGTCTATATTAAGGGTCAGTTGCCACACCCTGCAACAAGTGCCTATCAGCTGCCCATCTTCCTGCATTTCGCTGCAATTTTATAATGCTGCAGCTTCTCTGTATACTACAGCATCATCCGCTAAAAGCTGCATGGAACTTCCGACACTATCTACTAGGTCATTTATATATACTGTGAAAAGCAATTGTCCCACAACACTCCCCTGTGGCACGCCAGAGGTTACTTTAACGTCTGTAGACGTCTCTCCATTGAGAACAACATGCTGTGTTCTGTTTGCTAAAAACTCTTCAATCCAGCCACACAGCTGGTCTGATATTCCGTAGGCTCTTACTTTATCAGGCGACAGTGCGGAACTATGTCGAACGCCTTCCGGAAGTCAAGGAAAATGGCATCTACCTGGGAGAGTCCGGAACCGCGCTGCTGCTACGGTCGCAGGTTCGAATCCTGCCTCGGTCATGGATGTGTGTGATGTATTTAGATTAGTTAGGTTTAAGTGGTTCTAAGTCTAGAGAACTGATGACCTCAGATGTTAAGTCCCATAGTGCTTAGAGCCATTTGAACCATTTTAACTAAGATGGGCGTTCAGTAACATAACTTTTTCTGAAAGTATGTTGGCTTTGTTCAACATTGCACTACACCATATTATTCCCTATCCTCTTTTGGCCACAAATCCTATTTTTCAACATAATGTCTATTGAATGCGACGACCTTCCCAACCTCACTGTGTGGGCCTAGTACCACTGTACTAGTCGGCGTCGGAGCCAACGTCATGCTGCATCAATAACGTCCCAGTCTTCCACGTACTGCTTCCGACAGAGTGAATCCTTCATTGGGCCAAACAGATGGAAGTCGGAACGTGCGAGATCCAGGCTGTGTAATGGATGTGGAAGAACAGTCTAACGAAGTTTTGTGAGTTCCTATCGGGTACGCTGACTTGTCAGACCTTGCGTGTCATGTAGAAGGAGAAGTTGGTTTGTATTTTTGTGACGATGAACACTCTGAAGTCGTATCTTCAGTTCCTTGAGGTTAGCACGAAACACTTCCGAGTTGGTCGTTACACCATGTGGGGGGACATCAATCAGAATAACCTATACAGAGTCCCAGAAGATCGTCGCCATGACTTCACCGGCTGAGGGCGCTGTTTTGAACGTTTTCTTCGGAGGAGAGTTGGTGTGGCACCACGCTATTGATTGCCGTTCTGTTTCCGGTTCGAAGTGATGAACCTGTGTGTCATCGTCTGTGAGGATGTTCGACAAAAAAATTGTCACCATCGACCTCGTAATGCACAAGCAATTCCGCACAGATGGTTCTTCGTTGCTCCTTGTGGTCTTTGAGTTCCCCAACTGGTGGACGAGTATATCAGCACTACCAACAGAGACGTCAGCGAGGTGTTTGATTGTGATCCGTCGATGAGAGTGTCCGCACGTTCCAACACTGCAGGAGTCACAGCTGTATGCTGCTGGCCGGCACGCGGGAGATTGGACAGGTTTGCGCGACCCTGTTGCGATGATTACAGAAGCTCCGCCCAACGACTTGCTGTTTGCCAGGTCTCAGTAGACATACTGAAAGCACCTATGAATGTCTGCGTTTTCCGTCAAAAGAATCTCTATGACAGCTCTCTGCTCTGAACACACCTCCGTTACAGACGCCATTTTGATGGCTAGGGATAACGCCACCACCTATCGATACTTCACGAACTACAGGGGTGAAATGGGAATATTCCACGACGTCCAACAAAACTTCCACATTTTTCTCAACCAAAATTGGCCGATAAAAAAAGTGTTGCATTATTTATTGAACGACCCTCGCACATATATATTCCGCAATCAATTGTAAGAAATATGACCGGGGGTACGTGGTACACCAGAATCATTTTGGTCACTTTTTACTGTGAATGGTGTCCGGGAATAATGATTGTCGTTAATCCTCAGCACACGCTCTAATTTATCGAATTTCGCCCTTGCTGTTCCTATGCGAAACTTAAGTTCGAAGAAGTAATATGTTTAAGTCGTACTACTCCGTGGGCTCCCGAAAGTTGGAGAATAAGTGTTTCTGCAATGCACACATTTCTTGCAGAGCGTCCCTTGTGGGTACGCAGAGCGCTTCTGCAGCAGTCTCAGACTGAATAAACTGCGGAGTGAGAGAGCACGTAGCTTTTCTTTTTAGTCTTCTCTATATTACTAGTCCGAACCTGATGAGCCGTTGTCAAGCGTTGTTTCTGTGGCTGATATGACAGCGTCAACTGAATATAAGGGGATAATTGTTGCCCTAATCATCTGCCTGCTCTAATTTGTATGTTTAACTATTTCAGAATGTCTCTGTGAGGTACAGATGGGTCATAAGCCAAGTATTCGCCCAACGAGATGTGAGAAATCGTCTAACAACTCAAACAGGCTATTCGATGCTTGGGAGCAACCGTGGCTATTCCAGAGAAAAAAGGAGGTTGATGATTTAATCTTCCGTCTGCGAGGAGGCCACTTAGATATGGTGCACAAACTCGAGTTGGAAAACGATTGCAAGATAAATCGGTGAAGCCAGCACTTCCTGAATGCGAGTCCAATGCTTCGTTCACTGTGACATCTCACTCACTGTGATTGCTTCACAGCGTGATTTCGATCAGTGTCAAGTTAAAGTCTCAGTCTCGTAAGTGAAGGGCTCTACATATTAAACTCTGCGAACAGGTCGTTGTACGCACCTTTATTCCTGTGGGCAAACATACGTCGCGCAAAGTATGGGTCAACAAAAATTGGGCATATTTGTCTGAATCGTAAGGGACCTCACGCTAGCATAATTTGTTTCATACTTGCCCCAAAGTAATGTCAAAGTATTAAAAAGAACGTATTCCTGCTGTGAAGACTGTTATCCCGAAAAGAATGGATTCCAGGAAGCTGCAGTTAGTGGGTTCTCTGTTAAACCATGCTTGCGTTTCTGTTTCAGCTGCCGTTGTTGTTAATTAAAACGTCATCAACTTAACGATGCGCGTTACATCTTTGACTTCTGCCACACAGGTGCATGCTGAAAACGCGTTTGTGATAGTCTTCATAAACAGCGCGTAAAATCGATATCGCTGCCTGCTATTGCTGTCAACCTTATCTCGTTTGTACGGCATGGTAAACGCCTTAGTGGTTGGCGATTAGATAAAAAGTGATTTGCTAATTACAATATTCGATAGCAGCTCCACATAAAGGAGAGGTGGGTACAGTTTAGGCAAAAGAGATTTTTGGCTGCTCGATAGTCATATCGACCGTGCAAAATTATCCGTTTTGTCGCTTGCAGTTGAGTAGACATGCGAAACTATTCTATTAGATGATGGATCATATGAAGGCGTTTATGCACGGGGGATGCAACACTAAATTGGCAGAAACAAGAGAGGAAGTTTGCTAAATACGAGGATGTGCTGAAAAGCAATGCCTCCGAATATTTTATATGAGAACTCTTAAAGATTTCAAAATAAAACAAACTTTATTAACATACAGCATGTTTATTACTCATGTGTACATATTTGTTTCTCAACATAGTCATCCTGATGACTAACACATTTCCCCCAACAAGAGTCCAGTTTGTTGATGCTGTCACTGCAGAATGTTAGACTTTGTCGACCGAGCCACAACCTCACCTCTGATTGAACCATTTCATTAAAAAAAAATAAAAAAAAATTACTCTGAGCACTATGGGACTTAACATCAGAGGTCATTAGTCCACTAGAACTTGTTGTTGTTGTTGTTGTGGTCTTCACTCCTGAGACTGCTTTGATGCAGCTCTCCATGCTACTCTATTCTGTGCAAGCTTCTTCATCTCCCAGTACCTACTGCAGCCTACATGCTTCTGAATCTGCTTAGTGTATTCATCTCTTGGTCTCCCTCTAAGATTTTTACCCTCCACGCTGCCCTCCAATACTAAAATGGTGATCCCTCGATGTCACAGAATATGCCCTACCAACCGATCCCTTCTTCTAATAAAGTTGTGCCACAAATTTCTCTTCTCTCCAATTCTATTCAATACCTCCTCATTAGTTATGTGATCTACCCATCTAATCTTCAGCAGTCTTCTGTAGCACCAGATTTCGAAAGCTTCTATTCTCTTCTTGTCTAAACTCCACACTTGTCTAAACTACACTCCATAAAAATACTTTCAGAAACGACTTCCTGACATTTAAATCTAAACTCCATGTTAACAAATTTCTCTTCTTCAGAAACGCTTTCCTTGCCATTGCCTGTCTACATTTTATATCCTCTCTACTTCGGCCATCATCAGTTATTTTGCTCCCCAAATAGCAATACTCATTTACTACTTTAAGTGTCTCATTTCCTAATCTAATTCCCTCAGCATCACCCGACTTAATTCGACTACATTCCATTATCCCCGTTTTGCTTTTGTTGATGTTCATCTTATATCCTCCTTTCAAGACACTGTCCATTCCGTTCAACTGCTCTTCCAAGTCATTTGCTGTCTCTGACAGAATAACAATGTCATCAGCAAACCTCAAAATTTTTATTTCTTCTCCATGGATTTTAATACCTACTCCGAATTTTTCTTTTGTTTCCTTTACTGCTTGCTCAATAAACCGATTGAATAGCAACGGGGAGAGGCTACAACCCTGTCTCACTCCCTTCCAAACCACTGCTTCCCTTTCATGTCCCTCGACTCGTATAACTGCCATCTGGTTTCGGTACAAATTGTAAATAGCCTTTCGATCCCTGTATTTTACCCCTGCCACCTTCAGAATTTGAAAGAGAGTATTCCAGTCAACATTGTCAAACGCTTTCTCTAAGTCTACAAATGCTAGAAACGTAGGTTTGCCCTTCCTTAATCTAGCTCCTAAGATAAGTCGTAGGGTCAGTATTGCCTCACGTGTTCCGATATTTCTACGGAATCCAAACTGATCCTCCCCGAAGTCGGCTTCTACCAGTTTTTCCATTCGTCTGTAAAGAATTCGCGTTAGTATTTTGCAGCCGTGACTTATTAAACTGATAGCTCGGTAATTTTCACATCTGTCAATACCTGCTTTCTTTGGGATTGGAATTATTACATTCTTCTTGAAGTCTGGAGGTATTTCGCCTGTCTCATACATCTTGCTCACCAGATGGTAGAGTTTTGTCAGGACTGGCTCTCCCAAGGATGTCAGTAGTTCTAACGTAACGTTGTCTACTCTTGGGGCCTTGTTCCGACTTAGATCTTTCAGTGCTCTGTCAAACTCTTCACGAAGTATCATATCTCCCATTTCGTCTTCATCTACATCCTCTTCCATTTCCATAATACTGTTCTCACGTACATCGCCCTTGTATAGACCCTCTATATACTCCTTCCACCTTTCTGCTTTCCCTTCTTTGCTTAGAACTGGGTTTCCATTTGCGCTCTTGATATTCATACAAGTGGTTCCCTTTTCTCCAAAAGTCTCTTTAATTTTCCTGTAAGCAGTACCTGTCTTACCCTAGTGAGATAAGCCTCTACATCCTTACATTTGTCCTGTAGCCATCCCTGCTTAGCCATTTTGCACTTCCTGTCGATCTCATTTTTGCCTGCTTCATTTACTGCATTTTTATATTTTCTCCTTTCACCAAGTAAATTCAATATTTCTTCTGTTACCCAAGGATTTCTACTAGCCCTCGTCTTTTTACCAACTTGATCCTCTGCTGCCTTCACTACTTCGTCCCTCAAAGCTACCCATTCTTCTTCTACTGTATTTATTTCCCTCATTCCTGTCAATTGTTCCCTTATGCTCTCCCTGAAACTCTGTACAACCTCTGGTTTAGTCAGTTTATCCAGGTCCCATCTTCTTAAATTCTCACCTTTTTGCAGTATCTTCAGTTTTATCGCACCACTTAATCACTACAAAATACAAAAAAAAAAGAAAAAAAAGAAATCTGATGTTATCAGTCCTCTAGAACTTAGACCTACTTAAACCTAACTAACCTAAGAACATCACACACATCCATGCCCGAGGCAGGATTCGAACCTGCGACCGTAGCGGGCGCGCGGTTCCAGACTGAAGCGCCTAGAACCGCCCGGCCACATTCATCACTATCAAAATGAACTCATAGAAGGTGTTCTCTAAATCTTGGAAATAGATAAAAATTGGATGGGGCCAAGTCGGGACAGTATGGAGGATGATCGATGACCGTGATACCAAGACGTCGGATAGTTACAGAGGTCGCAGCGGCCGTTTATGATCTGGCAACGTCGTGCTGAAGGAGAGGGTGCCCCATGCCTGGAATCCTGGAATCCGGCTGCATTCTTAATTCAACTATAACGAAACAGATCGCTACCAAAGCATTACATGAGACGGCAATTTAGTGTCTGTGAACCTTCATTAAATTCTGTCGCCACTCCTACAAATCTCATAATTAAATCTTAATTCTGTACCGGAACTGCTTGTTCTGCATGACAGTCAATGAAAGTTACTCTCGTCATATAGAGTATTTCCACCAGTATATTTAAAATATGGTGTGTGGCTATTGAATCACAAATAAATTGATTTTTTAAATTTCAAATTAATTTTTTTAATAAAATAATTTTTTAAATGTCTCGAAGTACCATGCAGAATTTATGGCGATGCCTCTAGGCATGAATTCCAAATGCACCACGTATTGAAGATACCTGATCATTGTGAGCATGATTTTGCCTGCTGATGGGATGGTCATGATGTTTACTGGGGTCGGTGGCCTTTGTGGCGGAACTCCATTGATGCTCTGTTGTTTCTCGGTGTTAAAAGGGTGAACCCACCTTCATCACCTGTCACAATGCTGTTAAGGAACTCATCACCATGATGCTCAAGACGCAAAAGAAGTAGTAGACAGATGCCCAATCTCATCTGTTTCACGACAGGAGAGAGTATTTTCTCTACCGCAGGTCTGCAAAGATGGCCTGTACACGTCCTCGTGATACGCCACACTTACCTGAGAGTAAGACTGTGTTATCTGATGATTTTCTCTGACAAATTCATCAACCCATTTCCGATGAGTCTCATCGGTTGTAGTATGCGGTCGTCCGCTCCGAGCTCTGTCGTACACATTTAGTATAGCACCAGTTTCCTTCACTACGAGCACGCTCGACCCAACATTACATATTTCTGATGTCGATGCAGTCGTCACCGTACGCAGCTTTCATTTACTTAGTTACATGTTCCATAGATCATTTGAATGATTCTTTGATCGAAATGATACGGAACAGGTCAATTTATGTGATATCCATATATGATTAGTGTTAACATTAACCAACATTTTTTTTGTCCTAGTGATGCAACTACACTTAAAAACAGAGTTGATGTTTCTGTTTACTGGCTAGGAGTTTTCAAACAGAAATTGGTCAACGGAATATAAGGGGTATTGTATTGTATTGTATGTCCACTTCACCCCTCCGCCGCCCCACCCCGAACCCAGGGTTATTGTGCGGTTCGGCCCCCGGTGCACCCCTCGACTGTACAGGGAGGCTATTGAAATTTATAAACATGAAGATAATTTTAATAGAAAAGAAGAGGCCTTTAAATTAAGCGAGATATGGACAGTGGCGTTACAGAATCGATAAGTGATTTTTATCTATGACGGACTATTATCGATAGTTACATTTTATCTTTGACTAGTTTTATCTCTGCTACTATGTGCAAGCTAGACCACGCTCACTTTCCTCGGTATTTAGGCCGCTCTCCGACGCCCGAATCGTCAGTCGGCAGGACTCAGCAGGACCAACCATACCTCTGAAGATGTCCAACGCAGTATTGGACGAAACGTTAGGAATAGAAGAATTCCATGGACCACGGACATATAACCCGGAAGAATTGTCAACAACAGTACCATCCGGTCGTGAAAGCCTTCATTGTATGACTGTCCTAACAGATACGGTCGTCTTACGTCCCACATTGACTTTTGCGGTTATTTCACACAGTGTTGCTTTCCTGTTACCACTGACAACTCTACGCATACGTTGCTACTCTCGGTCGTTAAGTGAAGGCAGTCGGCCACGGCGTTGTTCGTGATAAGAGGTAGTGACAGAAATTTAGTGTTTTCGGCACGCTGTTGACACTATGGATATAGGAATATAGAATTCCCTAACGATTTCAAAAATTTAACGCCCCATGCGTCTAGCTCCAAATCTATTAATAGCCGTTAAAAAAATGGTCCAAATCCCTCTGAGCACTATGGGACTTGACATCTGAGGTCATCAGTCCCCTAGAACTTAGAACTACTTAAACCTAACTAACCTAAGGACATCACACACATCCATGCCCGAGGCAGGGTTCGAACCTGCGACCGTAGCAGTCGCGCGGTTCCGGACTGAAGCGCCTAGAACCGCTCGCCACCGTGGCCGGCTTAATTCCCTCGTGAGCCCATAATTGCATTGGAGATCTTTTCATATGAATCACCTGAGTACAATTCATAGCTCCGTCGATGCACTCCCCTTTTATACCTTAAGTACGCGATTCTACCGCCATCTGCATATGTGCATATCACTAACCAATGACGTTTGTGACCTCAGTGTATATGGAATAGAAGTGATCCCAAAATTGAACACTGTGGGACTCCCTTTGTCTTTTCTCCGCAGTAACTAAAATTTTCCACGCTTCCGACATTGTTTGACTTACTCAGCGGAATCTTTTGCTCTCTCTTTGTTAATTATGTTTCAGACTAACTGTGCATAAAGCTGTAAGTTCTATAAAACCTGATTTTTTTCTAAGAGAGTAACAAGATCTCTCCTATCAAACGCCTTGGAAAGACTGAAATAAATATCAAATGGCGATATTTTATTATTTAAGGCTTCTACTATTTAATGGGTGAATGTATAAATAACGTTCTCTGTCGAGCAACCCGTTTGGAATCGAAACTGTGATATACTGAGTAAATTGTTTCGACAAAAGTGTGAGACTACTTCTGAGTACATAACTTTTTCGAGTATTTTGGAAAAAGATGTCAGTAAGGAAATTGGACGACAATTAAGTCTGTCTTGTCATCTTGCTTATGAAGAGGCTTAACAAATGCGTATTTTAACCTGTCGGGAAAAATATTCCGTGTGAGTGATGCATTGCATATATCACTAAGGACATTACTTATTAAGTTGGAATTCTGTATGAAATTCCATCAATACCACATGAGCTTTTACTTTTTTGGAATTTTTATAATTCTATTAATTTAAGTGAAGGATGTTGGAAGTACTTCTAGCTGCTTTAAATTTTGTGGGATGATGATGTTTAATATATTATCTTGCTTCTTCAACTGAGCCATTTAAGCCTGTGTTTGCTGCTGCATTTAGAAAGTGATTGTTAAAAGTACTTGCAACTTGTGAATTACCGATCGCAACCCTGTCATTTATTTTAATTCTTATGGTATCTTGTACACATTCTTCTACGAATTTCAGGCGGAGACACGTTTTATGTGAGAGGAAACTCGTTTACAGCACGCTGTTTCTTCCGCATCGGTGTAGTTACGTTAGACGCCACCTTGTTACACGCTATAATTCGGAGCCTTCTAGCGGCAGAGCTTGCAGCTTACATCAACGAAGCGGAAAGTTGACCGAGTAATATTCATGGCATGTAATACGTCAACCGATATTAAGAACAGAAGAAAGATTCGGAGGCATTACTTTTCAGCACGCCCTCGTACTTGCCTCCCCCCCCCCCCCCCTCCCTTTTTGCGCTAAACACTGCACTCCAATAACCGCAGAATAATCTTTCCCAACATTTGGCAACACTTCCATGAATTCTCGGAAACTCTTAGCTCCAATGTGTAAGTCAAGCAGTGTTGTTCCTAATGACTTTACATCATTGACACCTACTCCATGAAATCTGGGTTGTGGAGACCTAAGTGTATTCCTGCCTAAGAGGTCCCGACTAATGACTAACACTTGTGCACCTGTGTCTACTAAAAACTTATGTTCCTTGTCCTGTACTGCGCCTAACTTCCGCCCAGATAGCTGAATGAACAGCATGACGGACTACCGTCCTAAGGGGTCCGGGTTCAATTCCCTGGTGGGGTGGGGATTTTCTCCGCTCAGGGACTGGGTGTTATGTTGTGTTCAACAACATTTCATCCCCATCCGGCGCGCAGGTCGCCCAATATGGCGTCGAATGTAATAAGACCTGCACCAAGGCGGCCGGCACTGCCCCGTAAGGGACCTCCCGGACAATGACGCCAAACGCTCATTTCCACTACGCGTAACGATCAATATTCCACTTGTGCATATGTATGAGCAGTGTTCCGTTGTACTGAAATTGCGCTCCAATGGACAATGCATTCTGGTTTCTATTTAAAGGATGCTTTTTCTGGTGATATTTCCCTCATTTCTCATTCCTGCACTCTTGTGACTTATGAGTGACTTGAACGCGCTCTTTCGTAGCAACATCGATTTCCTCCAAGCATGTGGTGATCCTAATAGCTTCGGCCAGGTCATATAGATTCTTCACCCTGACTCTGTGTGACTTGTAGGCGGAGACAGCCCATAAGAAAATATCGAGAGACTTATTTTCAGCTTTCCACGAGGTAACTGCATCAGCTTTTGCTCTTAGTGTCAGCTCGCACGTTTGTTCATTGACCTGTAAAAGATTCCATTGGCTCATTAGGCTTCTGCGCTGGACTACGCAGTTTCTCGGTATAAAACGTCACTGTTTTGCTTCCGGTTGCGTTGAGCAACTCATTAGCCAACTCCTGGAACTTCCTGCCTTACTAACTACTTCATGGTACATTACATATGCTTTAGCTTCGCCCATCAACCCTAAATTAGCCATACCCAAACATGTTTCATTCGTCAAATTCTACAGTTTAGCTGTAGCTAATACATCTATAATGAACACAGTGACATGGTCCGTTGTTTTTCCGGTAGAAGGCGTCATTAAATTTGCTGATGACGGATCGAGATTAGGGGAGAGTGCACTTAACACGGTCTTAGCTTCTCCTGACGCTGATTTGAACTGCTGTCTCGCAGCTTGTAAGGTTAAGACTTGCTTACGCTGGTCTTCATTTTCTCGCATAAATGTTTACACTCGCTCTGTTAAAGCTGTGACTATTTCACCCGTAGTAGCAGCACGTGTTTCCACCATTTTGTGGATTGCACTATTGCTGTTACAAAAGAAAGATATGGGAAGACAGTAATTATTTCACAAACATTACAACAAATTAGTTGCCACGCTGGATCATAGCCCAGTGTGACCCTGAACAGTCCTACGTCAAGTTCCCAAACCTTCTACAAATGTCACACTTAGATGATGCTGACTTCGTGCATCGCGACTCAAGGCCTCGTTAAATACACTTATCTGGTATTTCCTCTAAACCAGGGGTAGCCAAGATTTCAGTTTGCAGACCGTGTCCTGACACGAGTGCCATAGAGCTCAGCCTCGTATTGAAATACAGGACTATTAAAAGAGAAGGAACAGATTTCAAACACGTATATCTTACAAGCTAGAAAAGGTAGGACCACAATTCCATCGTTTCTGGACGGACAACAGTTTAAAATTCCAATCACGGCCGCACTGGTGCTGCTGCTTTCTTCTTGGTGGAGAAAACTATGACGGGACTAATCTATTTAGACGTGCTTCAAAGCTGGTTATTTCCACAACTTGAAGATGATTCAGATGACATCATCTTCGTGCAAGATGGTGGCCCACCTCATTTCTCTAAGCACGTCCGACGTTACCTGAATAACACCATTCCAGGACGTTGGATTGGAAGAGAAGGTGCAGAAGATGAGCTTCATCACCGGTGGCCTCCCAGGTCTTCAGACCTCACACCTTGTGACTTTTATCTGAGGGGTTGCGTAAAAGACCGGTTTTATTCCCCCCCCCCCCCCCCCCTCCCCTCCCTATGCCTGACATTCTCGAAAGTCTGCGACATCACATTGCTGAAGCTGTGAATTCGATAATGAGAGACCAGCTGCTTCGTGTGTCGCAGAAAATGAACCACCGTTATGATATTTGTGGTGTAAGATATGGTGCTCACATTGAATACACAAAAATTTGAACTTTCCTTTTTCCAGGAATGTTGGAATTGTTTCTATCATATTTAGTTCGGAAGCAATACATGTTTGAAATCTGTTCCTTCTTTTTTGAATAGCCCTGTAGTAGCGCAGTCGCAGTAATTACAACTTGGTTTTATATTTCACATTTCTCAACAATACAGATCGCCCAAAAAACAAATTTTCGGTGTTACTTAATTATTTTTGGCGCGCTGAAGACACAATATAATTTTTAACTGGTACGAACTTCGGCATGTGGGCAGAAGCAGACAGTTTCACTGATTTTCGCACTCAAGTTTCTATGTAAGCATGAATTATTTACAGGATGAGATTTTCACTCTGCAGCGGAGTGTGCGCTGATATGAAACTTCCTGGCAGATTAAAACTGTGTGCCGGACCGAGACTCGAACTCAGGACCTTTGCCTTTCGTGGGCAAGTGCTCTACCAACTGAGCTACCCAAGCACGACTCCCGCCCCGTCCTCACAGCTTTACTTCTGCCAGTACCTCGTCTCCTGCCTTCCAAACTTTACAGAAGCTCTCCAAACTGTAAAGTTTGGAAGGTAGGAGACGAGGTACTGGCAGAAGTAAAGCTGTGAGGACGGGGCGTGAGTCGTGCTTGGGTAGCTCAGGTGGTAGAGCACTTGCACGCGAATGGCAAAGGTCCCGAGTTCGATTCTCGATCCGGTACACAGTTTTAATCTGCCAGGAAGTTTCATGAATTATTTAGTTTCATAATCTAAAAACGCCCTTCACACAAACAGGTCGATCGAAATATTAAAACACTTTTGGGGTCTCTTTATGGAAATGTGAAACCTCAACCTGTGGAAAACAACGTAGACATCCTAGAGAGTTTTAACACAAAAGTATTTGTCACTAAAACGGAAACTACCTTGCAGGACATTCAGTTACTTCTTCAGATGCACATGGGCGCTTTCAACTGAAACAGCAGACGGTCTCGAATACAGTTAGAAATCAGATGTGAGACGGCCAGTGTTCTCAAAACGTTTATGAAACTAACCTTTTAATTCTTTCAAGCCCACAATGAATTCTTCAACGCTCGCGTTTTCGTTAATTGTAGTGAGCTTAGGGAACTGCTCTAATGCGAGGTCTGCAATCCATTCTCGATTGTCTCATTTTCGTTCCTGCACTCCTTTTTCCTTCACAAATTCAACAATAGCGAATTTTAAACCGAAAAATCGTTCCTAGCATATCCTTTGCTTAACCGACGTATTTTTCAATAATTACACAAAGTCTACATCTACGGATACATCCATACTCCGCAAGCCACCTGACGGTGTGTGACGGAGGGTACCTTGAGTACCTCTACCGGTTCTCCCTTCTATTCCAGTCTCGTATTGTTCGTGGAAAGAAAGACTGTCGGTATGCCTCTGTGTGGGCTCTAATCTCTCTGATTTTATCCTCATGGTACCTTCGCGAGATATACGTAGGAGGGAGCAATATACTGCTTGGCTCCTCGGTGAAGGTATGTTCTTGAAACTTCAACAAAAGCCCGTACCGAGCTACTGAGCGTCTCTCTTGCAGAGTCTTCCACTGGAGTTTACCTATCATCTCCGTAACGCTTTCGCGATTACTAAATGATCCTGTAAGTAAGCGCGCTGCTCTCCGTTGAATCTTTCTCTCTTCTATCAACCCTATCCGGTACGGATCCCACACTGGTGAGCAGTATTCAAGCAGTGGGCGAACAAGTGTACTGTAACATACTTCCTTTGTTTTCTGATTGCATTTCCTTAGGATTCTTCCAATGAATCTGTCTGGCATCTGCTTTACCGACGATTAATTTTATATGGACATTCCATTTTAAATCACTCCTAATGCCTACTCCCAGATAATTTATGGAATTAACTGCTTCCAGTTGCTGACCTGCTATATTGTAGCTAAATGATAAAGGATCTTTCTTTCTGTGTATTCGCAGCACATTACACATGTCTACATTAGATTCAATTGCCATTCCCTGCACCATGCGTCAATTCGTTGCAGATCCTCCTGCATTTCAGTACGATTTTCCATTGTTACAACCTCTCGATACACTACAGCATCGTCCGCAAAAAGCCTCAGTGAACTTCCGGTGTTATCCACAAGGTCATTTATATATATTGTGAATAGCAACAGTCCTACGACACTCCCCTGCGGCACACCTGAAATCACTCTGACTTCGGAAGACTTCTGTCCACTGAGAATGACATGCTGCGTTCTGTTACCTAGGAACTCTTCAATCTAGTCTACATCCTCTTCGATCAATTCGATCGAAAACTGTTGCAACTGACAGTGGAATAATGCATGTGACTTTAGAAAATTTTACTATTCTTATCACCAATTTCTTCACGTGCTGCATGCCTGCAAAATTTAGCACAAAGGGATTTTTGATGTACTAGACAATGAAATCCGTCTAGCGATCATTATAATTTTTTGCTCTTTCATTATCAACTAAATCTTTAAATTATGCTCTGCATGGTATTGTAATATAGCTTCATTGTAGATACACACAGTACCCATCGCTTATGTGTGTACGTAATAGATATTGAGGATCCTCATCTCTCTCTCTTCCGCCATTCCATTCATTTTAATAGTTTGTGACGACAGATAATTAGGCTTCCTCTTTTTGAGAATACAGCCGCTGGATCCGTGAACGTCCTTCATATCAAGAACAAATAGAGAAGGGTAAACCGCGCTGACACTACGGTTCTGCGAAACTGAAGAGAATTGTGCCGACCGCATTTCTAAATGAAACCTGGCACTGTACAGAGTACTTCTGGGAAGGAACGAGCGAAGCCGACACAGACCGAACGTTGGCGGCCCGCGTGAAGTTTGGCACGGACTGACTGGCCGTTATCTAAGCAATGAAAAATGTTCAGATACCTGTCGTTTCACGAACGACGCTCTGATAATGACATTAATGCTCCTCTGCTTAATAATATAATCAGGAAGGTCAACAGGAAAAATGCTCACTCACCGCACCGCATTGTATCAATACGGAAGTCCAGATGATGGTGACGCAGACGTGGTTCTGCTACACCGTGGCTCTAACGCCAAAAACACTTTGACGCCAGTTTTGTAGCGGCCTGGATTGAGATACCTACTGCTGTCGGCATGATGGATCATGGAGTGTGGTGAAGTATGACGGTCGGCGCGCTGAGCGCTAATATTACAATATTGGCGGAATAATAACTTATTACATTAAAGTTTACCATCGTGTAGTCTTCTCTGAGTCGGCTCCCAGGCCAGCCAGCGGCCGTATAATGCAGACATCGAAAGGGTGTGGTCAGGTAATCTCTCAGCAGCTCTGCATGGTGTGGAGATGAAGAACAGCATAGTCCTCTCACCAATGAAGGCCTGGGATGTCGATGTTTGCTTACAAGTACTAGTCAGGGACAGGAGCAGATAGTAGGCCTCCAGAATAGTGCAACAGCTGGAGGAGGAGGAGGAGATTAGTGTTTAACGACCCGTCGACAACGAGGTCATTAGACACAGCGCACATGTTCGGATTCGAGAAGGATGGGGAAGGAAATCGGTCGTGTCCTTTCAAAGGAACCACCCCTGCGAAAGGTGGATGTTGCATCCGACACCATCAATTTAACTTAGAATGTAGAAGTCGGTAAGCCTTCTCATGAGTGGTACCAGTGTCGGCAGCTCACAGCGACCGAGTACAGCGTATCAGATAGGCAGCAGTCTCAGTGGCAGAAGTCATCTTGGCGAACGGTAGCAGCACATCTCGGGCTTGACCTCGTTGCTATTGTACGTTAACACAAAGATCTCAAGGCTCGAAATCCTGAGAATTTATTACTGCTTGTCAGACGTAATGTCGTTATACTTGGCCGCTGAAGAGTGAACCAGGCTCGTCAGCTGTCTTCACCACCCCTCTATTTTGCAAGAATGGCTTTTAGGGCTCCAGCTTGTTACCTTTCCGCCGTATCAAAAGCCTGATAGGTGTTCTTGTGAAACTTTGACTCTCTCTTACGAAATCAAGCTGTGCTGTTAGAAAATCGTGACGTCTTCTCCTCACTGTCATGTTACTGAGTTCACGAATCTGGCCTCTCCCTCGCAAGAAGTGAAGAAATATCTTCTGGGTTTGTTCTTCTTTCCGCTAAGTCGGCTTCCTGCCTATTTGGGATTTTATTTGCGACACGGAGCGTTGCCTTGGCTTGCTTTGGCTTGATATTGGCTGGAGAGGACTTCGAGAAAATTTTAAAATTACACATAATACATTTTTAGTGTGGAACAGCCCTGTGATCACTTGTCTATCTCCTGAATTTCTTAACACTTCTGTCATTCTTAAAATACAACAGTTTTTAGGGGACTGGAACTTAATCTCAGTAATGCTACGTGTAGCTGTGCGGGTAGTATGACAGCAGCGCGAAGAATTAGTGGACAGAATTAGTGGAACGGATGCCGGCAATATCCGTAGGCATTTCCTGCGATTGACCAGTGACTTCAATAGACACGTTAGTTAAAGGCCGTTTGTTGAATGCAGCAATTCCCCTATAAAGCTGCAACTCATTCAGCGTTTATTTTGTATGGCGCCGAGACGTTGTATTCCTGGCTACAACACCAGTAATTCAGAACACTAATTTCGGCCTCTGCAAACATCATGCGAAAACTTTGCTTTCATTTTGTGGGCCGGCCGGTGTGGCCGTGCGGTTCTAGGCACTCCAGTCTGGAACCGCGTGACCGCTACGGTCGCAGGTTCGAATCTGCCTCGGGCATGGATGTGTGTGATGTCCTTAGGTTAGTTAGGTTTAAGTAGTTCTAAGTTCTAGGGGACTGATGACCACCGATGTTAAGTTCCATAGCGCTCAGAGCCATTTGAACAATTTTTTTTCATTTTGTGGGCACCTTGTATTTCTGTTGTTGTATGTGAGGATCTACTCCAATTTTTCCTAATAGTGCGTTTACATTAAGCAAGTGTAATCTTTCCGTTCCTTTTAAATCCAACATAACAGTGAAATGATCTTACAGCATTGATGACCGGGAGTCCCCACCTGAAGAAGTTCGACCGCCAATTTGGAGGTCTTTTCAGATGACGCCATATTGCGTGCTTGCGTGTCAATGATGATGAAATGAAGAGGACAACTCAACATCAAGTCCTCATGCGGCGAAAATCTCCGACCAGGCAGGGAATTGAACCCGGACCCGCTGCATTACAGTCAGATTAAGAAAGTGAACAGAAGGCGGACGACGGATAGGGATTGGAAATGTGTTGCACCCGACAGATGGGAACGATGACGTGGTCCAAAAAGCTGACGCGGATGCGTCCTCGATACGATGACGGCAAGAGAACTCAGAGAAGTGGGTTGGCAAGATATGAAGAGACAGATATTGGAAAGCCTGAGTGGCACAGTTGTCCAACAGTATAGACGAAGTAGTAAAACACGATATCTGACAGTCTCGCATAACTTAGGTGTATCTTGCCTTACGAGACAGGTCGGTGAACTAGACCCTTATTGAATGCACGTGCTCAATTAAAGATCGTTGATCTGAAACAACAGCCTGCCTGAGTATGATTTTTATACGGTTCTCCACAGCCATCATGCTAAATTGCAGGACAGCTACCTGTATCATCCTGCAGTAAGAACAAGAAACGACACAGTGCGAAATTTAGGCGTTTCAGAGAGATATGGTTGTCATGAATGTCCCCTCCTATGTAACGGAAAATTTGTGGCTACAGGAGTGGCACTGGCACACAGAAATTAAGTACTGTTCAATACAGGTAAAGGCCCCGAAAAAGGATAAAAAAACAAAAGAACAAGAGCCTAACAAAAGTCCCTCTGCAACATGTTTAGTATTTAGATTCTCTTAAATGCTGTATCACAATAATTGTGAAGGTAGCCGAAGCTTCTATCAACCTATACGTCACTTTAAACATCTGTACTACTCACCGTAATATATGCCTAAACACGTCGTCATGACGTGAATTACTGTTACTTCAATATATATTATCATTAAATCTTTATATTCGTGTACGTCTATGTTGCATTGATTCCCGAAACTAATAGTTATCTAGTCACTGTAGCTTCTAGCGCCTACTGCTGATTGCTAGAAATCGCAGTAACTCTGGTTTCATTGTCTTTTTCGTTTCATTAGTTCAAATGGCTCTGAGCACTATGGGACTTAACATAAGAGGTCATCAGTCCCCTAGAACTTAGAACTACTTAAACCTAACCAACCTAAGGACATCATACACATATGCTCGAGGCAGGATTCGAACCTGCGACCGTAGCAGTTGCGCGGTTCCGGACTGAAGCGCCTAGAACCGCTCGGACACTACGGCCGACCGTTTCATTAGTCCAACGAATACGGCGATCTAACTTCAACGCTTTAGAGTATATCTTCTCGTGTAAAGTAATATTATCGGAGACTCATTGTACTTATTTTGTAAGACAAGGAGGATATCTCTTCCGCTGCTTTATTAAAGTGAAAATACCAGTATTTGCATTATATGATTCGGCGAATCACCTAAACTTCAGTGACAAAAAATGAACTTGCTTTTGTACCTGTCTTCTACACAGCACTCTTCTATTGTACGTAGAGAGGCGAAAAACAGATGTCGTAAAGCACAGCTCGAGCTCGAGCTCGTCTGTATAAGATTCGCTGTACTGGCTTTGCGGTTCAATGAAACTACTGTAGCACTCGCATTTATTTATTTTTTATTACTTAAGAAAATACACACTTTCCTGTAGTTGACAAACTTTTATTGAAAATGACCCAATCGTGGTGTTTCTAACCTATTATCAAGTCCTATATTGTTTCAAAATATTGTTACTGTATTATAGTGTACTAAAAGTAAAGAACACTATTGCTGGTACAACCTACGGAGAAAGCAACAGACACCTACATCGACATCTACATCGATACTCAGTAATTCAACATACGGCGCAGGGCGGAGGGTACCCTGTACCACTACTAGTCATTTCCTTTCCTGTTCCACTCACAGATAGAACGAGGGAAAAGCCACTGTCTATATACCTCCAGATGAGCCCCAAGTCCTCGTATCTTATCCTCGTGGTCCTTACGCGCAATATATGTAGGAGGCAACAAAATAGTTCTGGAGTCACCTTCAAATGCCGGTTCTCTAAATTTTCTCAATAATGATCTTCCAGGGATTCCCATTTGAGTTTCCGAACAATTGTGTGTAGTTCGAACTTACCAGTAAAAATACTAGCAATCCGCCTCTGAATTGCTTCGATGTCATCCTTTAATCCGACTTGGTACGGATCCCCCCCCCCCAAAAAAAAATGACACCGTGAATCCTGCAGGGCTGTCCATAAAGTACGAGTGGGTGGAGATCTCTTCTGAACAGCAGGCTGCAAGGCATCACAGATATGCTCAGTAATGTCCATGTCTGGGGAGTTTGGTGGCCAGCGGAAGTCTTTAAACTCAGAGGAGTGTTCCTCGAGCCACTCTGTATCAATTATGGACGTGTGGGGTGTCGCATTGTCCTACTGGAATTGCCCAAGTACGTTGGAATGCACAATGGACGTGAATGGATGCAGATGATCAGACAGGATGCTTACGAACGTGTCACCTGTCAGAGTCGTATCTAGACGTATCAGAGGTCCCATATCACTGTAACTGCACACACCCCACGCCATTACAGAGCCTCCACCAGCTTGAACAGTCCCCTGCTGACATGCAGGGTCCACGGATTGATGAGGTTGTCTCCACACCCGTAGACGTCCATCCGCATGGTACAATTTGAAACGAGACTCGTCCGAACAGTTAACATGTTTCCAATAACCAAAAGTCCAATGTCTGTGTTGACAGGCCCAGGCGATGCGTCTAGCTTTGTGTCGTGCAGTCATTAAGAATACACGAGTGCACCTTCGGCTCTGAAAGCCCATGTCAATGATGTTTCGTTCATTGGTTCGCACTATGACACTTGCTGATCGCTCAGCACTGAAATCTGCAGCAATATGCGGAAGAGTGCACTTCTGCCACGTTGAACGATTCTCTTCAGTCGTCGTTGGCCCCGTTCTTGCAGGATATTTTTCCGGCCACAGTGATGTCGGAGATTTGATGTTTTACCGGATTCCTGATATTCACTGTTCACTCGTGAAATGGTCGTACGGGAAAATCCTCACTTCACCGCTACTCGGAGATGGTGTGTCCCATCTCTCGTTACCGACTATAACACGATGTTCAAACTCACTTAAATATTGATAATCTACCACTGTAGCAGCAGTAACCGATGTAACAACTGCATCATGCGCTTGTGTCTTATACAGGCATTGCCAACCGCAGTGCCATATTCTGCTTGTTTACATAAATCTGCATTTGAATATGCATGCCTATACCAGTTTCTTTGTCGCTCCAGAGTATATGCGGTCTCCTTTACAGATGAACCATACTTTCCTAGAATTCTTCTAATAAACCCTTTCAAAATCCTTACATGCTCGTTCCATTTCATATTGCTTTACAACGTTACGCTGAAAGGGTACAGTACCGCCCGACATTGAAGATAGGTACGAAATACTTCATTATTTTTGTCAGAAGAACACTTTTTTTTTTGTAAAATAACTCAATTTCAATTAATACAGCGAAGCCGGATACAAGTGTGGGAAAGAATGACAATTTATTCATTTAATGGATCACATGTGCACTCCCACAAAGTAAATCCCTACATACAGTTTGGTGAGATCTGTGAAATGAATGAATGTATGGTCGTCTGCTAACCACAGATAGTGAATGTGAATATATGATCATCTTTGAGACGATCCTTTGGCCACCTTTGGTGGGACCAAAGAGATGAAATTTACCAGAGCTTTGAGCGCCTGAAATGTGGCTGACCAATATGGTGGCAAGGTGCTTCCCCCACCTCGACAGAGGTGCGAGATGACCTACAGAACGGCCATATTTCAGCACTCTGCCGCTGGATCTTGTGCTGTTAAGACCTGTTTTAGTTGTGCTCCGTAATGAAGAAAGAATGGAGACATGGTATGCATGTGGAATATTTAAGAGTAGTTTGAAATATTAATTTCTCTATTTCAGGAACTTTTGTGGGGAGAATTAAATGTCAGGCAGGTAATATTAATGGGATTGTAGGAATCTTCGGATGTGACCAACGGTCACAATGAAACCACGTGTAGCATTAAGTTGAAATACTTCCGTGTGCTTAAGTTAAGCTGAATTACTAGCGTGTGTACAATAAGTTGAAATATTTAAGAAATAGCGTGTGTACCATAAGTTGAAATATTTAAGAAATGGCGTGTGCAGGACTTTAAATTAGAGACGAGTACTTCCACGTGGTGTATACTGTGTGAGTCTCAAACTGTGTATGAGACAAAAGATAAAGAGAAGTACTCGTCCATGGTATCAGTTGAGGACTCGCGTGTGTGATGAATACGTTCTTAATATTACCTTGCGTGATATAATTCCGTGTGACGCTAGATTCAAACTCTGAGAGAGAAGCAAGGTGAGTCGGCCGTCTATCCAGCAACGCCACTTTGCTTGCATTGCACAGGAAGACGTGCAAATATCTCCAGAGTTCATAGTAGGAAAGTAGAATTACGAAGTGGGGCAGTGTCGTGTGAAACTGGGATAAATATTAATTTAAGTTGGAAAGCTGAAAGTGATAATGTTGTGACCATTCTCTGTGTAGTATTTCATATTGTAGTGTGGTGTATGTCATGTAATTTGGGTATGTGTGGTTTGCATGGGAGAGTAGCAAGGTAGTTGCAAAAGATTAGTGGGTTATGCTTGTTCCTTCGGTACCGCTCAGTCTGGAGGAAAGTTTAGTAATGATGATTGTGAGAGTCGAAGTGTGAGGTATAATAAAAGATCTACCATCCTATCCAGAAAGTGCACTGTAGCGCTAAAAATAATTACGAGACCATAATATAGAGATTCACCATTGTAAAGCCATGCCCACTGGGCGGAATTTCTCATGTGTTATTGTTGTAGGTTGTAGAATTTGTGTGTTTAGGTTAGAGAATTTATCGGAATAAATAAGATAGTGAAAAGAAAAAGATTGGTGTACTTTTCCTTCGAGTTGTATGTTGTCATGATGTCCCGACTTTATAATGTGTGCGCCATTCATATTCAGTGCGGTGGCCACGTGTTGATAAAAGCCGTTAAATAAAAGACAAAAAGAAAATGTGGTATTGCCAGTGCGTAGTGTACAGTCAGAGTTCTGTAAATTACTGATAGGTCAGATGCGTGTTTCCGTTGCGTGTTAATCATATAGGAGGATAACTTGTAACTTAAGTGTGAGTACTAGAGTTCATGTTACTCGATAAATAAGAATGAATCCACTCGCTTGGCAGACCACTCATCTTGCAGGCCTGACTGCTTGATGCCACAGTATGAGCAAGGCATGTGGGTGCCTCTCAACGCCATTTATTTAAACGACGTGACGTTGTCAAACAAGACACTACTAATGATGTGTCCGAACATAAAGAGTTTGTTTTTCCTATTCATCCGCATTAACTTACGTTTTTCTACATTTAGAGCTACATGCAATTCATCACACCAAGTAGAAATTTTATCTAAGTCATCTTGTATCCTCCTACAGTCGCTCACCTTCGACGGCTTACCGTACACCACAGCATCAGCAGCAAAAAACCGCAGATTGCTGCTCACCCTGTCCGCCAAATATTTTATGTGTATAGAGGATAACAGAGGTCCTATCACGCTTCCCTGGGGCACTCATAACGATACCCTTGTCTCCGATGAACACTGGCCGTCGAGAATAACATACTGGATTCTATAACTTAAGAAGTCTTCGAGCCACTCACATGTTCGTGAACCTACTCCACATGCTCATACCTTTTTTAACAGCCTGCAATGGGGCAGCGTGTCGAATACTTTCCGGAAATCTAGAAACATACAATCTGCCTGTTGCCCTTCTTCCACAGTTCGGAGTGTATCACGTGAGAAAAGGGCAAGCTGAGTCTCGCACTAGCGATGCTTTCTAAAATCATGCTGATTCGTGGACATAAACTTCTCATATAAATATATGAAGATGATATCTGCTCTTTCAGACATGTCCAAAAGAACAGATACCAGCCGGCCGAAGTGGCCGTGCGGTTAAAGGCGCTGCAGTCTGGAACCGCGAGACCGCTACGGTCGCAGGTTCGAATCCTGCCTCGGGCATGGATGTTTGTGATGTACTTAGGTTAGTTAGGTTTAACTAGTTCTAAGTTCTAGGGGACTGATGACCTCAGCAGTTGAGTCCCATAGTGCTCAGAGCCATTTGAACCAACAGATACCATTGCAGCTCTCGAAGAATGAAATTACAGTGAAATCCAGACCATGAGCTGCTTACATATGTTGATAAATATCAACGGTTTAAACTCTTACGGGACTTGGTAGATTGACTTCCGAGAGTAATGAGTACAGTGGACAGGGGCACTACAAATGTAGCGTGTGTACAGTAAGTTGGAAATGTGGGTCTCACGGAGAGCGTTCCAGGGATAAGTCCCTGCAATCGCATTATCCTCTGCGTCATCGCTGGCTCAGTCGGCTAGAGTGTCTGGCGTATAAACAGGAGATCCCGGTTTCAAATCCCAGTCAGGACACACATGTTCAACTGCCCCGCCCCCCTCTCCCCTTGATATTTATCAACGCCTGTAAGCAGCTAATGGTCTGAATTTCATTGTAATTTCATAAACTTCTCAGTCTCAAGAAAATTTATTATATACAAACTGAGAATATCTTCAAGGATTCTGCAGCAACCCGATGTTAGGGGTGTTAGCCTATGAAAGTACGCCATTCAGGAAATTTTATTTCTACCATCTAAGGTAAAATGTTATCTTTTTTATGTTAAAATGATCTTCGCCTCTGAAAAGAGAGCCAGTGTTGCATATCGTTTATGGGACAGACCATCAGAACAGTAATGCGTCTTTTTGAAGAATGTCAGCTATACGCGCGACTGAAACAGCCACGTAAACAGCTATCGCCGAGTACAGCTTAGTATATACATCGCCTGACAAGAAAGTGAAGCAGCCAGATGACATGGTCGGACGTCAACGTCACGTCGTACACTGCCAAACCATCTACGTTTACGCAAATGATTAAGAGTTGCAATTGACTGCGAGAAATGGAAAGACCATCATAGTGCATTAGTGTTGTTCGTGTTCAGTGCTGTTACCAGGCCTGGTAGGATATATAAGGAGCATGAAAGTGTCAGATGTAGAGTGACTACTGTGAAAGACATGGAGAAGCCGCGTACTCGTTTGAGACAGCGCCATCAGCACCTGGAAGAGATTCAGAGATGCCTCATTGTGGGTCTCCATTTGGAAAGCTAGTCGAATCGCGCAATATCCAGAACTGTGGGGCACTTGGATGTGGCAGTGGCCATATGTTTCATTGCTTAG
Organism: Schistocerca serialis cubense; assembly: GCF_023864345.2. Lineage (NCBI taxonomy): Eukaryota > Metazoa > Arthropoda > Insecta > Orthoptera > Acrididae > Schistocerca > Schistocerca serialis. Next base: position 913,903,175 of record NC_064640.1, on the reverse strand, counting down.
GTGCTTAAGGGTAGGCATATTTTTCATCAAGGTTCCTGTCGAGCACACCTGACCTCCACAAGGGAGGTTCGCCGTATGGTGCACCGTGCACATCGTAACCGCTTGACATCTGCCCCTGCCGTCCGAGAACAAGTAATGGACGTCGAGCAACATTCTGTGGTATCCCGCATCATTGCTCGGAGACTAACAGCAGCCGGATTAGGTAACTACCGTTCCATGTGTAGGCTACCGTTAAAGCCGCAACACAAACGGCACCATTTAGAATGATGCCGTGCTGGGAAGTTGATGAATGGCTTCCCATTGTTTTCGGCGATAAATCGCGGTGCTAAACTGCGACAAGTGACCATCATTGGACGCGTCCGGCCATCCTGATTTAGGTTTTCCGTGATTTCCCTAAATCGCTCCAGGCAAATGCCGGGATGGTTTCTTTCAAAGGTCACGGCCGACTTCCTTCCCCATCCTTCCCTAATCCGATGAGACCGATGACCTCGCAGTCTGGTCTCCTTCCCCAAACAAACCAACCAACCAACCATCATTGGAGCGTATGGGGGCGACCTCGGGAGAGGTCCAACTCTTGCAATGTCTTGGTAAGGCACAGTGGTGTTACTCCCAGCATCATAATGTGAAAGCCATCGGGTATAACATCAGAACATGGCTGGTAGCCTTTCAGGAAACTCTGATGGCACAAAGGTACGTCAAGAGCATCCTGCATCCTCATGTGTTACCTCTCTTCTAAGTGCTTCGCTTTCCTTATCAGGTAGTGTAGTTATAAAATAAGACACGAGGAGCTCAGTATCATGGTGCAGACTCCAAGTTTCCGAGACAACGTAATTAAGGAGCCTGTTGAAGTAAGGATGACGGAAACGTAAAACAGGATCAGAGATTTCAAGTTTAAACAAGTCTCAGGAGCCGGTACTTAATTTATTCAGAACTCGCCTCTCATTCCACTCGTTAGTGGTGGGGCCCCGGGATACGGTGCGCTTCAGGGAATAACGTCTCGGGCGGAGGAAAACAAGTGGGACTCGTCTATTTAGATAGCATTCAGAAATGGTGTGACTATCCTATGTTTGGAAAGGATGGCCCTTGCGATTTTTTTTTAATTTTAGCGACTCATGCTTACAAGTATGGAACCTCGTACGCTGAGAACACAATTTCAGATCTAGTTGTCTGTTTCGTCGACAACACTGTGCAAATTTTGAGTCAGTTTGCAAGTTTCAGCAACTACAATGATCCTTCAGTGTAGGATAGACTGACTGCCCAGCTTGCTTTTTTTTTTTTTTTTTTTTTTCTAAACTAAGCTTTATACGTTTATGTACGATCGTGTGCGGTCTACTTTTATTCCTAGGGAACAACTTCTCTTTGTACTCGAAGAAATTGTTGCCTACTGCCTCTGTGACACAGAATCCACTGAACAATTTCTTGTTTTTGATATGTTGCCTATTCTGACACACAATTTTCCAAGAAATAACAGGCCTTTCTAGTGGCAAACGCTTGAGACATATTCGGGGGATGTAACAGTGCCTTTGTCCGCCTCCATAGCTCGGTAGTCAGCATGGACGGCAGCTATGCGGGAGACCCTGGTTACATTAACCGATACCGATACTGGAATGTGGTGCAGTTAGCTTCATGATGCCAATTGAGGAGCTTCTTGAGTGAGAGGTAACGGCTCTAAGGTCAAGAAAACTGGCAACGGCCCGGCAAAGCGGTGCACTGACCCCCCACCCTGCCCCCCCGCTCTCCTCCTCCCAAATACTCAATACCGCACTCAATGACGCCATTGGCAGAGGATGACACGGCGGTCGGTCATTCCCGATTGCCTCAGCAGAACCAGAACGGGATGACTTGCTTTACTAGTGACTTTGCTTGTTTTATTAGTTTCCTTTCACGCTCAAGTTACTTAAAAGGATTGTTTATTGTTTAATATACATTGCGGTGACAAAAGCCATGGGATACCTTTTTGTTCGGCATAGTGCAGCACCTAACGTGGTATGGAATCAACAAGGTAAAAGTTACCTACAGATGTACTGAACCATGCTGCCTGTATGATCGTCCACAGTTGCGAAACTGTTGCTGGAGCAGGATTTTCTGCATGGGCTGACCTCTCGATTATGTCCCAAAAATGGTCGATGCAATTCGTGTCGGGCGATGTGGATGGACAAATCTTTCGCTCGAATTGTCCAGAATGTTTTTCAGACCAATCGTGAACAGCTGTGGCCCAGTGATCAGTGCATTGCCATCCATAAAAATTCCATCTTTGTCTCCGAGTAGCAGAACTAACCATTTCCCGTCCATGATTGGTTAAACTGGACCAGAGGACCCAGTCCATTCTATGTAAACACAGCCCACATCATTGTAGAGCCAGCACCAGCTTGTAGAGTGCCTTGTTGACAGCTTGGGTCCAGGGCTTCGTGGGGTCTACGCTACACACATACCCTACCATCAGGTCTTACCAACTGGAATCGGCACTCGTCTGACCACACCATGGTCTTCCAAGTCGTCTAGGGTCCAACCGAAATGGCAACGATCTCAGGAGAGGCGCTGCAGGCGATGTCACACTGCTAACAAAGACATTCGAGTCGGTCTTCTGCTTCCATAGCCCATTAACGCCAAATTCGCCGCACTATCCTAATGGATGCGTTCTTCGTACACCCCAAACTGATACCTGCGGTTATTTCACGCAGTGCTGCTTGTCTGTTAGCACTGTTAGCACTGACAGCTCTACTCAAACGCCACTGCTCTCGGTCATTAAGTAAAGGCCTTCGGCCACTGTGTTGTCCATAGTGAGAGGTAATGCCTGAAATCTGATACTCTTGACACTGTGAATCCCTAACGATTTCTGAAATGGAATGTCCCATGCGTCTACCATTCCGCGTTCAGAATCTGTTAATTCCCATCGTGCGGCCATATTCACGACAGAAACATTTTCACCTGAATCGCCTGAGTACAAATGACAGCTCTGCAGCACACAGCCCTATTATACATCGTGTACGCGATACTACCGCCATCTGTATACGTGTGTATTGCTATTCCATGACTTTTGTCACCTCAGTGTATGACCAAAAAAGCGAAATATTTAAACATATTGCTTGAGATATTTGCTCGCTTGCATTCTTGTCCCCCTTCCTTCTACAGAGGTTGAAAACGATGGCTGCCCCTGAGACGTCCTGAGTGTTTGATGCCAGTAGCATCACTCTTGGATCTACCCTCAGGGGGCTCGCCACTCTTTGGAAGGTTCGTGCTTGGCTACCATGGGGCCCCAGCCTTTGCAGCATTTCTTCCTTCCGTAATGCATGTCTTCGTCTTGCTATTGTTTTTCCCCTCTCTTGGAGAACATGTTTGGGTGTTGTAAGGTGTCAGGCAAATCCAACACCTTCCATGAAAACCCTGACATGATAAGCAAATCCAGTAGTATGTCACATAGCTCCGAATAAATCGTGACATTAAATTAACCAAAGTAATACGAGCAACGAGTGAGCAAATGGAATACCACAGACTAACACAAAAATGCCTAAATGCATGTCATACCTTCCCAACGTGAGACAGACGCAGTTCCGAGGGGAGAAACGAGAACAGAAGCCGAGAGCAAAACCGTGTTAAGTTAGAAGGCCCTACGATAAGGGACGGACACCCACGTCGCCAGCTAACCGCTAGGACCACCCCCCAGCCCATGTTAAAAGCTAGAGCCCTCCAGAAGAACAGTATAGATCTTACGATAACACAAAAAGGGCCACCCCAGCCGCAAGTTTTAGTGTGAGACTTTTTCGCGTCTCTGTTACGTTGCCAACTTTAAAAACATTGCCCCACCACGAAAAGTATAACGTTTCTCATTGGATAGACAGAATTTTTGTAGGCGGAGCTTAAGGTTGACATTGAGACCCTGATTAATCAGATGAAAACACAGCCAGATAGTTTTTTTAAACCAACTTCGGTAAATTGTAGTAAGGAGAAGTTAGGAGAGTGTTGCTTCCAAGACGGTGAGGTGAGCAGAGCTGTGCTGTCCGCCGCCCCCTGACGAACACCGACAAGGTAATGAACGCACGCGATGCCGCATAACAGCGCATAAAGCTTCACTCAGAACTGCAGAAGTCTCATTTGTTACACCCCATTTTTGCGTAATACTAGTGTCGATCGTCAATTAAAGCTCATGGTGTTCACATTTGCCACTTGAAGTAAAAATCTGAAACGCGATGATTTTTCTGTTATATAGTTATTGAGAAGGCACATCAGCCACTGTAATTTACGACAAGTTAGATAAGCAATTAAAGATAATTGAGGCTCACTGTAGACCATTTTGATGGTATTCTCTTTTGTGAAACTTAATTTAAACCTAGATTATAGATGTGATATGGCATAGGTCATCCTTCAATCCATTGTAGAACTTGGAAACCCATTCAGGGAATATTCGTTCACATTTTTGTTGAAGGCAGTTGGTTTTTACCATCCTGTATTAAAACATTTCCTTTTATCAATTGTGCAATTTATAAACAATGTTCTGTGAGTAGAATAAAATTTCCAATGGTAAACTTAACTGCTTTTTCGACGTTATTTTACCAGCTAACTAAAAATAGGAAAGTCTTGAACCCCTTCCACTAAATTTAGTTAGTATTAAGATTCTTTTACAGGGAGTGCAGTGGAGCTGACGCTGAAATCATTAAGTATTTGGTTATATCATCGCTAGTCTCACTGAACTCTTCTGAACTCTACATGTCATGTGTGGTCTGGCGTCTCCTTACCAGCAACAGGTCCCAGGTTCAAACTAGTCAATTCCCTAAAAACACGCTCAGAGCGTCGTTGCGCGAAAGTGGTAGGGAGACACAATTCAGAATAACAGAAACCACGCAGAATGTTAGTGTTATTGGGAATATTCTGCATTGTCTGTCGCTGCGTAACAACAGTCTCACCATTGTTTTTCACTCCCTTTTCCTTTCTTTTTTTCCCTTCTCCTCTCGTTCCTCTGCTTCGGCGTTTGAGGTTCCTCTTTTTCTTCCTCCTCTCTGTGCGCTCCTAAAGGCCGGCCCACGTATCTATCGCATGACAGGTGACTACATAACACGTAATTCCCAGCCCCAGGTCGACAGGTAGGGTTCGCATGTCCCCCTGGTACAGGCCTGACCCAGGAAGGGGTGATTGCCTGAGCTGCAACCTTCCCAAATTGCCAATTGGTCGCTCTGTCAGGTGCTCAGGAGATGTGACCTGAGGTGTGAACAATCATCTATTATGGGTGCACCTCTTTGTGAAGGGGGCCCCAGCTGGAAGGAGCGCCCCCATTGGAGACGCTGGAAATCATGAAGGGGTTTCTCGCAATGAGCCAATCATCTTCACAATCAACATCTACGAAACGTAAACGTAATGAGGCTAATGATTCAAAGACCCTTCCCACTGCACCATCGTTCCTCGTGGGCTCATGTACTGAAGACGGTCAGTCCTTCGCCACGGTAAATTCGTTTATTATTCAGAAAGGTGTTGATGCAATTGCTGGCCATGTGAAATCCTGCTCTTGTTTATGGAATGGCACTTTGCTTTTGGAGACTACTTGCAATTCTCAAGCACAACAACTGCTTGCAGCCTCGCTTCTCCACAGCTACACTGTTCGTGTCGAGGCCCATAGAACTTTGAATTCTTCCTGTGGTGTTATTTACACTAGGCTGCTTCACGGTCTAACCGAGGCTGAAATCCAATCTTACCTCTCTTATCAGGGTGTCATTGCCATCCATCATGTAACGAAAAAGGTAGATTCCTCCTTGGTGCCCACCAGCACCCTTTTCCTCACCTTTCATAGAGTGGTGCTTCTGTCCAAGATCAAATCAGGCTATGGAATTATCACAGTCCGGCCGTTCATTCCGAACCTGATGTGCTGCTACCAGTGCAATCGTTTCAACCAAACTAGAATGTCTTGTCGACAGCCAGCCAAATGTGTGACCTGTGGTAGGGATGCGCACGAGGGTGATTGTCCGCCTGCAATGGCGGCCATGTCGCCTCCTCTATGTACTGTCCCGTGTACCTTAATGAGCAAGCTGTCCAAAAGTCTAAGTAAAGAAGAGGGTGCCTCACCCAGTCGCTCAAAAGTTAATGGCTAGTCGAAATCCCTGCGTTCTCCCGTCTGGCACATATAGTTTTGTTCTAGTTACCCCTCGCTCCATGAAGGACGTGGCCATGCAGACATGCAACCTCCAATTCAGCTCTGAGGTTGTGAAATCCCCAGTGTGAAGTTAGCATCGTCATGCCCCCGTTCAGCTGTGCAACACGCCATCAAACTCTCGCCTGAAGGGGCGAAGCCACCATCTACACAACCAGGAGGCCAGAAAGGACAAAAGGAGTACTCCTGTGAAGACTTCCTACGTTCCTTCAGCCAAACACCACCCAAATCTTCCTCTAACCAGAAAGGCTCGCAGAAGTCCACCAAAGGCAAACGGTCTTCTCCTTCGCCAACTCGAAGATCCTCTTCAACAGTGTTACCACCGGCCTCCGTGTCGGCGGGTGCGCACCACCAACCGTTTTTCAGCGTTGGACTCCACAGCCCGACCGCACGAGCAAGTCAATGCTTCTGTGAACCCCATGGAGCAGGATCCTCCTGCTTCTGTGCCCTGTAGTAGCGACTCTTCGCAGGCTGTCACTCGGCTGCCGCTGAGGTGACACCCCTACATCACTTCATCATCATGACTCTCCTCCTTGTGTGGCTGGACCCGGCAGAGGTTCGAGTCCTCCCTCAGGCATGGTTGTATGTGTTTGTCTTTAGGATAATTTAGGTTAAGTAGTGTGTAAGCTTAGGGACTGATGACCTTAGCAGTTAAGTCCCATAAGATTTCACACACACACACACTCCTCCATTGGAACATTCATGGTCTACGTTTCCATAAAGAGGATTTATGGCTGCTTTTAGCATTGATGCGTCCCCTTGTACTCTGACTTCAGGAAACGAAATTGCGCCCTCACGACCACTTTGAGCTTTCACATTTCATACTAGCGCGTTTTGACCTTCCTCTTGAGGTCGGCATTCCATCTCATGGAGGCGCCATGCTGCTCATACGGGATGACATTGATAGTCAGCCCTTCTCTCTTACTACCCATCTTCAAGCTATTGCAGTTCGCCTATTCCATCCCGACCTGATCTTTTCCCTCTGTACCATTTATGTCCCTCCGTCATTAGATGTCACCAGGGCAGACTTCCTTAAGCTTATGGGGCAGCAACAGCTACTCTGTGACTTTAATGCACATCATTCCCTTTGGGGTTCTCCCAGGACTTGTCAGAGAGGTGCCCTCTTGACTGACCTCCTTACCCAACTTAACCTCTTCTGCCTTAACACGGAGGCACCCACTTTCCTTTTCGACTCCTCGCACACCTATTCCCATTTGAACCCATCCTTCCGCACTGTCCAGCTTGCCCATCGTCTTCAGTGGTCCATTCTTTCTGATACCTACTCCAATGACCATTTCCCGTGTGCTATCCATTTGCTGAATCTTACCCCATCCGCATGCACACCCAGATGGCAGCTTACTAAGGCTGACTGGCACCTTTACTCCTCCCTAGCGACCTTCAAAGAACAAGATTTCCCCAGTTGTGATGACCAGGTGGAATATCTCACAAACGTTATCCTTATTGTTGCAGAACGTACTCCTCGCACTTCCTCTTTACCTCGTAGTGTCCGAGTCCCTAAGTGGACTGAGGCATGCCGTGACGCAATTCGCGCACAGAGACGTGCTCGCCTCGTTTTTAACTATCATCTTATGATGGCAAATTGCATTCATTATAAACAGATTCGTGCAAAGTGTCATCGCGTTCTTCGTGATGCCAAAAGAGCCTGTTGGATTTCATTCACTAGTTCTTTTAACAGTTCCGCCCCTTCCTCTGTCGTGTGGGCCAACCTCCGACGGCTCTCTGGAACCAAAATCCATTCCCCAATTTCCGGCCTGACAATAGCAAACGATGTCATCATGGACCCTATTGCTATCTCCAACACCTCGGGTCGCCATTTTGCAGACATTTGGAGCTCTTCCCACTATCACCCTGCCTTCCTCCATCTGAAATCAGCGGAGGTTGCTTGGGCGATACCCTTCTATCCTCCGAATTGTGAGTGCGACCATGCCCTCTTTACTGTGAGGGAGCTAGATCATGCTCTCAGTACATCTCGATCCTCCGCCCCACGGCCAGACGCCGTCCACATTCAGATGTTGCAGCACCTTTCTCTTGCAGGCAAGCACTTTCTGCTTTTAACACGTACAACCACATCTGGGCAGAGGGCACATATCCCGTACGTTGGGGTGAAGCCACCGTCATACCCATACCTAAGCCCTTTAAGGACAAAAACCTTCCTTGTAGCTACCGCCCATCTCTCTCACCAGCTGCGTTTGCAAGGTGATGGAACATATGATTCATGCCCAGCTGGTATGGTGACTCGAGTCTCGCAATTTATTGACGACTGCACAGTGTGGATTTCGAGCATGGCATTCTGCAGTTCACCATCTCGTTACTTTGTACACCCATGCCATGAATGAATGGTTTTCTTCGGAAATCCCAGACTGTGACCGTGTTTTTCGATTTGGAGAAGGCCTACGACACCTGCTGGAGAACTGGTATCCTCCATACTCTTTACACGCGGGGATACCATGGCCGCCTACCCTGTTTCCTTCAGGAATTTTCAAAAGACAGAGTTTTCAAGGTTCGTGTGGGTTCTGCCTTGTTGGACACCTTTATCCAGGAAAACGGTGTGCGTCAGGGTTCCTTCCTGAGCGTCGACCTCTTTGCGATCGCCATTAACCCTATAATGGCCCGTCTCCCACCGTGAATCTCCGGCTCCCTTTTTGTTGACTATTTTGCCATCTATTGCAGTTCTCCGTGGCCCTGTCTCATTGCGCGGCGTATTCAGCAATGTCTCGATCGTCTTTACTCCCGGAGCATCGACAATGGTTTTCGCTCTTCCACTCACAAAACCGTCTGCAGGAATTTCTGGCGACGCAATGGGTTTCTCCCACTATCTTTACATCTTGGGCCCGTTGCCTTTCCATTGAAAGTACGAAATCCCTGGGGCTCATGCTCAATAGGAAACTCTCTTGGTCCTCCCATGTGTCTTAACTAGCAGGCCACTGTACGTGGTTCCTCAGTATTCTACATGTCCTCAATGGTACTTCCTGGGGTGCCGATGGAACCACCCTCCCCCGTTTGTACCGTTCCCTTGTCCATTCAAAACTCGATTATGGGTGCTTTGTTTATGCATCTGCATGTCTATCACTCTTATGCCATCTCAACACTATCCACCATCGTGGCATCCGTTTGGCCACTGGTGCCTTTCACACTAGTCCAATTGACAGTCTGTATGCTGAAGCTGCTGAACTACCACTGTCCTATAGCCGTGACTTTCTCCTCAGCAGGTATGCAAGCCATTTGTCTGCCATGCGTGCCCACCCATTCTATGCCTCCTTCTTTGATGATTCCTTTGATCGCCAGTATGGGTCGCGTCCCTCTTCTCTGTTACCTCGTGGAGTCCGCTTTTAGCACTTGCTACAGCGGCTTAAGTTCACACTACCTGCAACTTTCCCAGTGGGTGTGAACCCCTCACCACCTTCGCTTCGTGAAGTGGCCCATGTTAACCTTCCCCTTCATTCGCTTCCCAAGGACTCTCTTCCAGCCTCGCTCTATCACCTTCAGTGTCACGACCTTCACATAGGACTTCGCCATAGTACCTTTGTATACACTGATGGCTCTCTGACTGTGGGGCGAGTGTGCCTTCGTCATTGGCACCCGTGTCTTTCGATATCGGCTTCTGGCACACTGCTCAGTATTCACAGCTGAACTCTTCGCCCTGTGTCAGGTCACGGAGTACATCCGGCAACACAGCCTTTTCAGTTGTGTCCTCTGCTCAGTCTCACTCAGCGCTCTTCAAAGTCCATGTGTGCTGTACACCACCCATCCCTTAGTGCAGCGGGTCTAGGAAAACTGTCACTTGCTCACTCTTGGTGGAGCCACTGTGCAGTTTATGTGGGTTCCTGGTCACGTCGGCCTGCCAGGAAACGAGGCTGCTGACGCTGCTGCCAAGGCTGCAGTCCTCGTACCTCAGCCCGCTAGTTCCCTCCGATGATCTCTGTGTTGCCGTCTGTCAGGAGGTGTTGTCCATGTGGTATCACCAATGGTTCTCCCTACAGGGGAATAATCTCCGTCTTATTAAGTCTTTCCCAGAGGCTTGGACGACCTCCTCTCCGCTCTCCCGCCGAGAAGAGGTCATTTTAACTAGGCTGCGGATTGGGCGCTGCCTTTTTAGCCATTGTCATTTGATAAGTGGCGCTACCCCACCACTTTATCCACATTGCGCCCAAGTGTTAACTGTCAACCACTTCCTGACGGAATGCCCATTTTTTAACCGTTTACGTTCCCGCTTGGGTTTGTTGTCTGAGTTATCGGCCGTTTTAGCAAATGACGCTCGGGCTGTCGACCGCGTTTTACTTTTTATCCGCCAAAGCAATGTGGCGAAGGCCATTTAATTTTTAATTTGGGACCTCCGTCTCTGTATTGTCTTTTTTAGCCCTTTCTACACGTGCCTATTTTTAGTTGCCTTCTCTTATGTCAATTGGGACTGACGTGTAGTCGTTTTTTAACTCCTCTCTGTCTTCGTGTTTTATAGTTTTTGCTTGGGCGCGTATGACCCCAGTTGTTTTTTGCGCCCTAAAGCAAAAGAGAACCAATTCTTGGTTTTCTTCATTGGGATGAGTAATGACGTAGTATGCTGGAGAAATTTAAGTTAATTCGGCAGCATCGAAAGTCGCCTGCTGATGGAGTGTATCATTTGCTCACCTGAGATATTCCGGCTATCTGGCAGAGTTCAGCCTACAGAAAATACCACGAGGGATGCAAAATTAATTTGAGGGCTCGATGTAGCACCTGCTGTAGGCGATCGGTATCCCTATCATCCATGTTACCCTTGACTACGCCTGTGCACTCGAGAACTGTTCCAAACAGCGTCTTGTACAGAACTCCAAAGCCCTATGATAGTGGAGACGTCTGAATTTAAGTAGCCACAAGTAGTGATAATTTTCGTCATCCCCGCTTTGGGAACGTAATTTATGTGGTGAACTTCGTTAAGCGCACATTGGGTGGCTACCTTGTGTGTGACCGGATTTATTACGTCATTCGAAAGAAAAGCTAATTTATTTTCATTACATTTATGACTCATAATTAGTGCAAATAATTTAAAACAATTTAGGTGGACAAACTGTGATTATTAACTAAAGTATAGTGTAATAGCCACAAAATTGGTCCATTTTGGGCAATCACTAAATCGTTAGTATTTACCCTTACAAAGTTACTTAGTAATTTACTCTGAGACGTTCGGGGCAAAACAATATATTTCCATCATATTATAAAATCAAAAAGAAAAGAAAATGTCCATCCTATTAATGAGAATCTCAGGGTTTCTATTGTGGGTGTTATTTATTGGTCATTTCATCACCAGGCTATGATTGAATAGTGGGATGAGGCGAATAACTCGTGGATATTAAACTTCAAATTTGGCAATGGCTGTTGTGTGTTCATGGTTCTGACCTGACACGGGCAGACATGGCTGCTTTATGAATGTAACAGCAGTTACGCTGACTGCTCGTCATCACTTACGCTTGTGACCATAGTCGTGAGCAACCTTCCAGCAGACACTGAAGTAGCTCAAATCAAGGCTAGCAGCAAAACATTCTCCAGTAGGAGTATAGCTCTCGACCTCCTCTCTCCCCTAGCATTCTGCACAATTCGCTCCGGATGAGTATCTGCGTTTCGCTGGGTCTTCAGATTTTTGTTTCACCAGTCGGATTATTTGTGGGAACCTTTATTGCTCGTGAGTTGTGCCTGGCTGCCCTTCCCACGCTAAAGAAACACACGCTTGCCAAAAACGAATCCTTGTAAATACATTCCAAAATAAAGCTTAAGTCTTCAATATCTCTCCAAGAATCTGCAAACTCTGTGACCCGCTGCGACGCAAATCTTCTGGTGTTTGAAGCTCCTCCATTATGCATTACCGCTGACCTGGAGGCCAACAACAAGCGTAGGTCCAATGATCACCTGGGGCATCATTGTCTAGTGAGATTCTATTCCCTGTTCTCAGATCTGCCCACGTAATAACATACAATAAGCAGGTACTGTCTGCGCAGTGCTTTAACCCTCCGCTTTTCGTCGTCCTTTGGGCAGGTTATACGCCTGGCTTTGCGACGTCCCATGTACTTGGTTCTGCTTCCGCTTTTCACAGCGCCACCAAGAACGCACCTCAGCCACACGTTCATGGGGAATGAAAGTCCCGTGACGAAGAGTACTTGGCTCTCCATTTGGCTTCTTACCTATCAGCCTATGACAGGGGGCTGCAGCTAGTGCTGCCTCGGGCTCTACGTTTGTAGAGTCTTAACGACCGCGTGCAACGAGATAAAAACGTGGAACGGTTGGTACGTACTATGTGTGCAAAGTTTACAGCAGTGGACCGTTGATTGTGTCCTGCAAGACTCACGCTATGATCCGGCATTCTTCTGACCTCAAAATGCAATTTCCGGAGACGCACATGAGTCATTGGAGTCCTCTGTACAAATAGTTTGTGGAGTACACATTCAAACCATACTGCGTCGTGAGTTATTAAGGAGCACCGTGGACGTGGTGCCGACTGGACTGTATAATCTGTTGTCTGTACTTTCCATTTCTTCCATTTATAATACCCACTATGAGCCTGGTTGTCCACCTTGAAGCAAGGTTTGCTCAGCAAAGCTACCCATCATCCTTTCCTGCCGCTTCAAACATCTGCGTTATGGCGGCATTTACTATACAGGGTGTTACAAAAAGGTATGCCAAACTTTCAGGAAACATTCCTCACACACAAAGAAAGAAAAGATGTTACGTGGACATGTGTCCGGAAACGCTTACTTTCCATGTTAGAGTTAATTTTATTACTTCTCTTCAAATCACATTAATCATGGAATGGAAACACGCAGCAACAGAGCGTACCAGCGTGACTTCAAACACTTTGTTACAGGAAATGTTCAAAATGTCCTCCGTTAGCGAGGATACATGCATCCACCCTCCGTCGCATGGAAGACCTGATGCGCTGATGCAGCCCTGGAGAATGGCGTATTGTATCACAGCCGTCCACAATACGAGCACGAAGAGTTTCTACATTTGGTACCGGGATTGCGTAGACAGGAGCTTTCAAATGCCCTCATAAATGAAAGTCAAGAGGGTTGAGGTCAGGAGAGCGTGGAGGCCATGGAATTGGTCCACCTCTACCAATCCATCGGTCACCGAATCTGTTGTTGAGAAGCGTACGAACACTTCGACTGAAATGTGCAGCAGCTCCATCGTGCATGAACCACATGTTGTGTCACACTTGTAAAGGCACATGTTCTAGCAGCACAGGTAGAGTATCTCGTATGAAATCATGATAACGTGCTCCATTGAGCGTAGGTGCAAGAACATGGGGCCCAATCAAGACATCACCAACAATGCCTGCCCAAACGTTCACAGAAAATCTGTGTTGATGACTTGATTGCACAATTGCGTGCGGATTCTAGTCAGCCAACGCATGTTGATTGTGCAAATTTACAATTTGATCACGTTGGAATGAAGCCTCATCCGTAAAGAGAACATTTGCACTGAAATGAGGATTGACACATTGTTGGATGAACCATTCGCTGAAGTGTACCCGTGGAGGCCAATCAGCTGCTAATAGTGCCTGCACACGCTGTACATGGTACGGAAACAACTGGTTCTCCCGTAGCACTCTTCATATAGTGACGTGGTCAACGTTACCTTGTACAGCAGCAACTTCTCTGACGCTGACATTAAGGTTATCGTCAACTGCACGAAGAATTGCCTCGTCCATTGCAGGTGTCCTCGTCGTTCTAGGTCTTCCCCAGTCGCGAGTCATAGGCTGGAATGTTCCGTGCTCCCTAAGACGCCGATCAATTGCTTCGAACGTCTTCCTGTCGGGACACCATCGTTCTGGAAATCTGTCTCGATACAAACGTACCGCGCCACGGCTATTGCCCCGTGCTAATCCATACATCAAATGGGCATCTGCCAACTCTGCATTTGTAAACATTGCACTGACTGCAAAACCACGTTCGTGATGAACACTAACCTGTTGATGCTACGTACTTCAATTGGGCTAACTGGCGGTGAATCGAGGAAGTACAGTACATACTGACGAAACTAAAATGATCTCTAACATGGAAATTAAGCGTTTCCGGACACATGTCCACATAATATCTTTTCTTTATTTGTGTGTGAGGAATGTTTCCTGAAAGTTTGGCCGTACCTTTTTGTAACACCTTGTATAGTTGCTTCCAATGAAGAAGTTGACAATAAACAGAATTGTCAAATCAAGTGATCCTGATTCACAGCTAAGCATGGTAACTGAAGAAAAACTTCACAAGCCAAGATCGCTTTAAAAGTATTTTATTGGCTAACCGGTTTCCACAGAGCTACGCTAACTTATGCTTTAAAATCCTGCTGATCGACAATATGTTGTAGCATTTAAAACGCAAGACCCGATGATGACAGCATACCTTTGTCGAAACCGGTCACTCAATAAAATGCTGTTTTGGAGATGTTGGCTTGCAAAGCTTTCCTTCAGTTACCATACCTGCACATGCCCCCATTACTGACAATGTCGGGAATATGTAATCATAGCTAAGGGTTTACGCTATAAATTAGGATCAAATTTTAAGATTTTGTTTAGATTTTTGGATACAAAATCACTGTAACAATCCGCTACGTTACTAAAAATGAGAACGTAACACAACATGGATGTTATTATACCAGACCTATCATACAAGCCCTTTTTCTCTACCTGGTCCATGCGAGATGTTTCCGATATAATAGATTTCAAGGAAACTTGCTAACGAAGTGAATGGGAAGCTTTATATTGTTGAATTTGAAACGAACAAATGTAACAAAATTCGTATACTGGCATAGAGCACTCTCGGTTTTTGTACATCATGACAGTTTGATCATATCATCAAAACAATGTTCCTGAAAACGACAAAGTGAATAAATCTGTAAGTTTTCTTTAAGATAATAATTATGTATAAAATTTATTATTAATCTTACATCGAGCGTAATATTGTTTCTTACGGTTTCTACTTTAAATAATCCCAATTTTACTATTCTAATAACGAAACGAGTAAGACGTTTACGTTGGAAATACGATTTTTCTTTGAAACTACGTATTAAAGTAGCACACATGGTAGGCCATCTTTATACTGAAATTCTGAAGTTGAGCATGCTTCTTCCAGTATGCATCAGGTTTCAACCTATGTTCGGTCTTCTAGTCAGTTATTTCTGAATGGTTTGTCTGAAACACGTTTTATCCGAAAAATTCGCTCTCGTCGTTTTCGAGAAACGTAACTTCGCTCTCATCGTTTTCGAGAATCAAGCTGATGTTGTATGTTGACTCCGTCTCCATGCCGAGCGAGGTGACGGAATGGGAACTCCCATGCTGTAAGTTCACTGTTCAAATCTGGATATTACGATTTACGTTGCCTGTGGTTTACCTAATCCTTTATACCTTTTCTCTTTCTTTCAGCTATTGTTGTCTCTTATTGGATATAATTTCTACAAATAATCGAATGCTGAGACGTAATACAATTTTTACGTCCATAATGTGTCAAGTACTGAAAACCTTGTGTTATTGATAATTACCTTCGGTGTATAAGAAGACGACTGCGAGAAAACTACAATACGTGTCGTTTCTGACATCCATACCTGCCCAAAGAAACTTTACGTCGTATTTCTTAGAAACACAGACACTGCAATATCGTATCGCGTGTAGACCAGTCATCCACTCCGTACTGTCGCATCGAGTTATATCACGCCTGTAGACAGGCAACCCGACGAGTAGATTTCTAAAATGGACAGTTGTCACGCATTCCCGAGCACTTAATGTCAGCGGCTTGAACGACATATTGACGTTTGCCGCGCCAGAAACTGTGCTCATATTAAGATCCTACAATGCGAGTTAAAAATTTGGAGAAATGCTCTATCCACAGATATGTGTCTGTTTTCTGAGTATCTTGTAGTTTTTATGCGCTCGTCTTCTGAAAACCCGAAAGTACTTTGGAATAACCCTACATAAACATTCACAATACGTTTATATGTAGTGAAAATAAAAATAAATAAAACTGTTATAGAGAATCTCAGGATGGTGACTTTGAAAAGAACCCGAACGACTTCTCTCTCCAAACTCGTCCAATACGCGCAAAGGCTCTGGCTCGAATGACACAGCCGCATTACATCGATCGTAAAAGCGGCAGAAATAAAGTGTAAGAATTTCACCTCCAAGAGGCATTAATACTATATATATATAACAAGACGCAATACAGACGTTGTTACAAAAGCAAGTTGTGAATGAAACTCCAAACACCACGACAAACAGATTTCATGGACGATTAAAATATTTTGGCACAACTTCTGGGCACTGCCACAGAAGTGCCATTGTCTGGCCTCATAGATCAGCAGCGTCTGCTTACTGCCTCGCGAACGAATATAGTGAGAAGAAGGCTGTAGTCTCGTGCTTTTTTTAAGAAAAGCATTTTCCTTCCACGGGAAATACACTATGTAATCAAAAGTATTCTGACACTGCCAAAAACATACGTTTTTCATATTACGTGCATTGTGCTGCCACCTGCTGCCAGGTACTCCATATCAGCGACCTCAGTAGTCATCAGGCATCATGAGAGAGCAGCATGGGACGCTCTGAAGAACTCACGGACTTCGAACGTGGTCAGGTGACAGGGTTTCACTTGTGTTATACGTCTGTACGCGAGATTTTCACACTTCCAAACATCCCTAGGTCCACTATTTCCGATGTGATAGTAAAGTGGAAACGTGAAGGGGCGTACAGCACAAAAGCGTACAGGCAGACCTTGTGTATTGACTGACAGAGACCGCCAACAGTTGAAGAAGGTCATAACGTGTAATACGCAGACATCTATCAAGACCATCACACGGAAATTCCAAATTGCATCATGATCCACTACAAGTACTACGACAGTTAGGCGGGAGGTGAGAAAACTAGGATTTCATGGTCGAGCGGCTGCTCATACGCCACACATCAAGCTGGTAAATGCCAAACGGCGCATCGCTTCGTGTAAGGACCGTAAACATTGGACGATTGAACAGTGGAAAAACGTTATGTGGAGTGACGAATCACGGTACACAATGTGGCGATCCGATGGCGGCGTATGGGTATGGCGAATGCCCGGTGAACATCATCTGCCAGCGTCTGTAGTACCAACAGTAAAATTCGGAGGCGGAGGTGTTATGGTGTGGTCGTGTTTTTCATGGAGGGGGCTTGCAACCCTTGATGTTTTGCGTGGTACTATCACAACACAGGCCTACATTGATGTTTCAAGTACTTACTTGCTTACCACTGTTGAGTAGGAATTCGGGGGTGGCGATTGCATCTTTCAACACGTTCATAATGCGCGGCCTGTGGCGGAGTGGTTACACGACAATAACATCCCTGTAATGGACTGGCCTGCACAGAGTCCTGACCTGAATCCTTTAGAAAACCTTTGGGACATTTTGGAACGCCGTCTTCGTGCCAGGCCTCACCGACCGACATCGATACCTCTCCCCAGTGCAGCACTCCGTGAAGTATGGGCTGCCATTCCCCAAGAAACCTTCCAGCACCTGATTGAATGTATGCCTGTGGGAGTGGAAGCTGTCATGAAGACTAAGGGTGGGCCAAAACCATATGGAATTCCAGCATTACCGATGGAGGGCGCCATGAACATTTAAGTCATTTTCAGCCAGGTGTCCGGATAATTTTGATCACATAGTGTACGTTCCTTTCACGAGAACTATTTATTACCACCTGAAGTTGGGTATAGGTAAGAAACTATCCACAGATAAATAAAGCAACCAAATTTCGACTGGTTTCAGTGTTTAGCTCGATAAAGAATTGTCTGTTAGTATTTACTTGCTGATAATTAGTTTAGTGCCGCCATCAGTTACATGTGTTCACAGAATTATAATTTACAATTAGAACACACGAGACTAGTAAAAAACATCGAAATTGTAGATAAATCATGGTTTCTGCATAGATGTTTGCTATGTAATGTTGTTTCACAATCAGATTTTCTGAGAGACAAACAGCAAACACTTGTTTAACCTTTCATTTTCAAAGACGTCTGCTTTAGTATAGGCACACTTCGTAGCCACACACTCGCGCACCATGTTACTTGTTAACTTAAAAATAATGGGACCCTACCTAGCCTATTCGCTCTGCCGGAGCAGTGAATATTTGAGTAGAAATTAGGAGGTATCTCTTAGGAACACACGGCTTTGAGCAGTGCCGAGCAATTAGAGCGATAACTCAGCATATTTCCGTTGTAACATTTCGCTCAGTTTGGGCAGAAACCATCCTTCTTCGCCGGCCGAAGTAGCCGAGCGGTTCTAGGCGCTGCAGTCTGGAACTGCGCGACCGCTACGGTCGCAGGTTCGAATCCTGCCTCGGGCATGGATGTGTGTGATGTCCTTCAGTTAGTTAGGTTCAAGTAGTTCTAAGTTCTAGGGGACTGATGACCTCCACAGTTAAGTCCCATAGTGCTCAGAGCCATTTGAACCATCCTTCTTCCTGACAGCACACCGAGGACACGTCATTTTGACACTTTTCTTAAGCTTTTGAGATTGGCGCATTCGATCGGTAACTTTCGAACTGTCTTGAGATCGCAGCAAGCGCTGATCATTCCGGTTGTATTTATGCAGTTAGAATTCACGAGGACTTAGGGATTAGGTATAAATATGTCCTTTCCGCGTTTCAATGTGCATTCGAACTTGGCGAGGGAAACATTATGCCTTTCTTCCAGCTTCAGAATCTAGCTTCAGCAAGTTGTAACTTTGTTTTGAAATTTATTGTGCTGTTATGTCTGACGGTTTGACCTGACACTTGTATTTATCCATGACGAATAACCTTATGTATGTTGTCTATTCAAACATTATATGCCAATTTTCATGCGGTTGGTCTTCCTTTCTTCACGAATTGCGCCACTTGTCCCATACTCGACTATTTGTTCCATAAAACATCTCCATTCACGTATACTACAATCTGCTCAGGGGCTACGATATATAACTAAGCAACAATTGCAATTATCTTTCGTAAGAACTCTACAGCTCTTCAGGTAAGGCGACAAAAATTCCGTACTTCGAGATACGCGGTGTCATAGACAACCTAATCGAAAGTTATTTCTTCCTTCATAAAAGCTCATAGTTATTAGGCATTTTCGATAATTACTATGAAATTACAACTCTTAACTGCTTACAGACGTTGACATATGTCAACGGGGACAGATGAAAATGTGTACTTCGATCGGGAATCGAACCCGGGATCTCCTGCTTGCATGGCAGACGCTCTATCCATCTGAGCCACCGAGGACACAGAGGATAGTGCGACTGCAGGGATTTATCTCTGGCACGCCTCCCGCCAGAATCACATTCTCAACGTATTGTCCCGCACTACATTCGTAGTGCCCCCGCCCATTACACTCATTACTCGCGGCGCGTTGCCGATTCCCGGAAGAGTTCGGGCACTGTTTGTGCATCCGCACAGAAGATGATGGTCAAGTGGCCGGTGAGCCTTAACTATACATATATACGAAGATGGTATCTGTTCTTTCGGACATGTCCGAAAGAACAGATACCATCTTCGTATATATTTTCGATGATAACTGAGAGACTTAGTTGCCCTGCACAAACTGAGCCTATAAGACACAATTTATTAAACTCGGAAGCAGTACAGTACGATGTTTGCGGTCAATGTTCTAATGTAAAATTCGTCTATGTTGCGCAGTGCGAGGGTTTTGCTATTTCCGAAGCATTGCACATCTACATCAACATCTTCATGAATACTCTGCAAATCACACTTAAGTGCCTGGCAGAGGGTTCATCGAACCACCTTTACAATAATTCTCTATTATTCCACAACTCGAACAGTTCGCGGCAAAAAACGAACACTTATATCTTTCCGTGAGAGATCCGATTACCATTATTTTATTGTGACGATTGTTTCTCCCTGTTTAGGTTTGCGTCAATAAAATGTTTTCGCATTCTGAGGAGAAAGTTGGTGATTAAAATTTCATGACAAGATTCCGCTGCAACGAAAAACGCATTTGTTTTAATTGTGTCCATCCCAAAGCCTGTATCATGTCCGTGACACTCTGTAAGTAGCCTGTTTGTATGTTGGCGGTGCTATAGATTGTATTCATATCGCTGACAGCGCTCTGCGTGATCGGCAAGAGATTCTGTGGTTGGACGGACTAGCAGTTAGCGAGCGGATAGACAAGCGTTTGGACATGATTTTCTTAGTGGAGACTCAGTGTTGGTAGGGCATGCATTGTAAAATGAGAATGGATGTAGTTGATAATGGTTGGGTAGTGGAATTATTGACAACTATATAATTCTTTAGAACTGGATGTCACATGAATTAGGTAAAATCTTCTAAATGCACTACTGGCTATTAAAATTGCTACACCAAGAAGAAATGCAGATGATAAACGGGTATTCATTGCACAAATACATTATAAAAGAACTGACATGTGATTACATTTTCGCCCAATTTGGGCACATAGATCCTGAGGAATCAGTACCCAGAACAACCACCTCTGGCCGTAATAGCGGCCTTGATACGCCTGGGCATTGAGTCAAACAGAGCTTGGATGGCGTGTACAGGTACAGCTGCCCATGAAGCTTCAACACGATACCACAGTTCATCAAGAGTATTGACTGGCGTATTGTGACGAGCCAGTTGCTCGGCCACCATTGACCACACGTTTTCAATTGGTGAGAGATCTGGAGAACGTGCTGGCCAGGAAAGCAGTCGAACATTTTCTGTATCCAGAAAGGCCCGTACAGGACCTGCAACATGCGGTCGTGCATTATCCTGCTGAAGTGTAGGGTTCCGCAGGGATCGAATGAAGGGTAGAGCCACGGGTCGTAACACACCTGATATGTAACGTCCACTGTTCAAAGTTCCGTCAATGCGAACAAGAGGTGACCGAGACGTGTAACCAATGGCACCCCATACCATCACGCCGGGTGATACACCAGTATGTCGATGACGAATACACGCTTCCAATGTGCGTTCACCGCGATGTCGCCAAACACGGATGCGACCATCATGATGCTGTAAATAAAACCTGGATTCATCCGAAAAAATGACGTTTTGCCATTCGTGACCCAGATTCGTCGTTGAGTACACCATCGTACGCGCTCCTGTCTGTGATGCAGCGTCAAGGGTAACCGCAGCCATGGGCTCCGAGCTGATGGTCCATGCTGCTGCAAACGTCGTCGAACTGTTCGTGCAGATGGTTGTTGTCTTGCAAACGTCCCCATCTGTTGACTCGGGGATCGAGACGTGGCTGCACGATCCGTTACAGCCATGCGGATGAGATGCCTGTCATCTCGACTTCTAGTGATACGAGGCCGTTGGGATCCAGCACGTCGTTCCATATTCTGCTAACAGTCATTGGATCTCGACCAACGCGAGCAGCAGTGTCGCGATACGATAAACTGCAATCGCGATAGTCTACAATCCGACCTTTATCAGAATCGGAAACGTGATGGTACGCATTTCTCCTCCTTAGACGAGGCATCACAACAACGTTTCACCAGGCAACGCCGCTCAAGTGCTGTTTGTGTATGAGACATGGGTTGGAAACTTTCCTCATGTCAGCACGTTGTAGGTGTTGCCACCGGCGCCAACTTTGTGTGAATGCTCTGAAGAGCTAATCATTTGCATATCACAGCATCTTCTTCCTGTCGGTTAAATTTCGCGTCTGTAGCACATCTTCGTGGTATAGGAATTTTAATGGCGAGTAGTGTACATTGTTTGCTCTTCAACAAAATCTTTCTTTTGGTAACTATAAGTCTGCTGGTAATTAAAGTCTATAGTAGTTAGAATCTTTTTATTTAGCTGGCTGTAGTTTCTGCTTGCTGTAATTGCTGTAGTTCGTGTTATGAAGATTTTCTGTGAGGTATGTGAATTATGAAAAAGTGTGGGTTATTGTTAGGATTTCTTGCAATTCAGGGCCATTCTTTTGCGTTAATTATGAAGCCATGTTGTTACTGTATAGCACTCAGATTGCGTTGGGCTTGTATATGGTGGGTAATTAATGAAAAGGTTAAGTTTGAGTTGTGTTTGTCAGGGATAATTCTGTATGTCAGTGTTGAAATGATAAAAATTAGTAAAGAGACCAGTAGTTTCAATCACTCATTAGTTTGAACTCTCTCCCCTAATTCGCGATGATACGAAACGTGCTGCCCGTCTTTCAACTTTCTCGATGTTCTCCGTTAATCCTATGTGGTAATACCCGAGACTGTGTAGTAGTACTCTAAAAGAGGACTGACAAGCGTAGTGTAGGCAGTCTCTTTAGTAGATCTGTTACATTTTTTAACTGTTCTGAGAATAAAACACTGTCTTTGGTTATCTTTCCCCACAACATTTTCTGTGTGTTTCATTTCAAACTAAATTGTTCTTAATTATAACTCCCAGGTAATTAGTTTAATTTGCGGCCTTCAGATTAGACTGATTTATCGTGTAACCGAAGTTTAGCGGATTCCTTTTAGGACTCATGGGGATGACCTCACACTTTTCATTATTTGGGATCAATTGCCAATTTTCGGACCATTCAGATATCTTTTCTGAATCGTTTTGCATTTTATTTTCATCTTCTGATGAGTTTACTAAACGATAAACGTCAGAATCATCTGCAAACAACCTAAGATAGCTGCTCAGATAGTCTCCTAAATCGTTCATATAGATACGGAACAGCGGAAGGCCCACAACATTACCTTGGGGAACGCCAGAAATCACTTATGTTTTATTCGATGACTTTTACGAACTCTGATCACTCTGATAGGAAATCACGAATCCAGTCACATAACTGAGACGATATTCATTCAGCACGTAATTTAACTACAAGCCGCTTGTGAGGTACAGCGTGAATAGCCTTCCGGAAATCCAGAAACACGGAGTCAATCTGAAATACCTTGTCAAAAGCACTCAGTACTTCATGCGAATAAGGAGCTAGTTGTGTTTCACAAGAACGATGTTTTCTAAATCCGTGTTGACTGTGTGTCAATAGACCGCTCTCTTCGAGGTAATTTATAACGTCTGAACACAATATATGTTCCAAAATCCTGCTGCATATCGACGTTAATGATATGTGCCTGTAATTCAGTGGATTACTCCTACTACATTTCTTGAATATTGGTGTGACCTTTGCGACCCTCCAGTCTTTGGGTACGGATCTTTCGTCGAGCGAACGGTTGTATATGATTGTTAAGCATGGAACTAATGCATCAGAATACTCTGAGAGGAATCTAATTGGTATACAGTCCGGACAGGAAGACTTGCTTTCGTTAAGTGATTGAAGTTGCTTCGCTAACTACTAGGATATTTACTACTACGTTAATAATTTTGGTAGCTGTTTTTGATTCGAATTCTGGAATGTTTACTTTGTCTTATTTTGTGAAGGCATTTCGGAAGGCTGTGTTTAGTAACCCTGCTTTGGTAGTACTGTCTTCGATAGTGTCTCCATTGCCATCGCGCAGAGAAGGCATTGATTGTTTCTTGCCGCTAACATACTTCACGTACAACCAGAATCTCTTTGGATTTTCTGCCAGGTTTCGAGACAGAGTTTCGTTGTGGAAACTATAATAAGTATCTCGCATTGAAATCCGCGCTAAATTTCGAGATTCTGTCCAAGATCGCCAATCTTGGGGATTTTGCGTCTGTTTAAATTTGGCATGTTTGTTTCGTTGTTTCTGCAACAGTGTTCTGACCCGTTTTGTGTACCAAGGAGGATCAGCTCTGTCGTTTGTTAATCTATTTAGTATAAATCTCTCAATTGCTGCCGATACTATTTCTTTGAATTCAAGCCACATCTGGTCTACACTTACATTATTAATTTGGAAGGACTAGAGATTGTCTCTCAGGAAGCCGACAAGTGAATTTTTATCTGCTTTTTTGAATAGGTGCATTTTTCCTTTATTTTTGGAGGATCTGGGAGTTACAATATTGAATCGCGCTACGACAACCCTGTGTTCACTAATCCCTGTATCAGTTTTGATGCTCGTTATTAACTCAGAGGTCAAGTGTGTATTCACAACCGTTTACTATTCGCGTGGGCTCATGAACTAACTGCTCGAAATAATTTTCCGAGAATGCGTTTAGCACAATTTTGGATGATGGTTTACGCGAACCTCCAGAATTAAACATGTATTTTCGCTAACATATCGAGGGTAAATTAAAGTCACCACCAACTATAATCGTATGAGTCGGGTAAGTGTTTGATATCAAACTAAAGTTTTCTTTGAACCTTTCAGTAACTGTATCACCTGAATTGGGAGGTCGGTAAAAGGATCCAATTATTATCTTATTCCTGTTGCCAACAATGACCTCTGCCCATACTAAATCACAGGAACTATCTATTTCAATTTCATGACTACAAACTACTTCTAACAGCAATAAACACGCCACCGCTAACCGTGTTTAGCTTATCCTTTCGGAATACCGTTAGGTTCTTCGCAAAAATTTCGGCTGAGCTTACCTCCGGCTATAGCTAGATTTCAGTGCCTGATCAGTGCTTTCTATTAGCGCTTGGAGCTCTGGTACTTTCCCAACACAGCTACGACAATTTACAACTGTTATACCTATGGCTCCTGTATCTACGTTCTTCCTGTGTTCGGCCTGCACCCTTTGTGACTGAAGCCCTTTTTGTGTTTTGCCGATGCCCTCTAACTTAAAAAACCGCCCAGTCCACACCACACAGCCCCTGCTACCCGTGTAGCCGCCTTCTGCATATAGTGCACACCTGACCAATTCAGCGGAATCCGAATCCCAACCACCCTTTGGCGCAAGTCGAGGAATCTGTAGCCTACACGATCGCAGAACTGTCTGAGCCTCTGATTCAGATCCTCCATTCGGCTCTGTACCAGAGGTCCGCAATTGGTCCTGTCGACTACGCTGCAAATGGTCAGCTCTGCTTTCATCTTGCAAGCAAGACTGGCAGCCTTTACCACTTCTGTTAGCCGCTCGAAACCAGAGAGAATCTCTTTTGATGTAAAGGGACACACATCATTGGTACCGACGTGAGCCACCACCTGCAGTTGGCTGCACTCTGTGCTCTTCATGGCATCCGGGAGGACCCGTTCCGCATCTGCACTGACTCCACCCGGTATGCACACGGAGTGCACATTGGTTTTCTTTCCATTCTTGGCAGCCATGTCCCTAAGGGGCCCCATAACGCGCCTAACGCTGGAGTTTCCAACTATCAATAATCCCACCCTATGTGATTGTCCGGATCTTCATGTGTTTATAATCGTTAGACCTTTTTCTAGTTCACGTACAACAGTTACGGCTGTGAGAAAGTGGAAACGGTAAATAAAGACTGAACTGCAGCGTCATGTGCTCATAATGAATTACCTCTGTAAACAGCGTAAGGTTGTACAGACAGTTACTAGGTATGTCTTTAGGCTTAATGGCTGTATTAAACATGCAAGCTAAAATGTCTCATCTGATCCAACTACTGGAAAGCGACAGTGGACACAAAATTCGCGTGGAACCACTGAATAATTACCACAGAGACAGTTTTATATGAATTTGAAATATTTTTTCAAATAAATACGGGAATGGTTTCTAATTAGTATTTCGGTTCGGGTGCGTTAAGACTGAACTGCAGCGTCATGTGCTCATAATGAATTACCTCTGTAAACAGCGTAAGGTTGTACAGACAGTTACTAGGTATGTCTTTAGGCTTAATGGCTGTATTAAACATGCAAGCTAAAATGTCTCATCTGATCCAACTACTGGAAAACGACAGTGGACACAAAATTCGCGTGGAACCACTGAATAATTAACACAGTGACAGTGAGAGAAGAGAGAGAAGAGAGAACGAACAGCTGTCCGTCGTATTCGTTTTCCGTTCACAAGCTCGCTTATGTTCCACCCGTTGTCAGTCTTCCTGCCAATCGTGCAAAGAATTTTGGGACCAGCACAGAGCATTCACTTTCGCGGTCAGCAACTTTCGTAGCCGGCCGCTGTAGCTGAGCGGTTCTAGGCGCTGCAGTCTGGAATCACGCGACCGCGACGGTCGCAGGTTCGAATCCTGCCTCGGGCATGAATGTGTGTGATGTCCTTAGGTTAGTTGGGTTTAAGTAGTTCTAAGATCTAGGGGACTGATGACCTCAGAAGTTAAGTCCCATAGTGCTCAGAGCCATTTGAACCATTTTAAGCAACTTTCGCGCGAGTGCTTTTGTCGTAATTTACGATTAAACTGTCTTTCCTGAACAATAGAAGACATTTACGAAGAAATTTTGTAGTTACTTGAAGAAATCGTATTCGTAGGTTCTCGTGGAATCAGAGATCCCTTAGAAAAAGAGTATGCCTTGCAATAAGCTGTGGAAGCAATTAACGTGCCTTCTGGAAACGTAATGGAGAAGATTAGATCGTCACATGCTTTGCCTAGATGGGAATGTAGAAACGCGGTTACAGCGTGAAGGATAGGTGCAGAGAAAACGTTTCGTTCCAGGTAGTTTACTTAAGCCTTTGTCATTCCTTCTGGGTACATTTCAGGTACAAAAAGGGAAATGTTCACACAGCCATATTTTTGATTCTTTTTTCCTATATCACTTAACTTCCTGCATCACTAACAGTGCACTCGCCATACGCAATAATCCTGTGTGTTTTTTACTGTCTTGATGAGCGGGTAACCTACATTCAAGAGAATGTAATCTGTGAGTCGAAAAGTTTAAAAAGAAACATGAAACAAACGTACGCTAGCCTTCACTTGCTTCTCTGCTCGTTCTCTCGTATTCTCTTCCATGTAAAGTGGGGAGAATTGCGAGTGCTAACGTGCGAGCCAGCGCCCCACGGGTAAGATAGGTAAGAGACGGTCTACTTACCCTTCCTCTCAGGTTACTAATTAAGTAGTGTCATAAGTTCCCTCTATGACCCGCCCGGATAGCTGTGCGTGTCAAAGCGCCGCTTTCCGGAGAGGAAGTGCGCCGGCCTGTGGATTTGCCCAGCGTATTAACGGTGAGGGTCAGTCTGCTGGCCAGCCTGCATGTTGTTTTTAGGCGGTTTCCAACATCCCACTAGATGACTATCGAGCTGATACCCAAGTCGCACCTCAGTCACACGATTTGCAAACATTTAAACTTTCGTTCGCTCTCACATGCATAATGCTACACGTATTTTGTCCTGGGGGGTAGCGGCGTGGCGAAAAGAAGGTATCCGCACACCCCTCAAATTAACCATGCCGACCTCATATCAATGCGGGACAAAGGCACAAGGAAAAGAAGAATCGTAAGTTTCCTCTATGAAGTATGAAAAGTTGACTAGAAAACGGAAAAAAGTTGTTTAGAGTGAGAGGATATTTCCGCAAAGCTCAACCCACGGAAGATTCGGGTTGAGGTTCTGTCTCGAGATAGAATTTTAGTGTGTATTTAAGATTTATTTGAATATATAACTAACTTTGTATACTTTTGGTTGTTTTATTTCAACAGCAGAAACTCACGGATGATACATATATATGTAATGTGATCAGCATTGAAACGGACAGAATACAGTATGAGAATTATTGTAATCAAGTTCATCACTAAAAAAATCCCAGTCGTCTCGAATAAAGCACTTCAAATTTTCGATGTTCATTGTTTGGAGGTAAAGAGACTGCCTAAAAAAAGTTTTGAATCATCCTCGTAACTAGCATAGTTTGTTATTTTGATTGGAAACCTTTTCCTCGATTCTCTACTGACCACTCAAAATCGCCATGTGTGGTCACTTGTGTAATTGAATTAAAAATAAACCTGCATGTCAGTGTAGTTCAGAAGAGGGCACTGTGTCTCCAGTCGTGAACTGGGCGGTCCAGCTTGTGTACACTATGCAGTTTGTTAGAATTCCTTGAAGGGGTATTTCAGGCTTAGACGGTGAGCAGATGGCCAATATACAGCAAACTGATTTGTCAGCACGGGAAGTTGCCCACTGAATTTGTGTACGCCACACCGAAATCATTCCAATATCGTAAGATACCAAACGTTGAAGAAATGCCTTGTACTCGTCGCCCGCAACACTAACTGAATACCGCTATGTTTACTGTCTGATCAAAAGCATCTGGACACCCATTAGTAGACATTAGTGTGGGAGAAATGACAGCCCATTATCCTGAAGGGCCCAAACCAGAGAACGTAGACTTTGTAGACTTTCCCAGCGTAATAATTTTTGCAGTCTCTCCGGGTTTGCTACCGGATTCTAAAATGAACACGAATCGATTTTTCAGCTATAGATCATTCGGTCATCTGCAAGAGAAAGCAGCTGCTGCTGAGTCCCGCTGAGAACTGATGCCATGGCTGTAGATGGTCGTCCTACATAGGCCTCCTACCATACCCGGCGCATGCACTGCCCACCACAGTTGCTGCCCTCCGAGACTGAACGGGTGGCTCTCCCTTAGCAGCACACCAGCGTCAAAGATGTATCACACTCTAAGACTATTTTCAAACACTAGGACTGGCCACATCAAAGAATGTTGTATATATGAAGATGGTATCTGTTCTTTCGGACATGTCCGAAAGAACATACCATCGGTGACCATGCAGCTCGTTACAATGAAATGAATACCCCTAGCTGCATACAGGCATTGGTATAAGTCAACGGGGACAGTTGAAAATGTGTTCCTGACCGGGACTCGAACCCGGGAGCTCCTGCTTACATGGCAGACGCTCTATCCATCTGAGCCACCGAGGACAGAGAGGATAGTGCGACTGCAGGGACTGATTTCTGGCACGCCTCCCGTGAGACCCACATTCCCAACTTATCAACGCCTGTATGCAGCTATGGGTACTCATTTCATTGTAATTTCAAAGAACGTTGTGTTTTGATGATCGTCGTCCTGAATACCCCTCCGTACCGCACATGGCGCATGCGCCGCTCACCACAGCCCAAGAATTGGCTTGTGGCTCCGCCCTTAGTAGCACACCAGCCATTGGATTTATGAAACCTGGCATAAATAAAATCCCCCGTCAGTGTGGGAAGTCGAGTCCACACAGTTCCACGTCCTCGTAAGAGAAAAGCCATTGCATCTGTTAATCAAACTGTCTGCCAGCCTAATTTCAATAACCTCATTATAAACATTGTTCCAAAAACTGTAAGTGCTGGCAACTCAGTATTGTCAAATTTCGTTCTGTGTCCCTCGTTTAAGCAAAGTTCTGCAGTCGCTGAATTCTCAGGCTGTGATACGGCGATGTACCACGCACCTGTTCTGAACTGTGCGAATCGAACGGCCGATGTAGGCCTTCCCACACTGACGGGGGATTTTATTTATGCCAGGTTTCATAAATCCAATGGCTGGTGTGCTACTAAGGGCGGAGCCACAAGTCAATTCTTGGGCTGTGGTGAGCGGCGCATGCGCCATGTGCGGTACGGAGGGGTATTCAGGACGACGATCTGCAACCTTAGCACGAGTTTTCAGCGGGACTCAGCAGCACTTCCTCAAGTTTGTGGACAAATAGACAGCCGAAATATCGAGTCATGCTGATTTTAGGACCCAGCAGCAAATCCGAGGAGACTTAGAGAATTTAGTGATGTTGGACGTTGGGGTATGACACGAAGCTGACGTTCTAATTCAACCCAAACGTGTCCGTTTGGGTTCAGGTCGGTACTCAGCGCAGGTCAGTCCATTTCGGGAATGTTATTGTCCACAAACCATTGCCTTAAGAAAATGGTTCTAAGCACTATAGGACTAAACATCTGAGGTCTTCTGTCCCCTAGACTTAGAACTACTTAAACCTAACCAACCTAAGGACATCACACACATCCATACCCATGGCAGGATTCGAACCTGCGACCGTAGCAGTCGCGTGGTTCCAGACTGAAGCGCCTAGAACCGCTCGACCACAGCGGCTGCCATTGCCTCACAGTTGCTGCCTTATGAAGGGGTACATTGTCATGCTGATACAAAAAACCATCGTATCCGAACTGTTCCTACACCGTACGCGGTACGCTGTGCTGTAAAATGTATTCATATCATTCTGAATTTAACGTTTTCTCATGAGCAATAACGGGGCTACACTCTAATCAAGAAAAACATCCCCATCCCCATACGACCCATGGTGACAGGTAACGTTCTCCAGGCATTCACCGAAACCAAACCCTTTCATCTGATTGCCACAGTGTACAGTGTGATGCAGCATTGAAAATCACGTGTTTTCCATTTATCCAGTGTCTAGTCGCATCGGTCCTCACACTCTATCAAGTGCAGCGTAGCACTGAATATCAAAATGTGTGGCTTATGGGGACAGCTCGACCATTGTATCTCATTATTTTTGACTCCATACGCATAGTCACTGCATATGTACAGCTGTACAGTCTTTGAATCTCACGATTGATTCCTTACGATGATTTCATGCGATGTTTTACAACCGTCCTCCGCATACGTGGACGGTCTCTGTCAATGATTACATGAGGTCTACTTGGTCTTGGTGTAGCTCTGGTGGTTCCTATGCGTTTTCACTTCACCGTGACAACACCAGCAGTCGACTTGGGCAGCTTTAGAATGATTAAGTGACAGCTAGTGGTCAATTCCGCATCACATGGGGAGTTTGGATACTTTCGATCACATAACGTACAAATAGTGGCTCTTAGCCACATCGAAGAGAATGCCACTGAACTTCCGCGCTGCGTTTGGGAGCACTGTGTCGACCCGGATTGTATATAACTATTTCCACAGCATCATATTAGCCTCTAAGAGTCGAGTACGAACAACAGTTATAAGGGCCGTCGTGAGGGAGGAAGGCAGGCAAAGGTAAATCTGGAATGGAACCTCGGTCTGTGGCGTCGGGTTCTCTTCAACGACTAGTGCGAGATTTGCCTGATATAGTTGAAGAAGAGAGTGGAATGACCAATTAACAATGTACGTTGAAGGCATGCAATCCCATGGGCTCAACCGGAATGGTTGGTCAGTCATACTTTAGGCCAGTATCACGTACGAATTTCGGCCGCCTCTCAACAATATGGAGCATGATTTGAGCGCTGTACTGTCTCGGGACAGAACCCTCCAACCTACTGTCCAGCCCTACAGTCAACATTTCGGCTATGCTTTAGTATTTCAAGAAGGAAATACACGAACAGACCGCGCCCATCTCGTGAACACCTTCATTCAGAACTCAGGAACCAATCCAATGGAATGTCCTCCGATATCTGCTGACGTGAACTCGACTAAGCAGGCTTGCAACCAGTTGAAACTTGCAGTGCGTCTGTGCAACATTCCAACTCTTATAGACGGCCGGTGTGGCCGAGTGGTTCTAGGCGTTTCAGTCTGGAACCGCGCGACCGCTACGGCCGCAGGTTCTAATCCTGCCTCTGGCATGGATGTGTGTGATGTCCTTAGGTTAGTTAGGCTTAAGTAGTTCTAAGTTCCAGGGGACTGATGACGTCAGATGTTAAGTCCCATAGTGCTCAGAGACATTTTCAACTCTTATACTAAATGACCTGAGATGGGCCACCGTGGAAGACTGGGACAGATTTCAGCAGTAACGTCTCGACAACGTAACGGACATTATGCCAAGAACAATCCAAGTATGCTACAGTGCATGGAGTGGGACAACACTGTATTCAGTGTCGCCCAACAGCATATTTTTACTTCGAAGATTTGCAAAGATGTATACTTTCGAACAGATGACCTTTATTTTCGTTATTGTTTTGTTTTTGTTTTTGTTTCATAGTAACGTTATTTGGTAGTTTCATAAGGCTTGTTCTTTCATTCAAAGTTACTCCGAAATCTAAACCCTCACACGTCAGCAGATACGTAGATGGGGCAAAACTTTTCGTGCACTGTCTATTTTGGGAAATATTACACTGAAAACAAAAGTCGAACAAACCATTATAACTTCAGAAAAATTGGGTGATTTACTCAAGAGAAAGAGCTTCACAAATTGGGCAAGTCACTAGTGCGTTGATTCCCTTCTGACCCATATTCAAGCACATATTCGACTTGGCATTGATTAATGGGGTTGTTGAACGTCCTCCTGACGGATAGCGTGCCAAATTCTATCCAATTGGCGATTTATATCGTCAAAATCCCGAGATGGTTGGAGGGCTCTGACCGTAGTGCTGTAAAGCTTCTCAGACCGGAAGAGTTCCGGCGACCGTGCCGGCCAAGGTAAAGTTTGGCAAGCACGAGGCCAAGCGGTAGAAACTACTGCCGTGTGCGGGTGGGCTTTATCTTGCTGAAATCCAAGCCTATGACTGCTTGGCATGAAGGGCAATGAAACAGGGAGTAAAATGTCGGTGACGTACCGCTGTGATGTAAGGGTGCTGCGGATGACAACCAAAGGGATCCTGATATGAAAAGAAATGGCACCCCAGACTATCACAGGTCGTTGTCGGGCCGTATAACGAGCGACATTCCGGTTGGTATCCCACCGGGGTCTGGGGCGTGTCCAGACCCGTCTTCGGCCTGGAATCTCATTGACTGGAGTAGAATTGTCTTCAGTGATGAGTCCCGCTTCGAACTGAGCCCTGATGACCGGGGGAAAGGTGCCTGGAGACCCACAGACAGCAGTGTCAGATCAACCTGACTGTCGCCCGCCATACCGCCCGACAATGCAGCTGCGGGCTGCTAGATTTGTTACTGGTAGGTTTGATCATCAGGCGAGTGTTACGGAAATGCTTCAGGAACTCGGGTGGGAGTCTCTAGAGGAAAGGAGGCGTTCTTTTCGTGAATCGCTACTGAGTAAATTTAGAGAACCAGCATTTGAGGCTGACTGCAGTACGTTTTTACTGCCGCCAACTTACATTTCGCGGAAAGACCACAAAGATAAGATAAGAGAGATTAGGACTCGTACAGAGGCATATACGCAGTCATTTTTCCCTCGTTCAGTTTGGGAGTGGAACAGGGAGAGAAGATGCTAGTTTTGGTACGAAGTACCCTCCGCCACGCACCGTATTGTGGATGGCGGAGTATGTATGTAGATGTAGATGTAGAACCTGGCACGACAGTCTGGGATGCCATTTCTTTCGCAGCAGGACCCCCAGGCTGTCATCTGCCTTACTGAAAGCGGTACGTCCACGATATTCTACGCCCCATTTTGTTGCTCTTCATGGCAAGTCATCCTACTTTGGCCAGCAAGGTCGTCGGATCTCTACCCAGTTGAGACGTTTGGAGCATTATGGGCGTGGCCCTCCTGCCATCTCGGGATTTCGGCGATCTAACACGTCAATTCGATAGAAATTGACAAGATATACCCCAAAATGATAGCCAACAATTCTATCAGTCAGTGCCACCGATTTCCGTCCTATTCGGATAATTCCTTTATGGCACGTCATTTTCTTGTCTTGGGGAATAGTTTGCTTAATTAATAAAAAAATCTTCGAACATACATTCGAATTTTTAGTAATTAAGAATGAGTAACTTAAACATGATAAACAGAACAGAAAATGTTCTTGAAACTTTTCTGGATGAAGGAAGTGTCGAAAATTTAAAAAAAAAGTGAACTCAAATGTTCAGAAATCATACAATCGAAATTCAGTTCGTCTGTTGCATGTACAGAGTGACAAGTATTTAGCTGTATGAAAAAAACAACATAAATTACTTACAATCTACGGCGTGCACACACTTCATTCAACATATAAACGTCAGTACAGATACTCGGATTTAGGTTATGAGATGTTCGATATGCCTGCCACCATTAGCGATGATGTGGCGCACGCAAATAGCGAAACTCTGCATGACCCGCTGAAGTGTTGGAACATCGATACTGTCGATGACCTCCTAATGGCTGTTTTCAGCTCGACAATGGTTTTGGAGTTATTGCTGTACACCTTGGCATTATTATAGCCCCACAAAAAGGAGTCTCATGTGTTCAGATCCTGAGAATACGGCGGCTAATCGAGGCCCATGACAGTGGCCTCTGGACACCCCAGAGCCAGAATGCGGTCCCCAAAGTGCACCTCCAGAATATCAAACACTCCTGCTTCGATGGGGTCGAGCTCCGTCTTGCATGAAACACATGTTGTCGAAATCAGGGTCACTTTGGATAATGGGGATGAAATCATCTTCCAAAACCTTCACGTACCGCTCGGTAGTCACCGTGCTATCAAGGAATATCGCACCGATTATTCCTGATTGGACGTTGCCCACCACATAGTCACCTGTTGAGGGTGAAGAGACCTCCCGATCGCGAAATGAGGATGCTCAATCCTCCAAAAGCGCCAGTTTTGATTATTAACAAACCAATTCAACTGAAAATGGCCGACAACAAGGCGGGTGCGCATGCGCATACTAATTCCCATCATGCCCTGCAGCCAACCGTGCAGTTTGAACGTTCTAACGCAAACCGTTCAGAAGCAATGACAATTTTATTTCATATGGTTCAAAGATTGTGACCCTGTACCTACAGTCTAATTCCTTCTGCACACAAATCCAAATGGACTGAGATGTACGGACCTTGTCGGTCTTTCAATATGACCGTTGTGGCTGACCCATTGCTTGGCAATGGGGCATAGTTAGATGCAATGAACGCCCCACACTCATGGTCAGATGAAACTCCTCTAGTAATACACTGAGGTGACAAAATTTATGCTATACCTCCTAATATCGTGTCGGACCTCCTTTTGTCGGCGTAGTTCAGCAGCTCGACGTGGCATGGGCTCAATAAGTCGTTGGAAGTCCCCTGCAGAAATACTGGGCCATATTGCCTCTACAGCCAGCCATAATTGCAATTTTTGTGCACGAACTGACGTCTCGATTATGTCTCATATACTTTCCATGAGATTCATGTCTGACGATTTGGGTGTCCAAACCATTAGCTCAAACTGTCCATCTTCGAACCAATCACGAACAATTGTGACCCAGTGACAAGACGCTTTACCATGCATAAAAATTCCATCGTTGTTTGGAAACATGACGTTCATGAGGGACAGCAAATGGTCTTCCAGTTGCCTAACATCAAAGGGACACATTCCATTGCACGTAAAAACAGCCCGCACTATTATGGGGCCACCACCAGCTTGCACAGTGCCTTATTGACAGCTTGGGTCCATGGCGTTGTAGGGTCTGGGCACACTCGGACCTTACCATCAGCTCTTCGCGACAGAAATCGGGATTCATCTGACAAGCTCATGGTTTTTCAGTCGTCTAGGGTCCAAGCGATATGGTCACGAGCCCAGCAGAGACGCTGCAGGCGATGTCGTGCTGTTAGCAAAGGCATTCGCGACGGACGTCTGCTGCCAGAGCCCATTAACATCACACTTCGACGCATTTTCCTAACGGATGTGTTCGTCGTACGTCCCACATTGATTTCTATGGTTATTTCACGCAGTGTTGCTTGTCTGTTAGTATTGACAATTCTACGCAAACAGCGCTGCTTTCGGTCGTTAAGTGAAGGCAGTCAGCACTGCGTTGTCTGTGGTAAAAAGTAATGCCTGAATGTCGTATTGCCGACACACTCTTGACACTGTGGATCCCGAACTACTGAATTCTCTGACGATTTCCGAAATAAAATGTCTGTTGCGTCCGACTCCAACTGCCAATCAGCGTTCAAGGCCTGTTAATTCCGTGCGGCCATATCCACGTCGGAAACCTTTTCCCTTGAATCAGCTGAGTGCAACTGACAGATCCGGCAATGCACTGCTCTTTTATACCTTGTGTACACGATACTACCGCCATTTGTATATGTACATATCGCTATCCCATGACTTTTGACATCTCAATGTTCACTTGCAGCTCTTTCGTGACACCATTGAACCATTAATAAAAATAACACAAGCAGTGCTGACGCTGAATTCAACAAATTTGAGTTGGTGGCTGATGGTTGGAGACACAACATCGTTGTTACAGATAATATGCGAAAACCAGGTAATAGATGTTGGCCACTGATGAATCGTGTACGAGACTGGAGTTAACCCATCAGCGTCAGTTAAGGCCTGAAGATGGTGTACTGAAGCATCGAAACTGGTTGACATATAATAAATAACATCGTAAGGACGGCTATAGGTGTTCCATTTTATTACATAAATTTTTGCATGTCTGACATAGGTATTCGCGGAAATTCGTAATAAACTTGTCGTAGGTCGCTGCTAATGGCAACCGACGCGCCGAATTCAGAAAAATAAACATCCGTGCCCTCCAGCAGGATCTTTCACTCTACAATGTAGTGTGAGTAGTAATAGAATAATAAATGCTTGTGCTGGGGTGGAAATTTATCAGTTATGCTATGCGGATACGCCTCGGGCTCTTACTCGAAGCTCAATATTGAGGAGACATAAGCTTGGAAAATTTGTAAAAAAATTATTTAAATGCACATAAAAATTTTCAGTTAGGTAAGAAAAGGAACCAAAAAGCGATCAACAGCACACAAATGATACTATAAAAATTTCTGAACGAGGAAATACTCGAGTAACTAACAACGGATATTTGAATAAAAATAAATTTTTATTATACCACGATTTTAAGTCGGACTAAAATGTATACAATAATTTCTCCTATTCCCATACAGATTTCTAACTTCGTACACAGAGTCTTAAAAGTTGCGGATTGTGAATTTTTAATAGCTACGAAAATAATTGTGAGATTTAAAACGAAAAACATGGGGTGCACGCAACAGGTAAAAGTAAGAAGATGAACTAGTCATGCATCAGTTATATACTGCATACATCTCACGTTTTTCGTTTTAAGTCTTACAAGCATTTTCATAGCCATTAAAAAAATCGCAATTACAAATTATCAGGACTATCTGTATGCGGTTAGGGATCTATATGGGGAAAGGATAAGTCATGTAATACTTTCTGTTCCGATTCAAATACGTGGTATATTAAAAATTTATTTTTATTTAAACAATTAGTTTCTGCTTTTTAGTCTTGTGGGTGTGAAAAGAGTCAATGGATTTTAAACATATGAGATTACAAGAGAGACATGTGTTAAATTTCAGGTTTATTTCCGTGTGTTTTCACCTGATATCTGAAATAGAATAGTGTTATACCTATCTACTAATAATACATAAATTTTGTAGGTTGTCTGTTGTTACGCAGACTATGGAAAGATGGAATAAGGGGCTTGCGTACTAACTGTCGTTGTAATCCAAAAACATCATTCACCTGCTGATCTTCTATCCCTGGACCGTACAAGTGTCGGACTTCCTCTCCTACTACAGGTGTTTCGTCGCCTAGTAATGAATTAATTAAACAAGGAGGGGCGGCAGGAAAGTTACAGATCAACGAAAGTCAGCAGATTCTGGTACTGAGATCATATATTCAGAGATTAGCATAGAAACACTGTCTTCCTCAAGGTATCGTTCACAAAATATAGTCCCTTGGTGATTAATTTACTTGCAGTAGTACACGTTAGAAGTCACAAAAACAAAAAACAAAAAAAATAGCTCTAAGCACTATGGGACTTAACATCTGAGGTCATCAGTCCCCTAGACGTAGAACTACTTAAACCTAACTAACCTAAGGACATCACACACATCCATGCCTGAGGCAGGATTCGAATCTGCGACCGTAGCAGCAGCGCGGTTCCAGACTGTAGCGCCTAGAACCGCTCGGTCACAGCGGCCGGCTTAGAAGTTACAGGTAGTTCTATAGATAGTTACAATAACAGAGTAAAGTCCAGTCCCTATAGAGAGTGCGGGAAGTGAAAGAAGCCAGCCATGGGTAACGAGTACTATCACAGCAAACACGAGTCGGATGATAAAGCTTACCTCACTACGACATATGGGTTAGCACTAGTGGTATATCGCGGTGCAGATATCGTGGCAGCACAGCCGCAACAACAGTAGTTCCACCGTGATTCCTATTACAAATCATGACAAACAGGTCCCATATGGATAAACGCAAGGTTACTCGCAAAGTGACAGAAAGAAACACTTGCAATAAAACGGCGAAAATTGCTGCGCGACGACTCTCGAGTTCTAGAACCGTTCAGAAACTGTAACAGAATGGGGCTGGAGAGTGGTTGTTTGTAACGTAGGACGCCACACCTTGGTGAGTGTTGGCAGTTAACAACCAGTTTCCTGTAGCTAATCTGACGGGGTTATACCCCAATTTTTCGAATGAAAGAGGAAATGGTATGCCTCCATCATTGCGTGGCCTCAACTTAAATTTGAAATAACGGCCAGGGAACTTCGCTGTACTTCGCCATCTTGGGCTTTTTCTATATTAATTAAACGCTGAATGTCAAATTTATCCCCCTGTGTGCCAACCGACGGTCTTCTACGAAGATAAGACATGGGTGGTGTCTGCTGGTCTGGGAAAATTAATTTAATGATATTAAAGGGATAATTAAATTTATCGTCTTGTTAATTTATTAACTGACTGATCTGAGCAAATTATTGAAACTGAAATTTGTGGTAAGTTTTTACGGGACCAAACTGCTGAGGTCCTCGGTCCTAGGCTTTCACACTGCTTAATCTAACTTAAACTAACTTACGCTAAGGACAAAACACACACACACACACACACACACACACACACACATATGCCCGAGGGAGGACTCCTCCGATGGGGGGAACTAGGAGAAGCGTGGCAAGGTGCCCAAGACAGCGAGGCTATCCCGCGTGGCGAGAAAAGTATCAAATAACTCAGAATTTCATCAATAGTTCCTACCTGTGATCGAAATTAACGAATTAATTTTAATTCTCTCTCTTCCTTTGTGGTACTGACTGGTCTGGACATTTGCTGTGGTTTCCTAACATGCAGTACCTGTGCTTATACAAATATCTGCATTACAATCTGTTTAATTGTTATTTTTCTAGAAAATAAAATAAATAAGCAACCAAAATTAATTTTTTATGGTTTTTATAAGGTTTTTATTTCAGTACTAGCTCTATACCCACAGTTTTGCCTTTGTACACATATGTCACATACATTATTCCCATCTCTCCCTGTCTACCTCTTCCTCCCTTCTCTCTCTGTCTGTCCCCTCCTCTCACCTCTCTCACTGTCCATCTTCTCTTGCCACCTCCCTCCACCTCCTCTTCCCCCTGTCTCTCTCCACATTATCCTCCACCCTCTTACTATTCATCTCCTCCTCCCGCCCCCCCCCCCTCTTCACTCGGTCTTGCCTGTCTGCACGTGTAACCCCTGAAATGCCTTCTGATACTACCTGCACGGTATGTTGGCTGTGATTCTCAGCCTAGATGCCGAACTTTTTCATCCACACCCCAACCTCTACCGAACAGACGGACAAGAAAGCGAGTTAATATTGCATTGTCACCCAGTTCTGAGCTACATTTAAAATTTCGAGTCCTTAAATCTGTAAAATCATCTGCACCGTATGTGCCAAACAGACAGACACAGACAAGGAAGCCATTTAATAAAAAAACATGGTAAATGTTACATTAATTTTTAGAATTCATACACTCGATACTTATTTCGATTCGTGTATTTGCTGTTATCTCTATATTTCCTCCTGTACACAAAATCCAAATGAATTGACACAAGAATACCGTGATGGCTCCACAAAGACTCGTTGGCATGAGTCACTGGACTGACACCCCCGAGAGTAATGACATAGTGGAGATCTCTGAGCCACAGCATAAACACTGTTTCCAGAATAAATTATTTGCTCTCTATTGTCTGACAGAATGAAACTGTGCGCAGAATCCTGAACTCAAGTCACGTCCCTTATTACAAGAAGCGACCCACTGCCCGACTGAAAGCTCTGTCAACCAGTGCCAGGGATCCAACATCGATACTGGCCCAGCACACACATCTTTCAATCTGCTGTGAAACTATAAACGATATTCTTCACAACAAAACAGAAGTTTCATACGAAATGAAGTACGACATTACTGGTCGGGAGACCCCATCTCGGGTTGTTCGGCCATCTAGCGCAAGTCTGTTTATTTCACGCCAGTTCGTCAACTTGCATGTCGTTGATGACGAAATAATGATGACGACATCCAGTCCACGAGTGGATAAGAAAAAATCAGTCAACAAATTTCATTTCGAAAGACACCTATATGCTTATAATTTCGGCACTGCAACGCCAAAAAATGGCAGGATAAAACTAGAGCTATAAACTGGGCTCGCCAGTGATAGGTGTTCCAAACTTAATTACATGGGAACTGCACATGGTTACCCCATATACATTATAGTGTTAAATTCTAGAGTGACGAGTCAAGATGTATATGTAATAGGTATCGAGGACAGTATCACACTTTTCCAACAGAGGTAGATGTCACAGTGGGTAACATTTTGAACAGCTATCAGAATAGGCAGTAACTCTGAGATTATCAGCATCTATGCTTAAATTTCTCACGAAGAAAGCAAGTTAAGTACATATGTTAAATACAGAGTCAAATAAAAATAAACTGTTATAACACATCGTTTTATTTAATTTCTTAAAAAATATAGTAACATTACAAGACCATGAAGGATAGCAAATAAATTTTGAATTTTTGTGCATGGCGGTATGCAGGTTGCAGAATTTAGTGTACAGAGGTGCTGTCTGTGGCAGCAAAAACGTCTCAAACTAGGCTGGGGATCGAACAGAAGTGAGCGTCAATGTGAGATACACGTACACTGCTCCACCTTTATACCAGCGTTCATTAACAGTAGTGGCTGGCTAATAATGGTGTGCCAGTTTCTCAGCAAACCATGAACAGTTGTTTTCAGTGACAACCGTACTGCTCAGGGTGAAAGTGTTGTTAGTAAAAATTCTCTATTTAAACTACACTGAACTGCATGTGACTGCTTTAGTCTGTAATAAAACTTGCATCTAACTGTGTATTTAACTGAACTGAACTTTATCTGACTGCATGAAAATATTGTTGGAAAATTAATGCTCAAAATACACATCTGACTGCATGAAAGTTTAGTGGTAAAAATAAATGAAAGTCACCAACCTGCATCTGACTGCGTCTGTGGACTTAGCTCGTGCACTCCTTCCCGTTTAGCCGATTATAAAACATATATTCAACTCAGCCGTAGTGGAATGGCATAAAATTGTCATTCTAGATAACTTTACTCATTTTGGCCCTGTTTGTTACTTAATAAAAATTCTGTCCTGATCTTAATAA
Source organism: Schistocerca serialis cubense (assembly GCF_023864345.2). Classification (NCBI taxonomy): domain Eukaryota; kingdom Metazoa; phylum Arthropoda; class Insecta; order Orthoptera; family Acrididae; genus Schistocerca; species Schistocerca serialis. The sequence goes on along the minus strand of NC_064640.1, from coordinate 913,862,149 downwards.
TTTGCCAACTGTGCAATGGCTTATAGATTATTTTACTCTGATAAATGAAATTATTAGCTTTACTCATGGGAACTTTACTTTAATGTACCTTTTGGTTCAATGCAAGGACAGGATGCGGAGAATGACATAAGGTGTGAGACGAAACTCTAATTTTATCTAAAAAATATTTATTGTTCAAAGTTATAAGGCACATGTGAAAAACTAAAAAAAACTTCTATAGCATGGATTTACGAGAGCGTTTCACAAAACGCTTATTGCATCAACAATGGGATTTCTGTCTAGCTTTTAGACATTATTTAACCAAAGAAAACCTATTTTATTAATTATTCTTTCTATTTTCCCCAGGTATGTACCGAGTTTCGCTCAGTATATAGCTTATTATGTGCGTAGCGCCAATTCTTACTTTGATGCTGTCACGACCCGACTGCCTCCTGCAGGCATCTAGCTCTGACTCGAAACAAGTCTGCTGTCTCTGCGCATCTCCTCACCACTACTCAAACTTTTACCGCGTGCACCTAGCTCTGTTAGCTGTCAAAGATCTTACTACTCGAAGATGTACTACTCGTCCAACCTTGCGCTTGGGAACTATTGACATTTTTCACTGGCTCTATCCTGATCGAATCTCAGCACATACCTTTCATAGGCAACAGTTCAGCACTCGGTGCGTCAAGGCCGATCAGGACCGTAACAAATAACATCCGGTTTTTCGTTATTTTTTTGAAAGGCAAAGGCACCGAGAGCTCGAAGTAGGGTACAATCACTGGCCATACCAACTAAGAAATGTAATGCCTGCTGCCTGGATTACCGACAGTGTGAACTAGATGTGACCATGTTGTATGCCCAATGACACCCCGTGCTAGGTGCTTGGCCTATTCGACGATGACTAATACGCTTTGGCAACATTTGCTGACCTCGAAGCATCAACATATGGATACGTCCTTTGTGATGCTGTACACAGACCTAAATCGTCTAAAAAGGGCCGGCCGGGGTGGCCGAGCGGTTCTAGGCGCTACAGTCTGGAACCGCGCGACCACTACGGTCGCAGGTTCGAATCCTGCCTCGGGCATGGATGTGTGTGATGTCCTTAGGTTAGTTTGGTTTAAGGAGTTCTAAGTTCTAGGGGACCGATGACCTCAGAAGTTAAGTCCCATAGTGCTCAGAGCACTCTAAAAAGGCAACATAGTGCTACTCCTGTGTCCAGTTTTGCTACGGGGCGCACCATGGTCCGCACACTCCTCTCTGTTGCTGGAAGTCGCATATGTGATCGCTGTGCTGACTATCGGTGTTGGTCCATAGGCCATTGCACTGTCCGTGAGAATACTTGTCTTGCTGCAAACAAGCCCATGTTCTGACTCAACGTACAAGATATGGCTGAACAGCTGAACGAACAATATATCTATCCTCTCGGAAGCTAGTCAAGTAGAGGTGTTGAGATCGTGCATTGCGTTGAGTACATACCTCCTCAACCCATTGATTCCACGTTTGTATGACGGTAGTGGGCTCCCTGACCAATGCGAGCAACAATATCGTGGAATGATAAACCGCAGTTCAAATGGCTCTGAACACTATCGGACGTAACAAATGGTTCAAATGGCTCTGAGCACTGTGGGACTTAAGATCTGAGGTCATCAGTCCCCTAGAACTTAGAACTATTTAAACGTAACTAACCTAAGGACATCACACACATCCATGCCCGAGGCACGATTCGAACCTGCGACCGTAGCGGTCGCGCGGTTCCAGACTGTAGCGCCTAGAACCGGCCGGCCACTCCGGCCGGCTGATAAACCACAGCCTTGAAAGACCATGATCCTACTGCTTTCGAATTCCAAGACATGCCGTTAGACTTTTCTCTTTCTTACACGAGGTGCAACAGGATCTACTCACAAACAAAGAACAGTGAAATGCGATTTGTGAATGAGAAACCCGCTACGTAATCTTCCCTTATATACAGCCACTTCGTGTGGTTGCCCTAAAATACTGACCATTTGTGTTTCCAAGCATATAGTACTTGCCATTCTGATTTAGTGGGCTTTTGTATTCCACCTGTACAGTGTTGCAATTTTAATGGTCAGGAGTGTATTTACTCCTCTAAAAACACAACATGAAAATGCTTAAAATTCCCTCATACCCATAACTTAAGGGATTTTTGAGATCAACCAAGAGGCATGAGGCACATCGGTGATGTATGCATTAAAAAGTACATCACTGAAATTATAACACGGAATACAGTGATACAAGATATACTGGGAAACGTGCTATGAATCGTGGGCAGCACTTACCATGTGTGGTGTCCTCCTACCAGTGTGGTACAGATGTCAATAGAGAGAATGACACCACTGCATGGCAACACAGGATGTATAACAGCTCACTGCACAACATATTAATACATCCAGCATAGTCTACGATGATGTCTCCACTTGTAGAACAAGTGCCCGCTACAGACCATTAGTACTCCGTGGTTGTGGTGTTAGAGCTGGAATCCCTAAGACCTAAGGCCCTCAGTATATTCATGTGTAGCAGTTACGTGTTCACCTGTGTGATTGATCATTATCTTAAATCAGGAGGAACCTATGTCCATATTCACCATGAATGGAGCACACGCAATTGCTGCACGTTAGTCCTGTAAATCATAACTTCCACATGACTCCCTTGGAAATGCACTGATGAGCCAAAACAGGTCACGTAACTCGCGTAAATAACGAGACGCTGCTTTGTGTACTGAACAGTGTATTTACTTTCAAAATCTTTTCTTAAAGAATTTACTTTATTTACTAGCGATTCATCAAGAACATTAACACATTTACTTACACTATTTGAGCGTGGAAGTAGTTGCCAGTGGGTAACTGATGAAAACAAATTTATTTCAACAAATGGAAATTTTATTCCTAAAAACCCTTTCTTAAAAAAAACAGATTTAAAATTATAATCAGAAATCACCCTCTAAATATCAAGTTACAATTTATTCAGAGGCAGAAATAACAATTTTTTTTTGACAGTATGAGCTTTCGGGCTGAGAACCTTGCTGCTCTCTTTAAACACGGCCGTAGTCACGACCGCTCACAGCAACCTCTGAAAGACTACACTGGTGCAAATCTGCAACACACCAGATTACTTTAAACTAAAAATTTTAACAACTCAAACAAACACACAAACTATGCACCCTGTAGGGGGGATGTAAATGGTACAAAACACTCACATTAAAAAAAAACTACTTGCCACCGAAAGTGCAACTTCTTTTTAAAGGAAACTCTTATGGTGGAAGAGTGGCAACTTTATATACTAAAATGACCAAAAATAAAAACCCATGAAATGCAGTCTTACATAAAATGTACAAACATGCTCTACATTACACATATACCGCCTCTCAAGATGATAGGCAAGATAAAAACATATTTCAGGAATTCGGCCTTTACACCTTAAGCAATAAATTCGTTAACACCGAATTCGACAAACATGACAGAGGCAGCTATTAACGTATGGCAGATTGACTGGGGGATTACTGAACAACCCGAACCGCAGATTGCTCTAACCCGGCCCTACTCCAAAAGGGAAAAACGGACCACCCAATCCATAAATAACCACCTTCCCGCGGGTGAGCAAACGGAGAAGAATGGTGGGGCGACCCCAAAACAAAGCGGCTGGTGACCTCACCAAGAAAACAAGTAGAATTTAACAAGTAAATGAAACAACATATCTCCAATCTCTTAACTTACAATAAACTGCGATTTCTGTCGAAGACCTGGCGCAGCAGCCCCAACGTTCTCCCGGACCGTCCGCTGCCAGCCGCTTCAACGGACGCAGGCAGGCGCGCCGATCTCCCGTCTCACGGCGTCGCAGCTCGCACCGGCCAGCCCGATGTCGTGGTTTGACTCCTGTTGCTCTCGTGTCGACCGCGAAGCCACTACCCCTTTCTATACGGGACGGCCCACTGGATTCACGTGGGGACCTCACATGCGCCGACGCTCAAGGCGGACAAGTCATCTTGTATCTCAGTGCGTGACCGACCAACCGATGGATCCAACCGCCAATGACCGTTGCCCGAGCAACTCGAGCAGATTGGCGGCTTAACGCGCAGACTCAGATGGAGGAACTCAGCCCCGACTGGGCGACCACTAGCTGAGTTCTCTTACTGGCGGAGTGGCAAGACTCTCATTTTCTGGCTTTAAAGTTTTATCCAAACGACAGACATACTAGCACTCCGACGACAGAGAGACACTAACTGCCGCACAACTGCGAACGAGAGACAAACCAGCAACTGGTGACGAGAGACTGACCCAGCCTCACTCCCCCCTGACCAACCGCTAAGGCGAGCTTATAGCGCCCCTTAACAGGCAACCTTTCCCCTTTCCCACCAGAGGGAGACACCAAAGCTGCGATTGGCACAGCGGCGCCACCACCAGAAACGGAGGGCGACTACTTCACACTACGCGCTGCGGCGCGCCAGAAACGGAGGTCGACTACGTCACACTACGCGCTGCGGCGCGCTCTTCAAAACAGCAAATTTTACCACGGCTCATGTACGCAGTGATGGCACCCGATAGCGACCCAGATGGGTTCTATTGGATCTATATCAGCTGAATTTGGTCACCGAGAAATCAGCACGAGCTCACTATAATGTTCCTTATACCACTGTAGCACTGTTCTGCCGCCGAGAAATGAACAATTATATTGCTAAAAGATGACATCGCCCTCAGGGAAGACGTCAAACATGAAGGGATGTGGGTGGTTCGCAGCTGTCGGCGTGTCTTTGATTACTACCACAGGTCCCATGCAAGCGCAGGAGAATGTCTCCCATAGCATAACGCTGCTCCCACCAGCCTGTGTCCGAGGCGAGCTGCATGTTTCGAGTCGCCGTTTACCTCGATGACGGCGTTTGTGAAGACTGACATCGTCCTAGCGTAGCAAAAATATGATTCACCCGAACAGCTGACACGTTTCCATTGATCGACGGTCGAATCTCCATGGCCTGTGCCCACTGCAGTCGTAATTCACGATGTCGTCGGGTCAACAGGTGAATACGTAGGTGTGGTCTGCTGCGGAGAGCCATGCTCGACAATGTAGGATGAACGGTGTGCTCCGAAACACTTGTGCGTGCACCATCATTGTGCCCTTTCGACAGAGATGCGACAGATTGCCATCTGTCCTACTTCACAGGTAAGACAAGCCTCCGAACCTTAAGTTCTGTGAAGAGTCGTGGAAGTCCAACAACTTTGCGCTTAGTGGTAGTTTCACTGTTCTTCTACCTCTTTCCGTAGATGCTCACGACAGTAGTGCGTGGTCATTCGAACAACTTAGCCGTTTCCGAATTATGCGTTCACAAGCTCTTCGTAATAATGAACTGCCCTTTGTCAGAGTCGCTTATGTCAATGGATTTCCTCATTTGCAGCCCATATCTCCACTATGGTGATTCCCCGACTGTTCAAAAAATGGCTCCATGCACTATGGGACTTAACATCTGAGGTCATCAGTCCCCTAGACTTAGAACTACTTACACCTAACCAACCAAAGGACATCACACGCATCCATGCCCGAGGCAGGATTCGAACCTGCGACCGCAGCAGCAGCGCAGTTCCAGACTGAAGAGCCTAGAACCGCTCTGCCACAGCGGCCGGCCCCGCGATTGCGTCAGCTCCGCTTACATAGTACTTTTGTTAACGCGTCACGTACCGGCAACACCACCAGACGGCATCCAATGTCGCGGTGGGCAGTGGTCATAATGTTTTGGCTCATCACTGTATATGCAGTGGCTGGCGAATATACTGCTATCACAATGCCACCCAAGAATGGAAGCCCTATATTGGGTGATTTCCTCAAATACTAAAAACTTCCAGCATGCGTGCATCAGAAGAATACGTGGCGAGAACCACTCTCCAAATCAGACCGTTCTCAGCACGCTACACCCAGATCCTAGGTGTATTCACGGTGGCCAAGACACCACATTCAGCGAGAAGCATGTTGCCTTTGTATGAGTGGAATGTATCAGTGGGTTGTTCTTCATACAGAGCAGTCTTTGGAAGGAGGTGATACATGGTCTGACGGGAGGTGCGTGAACCAAAGGCTGCTACGAGTTCTTTATCTAGAGCAGATGCTGTGCTGGTTGAACACCTTTCGGCATTTAGAGCAAGATAACGACCGTGGGGCAGACTATAGCACGTGATGGCCCATATCCACACTACTGTTGATTATTTTCTGCCTCCTGGCATTTGCTCCGCTGCCGTGAGCTGATGGAACGGATGACATTGCAAACAACGTGTTGTATGGAGACGGTGCATTTCTCGAAGCGTATCGTCGTCACATTCAGCTGCGTGTTATATCAAAGCCTTACTTTTTTTTCTCGGCAGTGAGGTAGCTGCTTGTAGGAGCACGGCACTTTGTGAGAAGCCCATTTGGTGCTGTTTTAGCTATCTCTTCTTGTTGTATTGTTGTATTGTATTCTCAAAGCCCACACGGATAGATACCCAGCGGTATGGCTATCTTTTCTTGTAGTCATAACCGAGAGTGGTTGTCCTAAGCAATATAAACTACCTTACATGTTAGTAGCAAGTTTTGGACGGTTTGCACGTCTGGTATCAGAGAAAATAAGGAACTGCATGCATCGCTCATGTCTCATCTACTTGCCTGCCGTCTGGATTGCATGAAGTTCACCACTCCTACTGAAAACGACATACTCATTAGAATCTAGTCAGGTTTTTGAATGTATCGAAAATCTTTTGACAAGCAGAATAGAGCACTTTAACCTGGAGTTACTGCCATCCACAGAAATAGGAGTACAATCTGGTGCACCCCAGGGAAGTATACTACCAGTACCTGTCAATGTTATCCACCGATCAATTAAGGCATAATGTCAGGTACAAGTTTTCACAGATTATTCAGCTATCTTTCCGTAGATAGTATCCGATACAAAATGTATTACTACTCAGCTATATTTTCATGAAATACCAGTGTAGTGCAAAGTAAAATGTAAACCTGCGCAGCTATCGAAAAATAAAACTCCTGGGAGGAGCATTGTTTGGAGTAATCAGATACTCTTATTTACGTAATGTGAATGGGATGCTTGGATTCATCACTTTGATACAGGAAACAAACTTAATTGGTTGTTACCGTAATAATTATCAGATATTGAGGTCCATAATAGTTCGGACTTACGTATGACACCGAATGCGTAGAATGAATGATGCCACGAATGATCACAGGCTTGTTTGACTGGCTTAATTGCCGGCCGCTGTGACCAAGCGGTTCTAGGCGCTTCAGTTCGGAACCGCGCTGCTGCTACGGTCGCAGGTTCGAATCCTGCCTCGGGCATGGATGTGTGTGATGTCCTTAGGTTAGTTAGGTTTAAGTAGTTCTAAGTCTAGGGGACTGATGACCTCAGATGTTAAGTCCCATAGTGCTTAGGGCCGTTTGAAACGTTTTGAACTGGCTTAACTGTATAGTAGAACCGCTGATAAATGGTAACTTGTACACAAATGAAGCAAGACGCAACGTATCTGAAGTAGACCTGCTTAGAAAATTGAAAGACTCAGGGTGGTGGGCTGGGATGTTCCTTAACTGCCTACGTATCGATCCCGTTGGGCCACAGCAGATAAAATGATAGCTTACTCCGACGCTAAAATAGAGACGTGGCGCTCATGGAAAGGTTTACTGTTCAGATCCCAACACACGCAGTGAAGACAGTACTTCCTCGTACATAATTGTTGTGAAATGATTATGACAGAAATGTTAGAGGAATTCGAGCTCATAAGAAGGCTTCCTGTCAGTTGTTCTTGCCTCTCGCCATTCGTAGATGGAGCAGAAAAGGGAACGTACCCTCCACCAGATGCCGTAAGGCGGCTTGATGAGTATAGCAGTAGATGTACAGGGTGATTATTACCAAAATTCTAGTTTCAAAACGCTGTACAAGAAAGAACCACTGCTCAGGATGACCTTCAATTTGAACGAAATATTATCGAAGAAAGGGAAACGTCATGGGAACATAAAAACTATCGAAAATTTTAGCACTAGAGGGTACTGTAAGTGTCAGAATACGCAAAATAAAAGACGAGGACACACTACTGTTTCTCAGTTTGCGTCTGAGACGTTCGGCACGACTGTCTGAATGCAGGATCACGCGCTGCTCGTAACGCTCTTTTACGAGAAGGGTGCCTGTTGGCCAGTAGCTCTGCAGAAGTTCCGGACGCAAGAGCGTATGAAAAAAAGATTCGGATGTCTGCCAAGAATCTGGAGAAAATGACTACGAAATTAGAAAAGACGGGTTCTTTTCAAGTGAAATGTGGTGGTGGGAGGAAACAATTCATCCGATGTCAGTAGAAGATGTGACCACAGCACTGCAGGAGGGTTCGAATAATCTCTTAAAGGCAAGTCTTCCGGTCCAGATGGTATGCCAGTCAGGTTCCTTTTAGAGTATGCAGGCACAATAGCGTGTTTCTTAGCAATCATATACAACCGCTCACTTGACGAAAGGTCTGTTCCTAAAGACTGGAAAGTAGCACAGGTCACATCAATATTCAAGAAAGGAAATAGGAGTAACCCATTGAATTACAGACCCATATCACCGACCTCAATTTGCAGTACGATTTTGGAGCATTTACTGAACTCGAACCTTATGAATCACCTTGAAGCAAATGACTTATTGATACATAACCAACACGAATTCAGAAAATATCGTTCTTGTGCAACACAGCTAGCTCTTTATTCCCATGAAGTAATGAGTGCTGTCTACGAGGGATCTCAGATCGATTCCATATTCCTAGATTTCCAGAAGGCTTTTGATACCGTTCCTCACAAGAGACTACTAATCAAATTGCGTGCATATGGAGTATCGTCTCAGTTATGTGACTGGATTCGTGGTTTCCGCTCGGAGAGGTCACAGTTCGTAGTGACAGACGGTAAATCATCGAGTAGAACAGAAGTGATATCTGGCGTTCCGCAAGGTAGTGTCATAGGCCCTCTGATTTACGTAAATGACCTAGGTGATAATCTGAGCAGCCCTCTTAGATTGTTTGCAGATGACGCTGTAATTTACCATCGAGTAAAATCATCAGACGATCAACTCCAGTTACAAAATGATGTAGAGAAAATTTCTGTATGGTGCGAAAAGTGGGAATTAGCACTAAACAAAGAAAAGTGCGAGGTCATCCACATGAGTACTAAAAGGAATCTGATAAATTTTGGGTGTACGATAAATCGCACAAATCTAAGGGCTGTCAGTTCGACTAAATACCTAGTAGTTACAATTACGAGCAACTTAAATTGGAAAGACCACATAGATAATATTGTGAGGAAGGCGAAACAAAGACTGCGCTTTGTTGGTAGAACACTTAGAAGATGCGACAAACCTACTAAAGCGACAGCCTACGTTACACTTGTTCGTCCTCTGCTGGAATATTGCTCCGCGGTGTGGGATCTTTACCAGGCAGGACTGACGGAGGACATCGAAAAAGTGCAAAGAAGGGCAGCTCGTTTCGTGTTATCGCGTAATAGGGGTGAGAGTGTCACTGATATGATACGCGAGTTGGGCTGGCAGTCACTGAAACAATGGCGGTTTTCTTTGCTGCGAGATCTATTTACGAAATTTCAATTACCAACTTTCTCTTCCGAATGCGTAAATATTTTGTTGACACCCACCTACGAAAGGAGGAATGATCATCATAATAAAATAAGGGAAACAGAGCTCGAACGGAAAGATTTAGGTGTTCCTTTTTCCCCCGCGCCATTCGAGAGTGGAATGAACCCTCTGCCCGACTTAAGACATGTTCTTGAGCTTTGGGCCCAATATTCTACGAAACATTCTGCATTGCTATCCACACAAAACTACCCATGTTCAGGAGTTGCTTCATGCTGTCGTGCCAGTACGACAAACGTTTGCTCTAGAATTTCTTGCTCGCATGACAGTGAAAAAAAAAATGGCCACGGAGCATTCTGTGGACAGACTAAGTACACTTCGACCTCCAAGGACTTGTCAATACACAGAACTGCAGAATATGGGCAACGGAAAATCCGTTCGCACATCAACCGGCACCGCCTCATTCTGCAAAGGCAACTGTTTGGCGCGGGTTGGTGGCATCATTTACCGTACGACCATATTTTTTCGAGGAGGTGAGTACTGCGAGTTCAGTTACTTGTGCCGTCGCTAGTAAACGCTGCGAGAGTCTTTTGCGTACCTTCGTCATTCCAGCCCTCCAACAAGATGGATGTGTGGGTATGGCCATTTTTATGCATGGCACTCCTCTGCACATTGCGCAGTCTGTGACTCAGCTGCTGCGGTCCCTATAGCCTGGCCGTTCAGATCATCTGACCTTAATCCGTGTGGCTTCTCGCTGTGGGATATCTGAAAAACACTAGCTCCGATGAGAAACATAGCTAAACTGAAGGCACGATTTACGCAACACATTCTGATCGTGACCCCCGAGACATTACGATCTGTTGTGGAACGTGCTGTTTCTCGATTTCAACACGTGGCAGAAAATGGTGGACAGCATACTGAACATTTCTGCACCAGTCTCAATACAACTAAAAACCGATTTAATTGTTGCTTTTTACGCGGTTTTTTATCTCTTGCAAATTAAAAACCGATTTCATTGTTAAATTTAATGCGGTGTTTGGCCTTAGGACAATTAAAACCCGATGTTTTTGTTACTTTTTATGCGTTTTTTTTTTTGCCCCAGGAAAATTAAAAACGTTTTTTTTTCCATCCGATGTGGTACGAACTTGCCATGGTGGTTGGGCTTACCGAACTAACAGTATCACAACTGTTGAACGCCAGACTTGTGCGATCATGCGCATTGCACAGTACTGTTGTATTGTCTCACTGTTTAGAGGCACAAAACGCGTGGGCGTTTTCAGTTCGTTACTAAATGCAAATAAGCAGGGGGCCGAGTTGATAGGAGCTGAAGGAGTCCAGGTTGCAATAATATGCGGTACGGCACACTGTTAGAAGGATTATTATTCAAGAAACACATAGTATAACGAAAATTACTTATCTTCAGTAGTTTGTAGGACTGCAGCTGCGGCTATGAACTAAATCTCGAAACATAGAATACCATGAACTAATACAACATATTCTCAGGGACTAAGCCTGATGGGCCCTCCTCAGATAATCAATGTAAACAGAACTGGCGGAGGGCCGATTATGAAAGTGCGTCTGCCTAGGATGAAATGGCACACTCCAGTTCCGTCGAGCTGCACAGCCCGCTAGAGTGCGCTGTGCTCGGCAGACGACGGGCTGCCAACCTTGTGTTGGTGCGGCGTTGTAGTAACATCTGTAGCAAAGATACTACAGGTTGGTTTAATGCGCAACTCACACCATAGCCGTCGTATTACGAGTCATCTGTCATTTGTAGACTAACCATTTATAAGTACAACGAAAAAGCAGGCCAAAGTTGCAAAATTTCACTTTTTCGTCACTCGATGACTAGTTACGGGCCGGGAGCCATTTTCAAATCATCGTAACATAGTCAAAAATAGTATTTACGTAAAAGCAAAAACCATATCAAAATTTGCAAACGAACAGTTGCAGCGCATACAGATAATTGTTCGTTTGCACATATTTGACTTGGTTTTTTACATTTTTGGAAATACCACTATTTACTATGTTACGATGATCTGAAAATGGGTCTCGCCTGAAACTAATCATCGAGTGAATAAAAAAAGTGAAATTTGCCACTTTGGATCGGGTTTTTATGGTACTGATTGACAGAAGTTGCTGACCCACAGCTGTTCCAGCATGCTGGAAGTTCGTAACCCATTTATGTTGCGACCCTTACAGAGCCATCTACTGGAAATATTTTTGGTAAATTTTCCCCCTTCTTTCATAATATTCTGTTCAAATTTAACGTCTTTCTGAGCAGCGTTATTTTTTAGGGGGTTTGAAACTGAACTTTACTTGTAATCATCCTGCATAAGAAATTAAGATCGTTTTTCCCACATTCTTTCCGCGAAAGGAATGGGAAGATACCTCAATATACAGCCTGACCAAAAAGTGAATCAGACAGAAGACAAAATTGGGTGCCAACGTAACTTTATATACGTACGCATCATCTGCTTGTATGTAAATGATTACATAATGATGATGATGATTGGTTTGTAGGGCGACTCAATTGCGCGGTCATCAGCGCCAGTACAAAGTCCCAATTTTTACACAGTCCAATCTAGCCAACCTCACTAATGATAATGATGATGAAATGATGAGGACAACACAAGCACCCAGTCCCCAGACCGAGAAAATCCACAACCAGGCCGGGAATCGATCCTAGGACCCCGTGACCCGAAGGCAGCAATGCTAGCCACTAGACCACGAGCTGCGGACTAAATGATTAGAGCAGCAATTCTCTGCGACACATAGAACGACCACCAGAGTACAATAGTGTTCTTCGTTTTTAGTGTTATCATGCCTGGTAGGGTACCGGTGAATAAGAGAGGCGAACAGCCTCAGATGTTGAGTGATCACTGTGAAGGAAACGGGGAAATCGGTAAGTGACGGAATTTGAAACAGGCCTCATTGTGTGTCTTCATTTCGCCAGCTGGTAGAATCATGCAATATCTAGATTTGTGGCCGGCCTGTGTGGCCGCGCGGTTCTAGGCGATTCAGTCTGGAACCGCGTAACCGCTACGGTCGCAGGCTCGAATCCTGCCTCGGGCATGGATGTGTGTGATGTCCTTAGGTTAGTTAGGTTTAAGCACTTCTAAGTCTAGGGGACTGATGACCTCAGATGTTAAGTCCCATAGTGCTCAGAGCCATTTGGACATCTAGATTTGTGGGGCATTTAGATGTGACAGTGGCTCGATGTTGAACAGGATGGGTACTTGAGGTTAGGCATACTCGTCCTCAAGGGTCTGGTTGACCACATCTGACCACCACAAAGGTGCATCGCGGTATTGTGCACCAGATATATCGTAACGACTTCATATCTGCGCCTGCTGTCTGAGAACACGTAATGGGCTCTCTGCAATATTCTGTGTAACGTGCACCACTGGTCAGAGACTAAAAGCGATCGAACTACAGGATTACTGTCCCCTGCGAGGACTGCCATTAACACCCCAGTACAATGGCTGCTTTTGAGCGGTATCGTGACTGGGAAGCATGGATTGCTGACGAACGGCGTCGCATTGTGTTCAGCGACGAATAGCGGGTCCGCACCATCCCGAATGATCATCATCGGCGAGTATGGCGGCGACTTCGGGAAAAATCTCTTTCCTCCAATCTTTTGGAGATGCACAGCAGTGTTCCTCCCTGCATCATGGTGTGTGAGCCATGTGGTGTGACTTCAGATCACGGCTGGTGGAACAATGATAAATTGGTTCAAATGGCTCTGAGCTCTATGGGACTTAACAGCGGCGGCCATCAGTCCCCCAGCACTTAGAACTACCTAAACCTAACTAACCTAAGGACATCACACACATCCATGCCCGAGGCAGGATTCGAACCTGCAACCGTAGCGGTCGCGCGGTTCCAGACTGTAGCGCCTAGAACCGCTCGGCCACACCGGCTGGCCAATTATAAGTCATGGACATCCTACACCCTCATGTCTTACCTCTCACGCAACAGTATCTGGTGCTGTTTTTCAACATGACAATGCTTATCTCTTCTGTTTCCATTTTTCAACACGACAATGGCTCATCCATATATGGCACGTGTGTCTGAAACTATCTGTGTGTCATTGAGGTACTCACGACAAGATCTCTAGATCTTTCCCCAATAGAAGGTGTGTGGGATCAGCTTGGATGTCATCTGTCCCAGTCCCAACATCCAGAATATCGGGGCCCATTTACAACATCTATAGGCCAGCTTGCCTATGGAGATGATACAGCTACATTATAACACCCATTTCAACCGAATAAGTGCATCCATTTTGGAAATGGGGGTGCAACATGATACTGATAAGAGTGCTCATACTCCCAAGTTATTTGTAAATTGGACTCGATTTTGTAGTCACTGAAATAATATCACATACCCTTTCAACCTGTGAAGCTTCATCTTTTGGATATTTCGCTGTTTTTCGTCAGGCAGTGTATATGATACTAAACGTTACCTTTGCTGTGCGTTTCACAGTTAATCGTAAATTACAGATGAAGACGTATGTATAAATTTTGAAAATTATTGGAAAACCTATTTTACTATATTTTTAGTCCCAGGTTTTCTGTACCTCAGCATATGTAAATACTTCCTGGTTTTTCTGGTTAGAAAAGTCGAGACGACTCGAAGCTTGAGATAAAAAAAACCTTACGAAGGGGTCTTTCAGATACTGATTCGCTTTGTTCTCAATTTTCCATTTTATCGTTTCCACGTGTCCAACAAGCTACTGATTCATAGGCAAATGAATACGTAACAGACCGAAAATTTTAATTTCGTTTCACTGTGACCTCTCACACTGTCTTCCCCTAGACGAATTTTAGCAGTATTCTTCACGTGAAGTTTTAAAAACACCGCTTGCACAGTTTGCGTTGCAGATGCCATCCGTTGGAATGAGTGTTTTCTACGATATTGTAACACCTCAGTGAACAACGAAAAATGTACTCGACTTGAAGAAAAACGCAATCCAACCGTTGTTTCACATCTCCACCATACCCTGGAGCTGCTAAATTGGAACGAAGTAGCCGCTCACTTCGAAGTGTTCAGGGTGGACGCTGGCATATTTTTCTAAAAGCTTACTATGTGGTCATTCCGTTTGTGCTGAAAAGTCTGCAATTCTCATAGTGTTATTGTTGTTTATAGCTCATATATTTAAGAAAATGTAAATGTCGTGTGGTATTTTTGGCTGGTATACCCAGCGGTGTGGTATCAGCCAGCGATCAGAAAGGGTGACCTCCTTCCACGCAAGTTGGCCCCTCTCCTTGGGGATATACGGAAGTTTTTTTTTTTTTTTTTTTGCTTTAGGGCGCAAAACTGCTATGGTCATTAGCGCTCGGTCCGTGACTTAGGAAACAATAAAAAACCGGAAATGGAAACCAGCAGCAATGGGAACGAAAGTCATAAAATTTGAGAAACTAAAAGCAGAAGGAAGGCTTAAAAATCCACTACAGAAAGGGGTTGGTTGTCCCCAAAAAAAGCTTCAAATGACTGACGTCGTTTCACTGGCACTAATAAATTCGAGAACGCGATCGGCTGTGCGCGTGTCATCTGCTAAAATCGACGATATATCAGGCGATAGCTGTAGACGGGAGCGTAACGGATTAAAATAGGGGCACTCAATTAAAAGGTGTCTTACCGTCCACAGCTGAGAGCAGTGGTGGGGGAGGATCACCGCTTAAAAGATGTCGATGGCTAAAAAGACAGTGCCCTATCCGAAGTCTAGTTAAAATTATCTCCTCCCGACGACGCGTTCGGGAGGAAGAGGTCCAAGCACAAGGAAGAGCTTTGACGGCCCGCAATTTATTATGGGGAAGTGTCGACCAATGCGCGTGCCATAAAAGAACAACTCTGCGACATAAAACGCTCCGTAGATCGGTGAAGGGAATCGACTGAATAGATGGCCGAGGAAGAGAGACTGCAGCCTTGGCCGCTATATCGGCCGCCTCATTCCCACAGATACCAGCGTGTCCCGGGAGCCAGAGGAACGCCACCGAGACGCCCCCCAGGTGGAGCAAGCGCAGACAGTCCTGAATCCGGTGGACCAGAGGGCGCACAGGGTAAAGAGTTTGGAGACTGAGGAGAGAGCTGAGAGAATCTGAGCAGATATACTGTATCCGCTGATGGCGGCGGATGTAGTGGACAGCCTGGAGAACAGCGTAAAGCTCCGCAGTATATACCGAACACTGGTCGGGAAGCCGAAAGTGATGGGGTGTCGCCAACAATATAGGCACTCCCTACACCTAACGATGTTTTCGAGCCGTCGGTGTAAATAAATGTGGCTTCCGTCATTTGTGCACATAGAGCAGCAAATACCCGACGATAAACAAGTGAAGGGGTACCATCCTTCGGAAATCGACAAAGGTCTCGGAGCAGGCAGATCCGGGGACGGAGCCAAGGCGGTGCTGTAGCCCAAATTGTCAAGAAGGTTTTAGGAAAGCGGAAGGAAAGAGAATGGAGCAGTTGACGGAAGCGGACTCCCGGTGGTAGTAGGGAGGAGGGGCGGCCTGCATACCCTACATCAAAGGAGGCGTCGAAAAAAATGTCATGGGCTGGATTAGCAGGCATGGAAGACAGATGGCTAGCATAACGACTCAGAAGGACTGCTCGCCGATTGGACATCGGAGGTTCAGCAGTCTCAGCATAAAGGCTTTCCACAAGGCTGGTGTAAAAAGCTCCAGACACTAAACGTAATCCACAGTGGTGGACAGAGTCGAGACGCCGAAGAATAGACGGCCGAGCAGAGGAGTAGACTATGCTTCCATAGTCCAATTTAGAGCGCACTAAGGCGCGATAAAGGCGGAGAATGACCACTCGGTCCGCTCCCCAGGAGGTACCATTCAAGACACGGAGGGTGTTGAGGGATCGCAGACAGCGAGCCGAAAGATAGGAAACGTGGGAGGACCAGCACAGTTTTCTGTCAAACATTATACCCAAGAATTTAGCGACGTCTGAAAACGGAAGGTTGACAGGTCCTAGATGTAAGGAGGGTGGAAGAAACTCCTTTCGTCGCCAAAAATTAACACAAACGGTCTTACTGGGAGAAAAACGGAAGCCGGTTTCGATGCTCCAAGAGTGGAGGCGATCGAGACATCCTTGAAGACGTCGTTCAAGAAGGCTTGTCCGTTGAGAGCTGTAGTAGATCGCAAAATCGTCCACAAAGAGGGAGCCCGAGACATCAGGAAGGAGACAATCCATAATTGGATTTATGGCGATGGCAAAAAGTACAACACTCAGCACGGAGCCCTGGGGTACCCCGTTTTCTTGGGAGAAAGTACGGGAGAGAGTAGTGTTCACCCGCACCCTAAATGTGCGCTCTGCCATAAATTTGCGAAGGAAAAGGGGCAGCCGGCCTCGAAAGCCCCAAGAGAACAGTGTGCGGAGGATGCCTGTCCTCCAACAGGTATCGTATGCTCTCTCCAGATCAAAAAATATTGCTACTGTTTGGCGTTTCCGGAGAAAATTGTTCATGACATAAGTGGAGAGAGCAACAAGATGGTCAACTGCAGAACGATGCTTTCGGAATCCGCATTAGGCAGGTGTTCAAAGACTGCGGGATTCCAGCCAACACGCTAAACGGTAATTCACCATACGCTCCAAAACCTTACAGACACTACTCGTGAGAGAAATGGGGCGATAGCTAGAGGGGAGATGTTTGTCCTTTCCAGGTTTCGGAACAGGAACGACGATAGCTTCCCACCATCGTCTGGGAAAAGTACTGTCGGTCCAAATTCGATTATAAAGGCGAAGGAGGTAACGCAGACTATGGGTTGATAAATGCAGCAACATTTGGACGTGGATACTATCCGGTCCTGGGGCGGAGGAGCGTGAAGAAGAGAGTGCATTTGAAGTTCCCGCAAGGAGAAAACAGTATTGTAGCATTCGCGATTTTGAGAGGAGAAAGCAAGAGGTCGCACTTCCGCTGCACGTTTCTTCGGGAGAAACGCTGGCGGGTAATTTGAAGAACTCGAAATCTCAGCAAAGTGCTGACCCAACGAGTTAGAAATTGCGACGGAGTCCACTAATGTGTCATGTGCGACAGTGAGCCCAGAGACCGGGGAGAAACTAGGCGCGCCTGAGAACCGTCGAATGCGACTCCAAACTTCCGAGGAGGGAGTGAAGGTGTTAAATGAGCTAAAAAAGAATTTCCAGCTTGCCTTCTTGCTATCGCGGATGACACGACGGCATCGCGCTCGGAACTGCTTATAGCGGATACAGTTGGCCAAAGTAGGATGGTGGCGGAAAACGCGGAGAGCACGTCGCCGCTCACGTATCATGCCTCGTTCCACCAAGGAACTGGGGGGCGCCGGGGCAATTCGGAGGTGCGTGGTATTGAATGTTCCGCAGCTGTAAGAATAACGTCTGTAATATGTGTGACATCATCGTCGACGCTGGGAAAGTGACGGTCATCGAATGTCGCTAGAGACGAAAAAAGTGTCCAATCGGCTTGGGCAAACTTCCAGCGTCGCGGGCGCATGTAGGGCAGTTGAGGCTGCAGTCTAAGGACACATGGAAAGTGGTCACTCGAGTGTGTATCATCAAGGGCGAACCATTCGAAGCGCCGAGCTATCGGAACAGTACCGACCGCAAGGTCCAAATGAGATAAATTTGTCGTGGAGGCAGACAAAAATGTAGGGACCCCAGTGTTGAGGCAAACTAGATCTGCTTGGTGGAAGACGTCTAGCAATAGTGAGCCACGTGGACAAGGATGTGGAGATCCCCAAAGCGGGTGGTGGGCATTGAAGTCCCCAACCAGCAAATAGGGGGGTGGAAGCTGACCAAGAAGATGAAGGAGATCAGCTCGTGCCATTGGTGTGGACGATGGAATGTATACAGTACAAAGAGAGAACGTGTATCCGGAAAGGGAAAGACGGATGGCGACAGCTTGGAAGGAAGTGTTTAAATGGATTGGGTGATAATGGAGAGTTTCATGGAGAAGAATCATGAGTCCTCCATGCGCTGGAGTGCCTTCAACAGAGGGGAGATCATATCGGACCGACTGAAAATGAGGGAGAACAAAGCGGTCATGGGGACGCAGCTTTGTTTCCTCAAGACAGAAGATGACCGGTGAGTAGGATCGTAAGAGGATGGACAATTCATCCCGATTGGCTCGAATACCGCGGATATTCCAGTGAATAATGGACATATGGCGAAGAGAAAATGGAGGAATGTGACCAAGGTCGCTTTCAACTCAACGACTGCTCTGAGCTTGCGACCGACAGCATGGAATGGCATTCAGCCGAAGGCAGAAGATCCTGATCCATAGGTTGTTCAGGAGCAGCTCCTGCCACCAGCGATCGGCCGGTTGATCGGCCGCCAGCAGTGCGCCTCGGCGACACAGAAGACGGCCGAGGGCGATTTCCGCCAGGTGGTGCTGTAGATGGGACACGCCTTGGCGGAGAAGGAGAGGAACTGGGTTTCTTTGTAGCCCTCTTGAAAGTATGACGTTTAGAAGAAGGAGGAACCGATGGTTGGGAATTGCCGTACGTAAAAACTCTTCACGAGTATGTTCTTTTTTCGAAGTCTTGGTGTCTGACTTTTGGGCTCGAGATTAAGCAGAACTCGACGAAGGGTGAGCCAGAGAGTGGGCAGGCGAAAGTGGTGAGGTTGAACGGGCGATCTTTGCGCTGGCCGATCTGACAACCGTGGCACTAAAGGTGAGGTCGCAAGTCTGCGTGGCCGCCTCCTTTGTTGGCCGAGGAGAAGCAAGGACAGTGCTGTATTTTCCTTTTTGAGGCACAGTGGGCTGTCGACTGGCGAATAATTTGCGAGCAGCAAAGGTCGACACCTTTTCCTTTACTCTAATTTCCTGGATGAGCTTTTCGTCCTTAAAAACGGGACAATCTCGAGAGGAAGCAGCGTGGTCAACCACACAGTTGATGCAGCGAGGGGATGGAGGTGGACAAGCACCCTCATGGGCATCCTTGCCACACGTAACACATTTGGCCGGATTGGAACAGGACTGGCTGGTGTGATTGAACCGCTGACACCGATAGCAACGCGTAGGGTTTGGGACATAAGGGCGAACGGAAATTATCTCATGGCCTGCTTTAATTTTCGATGGGAGTTGAACTTTGTCAAATGTCAAGAAGACAGTGCAGGTTGGAATGATGTTCGTGTCAACCCTTTTCATAACCCTATGAACAGCCGTTACGCCCTGGTCAGACAGGTAGTGCTGAATTTCTTCGTCAGACAATCCATCGAGGGAGCGTGTATAAACGACTCCACGCGAGGAATTTAAAGTACGGTGCGATTCCACCCGGACAGGGAAGGTGTGTAGTAGTGAGGTACGCAGCAATTTTTGTGCCTGGAGGGCACTGACTGTTTCTAACAAAAGGGTGCCATTCCGTAATCTAGAACAAGACTTTACAGGACCTGCAATTGCGTCGACACCTTTCTGAATAATGAAAGGGTTGACCGTGGAGAAGTCGTGACCTTCGTCAGACCGAGAAACAACAAGGAACTGTGGCAACGATGGAAGAACTGACTGTGGCTGAGACTCAGTGAACTTACGTTTGTGAGCAGACATAGTGGAAGGTGAGGAAACCATTGCGGAAGAATCCCCCATGATTACCAGCGTCTCCGATGGCGCGCTCCTCCCTTGTGGGGGCCCTCTCTGAGGGCAATCCCGCCTTAGGTGATTGTTCACACCTCCCGACAAACGGACAGAGGGACCAATCGGCACTTTCGGAAGGTATCAGCTCCGGTAATCACCCCTCCCTGGGCCTGGCCGTTACCAGGGGGTACGTACGTGTCCTACCTGTCTACCCGGGGCGGGGAATTACGCGTTACCCCATCACCGGCTACGCATGGAAGTGCGTGGGCCGGCCTTCAGACACGCACAGGCACAGGGAGAAAGAAAGAGAAAAGGGAAAGGAAAGAAGAGAGGTCTCAAACGCCACAGCGGAGAAAAGGGTAAAGAGAAGAGGTAAGGAAAAGAGAAGGACAAAGGAAGGATGAAGACATACAAGCAAGGAAGGCGAAGAATGCAGTACATTTACAAGCGTCCGTCTCCGGACGTAGGCACAAACCATACTCCCAGAGGGGGAGAAAGGGAAGGAAAGAGCCAGAGGTGAGGGGGGGGGCGAAGATGAGGGGCGGGGAAGGATGCGGAAAGGGAGGGTATGCAGCCCCGAAAGGAAGGAGGGCCATATTAGCTCGGGGTCCCGTGCTCGCTACGCACGTATCCACAAAAGAGTTGTGGCCCCCTGGGGGGGTATACGGAAGTTGTGTTGTATGTGTGTTTGTAGAGTGTAGGTGTGTGTAATGGATGGGTGTGTAGTGTAGTGTTAGGTTTGTGCTGCACGATGATGATGATGATGATGATGATGATGATGATGATGAGACAAGGGAGAGGGGCTGGCACATAGACTACTTCTCTCCAATAGCGATAAGAGACCGCCAAGCTTGACGTCCCCGTCCGACAGACGGATCAGCATCAACTGTGTGGCATGCTCTCACGTCATGAGACAGTGCGGAGAGCTTAGAAATTTAATCCAGGTCATTGGCACAAAGACTGATAATCAGTAACCATCTCTCCTCCGAAATACTGGCAGTGGTTACCGCAAAGGCGTGCGATAGCTACCTCTGCGATAGTGGTAGGTTTCATATGTAGACGCGCCTGCAAAAGAAACGTAGTCACTGGGAGCAAAATTACGGCTCTGTTATAGATTTCTGATGCAGCGGGCTTTTCAGTTAACACCATGCATTGTTTGAAACATTTTGTTTGCAACTCTCGACGAGATCATAGTTTTCTCGTGTGTATTCAAATATACTGATTTGATTACTCCAATACTATTGTAAAATGATGAGAATTGGCATACCAGGAGAGGGAAGCGAGCGTGGTTGCTCAAGTGCATTGTTCTTGAATATTTCAGAGAAAAGAAGTCTTTATATACAGAGTGGTTAGATACGGCCTGAAAAGCTTATAAATGTGTTGCAAGGTAGGTTGGGCTAAGAAATAATTGTTAAGAAAAGAATTCGGCACTTTGCGCCGTTTCCGAGTTAATTAGCAATGAAGTTAACCAATTAGATCGTTGCGCGCCTAGATTCAAGTGGCCCGCCAGAGACGATGTCGCCTAAAACCGAAAAAAATTGAACATGCGACGGAAGTAAAGATCGAACCGGAGCCACAGGCTGAACAATCCAGTGCGCTATTATCTTCACTGAAAGAACAACTGACACTAATTGATGTGTCGACAGAAGTGCCGACACAGTGTTATTTTGAGGGGGCCGATATGCAAGCTATAAGCTCCCGCAGAATATCGTGAAGTCTGAAACAGGACGCTCAATGAAAGCTATAAAGAAAAGTACGTTGCTTTGGGAATACTTAACTTTAATCCACCCTTGTTGTATACATCGTTCTAGTTGAGACATGCTTTAGACGATAATTATCAATTGCTATGTAAGGCTAATGGCGCCTTGCTAGGTCGTAGCCATTGACTTAGCGGAAGGCTATTCTAACTATCTGCTCGGCTAATGAGCGAGGCTTCGTCAGTGTAGTCGCTAGCAATGTCGTCCGTACAACTGGGGCGAGTGTTGCCTTGTGGTGGCGCTCGGTCTGCGATCACACAGTGGCGACACGCGGGTCCGACATGTACTAATGGACCGCGGCCGATTTAAAGCTACCACCTAGCAAGTGTGGTGTCTGGCGGTGACACCACATTCCTCCCCCGCAAATCGGCGAACGGTCGTGTTATAAGGCTTCCGCCCGCCGTGGGGAGGACCTCATGTTGACGTATACGATGAGGTGGGGAGCCTAACAACAGGCGAGGCTGTGCCACCCGCACCCGGCCATTCGGTCCGAGGGGATCTAGGAAACGCCTGGAAACCTAGTCCAGGGTGCACGTCAACATGCGGTGTATGCGCACGTAAAGAGACAGGAGGGGCCGAAGGGTCGACCTCCATTGCGTCGGGGTATCCGACGCGCGATGACGTCATGTGGTCCGGAGCGGGCAAGAGTTCCATGGCGGAGGACAGCTGGTCACGGGAAGCGATCGGCGGCGCGTGACCCAGGGAGGCGCTTGGCGGCTGCAGCGAAGCGTCGAATGCGGGCGGCGCCGGCGGGAGAAAAGGCGGCGGCGGCGGCGGCGGCGGCGGCGGCGGCGGCGGCGGCTGTGGCGGCGCGTCGCCATGGGGCAAAATGGAAGGCATCGTCGGTAACACCTGAGGATGAGGCGAGCCAGTAGATGGGTCCCCAGGGCGCTGACCGGACGGCACCGTCGCTGAAAGCAGACGGGGAGCGGCAGAACCCGTGCGACGACAGAGGCGCAGCTGATTGAGATGCCGACGCACCTGACCAGAGGTCCCCAAAACCAAATACATCGCGCGGCCGAGGCAGCGAAGAATGCGCACTGCGAGCCAACGCCGTGAACCTCGATAGTTGCGATAGAATACAACGTCGCCTGGAGCAAAAGCAGAAGTCTGCCGCTGCACAGGAACCTGATGTGGCGGGTGCAGCAAAGACATCAAGGTTCCATGAGGACGACCGTGGAGCAACTCAGTCGGCGAGCACCATATCGGGGCTGAGAGCGATACGATGACAAAAAGAGCACCAACGCGTCCTCCCGAGAATGCGACTCTTTCAACTTCAACATCTGTGACTTGAAAGTCCGGACCAATCGTTCAGCGGCACCGTATGATTGAGGCGAAAACGGCGCGGATGTCAGCTGTTGAATACCATTGGCCTGGCAGAATGACTGAAATTCTGCGGACATGAATTGTGGGCCATTGTCGGAAACAATAGTCTGCGGAAGACCTTCAATGCAAAAGATAGCAGACAACGCTTGGATGGTGGCAGTTGACGTCGTGGAAGACATCCGGACAACAAAAGGAAAATTACTGAAGGCATCTACCAGAACCAACCATCGAGCATTCCAGAATGGACCAGCAAAAGTGATGTGCAAGCGTTGCCAAGGGGAAGTGGCTTTTGGCCATGCAAAGACTTTCCGCGGCGGTGCGGATTGTTGTTCGGCACACGCCATGCAAGAACAACACATATTCGCAATCGCAGCATCGATTCCGAACCAAGTACAGTGCTGACGAGCAAGTTGTTTCGTTCGCACTATACCCCAATGTCCTTGGTGAAGAAGCCGTAAAACAGAGGACTGTAACGAACGTGGAACCACAACTCTGGACTGATCATTATCAGAATGCAACAACAAAACACCACGTCGAACAAAAAGTCTTTCCTTATGAGCAAAAAATCGGCGAACCAACGGATCCTCGATCCGAGACTTTGACACAGGCCATTGCGTAGCAACAAAACGCAAAACGGTAACAAGGACCGGGTCAGCAGCTGTGGCTGTAGCTACAATCTGAAACGATTTGACCACTTCATCGGTTTCCGCATCAATGAACATGCAAGCAAGTTCGGAAGAATCGAATGCTTTATCCTCAGCAACAGGCAAACGGGACAACGCATCG
Source organism: Schistocerca serialis cubense (assembly GCF_023864345.2). NCBI lineage: Eukaryota > Metazoa > Arthropoda > Insecta > Orthoptera > Acrididae > Schistocerca > Schistocerca serialis. The sequence goes on along the minus strand of NC_064640.1, from coordinate 913,838,160 downwards.
GCGTTTCCGTGCTGAGCAGTGGACCGATACAAGATATCGTAGCGGTACTGCGAGAGGAAAATAGACCAGCGAATGAATTTCTGCACTGTACGCGGAGGTACATGCTTGTTCGGATGAAAAAGCGACGTCAAAGGTTTGTGGTCTGTGATGATGGTAAAGTGACGACCATACAAGAAATCATGAAACTTAGTAACACCAAACACCAGAGCCAAAGCTTCTTTCTCTATCGGCGAGTAATTTCTTTGCGCAGACGAGAGCAATTTTGACGGAAAGGCAATAGGGCGATCATGCGATCCATCTATGTGCGCAAGCACAGCACCGATCCCGAAATCCGATGCATCTACCATCAACAAAAGGGGTTTCTGGGGATCGAATGGCGTAAGGCAAGTATTAGAAAGCAACGCCGATTTCAACTGGCGAAAGGCGCGTTCGCATTCTGTCGTCCAGACGAACGGAACACCTGTACGGCGTAAGCGATGAAGCGGAGCTGAAATGGAAGAGGCATTGCGCACATTCACTCACACCTTGTGGTTCTAAATCGTGTAATGTTCTTGCGACCTCATCACGCAATGCGTGAGGAACATTGCGCGCTCTGAAAAATTTCTGTTGCGCGTCGACTTTCAGTTCCAAATGTGCTTCATAGTTCTTAGCGCAACCAAGGCCCGGTGCAAAAATGTCTGCAAATTCTTCACACAGACGAGAAACACTGTCCGAAGGCACAGTCTGATTCACTGATAGTACCTGATTTACTATAGACATGTTAAACAACTGAAATAAATCTAAACCAAACAAGTTCACTGCAGCAGAAGAGCGAAGAACGTAAAATGACACAAGTTTTGTTTGTCCCTTGTATGTTGCAAGGAGAGTGCACTGTCCTAACACAGGGATCTGCTGTCTTGAATATGTAGTGAGCTTAACAGTTGCGGCACGCAACGGAGGTTTGCCCAGTTGTGTGTACGTGTCATGATTGAGCAATGAAACTGCAGCTCCGGTATCGAGCTGGAATGGTATGACCTTGCCATTAAAGTCCAAATCTACAAAAAGTTTATTGTCCTGCTGATGACAAGAGCGACTGTCTCGTGCAATTTGAACTGATACAGGTACAGCATCACTTGCTAATTGACGTGATTTCCGGCGACGTCGACGCACAGTATTTGTGGGACGAACACAGTCACTGTGAGAGACAGCGGCACTGGACGAAGTGGAATTAACTACATGAATGTCCATGGGCGAAGGTTCACGAGCCTGAGTATTCTTGGTTCGATTCTGGCGCGAAGCAAAAGGCCTGGAATGTTTGTGATTGTCTGATCGGAGCTTTTTCTGGCAAACACTTTGAACATGTCCTTTTTTATTACAGAAAAAGCAAATAGCTTGGCGTGACGGGCAAGTTTCACGCGAATGTCTAGTAGCACACTGCGGGCATGATTTCACTGCATTTGTATGCTGGCGCGGCACATCTGGTTTAGAGCGTGGCGGCAGCTGCGCGGACGTGTGCGAGGGCAGTTTACTGGGCCGTGCAGCGCGCCCGGCGGGCCGGTTAATGTTACACTCGGCTGTCGAAGTCGCAAATGATTCCTGAGCAAAGTCAAGCGTGTCTTGTCTATCCAATATGTCTATCACTTGTTGAAGGGAGGGATTGACGAGTTTCAAAATCTGTTCCCGTATGCGAACATCAGAAACATTCTGTTCTATTGCATCACGTACCATTGTATCTGAATAAGGGAGTCCACATTCACACTCAAAAGCACAATCCCGTGTAAGGCCTTGCAAAGTTGCAACCCACTCCCTATTAGTCTGACCGGCCGTACGTTTTGTACGAAAGAACGTATACCTCTTTGCAACGACATTGACTGTTTCATTGAAATAGGCGTCCAATGCCGACAAAATTTCATCGTAGGACAGAGTCGCTATGTCGCGTCGGGGAAATAATTTCACTATCACATGGTATGTTTGCACCCCTACACACGACAATAAATGAGGCTGCCGCTCGTTACCTTGAATTCTGTAGGCGGCGAGATGAAATCCAAACTGGCGTGACCACTCAGTCCATGTTTCCTGCGCCGCGTCAAAGTTGCGACACGGCGGTGCAACTGCATGTTGTGGCTGCGGTAGCGGTGAAGCGGCGGCTGCCGCATCGGTTTTAATGGCACGTTGACCCTGGACGAGCTGTCCAAGGGCATCCAATAAAGCCTGCGTCTGCTGATTCTGCAAGCGATAAAATTCGGACAGTACATCTGGCGAAGCCATGACACAAGTAAATGTAAGCAAGTAGAAAGAACAAGACCCTTTTTTAACTCGTCGCCATGTGATGTGTCGACAGAAGTGCCAACACAGTGTTATTTTGAGGGGGCCGATATGCAAGCTATAAGCTCCCGCAGAATATCGTGAAGTCTGAAACAGGACGCTCAATGAAAGCTATAAAGAAAAGTACGTTGCTTTGGGAATACTTAACTTTAATCCACCCTTGTTGTATACATCGTTCTTGTTGAGACATGCTTTAGACGATAATTATCAATTGCTATGTAAGGCTAATGGCGCCTTGCTAGGTCGTAGCCATTGACTTAGCGGAAGGCTATTCTAACTATCTGCTCGGCTAATGAGCGAGGCTTCGTCAGTGTAGTCGCTAGCAATGTCGTCCGTACAACTGGGGCGAGTGCTGCCTTGTGGTGGCGCTCGGTCTGCGATCACACAGTGGCGACACGCGGGTCCGACATGTACTAATGGACCGCGGCCGATTTAAAGCTACCACCTAGCAAGTGTGGTGTCTGGCGGTGACACCACACTAATTGTATCTGGTAGGCTGCTTGAATTTGCACGCGCAGCGGCCTGATTAGCTAATTTCAGTGCCAATTGACTAGCAAACGGCATGACGTATCGAATTTTTTTTCACTGCAACACCCTTACAAGCTTTTCAGTCTGTTTCTGACCACCATCCAGAAATGGCTGAGTGTTTGGCGTTACCTGGGTATATATTTATTCCAATTGATTTAGTCCATCTCCTCCTTGTCCCCCTCTCTGGCCATGTCCTCCTTACTACTCTTTGTCCATCACCTTCTCTCTCCTCTCTCTGTCAACCTCCTACACCTCCCACTCTCTGCCTCCTGTCTCTCTCTCTCTCTCTCTCTCTCTCTCTCTCTCTCTCTCTCTCTCTCCAAATTAACACCCCATCCCAATAGGGTGATGCTGGTCCTTATCTGCACAGTATACCTTTCTGGGTAATAAGTATCGAGTGAGGGGTTTAGAAGGAGCTTTTTATCCGCAACTTGGCCCACATACAAACATTTCATCGTATATTTGACGTATTTCATACACATTTGCACATGTATTTCACCTGTATCTGTAGCGAATTTCGCCCTGTGGTTTCATTTACACGTAGCTAAACATTTATAACGCCATATCTCCTGAAATATTTGTCCTACAATGATATAATTTTGCAGGCAAATTCAGTGGTATGTGTAAAAACTATCTGCAAAACGTATTGCGAATAGCTTTATAGGTAAAGATGTATTAAATTAAAAGGCCATGCCTACTGAGGCAGTTTTACTGCATGAACAGCGAAAATGTAGTAAGCGATAAACGTTTTCCTCGTATCATTTTGCGAGGTGTGTGAGTGAGAAAAATATCGTACAGGTTATCCCGCCCGGCTAGCCATGCTTTCTAATGCATTGCTTCTCCAATGGGAAGGCGTGCCGGTCGCCGCCACGAATCCGCCCGGCGGATTAGTCTCAAGGTCCGGTGTGCCAGCCAGCCTGTGGATGGTTTTTATGGAGGTTTTCCATCTGCCTCGCCGAATGCCGGCTGGTTCCCTTTATTCCGCCTCAGCTACACTATGTCGGCGATTGCTGCGCAAACACTATCTCCACATACGCGTACACCATAATTACTCTACCATGCAAACATTTGGGGTTACACTCGTCTGGTATGAGACGTTCCGAGGGATGGGGGACGACTAGGGGCCGAACCGCACAATAACCCTGAGTTCGGTGTGGGGCGGCGGTGGGGTGGGTGGACTGTTGTGGGGCTCTTGAACCACTGAGGGCTACGGCGGGATGAAGCCTCTCCATCGTTTCTACGTCCCTGGTTTAGTACACAATACGCAATATACACAATCGCACAGGTTTGAAATTATGTGTAAAATTCTCCCTCTCTGTCTTTCCCCGCTCCCCTATTCTCACTGACGTGACGTATAGGAACGCGAAAGCAGTTGCCTCACGATATACCGGAGAGGTTATCCGATACATTAGAGCACCATCAAGAGAAACTGTCGCCGTATGGATAGTGGCAGCTCACCAGCCTCGGGGGTGGGTACGGGGTCTGTCGTGTAAGTACCAGTAGCCCGCCTAGTTCAGTTCTGATACGTTGAATATAAAATCCTCCCATATGAAAATCGTCTCCCTTTACACACGCTAAATCCATACACGCTGCAGACGAAACCGAGCGATGCTTACATAGAATTGCAGCACGCACGTTCTGCCTACGTCTCCCACTGAGATACTGTAATCGATATAGTCTTTCCAGCGTGTTTTGTTCAAGATATACAAAGTGGGACAAATTATTGAGACACTCGTCGAAGCTAAGACTGGGAAACTTAACTGAATTGTTAATGCCGTAGTCGAGCCGCCGAAGGAACAACCCTGACAGCAGGTGTCTATGTTGCCAATACTATTACGCGGCTGTTTGTTGTTACGCCGTGTCGATCGCCTGACTGTGAATGTCACACCAGAAAATTGTAGAGCCATTGAAATCCTGATACTTGACAAACCGCTGGAGGTATTGAAACATAATCTCTTTGTAACTGAAAATAATATAAATTTGGGAAATATACGTCGAGGTAAAATAAAGATTACTGTGTTTCAGTATTCCATTACGTATTTTAATACTTCGATGCATCTCTTACGTGCATCTTAAGGAAGTGGATAGAGGACAGCAGTCTCCAATGAGAGTGTTGTCATTAGCTGCATCTCCTGTGTCACGATCACTATCTTCATTCCTGCTGCTATCACCCCCTAATCTCTTCTAAGATGTGCCACATCTGTGAGTAATACTGCCCAGTGTCTCATTCACAAAAATTTCGATTTCTTTCGATTTAAAACTTTTTATTTCTGTCTGCGACATAGTTCACCTGAGCCCACACGACTTCTGTTCTGTTGCACGGAAATGGCAATGATATGGTGAGAGGTGCAACAAACTACGACCATTTTCTTCTGTAATTTTGTCAATGTCGTAAGTGATATTACGTAATTTATGCTGTTTCACGATTTCCAGCATTTCTGGCTTTTTCATTTCCATGTTAAATGAATCCATCCCATACTTCTCTAGCCACTCCATTATGTCTCTCTTCTTACTTCCGCATGTAGGAACCTCGTTTTACTGAACAGGAACATGTGGTTTGTAATCGAATATTGTAGTCGAGTTCTTCTCTATGTTTGGAAGCAAACAGTATACGAACAACTCTTTAAATGTCGTTGCTGTCATTTTCCCCTTGGAAGTCCCCAGATTTCTATGATGTAAACAACAAGGCATTTGGAATAAACCCATCGACTGTTCGAGCATGTACAAGAATGATCCAGCTGCCTGTCTCAAATGAACTTTGGTTATTTCTCGGGCAGTGTCATTAGTCCTCGCAGTGGGCCTGGAATGACCAACATTTACCCATTTCGTTCAGCGAAATGATTTCGTGAAATTTGCGCTTAGATACGTCCCTCAAAACCCAGCGTCTCCAGGCAACGATATCCTCCCGTTCAGGCAGAACTTTTCTTCTAGAAAACATTTTCCATCTAAACCATATCTTCTTTAGCACCGATATCACTCAAAGGCTGGTTTTTCCTGTGAAAAACAACTCACCATCTCGTAGTGAGGCATGCAGGTGGGATATTCTTTCTGCGCTTAATAGTCAAATTATGTTGCCGAATTGCATCTTCTTGAAAATTACCGAATTCCGTCATTTTAGCATCACACACGCTGGTTTCCTTAGAGTCGAAAGAGTAGCAGTTGGTTTCTGTAGATCTCCAGCACGCTTCTCCCTGGTTGTTTTCTTCACACAGATCGTTCCAGTTTTCACAGATGCAGCAACTCGATCGACGACTTTTGGCAAAGGTGTAAAAGGTCCACCGTTATGATTTTCTTCCTGAAAATATCATCACACACTACAGTTGCAACATTAGAAAATTGCAACGAAATACAGGAAGATCTGCAGCGGATAGGCACTTGGTGCAGGGAGTGGCAACTGACCCTTAACATAGACAAATGTAATGTATAGCGAATACATAGAAAGAAGGATCCTTTATTGTATGATTATATGATAGCGGAACAAACACTGGTAGCAGTTACTTCCGTAAAATACCTGGGAGTATGCGTGCGGAACGATTTGAAGTGGAATGACCATATAAAATTAATTGTTGGTAAGGCTGGTGCCAGGTTGAGATTTATTGGGAGAGTCCTTAGAAAATGTAGTCCATCAACAAAGGAGGTGGCTTACAAAACACTCGTTCGTCCTATACTTGAGTATTGCTCATCAGTGTGGGATCCGTACCAGGTCGGTTTGACAGAGGAGATAGAGAAGATCCAAAGAAGAGTGGCGCGTTTCGTATCAGGGTTATTTGGTAAGCGTGATAGCGTTACGGAGATGTTATGTTTAGCAAACTCAAGTGGCAGACTCTGCAAGAGAGCCGCTCTGCATCACGGTGTAGCTTGCTGTCCAGGTTTCGAGAGGGTGCGTTTCTGGATGAGGTATCGAATATAGTGCTTCCCCCTACTTATACCTCCCGAGGAGATCACTAATGTAAAATTAGAGAGATTCGAGCGCGCACGGAGGCTTTCCGGCATTCGTTCTTCCCGCGAACCATACGCGAGTGGAACGGGAAAGGGAGGTAATGACAATGGCATGTAAAGTGCCCTCCGCCACACACCGTTGGGTGGCTTGCGGAGTATAAATGTAAATGTAGATGTAGATGTATATAAGAGTTCACGAGACTGGCTGTTAAAGGAGCATCCCTGCCTAATTCTGGAGGCTTGAAGAATAGGTCGTATCACACAGGTTTGAAGTTAACAATACGATACTTCACATGGTTCCGTTAACACGAACCGAATCGGTAACTCACGATCCGCGCCAAACGCTTTGTAGCCACTGGGTATAGAACCACGTGCGACCTTGAGTTGTAACTGTCGGGGTGGCAACGAAGCGCCATCACCATGGCAACGTTAACGAGTTCCAGAGCTCTCATTGTCGCCAGAGCGTACCCTCCACACAACGCGCTGCACGTGCTCAAACTATCGGGGACGTTCTATCAGCGGGCTGACTATAGAGAACTACCCTTTCCGATATACACTCCTGGAAATGGAAAAAAGAGCACATTGACACCGGTGTGTCAGACCCACCATACTTGCTCCGGACACTGCGAGAGGGCTGTACAAGCAATGATCACACGCACGGCACAGCGGACACACCAGGAACCGCGGTGTTGGCCGTCGAATGGCGCTAGCTGCGCAGCATTTGTGCACCGCCGCCGTCAGTGTCAGCCAGTTTGCCGTGGCATACGGAGCTCCATCGCAGTCTTTAACACTGGTAGCATGCCGCGACAGCGTGGACGTGAACCGTATGTGCAGTTGACGGACTTTGAGCGAGGGCGTATAGTGGGCATGCGGGAGGCCGGGTGGACGTACCGCCGAATTGCTCAACACGTGGGGCGTGAGGTCTTCACAGTACATCGATGTTGTCGCCAGTGGTCGGCGGAAGGTGCACGTGCCCGTCGACCTGGGACCGGACCGCAGCGACGCACGGATGCACGCCAAAACCGTAGGATCCTACGCAGTGCCGTAGGGGACCGCACCGCCACTTCCCGGCAAATTAGGGACACTGTTGCTCCTGGGGTATCGGCGAGGACCATTCGCAACCGTCTCCATGAAGCTGGGCTACGGTCCCGCACACCGTTAGGCCGTCTTCCGCTCACGCCCCAACATCGTGCAGCCCGCCTCCAGTGGTGTCGCGACAGGCGTGAATGGAGGGACGAATGGAGACGTGTCGTGTTCAGCGATGAGAGTCGCTTCTGCCTTGGTGCCAATGATGGTCGTATGCGTGTTTGGCGCCGTGCAGGTGAGCGCCACAATCAGGACTGCATATGACCGAGGCACACAGGGCCAACACCCGGCATCATGGTGTGGGGAGCAATCTCCTACACTGGCCGTACACCACTGGTGATCGTTGAGGGGACACTGAATAGTGCACGGTACATCCAAACCGTCATCGAACCCATCGTTCTACCATTCCTAGACCGGCAAGGGAACTTGCTGTTCCAACAGGACAATGCACGTCCGCATGTATCCCGTGCCACCCAACGTGCTCTAGAAGGTGTAAGTCAACTACCCTGGCCAGCAAGATCTCCGGATCTGTCCCCCATTGAGCATGTTTGGGACTGGATCAAGCGTCGTCTCACGCTGTCTGCACGTCCAGCACGATCGCTGGTCCAACTGAGGCGCCAGGTGGAAATGGCATGGCAAGCCGTTCCACAGGACTACATCCAGCATCTCTACGATCGTCTCCATGGGAGAATAGCAGCCTGCATTGCTGCGAAAGGTGGATATACACCGTGCTAGTGCCGACATTGTGCATGCTCTGTTGCCTGTGTCTATGTGCCTGTGGTTCTGTCAGTGTGATCATGTGATGTATCTGACCCCAGGAATGTGTCAATAAAGTTTCCCCTTCCTGGGACAATAAATTCACGGTGTTCTTATTTCAATTTCCAGGAGTGTATGACGACGACGTCATAAAACGACGGGAACGATTAAAACTGGCTTCTGCTGTGTTAGCTTCATGTAACCAGAAACCGCTAATCTCTAGAGCGTTTGAAGTTCCAGCCAACTGAAGGACGTACTCGCAATTCTGATGGATGAACAGAAAACTGAATAGTCATTGACAAATAGCGAACACTAAACAGTGCTCTTTACTGTGGACCAAATTCTGTTAACAGTAGTAGCACAAGAGCAACTCCCAAACATCTCCGAGAGAAACAATTCCCTTTAATAAAACTATTTGATAGGGTGCAACAGGCTCTGTAACTAAACTACCGCTCAGTAAGTATGGAGAGCCATTAATTAAGGAGTTCTTGTAGGGTACTGACCTTCCAACTAGGAGAATACATTTCAGGAGTCGCCTGTCCGGGAAAACCGAGCGAGGTGGCGCAGTGGTTAGCACACTGGACTCGCATTCGGGAGGACGACGGTTCAATCCCGTCTCCAGCCATCCTGATTTAGGTTTCCCGTGATTTCCCTAAATCGTTTCAGGAAAATGCCGAGATGGTTCCTTTGAAAGGGCACGGCCGATTTCCTTCCCAATCCTTCCCTAACCCGAGCTTGCGCTCCGTCTCTAATGACCTCGTTGTCGACGGGACGTTAAACACTAACCACCACCACCACCACCACCACCACCACCACCACCACCAACACCACCACCACCTGTCTGGGAAAGACTGCAACCACCCGTTGTACAGGGTGTTCAAAAAGTCTATTCGCAGTGCCGTATGCCGCAGTGAATATACCGAAATTAAACTCAGTGAAATACAAGTTATTAATTTATTGAATATTCATTGTTACTTACAAATTTTCACATTAAATTTTGAAGGTGTCCCCTCTGTTGTTGAATACACAATTCAATTCGTCTAATCATGTTTCCAAACACAAGCTGTAACATTTCTACTGTAACAGAAGCAGTGAAAGTGGATATTACTGTTTTCAATTCATTGATGGATTTTGGAGGGTTTTTATAGACAGTTGCTTTCGCTGCACCCGAGAAGAAAACGTCAGGTATGCGCGGTTGCACCATCTTGGTGAAAATAACCGTTCAGTATTTCACTTTACACAATTTCTCCTATGAATGGGTACATAATATCACTGCAGTATCGTTGTGCGTTTATTGTTTCGTTGAAAAATATGGGACCTACGATCTGACGTCTAGAAATTGCAATCCAAAGTCCTATTTTCACAGAATGAAGTGGTTCCTCATGAAGACAATGGATTTGCAGTACTCCACACACAAGAATTTTGCGAGTTCATGTACCCGGATAAATGAAACCACGCCTCATCAGCGAAAAACGTTTCATTAAGAATATCCCTTCCATTTTGTTGAACGAAATTCTTAAACCATTGACAACAATGCAGTCTCTTGCCACGATCAGTATTTTTCAGTTCTTGCACGACTATCACTTTGTATGGGAAAAGGTCTAATTTTTTGCTTACAGCTGTGTTGGCCGTCCCGACACTAACATCGATTTCCTGGGCGAGTTTTCTAACTGACTTGTTCGGACTCATGGACATTTTATCGGAAATATCGAGTAGTTTATCCTCAGACAAAACGCTAGGACGACCACTTCTCGGTGCATCTGTCACTGAACCCGTACTTCGAAATTTGTTAATCAAATCTCGCACAGTATCGCGATGTGGGAATGTCTCCGGGAAGACTGAATTAAATGTTTGACGCACTGAAACAGTATATTTACCGCCATCTTTGAACACTTGTTCGACTAAAAACACACGTTCTTCTATGGTTAACATTTTAACAGTGATTAAACGAAACAAACGAACAAAGGAACTAAACTTAAATGTTCAGGTCAACACGTAACGACCCACACCAACGATACTACTGACGCTGGCTGAGATAAACGAAACCGTGTAATGGTGGGAGAGTCCACTTGAAGGGAAGTAACCCAGGCAGGCGAACAATCATACGGCACGCGCGGCTAAAAGTCATACGGCACTGCGAAGAGACTTTTTCAACAACCCATATAATGTTATATAGAGTAGAAATCTGCTTTTTACACTTTCACTGTAAGCGAATGAAAAGTTTCTTTGTTGCTAGAACTAGCACAAGGTAGCTGTTGATAATCCCCCATCAAGAGACTCTTTCACACAGATGGTAAGAGCGACACTGTCGAAATTGCTGGATGATTTTTTATTTACTTATTTTCTGTGTCATCTTCCGCATGACAAAATTGAGGATCAAGTCTCCATGGTCATGGAACGAGTCGCTATGTAAATTTATAACTGAAGAGTAATAATAGATAAAATGAAACAATCGTATACAGACGGCACGCCATAAGTTTAAATAAACATAATCAACAACTTAACACAGGAATTAGCTTAACTTTTTAATTTTCCAGGAGTGCCTCGACAGAATAGAAAGCGTGGGCCATGAGGAAACTCTTCAGTTTAGACTTGAAAGTGTGTTGATTACTGTTAAGATTTTTGAATTCTTGAGGCAGCTGATTGAAAATGGATGCAGTAGAATACTGTACGTCTTTCAGCACAAGAGTCAAGGAGGTGCGTTCTAAACGCAGATTGCAATTCTGCCAGGTACTAACAGAGTGGAAGCTAATAACTCTTGGTAATAAGCTGATATCATTAACAACAAACGACATTAGAGAAAATATGTATTGAGAGGCAAATGTCAGAATTTCCAGACCATTTAACAGGGATCGACAAGAGGTTCGCCCACTTACATCACATATTACTCGAACCGCCCGCTTCTGAGGCATAAATACCCTTTGTGAATCAGTAGAGTTACCCCAAAAGATAGAACCGTACGTCATAAGAGGACTACAATAAGCAAACCAAAGGTAAATAAAGCAGCATTTAGTTTTTGAGCAAGATCGGGAACATTGGCTTTCCACGGCAGCCTAGTATCTATCTGATCGCCTAGGAATTTGAACTGTCCAATCTCACTAATTACAGGACCATTCTGTGTAATCTAAATGTCAGATTTTGTTGAATTTGTGTTAGAAACTGTAAAAACTGAGTCTTACTGTGACTTAGCGTAAATTTATTTTCTGCAAGCTATGACCTTATGTCTTGAACTGCATTATATGATACTGAGTCAATATTCCACACAAATCCTTCTACATCAAGCAAGTGTCACCAACAAAAAAATATTTTAGAACCACCTGTAATACTACAAAGTGTACCATTTATATAAATAAGAAACAGTAGCGGTCCCAGCACCGACACCTGGTGCACCATAACCTCCCCCCCCCCCCCCCCCCATATAACTCTGCCTCATTAGGACTGCATGTCGTAGCAATTCTCAGTACTGCAGTGAGAACATAGTAATATGCGTCCCTGGCGTAGAGAAGCAACTGAAAGAGTTGGAAATAAAAAAAACGCGCCAGGTCGGGAAGGAATCCCAATTCGGTTCCACAAACAGTACTCTACGCAGTGGGCCCTTAATTATCCTGCAATTATCGCGAATCTCTCGCTCAGCGAAAAATCGCATGTCACTGGAAAAAAGCGCAGATGATTCCTATACGTAAGAACGGTAAAAGAACTGACCCGCAGAATTGCAGACTATTATGTTGAAATCTGTTTGCAACAGAATTCTTAAATATATCCCCATTTCTAACATAAAAATTTCCTTGAAATGGAGAAGCTTCTATCCACAAATCAGCAAAGTGTTAGAAAGCACCCCTTATGCGAAACTGATTTGGCTTTTCCTCACAACATTTCCTGCCAACTATGCATGAAGGGCAATAGGCAGATTCCTTATTCCTAGATTTCCGGAAAGCATTTGATACCGTGCCCTACATCTACATCCATACTCCGCAAGCCACCTGACGGTGTGTGGCGGAGGGTACCTTGAGTACCTCTATCGGTTCTCCCTTCTATTCCATTCTCGTATTGTTCGTGGAAAGAAGGATTGTCGGTATGCCTCTGTGTGGGCTCTAATCTCTCTGATTTTATCCTCATGGTCTCTTCGCGAGATATACGTAGGAGGGAGCAATATACTGCTTGACTCCTCGGTGAAGGTATGTTCTCGAAACTTTGACAAAAGCCCGTACCGAGCTACTGAGCGTCTCTCCTGCAGAGTCTTCCACTGGAGTTTATCTATCATCTCCGTAACGCTTTCGCGATTACTAAATGATCCTGTAACGAAGCGCGCTGCTCTCCGTTGGATCTTCTCTATATCTTCTATCAACCCTATCTGCTACGGATCCCACACTGCTGAGCAGTATTCAAGCAGTGGGCGAACAAGCGTACTGTAACCTACTTCCTTTGTTTTCGGATTGCATTTCCTTAGGATTCTTCCAATGAATCTCAGTCTGGCATCTGCTTTACCGACGATCAACATTATATGATCATTCCATTTTCAATCACTCCTAATGCGTACTCCCACTGTGGGCATAACGAAGGTACGAGCATATCATGCGAGTGGCATGAAGATTTCTTAAGTAACAGGACACAGGACGATGGCGATCGTGAATCAGTGGCAACGGTATCGTCAGAGGTACCGCATGGAAGTATAATTTTACGGCAGTTATTCTCTATGTACATAAATAATCTGACTGTGACGATGTCTGGTTTGTGGGGCGCTCAACTGCGCGGTCATGAGGGCCTGTACAATTTCCCAATCCGTATACAGTCCAATCTAGACACTTTTACGAATGATTGTGGAATGATGAGGACAACACGAACACCCAGTCCCCGGACAGAGAAAAATCCCCAAGCCGGCGAGGAATCGAACCCGGCACCTCGTGATCCTCAGGTAGCAACGCTAGCCACTAGGCCACAAGCTGCGGACAGGTTGAGCAACAGTCTGTGGGTGTTTTCTGATGGCGCTGTGGTGTACCGGAAAGTGTCGTCGTTGAGTGAGTGTAGAAGGATTCAGAATGTCTTAGACAAAATTTCTAGTTGGTGTGATGAATGGCAGGTAGTTCAGGATGCTAGATTTATTTTGCTGGTATGTTCGATCAACACACAAATATTACGGAGATGCTTCGGGAGCTCGGATGCAAATCTCTGGAGGAAAGGCGACTTCTTTTTAGAGGAGCTCTACACAGAAATTTTAGAGAGCCGGTATTTGAAGCTGACTGCAGAATGATTCTACTGCTGTACATTTCACGTAAGGAACACGAACATGAAATAAGAGAAATTAGGGCTCGTACGGAATTATATAAAGAGTCGCTTTCCCCTCGCTCTATTTGCGAGTGGTTCAAATGGTTCAAATGGCTCTGAGCACTATGGGACTTAACATCTGTGGTCATCAGTCCCCTAGAACTTAGAACTACTTAAACCTAACTAACCTGAGGACATCACACACATCCATGCCCGAGGCAGGATTCGAACCTGCGACCGTAGCGGTCACGCGGTTCCCGACTGAAGCGCACGGCCACACCGGCCGGCCGATTTGCGAATGAACAGGGATGGTAATGACTAGTACCCTTCGCCACACACCCTACGGCAGCTTGCGGAGAATGTATATAGGTGTAGATGTAATCTACGTGTGGTAGCACGGGAACAGCACCGTTTCTGAGGCGCTCGTCTGTCAAACTCGCTTATGTAAGCGGATGTCTCCATTTGTGGCCCGCCTTGTCGCTAGAATGATATTTCATTCGACTCTGCTCCCTTTATATACCTTCCTTACCGCGTCAAGTGCCGCCAAATGACTTTCAGCGTCGCTGTGGGCTGCGGTCACAATGTTTTGGCATTTGGCACATTACTGTATACGTTCTTGTCGCATAATAGAGTTCGTACCGGCAGCGACGGTATATCCCGTTTCCAGCACACACAGCCTGTAGGCGAGCTGGAAATGATTTGATGAGATTTGGATAGGACTCCACGGGTATGCGGAATATGGCTGTCTGCTGTTCTTAGCACAGTTGCTTAAGTGTGTGTGGCTCAGGTCCTGCAAATGTTCAGATTGAGTAACACACGTGGAAATGGGTCACTTCTAGTCGTGTGAGAAAGTGGAACGTCTTGGTCAACTATCCCATCTACATTAGAGCAGGCAACAACAGGCCTACGCAATTTGCGAAATTTGATCAGCTGCTGCGTGGCTGAAGAGTACCTTCCACATGGATTAATGGTCCTTTCATTGTGTTATTGGTCTTCTAACGGATGTTATGCGGCCCGCAACGAATTTCTCTCCTGTTCCAACTTCTTCAGCTCAGAGTAACACTTGCATCCGCCGTCCTTAATTATTTATTTGACAATTCCAACCTCTCTCTTCTCCTACAGTTTTTTTATCCTTTATAGCTCTCTCATGTTCCATAGAAGTTAGTGCTACATGTCCTAAGACATATACTGTCCCTTCTTCTTGTCGATGTTTTCCACATATTCTTCTCCTCGTCAATTCTGCGGAGAATTTTTTCATTTCTTATCTTATCAGTGCACGTAATTTTCAGTATCGTTTTACAGCACCACATTTGAGACACTTCGATTATTTTCTTTACCTTTTTTCCACAGTGCATGATCCACTTGCTTACAATGCTGTGCTCCAGACGTACATTTTCAGAAACTTCTTCCTCAAATTAACGCCGATGGTTGGTATTAGTAGCCGCCTTTTGAACAGGAACGCCCTGTTTTCCTGTGTTAGTCTGATCTTTATATCCTCCTAGCTTCGACCATCATGTGTTATTTTGCTTCACTTAATATTCTTTGTGGTCCCCAATTTTGGTAATTTTACCGGTAATCTCATTCTGCTACTCGTCATTAATTTCCCCTTTCTTCAGTTTACTCTCAATCCATAGTGCTTATTAGAATGTTCATTCCGTTGAACAGATCCTACAGTTCTCCCTCACTTTCATTAAGGATAGCGACGTCATCAACGAGTCTCTCCATTGATATTCTTTCAACCTGAGGCTGAATCCTACTCCTGAACATTTAATTTCCGTTATTGATTCTTAGCGGTAGTAGGGGTGAAAGACTACAACTCTATGTTATATCCTTTGTAATCCGAGAACTTCGTTCTTGGTATTCATTTATTTTTTCCTTTTGGTTCTTGTCTTTCTCTATAGCTTACACCTATTATCCTAAAAATTTTGAACATCTTGCACCATTTTACGTTGACGAATGCTTTTTCATAGGTCGACAAATCTGGTCTGATGTCAAATTTCCTCTTTAAATGTTTGCGGGCGTAGTTGACATTGGCCGCGTGCTAGAAACGCATAGAGGAAAACTCTATGTAAGTCTCTGCATATTCTTCTACGCTGGTAGAGAAGTTTGAAGCGCCATGTCACGGAGTGCGCCACCCCTCTCGCCGGAGGTTTGAGTCCTCCCTCGGGAATGTGTGTGTGTGTGTGTGTGTGTGTGTGTGTGTGTGTGTGTGTGTGTGTGTGTGTTTTTTGCTTAGCATAAGTTAGTTTACGTAGTGTGTAAGTCTGGGGACCGATGACCTTAGCAGTTTGATCCCTTGGGAATTCATACACATTTGAATTTAGAATTAGTTGACATTGGCATTAATCAATTAATGTACAGAGCATCCGTTCCGCCTGCACCCTGTGAAGACGCTGAAGACATCTCGATCCCATTAGTTAGCATTTTAGAACTCAGGTGGTTCTGACCGTGAACGATAGTTACAGTGTACGCCGACCCTCTCCTTACATGCTGTCTTCTAGGCCATTCAGCATAATCAGCTGAATATCTCTCTCCGTTACAACATTGCAGCGTCTGGGATTTGTGTTAGGTAAATGTTTTGTGGTCAGTTGGAGCTGACGGAAGTGGCGCGCAGGTAGCTATATGCAGATTGTTTAGGGTGTGGTGTGACTGAAATGTAGCAGATGAGTGGTGGGTTGGCTGCACGGATCCGAAAAACTTTTAACGTTGTTAACTGTCAGTGGAAGGTTTGACTTGAGGTGGTGCACGCAGGCTTGAGCATTGTTATTGTAATAGCACGAGTTTTGAGCATACTGGAAGGTGTTGCAATCGTTAATGGTTTGAAGTATGAAATAAATAGTTGTTATAACTCAGAAACTAACGTTCGTCTTCGTCTATGTATTTTAATAGCTGAATCCGTCTACAACAGTTTTCGAATGTTGTGTTATAGAAAGTGGAAGATAGTCTATGAGATCCGTAATCGGATGGATCCTTGCACCATGCAGCTTAATTCTGCAGTACAATTACTGAAATTTGTGGTGCTGTGCACTGTCTTCATCAAGAGAATGTAAGTCGCCTTTAAAACACTAAACTGTTCAAATGAAGCATTCAATCTAAGATCAAGTTCGCCATAACTGTCGTTAAATCGTGGAAGTTTAACGACATCGCTTTAGAAACTAAACCTGTTCCAGAGGGTTTTGTGTAAAAGACTAATAGTTTATATCATGTAAAGTTCAGATAAAGCTAATTCTTGAAGTGAAAAGTGAAACTCTCATTAGGATCAGTATGTTGAATTTCACTTTTGACAACTAGAATTGCATTATCAGCGTAGAACAGCTTTATATAAAAGTTTGAAGTTGGGAGTGACTTACAAAAATTTTCAAAAGCCTTAACTGACATTTAACGAAAATTTTAGTTCGACAGAGTGCCTGTATTGCAGAAGCAGCCACAGTAAAAACAAAACAGATTCCCAAACCCTTCTGCTTGACCAAATTCATAATCCGGAGTATGACACGGAGGCCAATACGAAGTCCTGCGCTAACATTCCGTTCCACTGCTCTCGCGACGCCAAATTAACGGAGCTGTAGCTCTGAATAGCCTTTAGAAGGATCTAGAACTGACCGACATGGTTTCTGCCCGCAGGTCGCCTGATTTAGATGCGAGTTGTAGTCCGGGGGCGTTTTACAGTAGCACTGAACTGTGAAGGCTTCCCTAGTCGCTGTTTGAATGAGCGATTTTTCCGACTGTCGCAACCGACCAATGAACGACATCTCTACTCTTTACAATACGCTCGGTGTTAGCTCCTAACGTTCAGAAACAACACGAGAAAAATTCGAAAAGCTCCGTAACTCTTTCATTACAGAATTTACCAGCTCGGGATGATTGTTTCTGGACAGGTATTACTTGTCGCAGTGGCTGAAATCCGTGAAGGGTGTACCAGGCATAGTTGCAAAACAATTTTGATAACTTGCCAAAACTCTGTAGAGGCAGTAACGAACTGCTATGGTCATAATGTTAGCTATTCAGTCATAAATTTACACAAGTTATTAATTTAGTACTAACTGTCTATTTGGTTATCAGTATCCTCCAAACACAAATAAAGGTACAGCTTAATCTGCAACGTATCTAGCTACATTTAACTGAAGTATTAATAATCAACCAAATACCTACTGCACCCAAAATACCATTCAAGTGGTTGGTTTTACATAAAAGAAAAGTTAAGTCCAGAATTGTGCGTTGCTAGCTTTAAATCCAGGCCCTTCTCGTATGTAGATGAAACCATCATTTATGCTACAGTTTTCGTTTAATTGGCACCAAATTTCTTATACACGACTTTATACACACCGTCTAGCATATAGCAATGTAACGTTAGGTGCTTATTTGGATTAGACATTTTATACGCTTTATTTTTCAAAATACTTGTGTTTATTACTTATGGATGAGGCAAAACGATGGGTGAAGCTACCGATTCATTAACATGGTAACTACGGGTTTTCGGTTTTAAAAGTTTCACTTTCTTTGAAAGCATTACTGTACCCTACAATCAGTTGCATATGCGACCTTTCAAGGAATCCAAACAAGTTTATTAATAGCGTTCTGTATCTTGTCGTTGAGTTTCTTCGGACAGTTATCTTCCTTGCAGACTTAGGTACCTATAGCGTTTCATACAAGTAGTAATGCGTCTAAGCTGTATGTTGATTTTAGTATTTTTAACATTAAGTTTGAGTTTAGCTGTATATGAATTTGGTTTCATGTTTAGTCTATGGCACAAAAATCAGTGACCAACCATATGGTGACGAGACGAAACAGAAAATAGACAAATAAAAACTGAGAAGCTGAAATTTGTCTTCAAATGTTTCTCCAAAAATTAAAAAGCAATTAATAATGGTGCTATTCAATGGGCGCACTGGTGGAATGTTGAGTGTCAGTAATCCGTACTTGGGGTGATGAAAATAAGCTGAAATTGTAAAAACACTGGAAGGCCCGACGGACCCCCTATCAGTTTCTATAACAAATTTTCGAGTGAATTACCATCTCTGTCGATTACAATTCACCGGAAACAAATCTTTCCACTGACTGGAAAGAAGCACAGGTTCTGTAAGAAAGGTACCTGAGCCGTTTACTCAGCTTTGTTTGTAACAAATTTCTAGAATGTATCCTGACTTCATGAAAACAAAGTATTCTTCTCAATGAAAACCGTCATGGCTTCTGAAAACAGCGATCATACGAAACATAACTTACGCTCTATACAGATGACAACCAGAGTGCACTCGATAGAGGTAATTCGGTGATTCACTGTTTTTGGTGAAGCTTCTGACTGAGTTTCACACCAACGCCGAGTAAAGAAATACGTTCTACATAACCACGTTTGCAGCAGTAGTGAAAAACATTCATCGTTTATTTGAAACTTCCAGGGAGATTAAAACTGGATGCCGGACCGAGACTCGAACTCGAGACCTTTGTCTTTCGAAGGGAAGTGCCCTATCAACTTTGCTACCAAAGGACCACCAGGACTTTTGATATCAGTGCACACTCCGTTGCAGACTGAAAAATTCATCTAGAGGCATGCCCCACGCTGTGGCTAAGCTATCTCTCCGCAGTATCCTTTATTCCATGAGTGCTAGTCCCGTAAGTTTCCGCATGAGAACTTGTGTGAAGTTTGGAAGCTAAGAGATAAGGTGCTGGCGGGAGTAAAACTGTGAGGACAGGTCTTGTGTCGTGCTTTGGTAGCTCGATTGGCAGAGCACTTGCCCGCGAAAGGCAAAGGTCCCAAGTTCGAGTCATGGTCCGGCACACAGTTGTAATCTGCCAGGAAGTTTCATATAAGCGCACACTCCATTGAAAAGTGAAAAAATTCATTCTGGACTCTCTTATTTGATAATATTAAGGGGAGGTTTACTATCTTTTGGTTCAAAAAATTGATTTCTTTAAACTTGCATTTTGGGATCCATAAAATAGTTTAGAATCCACTACTGAAACGTTTTTTTTTTTTCAGAATACGGAACGGAAATGTTTGTTATTCGTGGTTGAACAAAAAAATGCACCTGCCTGAAATCGGAATTTTTTTTTGCACCAGTTATTTTCTTTCGGAGGGCGAGTTACTGTACCGGTGCTTGGGAGGAAACACACAAAATTCAAATGGAAGTTTGAACTCATTTGTTTGGAAATTCGCCCCCAAGCACTTGCATTCTGGTGTGAAGACTGTGGAGACTGCGAGTTTTCTGGTGGTGAGCAGCTTCAACGTAGGGTATTCAGCAATTCTGAAGACCATGACAACGGTGGACGTCACCCTGGGACACTTTTCGACGCAGTTCGCCAAGCATTCGGACGACCACCGGATTTAAGCGGCCGAAAACCGCTTGTCACCGGCCGTATCAGCGGCTCTGGAGCAGCGCAGGATGGCCCAGATCGAGCAGAACACCCTCTATGACGAAGAGGAAGGACTCGTTTATGGACCCGGAATAGCAGATTGAACGTTAGCTGCATAATATTGCATTTATATGTAGTCAAAACTTAAAACGCGTTTTTCTCGAAATGACGTTTTTTATCGCGCGGTATGGTAACTTCAAATCTACTGAACTGATTGGCATGATTCTTTGTTTACGACGAAGCTAATTAAATTGTCTAGGAGTTGTACCACTTTTATTCCGATCCCTCGACTATAAATATTTTTACTTGGCCGACGAAGTCGAAAAATCGATGAAAAAACCCTTTTTTTCAAATGACCGCCATTTTGTTTCCTATGGTCCAAATAATTTAAGCGAGGTACAACTCCTAAAGAATCTTATGTTCTTCGCTAACGTCAACTCAATTTTGATTTCAGACGAGCCGGCTGACCTGTGACATACCGCGCGTGGAGGTCTACATCGAAATTTTGTTTCGTTCCGACGGCACTTCCGCCTTTGCTCTTCGACATTTCCGGTCGAAAAAATTCCAGTTTGTACAGGAAATATCAATAAACATTTCGACCAAGTTTGACACTGACATATATAACACATCCCGAGAAAAAAATTCTCAAAGAACATGCTTTTTTCGGCCAAAGATAGTAAACCTTTCCTTAATATCCAATTAGCTCTTAACAAAATATTAGTCTGCTATAAAGACTGGTAATTAGCTTTCATGTAAAGTTATTCACTTCACAAAACTTGAAAATTTCAGTAGTAGTTGATTACACAGTTAAATTGTCACTGATAGTGCAGGTCACATTATCGGAATACCTGACAGTAACAGTCTGTGACGTATGAAGTTGAACGACAAATTGCAGTCGCTGATTCAGTGGTCGAACACTGGGAAGCTGTAGTTTTCCCACAAAATAGATTGCTTACAAACCACTTCTGTGATCCATCTTAAGTGTACGGAATCGATATGATGTCGGATAGTGGGTATGGAATGAATCGTTGCGCATGTCTCTATGCTTGTTTGACTGAAGAGAGTGTGTAACAAAAATACTGATCAGCCGTAAATGGCAAACATTCGCTGGTAGAAGGAATATATCTTTGCGAAACTCACTTACAAAATTCCAAAAACTGGCTGCCGTGCGGACATGTGCCCTACGATCGCTAACGAAGATGAAGTAAACAGATCGCCCTGAGGCATAAAAGCAACCCTTCACACGCTTCCATACGTAAGCAGAACTGGAGGAAGCCTTTATCTGTGGTAAAATAGGAAGACAACTCTGTACACAGTTTATAGCGTTTCGTTAACTCTGGACGTATTCGTTAATGGATTATAGGGAAAAGCTATCAGTTACGGGCAGAAAATCTGTACCATTAACTTTAAATATAGAATAAAATTTCAGCCATAATTGCCCCACGACTCATTCCATACCCACAATCCGACCTCGTATCGATCCCGTACATTTAAGATGTATTCGACTATGGATCACAGAAGTGGTTTTTAAGCAGTCTATTTTGTGGGAAAACTACAGCTTCCCAGTGTTCGTCCACTGCATCAGCGACTGCAATTTGCCGTTAAACTTCATATGTTCACTAACTATTACTGTCAGGTATTCCCTGTTGTGGAAGTGACACTGGAAAACTGTTGACTTAACCTTTATGGAACACATTGGTTGCTTTCCTCTTCGCGCTGTGTTCTGTCAGTTTTGACAGATGAAATTTTCATAGGTTATTAATTGATAGGCAGCATTGTCTTCAAGCAACATTTCAACAACGCGTCATCTTCAAGCAAAGATTTTTCAAGACGACACTGCCACTATTCTAGTAATCCGAGAAGGTTTCATCAGTGATATTCGCCGAAAGAGCCTGCATACTTACTATCGGCATTTTTAGGAGAGTCGTGTGAATTCATAAGTTCGCTACGGAGAAATTCAGTTTTTACAACATTTCACTTCCGAAGTGGGAAAGGAGTCGCATATCAGACCTTCGCTGAACTGCTTTGGAGCTACATCATCAATATATATTTAATTATTCATTATGGATTTACTTCTAGTGAAATACCTCACTTCGAGGGAAAGATATTCTTCTCGACATCTGCTCATTTCTGGGCATTCTTTTGCAACAGACGATAACTGGGCATTGAGTTTACGTGAATTTTCACATTAGTAGAGAAGTTACTTAAGAGAACAATTTTAAAATCAGTTCCTAGAAATCGGCGTTACTGCTGCTACAACACTGGAAGTAGTGTGATAGTCATAGTATAAACGCTAATGCACCAAGAACAGAAATTGACACTGGATGGGGAAACTGGGCAAGACTGAGTGTAAAGTGTAGACATAAACTTATAATGGATCTTTCTATTGACCACCAGCTTCGCTCCCTGATGTGACCCAAAATTTTAGAGAAAACGTCGGTTCGCTAGTACGTTAGCTCTCCAATGCTACTGTAAACATCGGAGGATATTTTTATAAACCAACAATCAATTGAAAAAATTACAGTTCTATGAGTGGTGACCATGACAAGACATCCTGCGAAACATTACTAGATGTCTTCTCTGAAAACTAGCTAGAACAGATAGTTCGGAATTCCACTCATGCTGCAAATATGCTGTATTTAATGCATCTGACCTATTTGATGATGTCCACATTGAAACTGGTATCAGTGACTATGAGTCTGTTGTACCAGCCGTGGCTACCCATGTACAAAGGGAAATTACAGAGAGGGAAAAGATCTAAATTTTCAGAAAACTGGATAAAGAGGCAATAGTGTCATATCTCAGTGAAGAACCTGAAGCATTTAGCTCTGACAGAAGCGTGTAGAACAACTACGGTTGAAGTTTAAAAGAGTAGTTGACCATGGACTTGATAGATATGCATCTAGAAGACCAATTAGTTGTAGGAGTGATCCTCCATGGCATACAGTCACTGTAAAGAAATAACTAAAGAAGCAGAGACTAGTGCATAATAGGTCTAAACCAAAGCATAGGCCTATAAACAGAGATATGATGAACGAAATGCGTTTGATTGCCACGAGGGCAATGAGTGAAGCCATCAACGACTATCGTAGCAGAATATTATCGAAATATCTCACAAAATCATAGGAAATTCTGCTTATACAGGGTGATTCAGGTGCTCCTACTTATGGGTTTTATGTAACCCGAAATGCCTTCAAAACCACAAGTGAGATTTTCATATGCTCGCACTCGCTACGCCAGAACTATTAGTACTACAGAAAAATGAACAGGGCCATTTTGTAGGAAACTTAATGCAGTTAAATTTTGTACTGGGATACGTTTTCGCTGGAGACCACAGTTTTCAAGTTATTCCAGAAAAACACGTTTGAAGGTCACTTTCTTACATTTTTCTTGAATGATTCGAAAACTGTACCCTTTAATGAAAACGGCAAAATTAACTAAATTAAATTTCCTACAGAAAGGTCCTGTTCATTTTTTCTGTAAGACAAATAGTTTGCGCGTAGCGAGCGAGGGAATATGAAAACCCTGTACATGGTATTTGATGGTGTTGCAGGTTGCGTAAGACCCATAGGTAGGGACACTAAAATCATTCTGTATCCAAAGGCTGTTGGTGACACCAAAGTTAGTGTCCAGACACTCATCGATGATATAGGAACTGAGATGGAGGGTAGCAAAGAAAAAGTGGAAATGCTAAATTCAGTTTTCAAATGTACAGTTACAAAGGAAAAATCAGGAGTATTTCCCCGATTTAATACCCACACGACTGAAAAGATGAGTGAAATAGGTATTAGTGTTAGTGACATTCAAAAACATTTGAAATCTTTAAAAATGAATAAACCTCCAGGACCCCATGCAATCCCTGCCACATTCTGTACCGAATTTGCGGCTTAGTGAACCCCTGTTTTAACTACAATATACTGTAGATTTCTCGAAGGAATAACTGTGCCTAGTGGCTGAAAGCATGTACAGGTCATACCCCTCCACAAGAAGGATAGCACTAGTGATCCCAAATACTACCGTCCAGTCTCCTTGACATCCATTTGTTTTAGAATCTTCTAACATATTCTGAGCTCAACCTCCATTTCAAGTAACATGGATTCCGAAAACATCAATCATATGGAACCCAATTCGCAGTTTTCTCACCTGACATCCATAAAGCCATGGATCAACACAGTCAGGTAGATGCAATATTTCTTGACTTACGTGAAGTAGCTGACTCAATTCCACACCTACTCTAACTATCGAAAGTACGATGGTGTAGGTATAAAGCAAAGTTTCTGACTTGATTGAGAATTTCTTTGTAGGGAGGATAAAGAATCATCAACAAATGCAAAGTTTAAAACAATTCTAATATATAGTTATTTTTCAGCCCCAGCTGCACATTTTTTAAATACGTGATTAGTTTAGATTTCCCTGAATCATCTTCGATCTAAAAACAAAGTAAGGCTAAATATTTACTGTCTGTTATTTTACAAAATGTAGAAAAGCATTGTACATAAATGTAGAGTTTACCTATGTAGTTTCGTCAGCAACCCGTCGTGTCTGTGTCAGAGCCACATACAGAGTACTGTGGCATGCAGCTGTGGTCTGTGTTCTGAACTCCTGACTTGTGGAGGGAGTGGAGAGGGGATCGAGGGGGAAAGAGGGTACGGAAGAAAGTGGAGCTAGGGCTATCGGGAGAGGGGAAATATGGCAGGGAGGGGGAGTGGTAACAATGTTATGAATTTCGGTAGAACGTTATAGTAACTTGAGTAAAAACAGTAAGTCTTACACTAAAATTACAAAAGGTAGAAATAGCTAAAAAAAATGTTAAAATATTAGCACCACACGAAATGGCGGAGGGATATCATGAGCATACCGGATTACATTCGATAAAAACATAGTGACTTACGTAAAATATAAAAAATCAAAATTATATAAGAATTATCGTTAAAATATTAAGAGTTTAGAACAAGGAGAGGGCAGGATATCATGACCACAACATGTTTACAACTGGCAGAACATTATAAAACCTTGTGTAACAAGAGAGGGTCTTAAGGTAAAATTCTAAAAAATTAAACTATGTAAAAATTATCGCTGAAATATTGAGTGTAGAACAATGGGTGTGTAAAATATAATAGTCTTGGCAGTAGTGAAATTATAAAAGTGGAATTATCTAAAGTAATCAAAAACTGAATTACGTGTCTTAAAATATTAAAAGCGTAAAACATTGTAAGTATAAAGATATAAACGATATGAAAAAATGAAATTATAAAAATGAAACTTTTGCAGCAACTCAAATTACAGACAACAGGATGTGCAAGTTATAGTTAATTGCGTTTGCCTGTGCTTGGTGGCGTTGTACGACGCGCAATTTTGCAGTATGTACGGAAGCCAGTCTGCACACCGACTTGTTGCTAGGACGGTGTCACATTCGATTCGCCGCCGCTCTCTCTTCTCGGTGAATGGGACTGTAGCCCGAAAGTGCGCTGTGTCGAGGTGTACGATTAGAAAAGGCTTTCAAAGTTTCTAAAAAGTGCACTGTTAATGAAAAGGTTGAGCTCCCAGGCTGTTGTAAACGATGTATAAATATCTCAGTTTCTTTCAACATTGTCAGTAGCTGTCAATTAGGTTCATTGTGTAGCATTTCCAAATGCGTATAAATAGTTGCAACAGAGCGGTTCGATGTTAGATGATTTTCTCCAAACGCTGTTTTATTATTATGAGTGATGCGTGCTCTTTAGAACGTATTTCAAACGTCCTGTCTGTTTGATCTGTGTAAGCTTTCGAACAGTTTCTATACTTTACACTGCTGCCCTGTATTTCGAGACTTTTTTATTCACACAGTGGTTCAATTCGAAGCAAAGAATTCATTTAGTCTTACGAATTTAATGGATTTACTTCCGGTAGGACGTTATAGTAACTTGAGTAAAAAGAGGAAGTCGTATACTAAAATTACAAAAGGTAAAAATATCCAAAGGTTTATTGTTAAAATATTAAGAGGTCGATTACTTTTGACACCCGTTCTTCATAACTCATGGCCATGTACACGATTTTCTCTTCTTCCAGTTCACCTGTTAGCGTTTTAACATTGATATGTTGTTGTTGTCCTTTAATTTTTTGTAACTACTTTTGTCACTGTTGGAACCGAATATTAATAGTGGCCTCAGACTGTTGGCAGATGATGCAGTTATCTGTACTAAAGTACTATACGAAAAAAGTCACACAAATATTCAATCAGTTCTTAATAAGACTTCTCAAAATGGTGCAAAGATTGGCGACTTGCTTTAAATGTTTATAAATGTAAAACTGCGCACTTAACAAAACAAGAAAGCTTAACATTCTATGACTACGAGTTAAATAGTCACATTTGTAGTCGGTCAATTCCTACAAATACCTGAGTGTAACAATGGGAATGGAAAGATCACATTCGCTCAGTTATAGGTAAGATAGCTTCAAACTATCTCGTGAAAGCCTACTTACAAAGTTTGAAGAAACAGCTCTAAATGACGAATCTATGAATGTATTACATCCTCCTGTGTATGGTTCTCAAAGGGATTCCGACGACAAAATAATACTAGTTAAAGTGCACACAAAGGCTTCCCGTGCTTCATACGTGAATGGAACGGGAAGAAGACCCAATAACTGGTACAAAGAGAAGTACCCTCTGCTATACTCTTCAAAGTGATTTGCAGGATATGGACACAGATCTGAGTTCTTGACTGTGCACTCGGATGATTGCGGATTGCTTTCTTAAGTGACATGTTAAAATACAGGTATATGACAGGAAGATATGGGGCATTACACGTATATGTGTATATTTTAGTATCTACAGACTATATAAGGGGCACAAAAACACAAATGAATCACGAAGAAAAAAGTTCTACTGGCACTCCCTCTACAGTAATGTTTAAAAATAGTTATCTGAAAGTGAGAGTATTTTGTAAAGTTCATTTATAATTATAAATTTTGCTATGGTGATCCTAGAAGCACTGAGGGTTGCAAAGTCCAACGTTGAAGCTCTTGCACCACCATTTACTCTCCTTCCTGACGTACTTTCCACTCTCTTTCTTCCACATTTCTGTTAGGTCGTTTTCTTGTCTGTCCGTGTGTTCCACACAAATACTGCAGTCGCTTTTAACCTAACTTCCCAATGAGGTAGAGACTTGGAATTTTAAACATAGCTTAGAACTAGATGAAAAAGCAATGTTAACTCGCTTTCTTGGCGGTGTGTTCGGTAGGGATGGGGTGGCGATGAAAAAGGTTGGTAGCGACTAACGTTTAGGCTGCCCTGCATGAGAGGAAGGAGAAGATGGACAGACAGAGAAGGGTGAGGAGGATGTAGACAGACGGAAGGGAGAGTAGAGGTGGACTGAACGAGGCGATAGGAAGAGACGGACAGAAAGGGGGGAGGAGCAGATAGCCAGGAAGAGAGGGGGAGGAGGAGATTGGACAGAGAGGGGTGAGTAGGAAATGGATAGAGAGAGTGGGAAGAGAAGATGGAACTAGAGAGGTGAAAGAGGATATGGACACACATAGAGGGCCAGGAGTAGTTAACAGAAAGAGGGGGGAGGAGCTGATAGCTAGAGAAAGGATGAGGGAGAGATGGTCAGAGAGGGAAGAACAGGCGGGTGGAGGAGGCGATCGACAGACAGAGGGGGAGAATATGGGCAGAAAGTAGCTGAGGAGGAGATGTGTGCAGCAAATGTGACATACACGTACAAGGGTGAAGCCGTGGGCGTAAAGCTAATATTGAAATAAAAATCATACAAAATTAATTTTGCTGCTTCCTTATTTTATTTTTTAAGAAAATAATTAAATAGACTATTATATTAATAGTATCAGTATCATGTCCCTCTTATAATCTCATAAATATATTTAAAATCCATTAAAAAATTTCACATGTATAAGACAAAAAAGCGGGAAATAATTATTTAAATAAAATTAATTTTTAATATATCACGTTATTAAATCGGACTAAAAATTATAAAATAATTTCTCATAGACTGATACAGATTCTTTATCCCAAACAGATAATCCTGAAAATCTGAGATTGTGAATTTGTACCAGCAATGAAAATAGCCGAAAATTTAAAAGGAAAAATATGGGGTTCATGCAATACATAGCTAATGCATGAATATTTCACCTTCTTACTATTACCCGAGTCCAAACAAGGCCCTGTGAGTAGACAGCATTACATTAGAACTACTGACGGCTTTGGGAGAGCCAGTCCTGACAAAACTCTACCATCAGGTGGGCAAGATGTATGAGACAGGCGAAATACCCTCAGACTTCAAGAAGAATATAATAATTCCAATCCCAAAGAAATCAGGTGTTGACAGATGTGGAAATTACCGAACTATCAGTTTAATAAGTCACGGCTGCAAAATACTAACGTGAATCCTTTACAGACGAATGGAAAAACTAGTAGAAGCCGACCTAGGGGAAGATCAGTTTGGATTCCGTAGAAACACTGGAACACGTGAGGCAATACTGATCCTACGACTTATCTTAGAAGCTAGATTAAGGAAAGGCAAACCTACGTTTCTAGCATTTGTAGACTTAGAGAAAGCTTTTGACAATGTTGACTGGAATACTCTCTTTCAAATTTTGATTGTGGCAGGGGTAAAATACAGAGATCGAAAGGCTATTTACAATTTGTACAGAAACCAGATGGCAGTTATTAGAATCTAGGGGCATGAAAGGGATGCAGTGGTTGGGAAGGGAGTGAGACAGGGTTGTAGCCTCTCCCCGATCTTATTCAATCTGTATATTGAGCAAGCAGTGAAGGAAACAAAAGAAAAATTCGGAGTAGGTATTAAAATCCATGGAGACGAAATAAAAACTTTGAGGTTCGCCGACGACATTGTAATTCTGTCAGAAACAGCAAAGGACTTGGAAGAGCAGTTGAACAGAATGGATGTCTTGAAAGGAGGATATAAGATGAACATCAACAAAAGCAAAACGAGGATAATGGAATGTAGTCAAATTAAATCGGGTGATGCTGAGGGAATTAGATTAGAAAATGAGACACTTAAAGGAGTAAAGGAGTTTTGCTATTTGGGGAGCAAAATAACTGATGAAGGTCGAAGTAGAGAGGATATAAAATGTAGACTGTCAATGGCAAGGAAAGCGTTTCTGAAGAAGAAAAATTTGTTAACATCGAGTATAGACTTAAGTGTCAGGAAGTCCTTTCTGAAAGTACACTCCTGGAAATTGAAATAAGAACACCGTGAATTCATTGTCCCAGGAAGGGGAAACTTTATTGACACATTCCTGGGGTCAGATACATCACATGATCACACTGACAGAACCACAGGCACATAGACACAGGCAACAGAGCATGCACAATGTCGGCACTAGTACAGTGTATATCCACCTTTCGCAGCAATGCAGGCTGCTATTCTCCAATGGAGACGATCGTAGAGATGCTGGATGTAGTCCTGTGGAACGGCTTGCCATGCCATTTCCACCTGGCGCCTCAGTTGGACCAGCGTTCGTGCTGGACGTGCAGACCGCGTGAGACGACGCTTCATCCAGTCCCAAACATGCTCAATGGGGGACAGATCCGGAGATCTTGCTGGCCAGGGTAGTTGACTTACACCTTCTAGAGCACGTTGGGTGGCACGGGATACATGCGGACGTGCATTGTCCTGTTGGAACAGCAAGTTCCCTTGCCGGTCTAGGAATGGTAGAACGATGGGTTCGATGACGGTTTGGATGTACCGTGCACTATTCAGTGTCCCCTCGACAATCACCAGTGGTGTATGGCCAGTGTAGGAGATCGCTCCCCACACCATGATGCCTGGTGTTGGCCCTGTGTGCCTCGGTCGTGTGCAGTCCTGATTGTGGCGCTCACCTGCACGGCGCCAAACACGCATACGACCATCATTGGCACCAAGGCAGAAGCGACTCTCATCGCGGAAGACGACACGTCTCCATTCGTCCCTCCATTCACGCCTGTCGCGACACCACTGGAGGCGGGCTGCACGATGTTGGGGCGTGAGCGGAAGACGGCCTAACGGTGTGCGGGACCGTAGCCCAGCTTCATGGAGACGGTTGCGAATGGTCCTCGCCGATACCCCAGGAGCAACAGTGTCCCTAATTTGCTGGGAAGTGGCGGTGCGGTCCCCTACGGCACTGCGTAGGATCCTACGGTCTTGGTGTGCATCCGTGCGTCGCTGCGGTCCGGTCCCAGGTCGACGGGCACGTGCACCTTCCGCCGACCACTGGCGACAACATCGATGTACTGTGGAGACGTCACGCCCCACGTGTTGAGCAATTCGGCGGTACGTCCACCCGGCCTCCCGCATGCCCACTATACGCCCTCGCTCAAAGTCCGTCAACTGCACATACGGTTCACGTCCACGCTGTCGCGGCATGCTACCAGTGTTAAAGACTGCGATGGAGCTCCGTATGCCACGGCAAACTGGCTGACACTGACGGCGGCGGTGCACAAATGCTGCGCAGCTAGCGCCATTCGACGGCCAACACCGCGGTTCCTGGTGTGTCCGCTGTGCCGTGCGTGTGATCATTGCTTGTACAGCCCTCTCGCAGTGTCCGGAGCAAGTATGGTGGGTCTGACACACCGGTGTCAATGTGTTCTTTTTTCCATTTCCAGGAGTGTATTTATATGGAGTGTAGCCATGTATGGAAGTGAAACATGGACGGTAAATAGCTTAGTCAAGAAGAGAATAGAAGCTTTCGAAATGTGGTGCTACAGAAGACTGCTGAAGATTAGATGGGTAGATCACATAACTAATGAGGAGGTATTGAATAGGATTGGGAAGAAGAGAAGTTTGTGGCACAACTTGACTAGAGGAAGGGATCGGTTGGTAGGACATATTCTGAGGCATCAAGGGATCACCAATTTAGTATTGGAGGGCAGCGTGGAGGGTAAAAATCGTAGAGGGAGACCCAGAGATGAATACACTAAACAGATTCAGAAGGATGTAGATTGCAGTAGGTACTGGGAGATGAAGCTTGAACAGGATAGAGTAGCATGGAGAGCTGCATCAAACCAGTCTCAGGACTGTAGACCACAACAACAAACAACTATTGCACCACTTACTAGCTGAAGCATAATTAGTTCCCTTCCTTATTATTACCTGTTGCATACGCCCCACGTTTCTCTCCTTCGAAATCTTACAAGTATTTTCGTATCTATTAAAAATTCACAATAACAAATTTTCAGGACTACCTTATGGCGTTCAGCAATGGCGAATTGTGTGAACCTTTTCTGTAGTTGCTAACATATATTTAAAAAAAATACTGAAAAACCAGTAACTTTCGCGTAGATTGCTGGCTACAAATAGCAAATTATCATTTAAATTGCCTTTACGTCTCTCTGTCGCAATTCTACTAACAGCCTACACGTGTGTCTCACATTTATTGTACGCAGTCATGTGGGAGTCAAAGAAATGAGTAATGTAATTAATATTTTCACTGCTGACGAAAAAATGTGAGGTTCTGCCCACTTCGTCCTAGAACTTCAACATTTACGCCTGATATCTAGTTCAGATCCATCTTGTCACTCTCCTTGGAAATATGCAAATAACCAGGTACTGCAGAAGGTGACTGAAGGTCTGTCCTACCGTCTGGATAAATGTTGGCAACGTTGCTTTGAGGACAATGGAAACTGAATCGTGGACGCCGGTCGGAGTGGCCGAGCGGTTCTAGACCCTACAGTCTGGAACCGTGCGACCGCTCCGGTCGCAGGTTCGAATCCTGCCTCGGGCATGGGTGTGTGTGGTGTCCTTAGGTTAGTTAGGTTTAAGTAGTTCTAAGTTCTAGGGGACTGATGACCATGCAGTTAAGTCCCATAGTGCTCAGAGCCATTTGAATCGTGAACACTGATCGCAGTACAAAAACTGATAACGATCAACTTGCTTTACAGACAACTGCAGCGCAAACTACGTACTATTTCTGCGTTTGTAGATATCCGTGACTGAATAAGAAAACTAGTTCTCTGTGTAGTTCGCTAAATCGCTCCTAGAGGGAGATACTCGGTACGTGCAGCTCTCTGGCAACAGAAAGAGGAACTACCTACACGTTAGGACACAAAGCGTCTTTAGAGACACGCTGAACGTCTGCCAGACGGAAGGTAAGCTTTACCTCTGGTGGGTACGAGCACCGTCGGGAGCACGAAGATGCCCTCGCCAGTGAGGTAATCTTTATAACAAAAGAGACTATACCTCCCAGCTCCGAGAAACCTGTGACTGCGGCGGTGCTCCCCCTGCCACATGTTCCTAGCTGTAGAAGGCATAAGACGGAGTTTTACGGTCAGGGCGAAGTTATCGTGGTGTACAAAAATAACACATGAGCATGTGTGGGTAGAGAGCTGTGATGAATAGAGTCCAGGCACTATAAGTTATATCCTGAATCATTATTTACATACACTCCTGGAAATGGAAAAAAGAACACATTGACAATGGTGTGTCAGACCCACCATACTTGCTCCGGACACTGCGAGAGGGCTGTACAAGCAATGATCACACGCACGGCACAGCGGACACACCAGGAACCGCGGTGTTGGCCGTCGAATGGCGCTAGCTGCGCAGCATTTGTGCACCGCCGCCGTCAGTGTCAGCCAGTTTGCCGTGGCATACGGAGCTCCATCGCAGTCTTTAACACTGGTAGCATGCCGCGACAGCGTGGACGTGAACCGTATGTGCAGTTGACGGACTTTGAGCGAGGGCGTATAGTGGGCATGCGGGAGGCCGGGTGGACGTACCGCCGAATTGCTCAACACGTGGGGCGTGAGGTCTCCACAGTACATCGATGTTGTCGCCAGTGGTCGGCGGAAGGTGCACGTGCCCGTCGACCTGGGACCGGACCGCAGCGACGCACGGATGCACGCCAAGACCGTAGGATCCTACGCAGTGCCGTAGGGGACCGCGACGCCACTTCCCAGCAAATTAGGGACACTGTTGCTCCTGGGGTATCGGCGAGGACCATTCGCAACCGTCTCCATGAAGCTGGGCTACGGTCCCGCACACCGTTAGGCCGTCTTCCGCTCACGCCCCAACATCGTGCAGCCCGCCTCGAGTGGTGTCGCGACAGGCGTGAATGGAGGGACGAATGGAGACGTGTCGTCTTCAGCGATGAGAGTCGCTTCTGCCTTGGTGCCAATGATGGTCGTATGCGTGTTTGGCGCCGTGCAGGTGAGCGCCACAATCAGGACTGCATACGACCGAGGCACACAGGGCCAACACCCGGCATCATGGTGTGGGGAGCGATCTCCTACACTGGCCGTACACCACTGGTGATCGTCGAGCGGACACTGAATAGTGCACGGTACATCCAAACCGTCATCGAACCCATCGTTCTACCATTCCTAGACCGGCAAGGGAACTTGCTGTTCCAACAGGACAATGCACGTCCGCATGTTATCCGTGCCACCCAACGTGCTCTAGAAGGTGTAAGTCAACTACCCTGGCCAGCAAGATCTCCGGATCTGTCCCCCATTGAGCATGTTTGGGACTGGATGAAGCGTCGTTTCACGCGGTCTGCACGTCCAGCACGAACGCTGGTCCAACTGAGGCGCCAGGTGGAAATGGCATGGCAAGCCGTTCCACAGGACTACATCCAGCATCTCTACGATCGTCTCCATGGGAGAATAGCAGCCTGCATTGCTGCGAAAGGTGGATATACACTGTACTAGTGCCGACATTGTGCATGCTCTGTTGCCTGTGTCTATGTGCCTGTGGTTCTGTCAGTGTGATCATGTGATGTATCTGACCCCAGGAATGTGTCAATAAAGTTTCCCCTTCCTGGGACAATGAATTCACGGTGTTCTTATTTCAATTTCCAGGAGTGTATATAGGTGTTCGTTTTTTCCGCGCGCTGTACAAGATTGGAATAATAGAGAATTGTGAAGGTGGTTCGATGAATCATCTGCCGGCACTTAAATGTGATTTGCAGAGTATCCATGTCGCTGTAGATGTAGCTTTAAATTTTGTTTAATATACCGAATTTTTTTACCTTACCTTATCGTAGGTACTGAATTTCCAAGAACAGGAGTACACGTATTTTTTTTATTTCTGGGGGAGAAGCCAAATTCAATTTTTCGTAGACTTAGCTTCGACAGTGCTTTCATAATGAAATAATTTCATAAAACATTTCATTCGCTATTTCACTCCCTTAGGGGACTGAATTTCCGAAAACATTGAAACGCTTATTTTTTATTTATAACCAAGAAGTCAAATACCAGTTTTCATAGATGTAGCTTTGGAAATGCCGTAGTAGTTCCTTAATAATGATTTATTTTAAAAATTCACTTTTTATTTTACCCTCTTACTGGTTGCATTTCCAATAATGCTGAAACATGAATTTTTTTTTATTTCTGAGTGAGAAAGTAAACACCAGTTTTCGTAGTTCTATCTTGAAAATTGTCTTAATAACGACATATTTTCAAAAAGCGTTTCATGCCCTATTTCACCCCTTACGAGTGGAAATCCTATGTCCTATTTGAAATGATGCCGTCAGTGTAAGATTCGCACCATCAGTTTCTATTCTTAGCTGTTGTAAATTCATATTTTTTTTTCATTTCTAACAGAGAAGCCAAATACGAATTGTCATAATTTAGCTTTAAAATGCTTGCATAATGAAATATTCCCACTGATTTTCGTACTCTGTTTCTCCCCTATAGGGATTTAATTTCCAAAAACAGAGAAGTGCGTAATTTTTTATTTCCAATCGAGAACCAAATTCAAAATTTCGTAGAGTTAGCTTTAAAAATGCGTTCGTAATGAAATAATTCATGCAAATTTCACAACCGTAGGGGTTGAACTTCGGAAAACACTGAAACACGTGTTTTTCTGTTTGCAACCGACAAGTCAAATATCAGTTTTCATATATGTAGCTTCAAAAAATACTTTAGTAGTTCTTTAATAACGATTTATTTTCAAGACAACTTTCACCCACTGTTTCACCCCCCTAGGGGCTAAATTACCAAAAATCCTGAAACATGTGTTTCCTTATTTCTGACCCAGAAAACAAATACCAGTTTTCGCAGGTCTAGCTTAAATATTGTCTTAATTGCGACATATTTGCAGAAAACCTTTCATCCCCTACTTATAATTTTGAAAAATCCCTACTTAAACGACGCCTGAAGTATAAGATCAACACCCTCTCCAGACTTCGAGTTTCTATCCTTAGTTGTTGGGACTGGGCGATGAGGAGTTTGTCAGGACATTGCCTTTTAGGTATAGAGAGGAAGCGTGGCTGCATTGACCAGAGTATTTGAATTCGCAGAACAGATGACGTTACTGAAAATACTCGTTAGTTACATCAAAAATCTCTGCATGATGTGATAATAGGAGTGTGCTGTGTGAATTAATGCAACACCAATTATATTCCATTAAACCACAAATTCCGATTGATCCTTTTTTAGAGAACTATCAACTAACGAAATCACCTACGATTATTTCAAGCGGGAACATGCAAGAGAACACATTGAAAGTGTATCTATGACAATATAACAATATGTTTTGATGATAGGAACGGTTCTGTCAAAGCCACATTTTATTTGCAGCGAGGTAACAGATTTTGTGGAGGACATCTTCCATGAGCTACTTCAGCAAGTGTGATATGAGAAAACTCCATCTGATTTAATAAACTTCTTAGAAACAGCCTTTTGAAATAATTGAGCAATCTTAACCGAAGCAAGAGACTCAAATAC
Organism: Schistocerca serialis cubense; assembly: GCF_023864345.2. Classification (NCBI taxonomy): domain Eukaryota; kingdom Metazoa; phylum Arthropoda; class Insecta; order Orthoptera; family Acrididae; genus Schistocerca; species Schistocerca serialis. The sequence goes on along the minus strand of NC_064640.1, from coordinate 913,802,276 downwards.
CTCGATTAGGCCAGCTAATTTCTCTCACAAGACGATATTTTATTTAATATGTTTTAATTCAAACATCAAAAAATTCTGATGCAGGTTGTCTAAAGAAAATCTGATTCCAGACTCAAATTCCCTAGATCATCTGACATCAATCGATATTGCATGAGAGTAGCAGACTATTAAATTTTTATTTTAATAATATTATGGTAAATTTTGCGTTTTTGTTTTAGAACTTTCATTCTGTTGTCCATTCAGTCCAGTTAATATACTATAAATATGATTTGCAAGGACAGAGAACCGACGCACTGTGGAGGACTCCCCATTTCTACGAGTATTATGATTCAGTGGAACGTTCAGATAATTGACCTTCAGGCAAATTAACAATATGCAAAACATCAAATGATTCACAAGTGCTGCATGGAGTGGCCGCGCGGTTTGCGCACCATCTCATGGACTGCACGGCCCCTCCCGCCGGGGGTTCGAGTCCTCCCTCAGGCATGGGGGTGTGTTGTTGTTGCTAGCATAAGTTAGTTAAGTAGTTGGTAAGACCAGGGACCGAAAACCTCAGCAATTTGGTTCCTTAGGAATTCACAAACATTTGAACTTTTTTTATTCACAAGTCACGTCGTCATTATAATACGCTCTAAAAATATCAAGTGCCACCATGTTAAGAAGAGGTGATTCAGCTGAAGCTGGGGGTCAGTGTCAAAAGCAGGTAGAGACACACAACGTGTACCACACGTACACGATCTGATCAAAAGTATCCGGACATCTTTATTGGACGTTAATATGGGGTATGTCAACCGTTCGCTTTATGGCAGCTTTATCTCTACTTGGAATATTTTCAGTGAGGTTGCGGCGGCGCGGTTCCTTCTTCCTTTACCTGAACCTACCTGTGAACTCGTTACAGCAGATCCCCGGTAGGAAAGGCAAGCAGAAACCTACCGTACTGCAACTTGCACCAGGCTGCATACAACGTTTAACTATTCTAGGAATCGGGAAAAGGCCTTTATTTTGAATGAATGGTGAAAATACTGGCAAAATTCGGTATATTCTTCAGTCAAGAATTACAAGTTCACTGCCAAGCCCGTGCCAATCCTAACACAGTCATTCACTAAGGTTAGCAAGTTCATAATAACGTATTTCCCGAAATCTGAACAGCTACTACGCACGGATTGTTCTTGAATGAAAATGCTCGTAGTAGTATTAAGTTTTTCAGTGTCTAATGCACTCAAGTTTTTAGTGACCGACCTGCTCAATATGCCACGCGGAATTACTGTATTTTCTCATACATAAAATTACTAAAAATATCCATACTTTCTAAAAAAAAAAAAAAACACCGGAACAAATATGCCTTCACTTTAAAGCACTTTTGAAGCATGTAGCACAACTAAAACCGGCAACCTGTAACTTCCTTCGGAGCTCATACTACACACGACCGTACCATTGAAAGGCTGGACTCCGACTACTTAGACCGCTGTAAGAATTCTATATCTCCAAGAGAATAGGCGCGCTAAGAATACTCAGTTGTGATTGATCAGTTTTCTTTAAGGCCAATAGAAAACCATTATTCTCCCGCTTTGGTCCGCGCTTTTAGTGACTAATCAATCAACAAATAACACACTTTCGAACTGTACTTTTTCCCGAAATTAATATTTAACATTCTGATATTTTGTTTATACTTTACGTTATTAACTATTTTCATTTGCACACGAATTAGCTTTCCTTTTACCAAAAACTTACTTAAAATATTATGATACAAAATTCCCCGTTCTCAGCATTCACACTGTCTTAAAAATTTCTCACGCTAGTCCGCACAGCGTTTATCAGTAGAAAAATGATACATATTTACTTTAGGTCAAATTCACGCATCATTCACACTACTAAAGGCATATAAAGAACTATACAAACATAAATAAACAAAAAATCCTTAAAGAAATAAACAGAACAATTCACAAAAACATTCTCTTGACCTGTTACTTGAGTGTCTCTGTGCACTACTGTACTCTGGTGGGTGTAGAACTACGTACCCGATTGAACACGCTTCAGACCATCTGTCACTGTGCACGCATGAGTCATTCTCCCAATACACAGGCTCTTGACAGGAGTGATATAAGGCGCCACGCACGCCTCAAGGTGTCTGAAAGTCTGTGGAGGAATGCCGGCCCATTCTTCCTAAAGAACGATACCAGAGAAAGTAGGGATGTAGGACGCTGGGGTAAGGAGCGAAGCTCATGTCCAAACTCCTCCCAAAGGTGTTCCATTTGGTTCAGGGTGGGATTCTGGACAGAGCAGTACATTTCAGAAATGTTTGTCAACAAAGCATTGCCTCACAGATGCCGATTTATGATAAGGCGCATTGTCATGCTGATGCAAACGAGTATAGTCTCCGAAGTATTCCTGTACTGTACGCAGTACATAATGCTGTAAAATGTGTCCATTTCCTTCAAAATTTAGCGTTTTATTAAGCGTAATAAGGGGAAACGCCATAAGCATGAGACACACCGCCCTACAGCAACATCACTTCCTCTGTACTTAACTGTTGGCACTACATGTGAGCCGGCCGAAGTGGCCGTGCGGTTAAAGGCGCTGCAGTCTGGAACCGCAAGACCGCTACGGTCGCAGGTTCGAATCCTGCCTCGGGCATGGATGTTTGTGATGTCCTTAGGTTAGTTAGGTTTAACTAGTTCTAAGTTCTAGGGGACTAATGACCTCAGCAGTTGAGTCCCATAGTGCTCAGAGCCATTTGAACCATTTGAACTACATGTGATGACCGGTAGCGTTCTCCAATCATTCACCGGATACAACAAAAATGGTTCAGATGGCTCCGAGCACTATGGGACTTAACATCTGAGGTCATCAGTCGCCTAGAACTTAGAACTACTTAAACCTAACTAACATAAGGACATCACACACATCCATGCCTGGGGCAGTAGCGGTCGCGCGGCTCCAGACTGAAGCGCCTAGAACCGCTCGGCCACAGCGGCCGGCTCCAGAACCCAACACTTCCGTCGGATTTCCACAGGGCATAGCGTGATTCATGACGCCAAATCACTCATTTCTAGCCATCCACTGTCCAGTGAGGTCGCACATTACACCATTTCGAGCATCACTGAGCAGTGACTATAGAAATCTTTGGCTTGTAAGGAGCTGCTCGAGCATTGTACAGCATTCCTTTTTTACTCCATACGTACAGTAATCGTACTAGCTGGACTGCTGGTAGCAGTTTGGAACTCAAGAATTATTCCTTCCGGTATTCCATGCGATTTTTACTACCATCTTCTGTAATGCTCGACGGTCGTTGTCTGTCAATACACAACACCTGCCTGGCCTTGATTTTAGCTTTGGTTCTCCACTTGCCTTTCCACTTCACCAGCAGTCGACTTGGGAAGTCTTGGAAGGGTTGAAAAGTCCCTGATGGATTTGTTACACAGGTGACATCCAATGACTAGTCCATGTTCGAAGCCACTGAGCTCTTACCGGGTGATCAAAAAGTCAGTATAAATTTGAAAACTTAATAAACCACGGAATAACGTAGATAGAGAGGTAAAAATTGACACACGTGATTGGAATGACATGGGGTTTTATTAGAACAAAAAAAAAAAAAAAACCATATTGCTAGACGCGTGAAAGATCTCTTGCACGCGTCGTTTGGTGATGATCGTGTGCTCAGCCGTCACTTTCGACATGCTTGACCTCCCAGGTCCCCAGACCTCAGTCCGTGCGATTATTGGCTTTGGGGTTACCTGAAATCGCAAGTGTATCGTGATCGACCGACATCGCTAAGGATGCTGAAAGACAACATCCGACGCCAATGCCTCACCGTAACTCCGGACATGCTTTACAGTGCTGTTCACAACATTATTCCTCGACTACAGCTATTGTTGAGGAATGATGGTGGACATATTGAGCATTTCCTGTAAAGACCATCATCTTTGCTTTGTCTTACTTTGTTATGCTAATTATTTCTATTCTGATCAGATGAAGCACCATCTGTTGGGCATTTTTTGAACGTTTATATTTTTTTGGTTCTAATAAAACCCCATGTCATTCCAAGCATGTGTGGCAATTTGTACCTCCCTATCTACATTATTCCGTGATTTACTCAGTTTTCAAATTTATACTGACTTTTTGATCACCCGGTACTTCTCCTCGTACTTCTCCTCTAATGGCAACACAACACTCCCCGCCTCCTTTTATATTGGCGGGGCCACGTCTCGTGCCATGTAGTGGTCAGTTTCGCATTACATAAGGGTGTCCGCTTACTTTTGATCAGATAGTAAAGACACACATAATTTGTACCACACATATGACATCAGAATGTTTGTGTGAAATGATTTTATGGAGGAAACACTCCTTTCAAGAATCTTGAATTTTCGGCCAACGTTTGTGTCTGCATATTTTGCTCTGAAAGTGGTAAATAAAATATGCAAAGTTCTTTTTGTAATTTATTCAGTGGCAAAAAGTTAACGCAAAGTCCTGAAAACCTGAAGCGGAGCCGTGGACCTGCACCCGTAGAAGCAACAACGAGAGTTGGAACTGTCAATACAAGGAGTTTGTCTTTCGACTCAAGCGCTATCAATTAGGATGCGCATGAACCAACAGCCCTGTAGGCAGGCTGTGACCACCACCTTGCGTGACGACTCGTTGCTCGGACTGTGAAGTTGGCATATCTGTTTCAACAGCGAATTGATCTAGACTAATTCGGAGCTACCTTGGATAAAAGTTTGAGGATATTGTTGCGCCATTTAGCGCTTCATCCTGGTGAATTATTAGCATCTGCTCACAGAGCTGTGCTCGAAATGAAACGGAAACTTCGCAGAGCATCAGCTGAGTAATGTGTAAACTGTAGCTCCAGATCAGTACTGTAACTAGCTGTTGTAGTGTGGCTGATAACAGTAGATATAATCTGTATTGTACTGGTTTGAGGCTAGATGAAAGGCAGGATAGCCATACACTAGACAGTTAACTGATGATCGACAATAGGGAAAAGAATTGCGGCTTAAGACGACGTGAGAGTGCCTACATGACCCGCTGCAATTTAAAAATTCCAAAACTTGTCAGTATGCGTTCCCGTTTCCATAATTTTAGGGTACTTTTTGATGTGTCGGCAGCTGGGCCGACACCTTGTAGTTCGAGATGGCTGAAAATGCACGCTAGACTAACGCAGACGGGCGTGAAGTACTGGAACAGGCTACGTAATTAATGCTATGAAGAAAAGTACGTAGCTGGATTAATACTTATCTTTAATCAATCATTGTGGTACATCGCTCTTGACTATACACAGGAGACTTTAATTACAATCACTGTAAGGCTAATGGCGCCTTGCTAGTTCGTAGCCATTAACTTAGCTGAAGGCTATTCTGTCTCTCGGCTAATGAGAGAGAAAGGCTTCGTACATCTAGTCGCTAGCTAGGTCGTCCGTCCAACTGGGATGAGTGCTTGTTCGTATCACGAGACCTGCCTTGTGGTGGCGCTAGGTCTGCGATCACACAGTGGCGACACGCAGGTCCGACATGAACTAAATGGACCGCGGCCGATTTAATCTACCACCTAGCAAGTGTGGTGTCTGGCGGTGACACCACACTTTTAGTACTGGAGGTTTGAGGAATAGTGGAGGTATTTCACATGTTTATTAGTACAGTCAAGTCCAGACTGCATGAGAGTGAAAAATATTCTACACGTTTCATTAGCATTTTCTCCATCAAAATTTCCACGTCGGATCAGAGAAACTACAGTAAAATCTAATTTAAAATTGCAGTGATTATGGGAATAACACCGTCGTGTATTACGGATTATGCGATGCACTTGGCTTTTAGCTCTGAGCGGTGCATTTACTGTACTGGACGCAAGTTTGGCGGCTTCCGTATAGTGCCTGTCAGAGGGTTTTTTTTTTTTTTTTTTTTTTTTTTTTTTTTTTTTTTTTTTTTTTGTGGGGTTTAAGGGCGCTCAACTACTGAGGTCATTAGCGCCCAATCACGGTTGTTAGAGCACATGGAATCTAGTAAAACTCAAGGGGGCGGGGGGGGGGGGACACCAGAAAGACCTGACAAAGATGCAGATAAAATAAGTAAAAAGGTTAGATGTCTTTGGACAAGCCAGTCAAAGTTATAAAACGCAGAACACGAGCAGCTGCTCGAGCGTCATCAGATAAAATATCCAGTAAAGAAGTAGATGGCAGGGACAGGACAACACGAGATTGACTATAGCGGGGACACGACAATAAAACATGGCGCACTGTTAATGCCTGACCACAAGGGCACTGCGGGGCTGGGTCACCGGAGAGCAGGTAGCGGTGGCTAAACCGGCAATGCCCAATCCGCAACCTGGTCAGAAGGACCTCCTCTCGCCGAGATGATCGGGAGGAGGTTGTCCAAGCAGTTGGGAGCGGTTTTACTGCCCGGAGCTTGTTTCCTTGGAGGGATGACCAAGCATCCCACCACGACGACACAAGCCTCTTACAAACATCCCCACGAACGTCAGATGACGGGACACAATGGGAGGCTGGCCGAGGCAGGAGGACTGCAGCCTTGGCTGCAGCATCCGCAGCCTCATTCGCAGGCACTTCTACATGTCTGGGAACCCACAGAAAGCTGACAGGAGAACCATTATCAGCGAAAGAATGGAGGGACTGCTGTATCCGCTGAATCAAGGGATGGACCGGATAGGGAGCTCCAAGGCTCTGAAGAGCACGGAGTGAGTCAGAGCAGAGTACATATGATGAATGGCGGTGGCGGCGGGCATACTGAACGGCCTGATGGAGAGCAAAAAGCTCGGCCATAAAGCTCGAACATTGGTCGAGGAGCCGGTATTTAAAGGTGGCGGCCCCGACGGCAAAGACACAGCCGACACCATCGTCAGTTTTGGAGCCATCGGTGTAAATGAAGGTGTGACCGGCAAGTCGAGCACGAAGTTCGACAAACCGTGAGCAATACACTGCAGCCGGAGTACCCTCCTTCGGGAGTGAGCTGAGGTCGAGATAAATAGGAACCAGAGCCTGGAGCCAAGGTGGTGTCAGGCTCTCACCCTCTCCGAGGTGGTAGGGAGGGCAAAATCCAATTGTCGAAGCAGGCGACGGAAGCGGACTCTGGGGGGCAGCAGGGCAGACACATACAACCCGTACTGACGGTCGAGAGAATCGGCGAAGAAGGACTGGTAAGAGGGGTGGTCGGGAATAGACAACAGCTGGCAGGCATACCGACACAGCAGTACGTCGTGCCGGTAGGTCAATGGTAATTCAGCAGCTTCAGCATAAAGACTCTCGACAGTACTAGTGTAGAAGGCTCCAGTCGCAAGACGTAACCCCCGATGGTGGATGGAGTTGAGACGGCGTAAGAGGGATGGACGAGTAGACGAAGCTCACATAATCCAGCTTCGATCGGACTATGGATACAAGCGAAGCAGGACAGTGCGATCCGCTCCCCAAGATGAACCACTAAGAACTCTGAGGACATTAAGGGAACATGTACAACGGGCCGCCAAATAAGAGACATGCAGAGACCAACACAGTTTCCTGTCCAATGTGAGCCCTAGAAACTTAGTTGTTTCCACGAATGGGAGAACAACGGGACCGAGATGTAAGGATGGCGGAAGGATCGCTTTATATCGCCAAAAGTTGATACAAACCGTCTTCTCTTCAGAGAACCGGAAGGCATTTGCCATGCTCCATGAGTATAGGCTGTCTAGACAACGCTGAAGGCAGCGCTCCAGGAGGCATGTTCTCTGGGCACTGCAGTAGATCGCGAAGTCATCGACAAAGAGAGAGCCTGAGACATTAGGTGGAATGCAATCCATAATTGGATTGATCGCGATGGCAAAAAGGGCTACGCTCAAGACGGAGCCCTGAGGCACTCCGTTCTCCTGGAGGAAGACGTCGGACAATACGGAACCCACACGTACCCTGAACTTTCGATCCGTTAAAAAGGAATCAATAAAAAGGGGCAGGAGACCGCGTAGGCCCCACCTGTGCATAGTGCGGAGGATACCTCCTCTCCAATAGGTATCATAAGCCTTCTCCAAATCGAAGAACACGGCTACCGTTTGGCGCCTTCGCAAAAAGGTGTTCATGATGACTGTCGACAAGGTCACAAGGTGGTCAACAGCGGAGCGACGGCGACGAAACCCGCATTGGACATTGGTAAGCAGCCGTCGAGATTCAAGAATCCAAACTAACCGAGCATGAACCATGCGCTCCATCACCTTACAGACATAGCTTGTAAGAGAAATGGGGCGGTAACTAGAAGGAAGGTGTCTATCCTTCCCGGGTTTGGGTATAGGAACAACGACAGTGTCACGCCAACTCATGGGGACCTGACCTTCGGTCCAGATGCGATTGTAGTTACGAAGAAGGAAGCTTTTGCCCACCGGAGAAAGGTGTGCCAGCGTCAGAACGTGAACGTGAATGGCATCTGGCCCCGGAGCAGAGGACCGGGACAGTGCAAGCGCACGTTCGAGTTCCCGCATAGTAAAGGGGGCATTATAAGTTTCCAGATTCAGCAAGTGGAAGGAAGGTCGCCCAGCCTCTTCTGCCTCTATCCTGGGAAGGAAGGCAGGGTGGTAATGGGCGGAGCATGAAACCTCAGCGGAAAACCGGCCGAAGGCGTTGGAGACAGCCACAGGATCAATGAGGACCTCATTACCTGAGGTCAGGCCAGGTACCGAGGAGTGGGCCTTAATGCCCGACAGCCGCAGGCCACTCCATACGACAGAAGAGGGAGTAAAACTGTTAAAGGAGCTGGTGAAAGAGGCCCAACAAGCTTTTTTTCTGTCTTTGATGACTCTACGGCATTGCGCTCGGAGTGGTTTGTATCCAATACAATTCTCCAACGTAGGATGGCGGCGAAAGGTGCGTAAAGCACGTCGTTGAGCACAGATAGCGTCTCTACAAGCCTTGTTCCACCAGGGGTCGGAAACGCGATGTGAAGAAGAGGTAGTACGAGGAATGGAACGTTCTGCAGCATTGATGATAACAGCCATGAGGTATTCGACCTGACTGTCACAACTGAGAAAATCGTGGTCCGGAAAGGTCGCCAGGGAGGAGTAAAGTCCCCAGTCAGCTTTCGGTATGTTCCAGCTCGAAGGACGTGGGGATGGGGTGTGGTGCAGGAGACGAACGACACAGGGGAAGTGGTCGCTCGAATAGGTGTCAGAAAGGACATATCACTCGAACCGACAGGCAAGAGTGGTAGAACAGATCGAGAGGTCCAAGTGGGAGTAGGTATGAGTAGAGTCCGAGAGGAAAGTTGGGGCGCCAGTATTGAGGCAGACAAGATTGAGATGGTTGAAGACATCCGCCAAGAGTGAGCCTCTTTGACAGGATGCAGGAGAGCCCCAAAGGGGATGATGGGCATTGAAGTCGCCAAACAATAAAAACGGCAGGGGAAGCTGAACGATCAGGTGCATCATGTCAGCCCGACTAACAGCAGATGACGATGGAGAGTAGATGGTACAAACTGAAAAAGTAAAAGCAGAAAGAGTAATACAGACAGCTGTTGCTTGGAGTGGGGTGGTCAATGGGATGGGATGGTAATAGACATCGTCCCGAACGAGCAACATGACCCCACCATGAGCTGGGATACCATCCACAGGGGTGAGGTCATACCGCTCCGAGGTATAGTGGGTAAAGGCAATACGGTCAGTCAGGCGCAACTTGGTTTCCTGGAGCCCAAGGACGAGCAGACAGTGCAGGCGGAGGAGCAGTTGTAATTCCTCCCGATTAGATCGAATACCTCTTATGTTCCAATGAAACAAGGCCATCGCTAGTCAAAAAAGAGGGGGAACGAGAAGGGGGAAGAGGTGGACACCTCGACGGCCACGGAGGGACAGGTTTCGAGGGAACAACGCTACAACCGGCAGGAGGCGGATCCTGTTCCATCGAGTCGTCGCCAGCTGCGGCCGCTGTCCCTGGTTGTGTAGGAGGGGCAGCATCATTTGCCGACGAGAGGCCAGCGGAGCGCCTGGCAGCAGAGCGTCCTGGCGAAACTGAGGACGGCCGGGAGCAGCGACTCACGGATGGAGCGTCAGACGAAACGCGCCGGGGTGGAGAGGGGGATAGAGACTTCTTCTTGGAGGCCTTCTTGGAAGTCTGAGGAGGCACAGGGATGGTGGGCTGGACCCGAAGAAGGTCCTCACCCGCGGGGTCCGTTTTGGAACGCCAGACCTTGGAAGCTGGGGTCCAGAACGTTTCCCCGATGGACGCTTGAGAAGAGGATCGCTTCTCAGTTGGCGGGGGGGGGGGAGGGGAGGAGGAGGAGGAGGAGGAGAAAGGGTGGCCCCTGGGGCAGAGGGGGCGGGGGCCACGGGGGAGGAGGATTTGGAAGGGAGGGATTTGGGAGGCGGAGGCAGAGACCCCGGATGGGGGGAGGAGGCGGAGGGGGGACAGGATAGGGGTGAGGATACTGCGGAAGGAGTGGACACAACTGAGGCAAACGAAGTGGTCAACGGCACGGGATGGAGGCGGTCATACTTCTTCCTGGCTTCAGAATAAGAGAGCCGATCCAAAGTTTTGAGTTCTTGTATCTTCTTCTCCTTCTGATATGCGGGGCAGTATGAGGATCTAGGCGAGTGGATGCCAGGACAATTAACGCACCGAGGTGGTGGAGTGCATGTATGTTCCTCACGATGAGGACGTCCACAATCGCCACAAAGGAGCTCAGCCTCACACCGTGACGACATGTGCCCAAAGTGCAAACACCAAAAACAGTGCATAGGAGGTGGGACATAAGGTCGCACGTCGCACATCGCACCGGTAGCACATCACCTTTACCTTCTCCAGGAGAACGTCCCCCTCGAAGGCGAGGATAAAGGCCCCGGTGTCGATGCGATGGTCTTTGGGGCCGCGCTAGACTCACTGGACGAAATGCACGCCTCGGCGCTCCAGGTTGGCCCTGAGCTCCTCATCAGATTGCAGCAGGAGGTCACGATGAAAAATAACCCCCTGCATCCTATTTAGTGCCAGATGCGGGACAATGGACACTGGGATGTCCTCTAGGCGGTCGCACGCCTGGAGCGCCGCCGACTGTGTGGCGTAGGTGGTCTTTATAAGAACGGACCCCGAACGCATCTTACTGAGAGCCTCAATTTCCCCGAAGATGTCCTCAATGTGTTGAACAAAGAACATGGGCTTGGAGGTGGCGAATGTCCCCCCATCGGTTCGAGAACAGACCAAATAGCGGGGGAAGTACTTCGCCCCAAGCCGGCGGGCCTGTCCCTCCTCCCAGGGAGTGGCCAAGGGGTAAAGCGCAGGAGAACCAGAACTAGAAACAGTAGCTTTCCTTTTGAAAGACTCGGCCGCAGAGCAACCCGATACGTGTTGACGTTTCATCTGCGAAACGTCCGCCCCGATACCACCCATTCCGACCAGGGCCTCTCCCCACGGGCGCCACCCAGCCTCAGCATGGGCCACCTGGCAGGATGACCGTTGCCGGGAGTCCTGATGCCCCAAGGAGACGGGCATCTACTCCTTGGCTGACGTGGGGAGGGTGCAGCTGAGGTATCGGCAGTACGATCCCTGTGTTGTCAGGGGGCTACAACCTAGAGGGTACATGACGACCCCACCACAACGGGCTGGCTACCGTGCTGGATTTGTGGTGCCATGGAAAGTCCATCATGATCGTAGGTGCAGATGGGGACGCACTATGGGCGTAACATGTACAACCCATCAGGCGTTTAGGCCCAATTTGAGGAATAGTGGGTATGGTTACAACGCCGGTACAATGCTGAGGGCCAAGGTCTTAGTACACTGAGGACCAGTGGTACACCACGTAAGGTGTCCTTCCCCAAAAGGCTCGTACTTCTGTAGAATTTTGAAAAATGGAGGTCAATCCCCAAGGGGGACCATCACATGGAAGGCCAAAACGGTTGAAACTCCTTTTAGTCGCCTCTTACGACAGGCAGGAATACCTCGGGCCTATTCTTACCCCGGACCCACAGGGGGGCCTGTCAGAGGTGTAACCGTAGAGAGTTTATGAATAATGAGTGCTTGTTCAGTGTCGTGTTTGTGTTGTTGATGAGGCTGGCTGAAGGGAAAGGCTGAAATCCGCATCCGCAACTAGTACACTCTTCTCGAATAGCATTGGACGGCCCTACTATCAGACAGACAGATCACCATCAACAGCATGCTACATTTTTTACATTTTATTGACATTAAAACAACCCAGTGAATAACTAAATTAGACAGTGAATTTTTATTGTTCTTTAAATTTCTTCCTCGGGGATATGCATGCACTAGTAGAAGCACTTGCTCTTCGGCTGTACAAGTTTTGAATACAACAGATTATATTTTGATCAGACGATGAATGATTTCGATGGTGCTATAGCTGATCTTATTTAGCAGTAGATTTTAATGTTGTATCTGTAGGTGGTCTATGTGGGACTTGATAATCAGCTACAGGCATAATATGGAAATGGCGTGGAAGCTACATTACCCGAAGGAAAGTGGAGGTGGTACATAAGTGAGAGGCTGAAGACAGAGCATTGGCCGCAGAAGAGAATTGTCATATCAGCAATAGGAGGTATGGGGTAGAGAAAGAGGTTCAGGCTGTAGTGGATGCAGATTGGATACAGTAGAAATGGAGATGCTGCATGTGCTGTGTGGGGGCGACATTCAATAAAGGTATGAAGTCGGAATAAAAAGAAATGAGAATGGTTCTGAAAACACGCGACCATGGACTTTAGGGGTAACACGGAACAGGCAGCTAGTGCGATTTGTTGGAGTTTGTTGGGTCGCTCAAAACAGATGGATATTTTGGGGTACACCTTGTTACAAAACAGGTTATACTTTCAATGACGGGGGCACGGGACATGGGAAGTTGTCGAGTTCAGCGGTGTGTCGACAGAACAGATGGGGATGGTTCGTTAATTTTTAATGTGACGAGGCTTAGCTCGGATGAGATAGGCTGCAGGGATTACATAGCGCGGTACTTTGAAACATTGTTTGAGGGGATAATTAGTTTTACAGCTCGGAAAAGTCAGAGGTTTCTTTAAGTCTTGAGTTGGGTGGTCATTGTAAAGTGCCTGTGATTAAAGTAGCAGCACCGTGAAGGCGGCATGCAACAAATGTAAAACTGTCATCAAGTGTTCTACATGCTGGGATATACAAATGGTTATCATTTCAGTGCAACCGCACAACATAGGCTGGACTAAAGCCATCTGCATTTTGTACATAAGGAAAGATAATGAGGCGGGTTTCTATATCAAAAATCGCATAGCGCATTTGAATGGTGTTGGTTTGTGACATGACCGTGTAAGTAAGAAACACATCTACCAACACATGGCATAATTCGACAGCGGCAGGATCGTAGTCTGTCGAGACTGCGGTATATCAGTCCATGACATTACTGCTCATATTGCACGAGATCCCATGACTGGCATGCGAATATGGATTAAATGGGTTGAGGAGGGCCATAGTCAACGTCATGCAGAATTCCAAGGGTCGCACGCAAATAGCTCTCCAAAGAGCAGACATTTTGTGCGCCCAGCAGTGCTACGTCGTATAGCCACGTCACGTCATAGTTGTTTGCAGCACGAGAGGTACACCATGTGATCAATAGCATCCGGACACCCAAAAAACATATGTTTTTCATATTAGGTGCATTGTGATGTCTCCTACTGTCAAATACTCCATATCAGCGACCTCAGTAGTCATTAGACATCGTGAGAGAGCAGAATGGGACGCTCTGCCGAACTAGGGACTTCGAACGTGATCGGGTGACTTGTGTAACACGTCTGCACGCGAGATTTCCATACTCCTAAACATCCCTAGGTCCACTGTTTCCGATGTGATAGTAAAGTGGAAACGTGAAGGGGCGTACAGCACAAAAGCGTACAGGCCGACCTCGTGTGTTGACTGACAGAGACCGCCAACAGTTGAAGAAGGTCATAACGTGTAATACGCAGACATCTATCAAGACCATCACACGGAAATTCCAAATTGCATCATGATCCACTACAAGTACTATGACAGTTAGGCGGGAGGTGCGAAAACTAGGATTTCATGGTCGAGCGGGTGCTTATAAGCCACGAATCACGCCAGTAAATGCCAAACGACGCCTCACTTGGTGTCAGGAGCGTAAACATTGGACGACTGAACAGTGGAAAATCGTTGTGTAGAGTGACGTATCACGATACACAATGTGGCGATCCGACGGCAGGGTGTGGGTATGTCGGATGCTCAGTGAACGTCATCTGCCAGTGTGTGTAGTGCCAACAGTAAATTTCGGAGGCGGTGGTGTTAGGGTGTGGTTGCCGGCCGCGGTGGTCTAGCGGTTCTAGGCGCTCAAAAAAATGGTTCAAATGGCTCTGAGCACTATGGGACTTAACATCTATGGTCATCAGTCCCCTAGAACTTAGAACTACTTAAACCTAACTAACCTAAGGACAGCACACAACACCCAGCTATCACGAGGCAGAGAAAATCCCTGACCCCGCCGGGAATCGAACCCGGGAACCCGTGCGTGGGAAGCGAGAACGCTACCGCACGACCACGAGATGCGGGCTCTAGGCGCTCAGTCCGGAACCGCGCGACTGCTACGGTTGCAGGTTCGAATCCTGCCTCGGGCATGGATGTGTGTGATGTCCTTAGGTTAGTTAGGTTTAAGTAGTTCTAAGTTCTAGGGGACTGATGACCACAGATGTTAAGTCCCATAGTACTCAGAGCCATTTGAACCATTAGGGTGTGGTTGTGTTCTTCATGGAAGGCGCCTGCAACCCTTGTTGTTTTGCGTGGCACTATCACAGCACAGGCCTACATTGATGTTTTAAGCACCTTCTTGCTTCCCACTGTTGACGAGTAATTCGGAGATGGTGATAGCATCTTTCAACTCTATATATATATATATATATATATATATATATATATATATATATATATATATAGTGTTTCATACTAGAATGTCGTGTTCCCAGTTTGGCACAGCTTTGCCACAGGAAACACGAAAGCGGTCGAAGACGTCCGTCTTCTGGTCGGCTCCTGATCGTTGTCAGAAGGACGGTGGTTTTTGATTACGCAAAGGCTTCTATTATTTGGCAAAGAACAACCCGGATTTCTTTACGTAATCAGTATGAAATTTCTAATCACTTAAGGGACCTTTAACAATGAACAATAAAAAAATTGCATTTTCAAATCAAATCATTAATAAATGGGGCAGCTATGAGTTGTATAGAAGACAAGGAGCGGCCTTCTGTCTACGACCAGGATGCCGCAGTATTCTCTGCTGTAGTAAAGACTTTGATAATTACAAAAATAATATGACATCGAGGTAAAAAAAATATAAAGGAAAAGAATAGAATAAGAAATCTGGTAAACACTAAATATATTCAAACAATTCTCACAAGCAATTAGGGCTTATTTATAAACAGTATAAGTTACATAAGTACTTTTCTAACTGTACGGTGCCATCAGATTTCAGCCTGTCCTGTGCTATCTCCTTGGTTCACGTTTTTGTCACAAATTACAGTCATTACTTTTCTCCTTCCTTCAAGACAATTCTTGCACCGTTCAACACCTTCATAACAATAACTCGCCGGTTTATAGTATCGAACATAAATTACTCGAATTTTATTAATTAATAATGTTGTCTGCACGCTGGCAAGACCGCTCACTTTTATGGCTTAAAGTCGACCTTCTTTACGCTTTCACATTACAAGTTGAAGTACGATAAAATCTGAAGATCTACAAAAGTTTTTACTGTCATCTTTTTTTTAGATCGAACTGGAACGTTCAGTTCAGCTTCTGTTAAAATGTTTCTTTGACTGCGCAATCGATGTATTAGCGTCCGCGCTAGATGCGCATTTTTACCGTTACGTAAATTATATAAAACAAATGTCTTTCAAAGAATAGGTCTCATCTCATAAGTTGATCATTTAATATACAGATAGGTGAATGCCTTTCTAAGGGTACTCACAGCTTTCATACGACGGTAATCCCAATAATATTACAAACAGAAGTGGCATCACTTCATTTTTCCGGATGTACGTGAAACAATACGATGGACGTACCCATGCGTGGCGGTTCCAAGGAGAATGATCGTTGCCAGGTTGCACTCATTGTCGTTATACAGGCTCAACACCTGTGTTGATGGTATCGGTTGCCACTCAGTACAGAACACGATCTCCTCTCACTCGCATAGCTGGTGCTTGAACAGATGCAATTGTACACTCCTGGAAATTGAAATAAGAACACCGTGAATTCATTGTCCCAGGAAGGGGAAACTTTATTGACACATTCCTGGGGTCAGATACATCACATGATCACACTGACAGAACCACAGGCACATAGACACAGGCAACAGAGCATGCACAATGTCGGCACTAGTACAGTGTATATCCACCTTTCGCAGCAATGCAGGCTGCTATTCTCCCATGGAGACGATCGTAGAGATGCTGGATGTAGTCCTGTGGAACGGCTTGCCATGCCATTTCCACCTGGCGCCTCAGTTGGACCAGCGTTCGTGCTGGACGTGCAGACCGCGTGAGACGACGCTTCATCCAGTCCCAAACATGCTCAATGGGGGACAGATCCGGAGATCTTGCTGGCCAGGGTAGTTGACTTACACCTTCTAGAGCACGTTGGGTGGCACGGGATACATGCGGACGTGCATTGTCCTGTTGGAACAGCAAGTTCCCTTGCCGGTCTAGGAAGGGTAGAACGATGGGTTCGATGACGGTTTGGATGTACCGTGCACTATTCAGTGTCCCCTCAACGATCACCAGTGGTGTACGGCCAGTGTAGGAGATCGCTCCCCACACCATGATGCCGGGTGTTGGCCCTGTGTGCCTCGGTCGTATGCAGTCCTGATTGTGGCGCTCACCTGCACGGCGCCAAACACGCATACGACCATCATTGGCACCAAGGCAGAAGCGACTCTCATCGCTGAAGACGACACGTCTCCATTCGTCCCTCCATTCACGCCTGTCGCGACACCACTGGAGGCGGGCTGCACGATGTTGGGGCGTGAGCGGAAGACGGCCTAACGGTGTGCGGGACCGTAGCCCAGCTTCATGGAGACGGTTGCGAATGGTCCTTGCTGATACCCCAGGAGCTACAGTGTCCCTAATTTGCTGGGAAGTGGCGGTGCGGTCGCCTACGGCACTGCGTAGGATCCTACGGTCTTGGCGTGCATCCGTGAGTCGCTGCGGTCCGGTCCCAGGTCGACGGGCACGTGCACCTTCCGCCGACCACTGGCGACAACATCGATGTACTGTGGAGACGTCACGCCCCACGTGTTGAGCAATTCGGCGGTACGTCCACCCGGCCTCCCGCATGCCCACTATACGCCCTCGCTCAAAGTCCGTCAACTGCACATACGGTTCACGTCCACGCTGTCGCGGCATGCTACCAGTGTTAAAGACTGCGATGGAGCTCCGTATGCCACGGCAAACTGGCTGACACTGACGGCGGCGGTGCACAAATGCTGCGCAGCTAGCGCCATTCGACGGCCAACACCGCGGTTCCTGGTGTGTCCGCTGTGCCGTGCGTGTGATCATTGCTTGTACAGCCCTCTCGCAGTGTCCGGAGCAAGTATGGTGGGTCTGACACACCGGTGTCAATGTGTTCTTTTTTCCATTTCCAGGAGTGTATTTCTAATAATTTAAGGGCGATAGTTGTGCCCGACCTTCGACGTCTTCATGAGGTTATTTTCAACAAGGTAACGCAGGACCGCATATCGCCCATGTTGTGCTGGCCTAACTCGATAGCGGGGACGTTAAAGTGTTGCCCTAGCCAACATGCTCTCCAGCTCCCTCAACCGCTGAAAAGATTTGGTCGTGGGCTGCTGTGAGACTGGCATGGCAACCCACACACGCACATCACTACGACTGATGGACTCTG
Source organism: Schistocerca serialis cubense (assembly GCF_023864345.2). Lineage (NCBI taxonomy): Eukaryota > Metazoa > Arthropoda > Insecta > Orthoptera > Acrididae > Schistocerca > Schistocerca serialis. The sequence continues at coordinate 913,784,461 of NC_064640.1, read as the reverse complement.
GCATAAAGTTTCGCCTTCTCTACACTCCCTGGCCTTCTACGTATGTACGAGGGTGAGTCAAATGAAAACCTTAAATACTTTTTTAAATATTATTTATTATGCAGAAGTGGTAAAAAGCTGTATCACTTTTCAACATAATCTCTCCCACGCTCAATGCAAGTCCTCCAGCGCTTACGAAGTGCATAACTTCCTTTAGAAGAAAATACTTTTAGTAGTCCGCGCAACCACTCATGCACCGCGTGGCGTACCTCTTCATCAGAACGGAACTTCTTTCCTCCCATTGCGTCTTTGAGTGGTCCAGATATATGGAAATCACTTGGAGCAAGGTCTGGTGAGTATGGTGGATGAGAAAGACACTCAAAATGCAGGTCTGTGATTGTTGCAACTGTTGTACGGGCAGTGTGGGGCCTTGCATTGTCATGTTGCAATAGGACACCTGCTGACAGCAATCCACGTCGCTTTGATTTGATTGCAGGCTGCAGATGATTTTTTAGGAGATCTGTGTATGATGCACTGGTGACAGTGGTCCCTCTAGGCATGTAATGCTCCAAAATGACGCCTTTTTCGTCCCAAAAGAGAGTCAGTGTAACCTCCCCTGCTGATGGTTCTGTTCGAAACGTCTTTGGTTTTGGTGATGAGGAATGGTACCATTCCTTACTCGCTCTCTTCTTTTCCGGTTGGTGGAAGTGAACCCAGGTTACGTCCTCAGTAACGATTCTTGCAAGGAGGCCATCACCTTCTCGTTCAAAGCGCCGAAGAAGTTCTTCACAAGTATCAACACGTCGTTCTCTCATTTCAGGAGTCAGCTGCCGTGGCACCCATCTTGTAAACACTTTGCGAAGCTGGAGCACATCATGCACAAAGTGATGTGCTGACCCATGACTAATCTGTAAACATGCTGCAATGTCATTCAGTGTCACTCGGCGGTTTTCCTTCACTATGGCTTCAACTGCTGCAATGTTCTGTAAAGTCACAACTCGTTGTGCCTGACCTGGACGAGGAGCACCTTCCACTGAAGTCACACCATTTGCGAACTTCCTACTCCATTCGTAGACTTGCTGCTGTGACAAACATGCACCACCGTACTGAATCTTCATTCGTCAATGAATTTCAATAGGTTTCACACATTCACTACGCAAAAACCGAATAACAGAACGCTGTTCTTCCCTGATGCAAGTCGCTAGTGGGGCGGCCATTTTCATACTGATACTGCGACGATATGTGTGCATCTGCACTATGCTGCCAACTACAGGCCACTCCACACGCTGTTTGTAGCACGCTTACTAACTTACAGGATAACAGCGCGAAATTTCGATTTGTTATTACAAATTTAAGGTTTTCATTTGACTCACCCTCGTACATTTAATGTATTCCATAACGGCTGTATTCGCCGCAGTGCCTGCTCCTTCGGACATGCATATGTGCCCAAACGAATGTTGCATCCTTCTTGTGAACAACACAGGCACTGCAATATCGTATCGTCCTTACGTACTTCAAATGGCTCTGAGTACTATGGGACTTAACATCTGAGGTCATCAGTCCCCTACAACTTAGAACTACTGGAACCTAACTAACCTAAGGACATCACACACATCCATGCCCGAGGCAGGATTCGAACCTGCGATCGTAGTGGTCGCGCGGTTCCAGACTGAAGCGGCTAGAACCGCTCGGCTACAGAGGCCGGCCCTTACGTACTGCTCAAGATTATAATTATTAGAAACTCTGTCTCTAACATCAGTATGGCATAAAACGGCATCTACTGTAGTGCAACAATACATGTTCTGGGTACCTTAGTTCGTGACAGTCACATGTGTCCGTAGGGGGCTTCAAAATTCTTTTACGGTATTAGGGGTATGGGCCGAGTTCAATTGGAATGCGTACCACTCACGCACCAGGAATTAAAGTACGCGGATGAAGTTTCCCCTTCCTCCCCTTTGGAAGACAGATTCAAGTGACGATTGTTTCTCTTGCCGCCATAATTCGAACAAAATTTTCTGGGTCGAAGGTTTCTGCGCCAATGCGTATATCAGTTTTACCACAGAGTTGGTGTGGAAATAATTAAATAGGCCTACACTGGAGTAAAAAATTTATGGACGAAAGTAACATTCACATTATGTGTCTCTGCCAAGAAACATAGCTCGATGAAACTAGGACCATATGTAGAAATAACTGCTACAGTATAGTACAGTACAATACAGAAGGAAAGTGAAAGAAATACGCAGTGAGCCAAACACTTCTAGTCAAAGACAGTAACTTCACTGAAGTCACTGAGATTTATGATGGTCCGCTAGATACTGCAAAAGGCGTGACATGGTTTCCAAGATGCTACTGCAGGCGGATGTAAAATGAATGTGCGCAACGGAAAATAATAAACGCAAAAATGAAGATTTGGCCCTATCTGACTACCCCCTTAAGCAGATCTTAGGACCTCGTAATTCTATAAATCTAAACATAAATGGATGATGAAGGCAATTAATCCTCCTAAATGATAAACGTTGTTCGTGCTTATATTTTTATTGTAGATTTTAAAAAAACCTTTATATTTCAAAGTTTACATTTCGTAAGTAAATTTACTAATCAACTGCCCAACTCTGCCCCTTATTATAACTGCCCGATCTAATATCAATAACGCGAAATGACGACATCATCTACGTACCAAACACTAGAACACACTACTTTCAAAGATGATCTACGATGGTGTGGAACCTCAGTGGAAATAAACTAACGTTATCACAGCTGTTTAGCTTTTATAGCCCTAATAAGCCGAAGCAATTTGCGATATAACCGTATATACTGCACCTGGTGCGTCGGCGTGCCGGTTCTCGTACACGTCTGCGTCGACGGAAGAACGCCAGCCACGAAATAAAACTATTTCAAACACTTAGACGGCAGATGGTGGTCCTCTGACTAATATACTCTAATACTGTCTTATCCACTCTGAGTTCTACAGACGAGAAACGCGAACTCCCAGCCACAAGGACGGAGTTCAGATAACGTCTCAACGTAAGAATAGGCAGAGGAAGTGCTCCCAATTACTGAACGCTGCGTACTCAACGACGACTTCCAACCCGGAGCTGAAGTCCAGAATCGTATAGGTTCGCAACAGTACAGTTCCTAACTGTTCTAACTATAAACTCTACTGAGAGCAAAGACAGCAAGTCCGTCTGTACCAAAAAAGCCGATTTTGAGCGACCGTCACACACGGACGCTCACAATGGAAGACCCCGTCTCTCCACTGCTGTCTTCCCAGCAAGGCTTGGCTCTTCACTCTCGTCATTCCGAAAACAAGTCATATTCCCGAAACCACGGAATATTCTCCGTCTTTACAGATTCTTCCGAACGCCGACCAACAATATTTTAGTGCCGCGTGGGATTAGCCGAGCACTCTGAGGCGCTGCAGCCATGGACTGTGTGGCTGGTCCTGGCGGAGTTTCGAGTCCTCCCTCGGGCATGGGTGTGTGTGTGTGTTTGTCCTTAGGATAATTTAGGTTAAGTAGTGAGTAGGCTTAGGGACTGATGACCTCAGCAGTTAAGCCCCATAAGATTTCACACACATTTCAACAATATTTCAGTCTTTTGTTGTCCAGCGCGGAAAGTTTGCGAGGAAAAACCTATACTCGTACAATGGTACGCTTATGAGTAAAAATCCTTGGAAATAACCCAGCCTACGTGGTTTACGAGGTGACGCTTCTTCGTTCCTCTCACCTGCGTCCAAGATTTTCGTAGTTTCCGAAGTATAATCCTTCTGGTTCGGCTACAAGACCGGCCGGTCGCGACTCTATTGTGCTCCAGAGCTTAGGTGCTACAACGTCCATCTTGCTATTTCCTGTGTTTAAGCAGGACCGAAACACCTGTGTGGGCCTTCACCCAGGGCTTGAGTTTCGTCTGCCGTTTCATTTCCACTGTCGTTCCAACCTCTACTAGTATGATAATAAAGACACTGCGTCACCTTTCATGCAATAAGCGTTAACAATTATTTACTAGGCGTATGTGACAATGTCAGTCTCCTTTAAATATTCATATATATGATGTACTACCTATCAAATAATACCTAATGTGGTTGTAGATCACGGCAAAGTATGTGGATGAGTGCTTGTAAAGTGCGAAATTACAGCCACCTTACTGGTTCTTAATAGGGTGTGTGATCACCACGGACAGCAGTGTATGACCTACAATGTGCTCCCATGGTGGCCACAAGATTGGTAAGGAGTTCTTGCGGTAGGGCGTTCCATTCCTGCATCCGCGCTGTTGAAAAGTGATGGACGGTCGTTTGTGCATGTGAACATGCTTTAGTACGTCTCCGCAACGCATCCCACATGTGCTCTATGGGATTTAAGTCGGGGAAACGGGCAGTCCAATTCATTCGCCGAATGTCTTTTCGTTCCAAGAGCTCCTTCATCTGAACTCTGGGGGTTTCCCAAAAAGCAGAGCACCGCAATTTTTTATTCTCAACCGGAAACAATGCTACGAATGCGAAACGTTACGTACGTATTATCTGAAGTCTCCTGAGTGAGAGCGCCAAGCTTCCATCACTTCCGACAGATAGCGTAGCTGCAGGATAGTTTCAAAATGGCGTCAGTAGGTGATGTACGTTACGAGCAACGTGTCGCCATTGAATTTCTCACTGCAGAGAAAGAAACTGTGGGGAACATTCAAAAACGCTTGTCTATGGAGCATCTGCTGTCGTCAGAAGTACAATTAGTCGCTGGGCACTGAGAGTGAGGTCATCAGAAGGCGGTTCGGCGGAGCTCCACGATTTGCAGCGGTCGGGGAGACATCGACGACTGTCACACCTGACGTGGTGCAGTGAGCTGATGTTGTCATTCACGAGGACAGACGTACTACGACTCGGCAGTTGGCGCTGCATCTGTCAGTCAGCAAGGGAAGTGTGGATGAAATTATTCGCACTCTTCCATATCAAGAGAGTGTGCAAGAGGTGTCCCGCAGGGTCTAACGGTGGATCACAAATCGCACAGAAAAAAAATTTGGATTGAAATGTTGAAACGTTTTGAAGCAAAGGAGGAGGTCTTCTTGTCGCAGATTGTGACAGATGATGAAACTTGGGTTCACAATTTTGAGCCCGAAACATAACGACAGTTGATGGAATGGCACCATTTCCACTCGCCACAGAAGAAAAAATTCAAAGCAACTGCTTCCTCCAGTAAGGTGAGGATCACTTTTGTCTGGGACTGTGAAGGTGTGATTCTCATTGGTGTGATGCCAAGAGGCGGTACAATTAATTTGGAAGCATATGTCAACACATTAACAGGCCGAGCGATGTAGTCGAATTAAATCAGGCGATGCTAAGGGAATCAGATTAGGAAACGAGACACTTAACGAACTAGATGAGTTTTGCTATCTTGGAAGCAATCTAAGCCGGCCGCTGTGGCCGAGCGGTTCTAGGCGCTTCAGTCCGGAACCGCGCTGCTGCTACGGTCGCAGGTTCGAATCCTGCCTCAGGCGTGGATGTGTGTGATGTCTTTAGGTTAGTTAGATTTAAGTAGTTCTAAGTTCTAGGCGATTGATGACCTCAGATGTTAAGTCCCGTAGTGCTCAGAGCCATTTGAACCATTTTTTGAACGCATTAACAAAACTCAAAAAATGGTTCAAATGCCTCTGAGCACTATGGGACTTAACATATGAGGCCATCAGTCCCGAAGAACTTAGAACTACTTAAACCTAACCAGCCTAAGGACATCACACACATCCATGCCCGAGGCAGGATTCGAACTTGCGACCGTAGCAGAGCGCGTGTCCGGACTGAAGCGCCTAGAATGGATTAGAGTCTTTTCTACGTACGTGCTGTACATGCGGAAACTTAAACTATGGCGACGTTATTAACAATTACAGGAACAAGGTGCTGTTATTCGTTTCATGGATGCCTAAGGAGAAATACCGGTAAATATCCATCGGGGAATGAAGAATGTGTATGGGGTAGCATGTCTATCGAAAACCACCGTTGTGGAATGGTGCACCAAGTACATGATAATGCACGTTCCCTTATCGCAAATGTCGTAGCGCAGAAGTTACGCCAACTCAAGTGGGAGACACCGACACCCGCCTCATGGTACTGATCTCTCTCAATGCGATTTTCACGCCTTCGGTCCCTTAAAAAATCTTTAAGAGTCGAAGATGCGAGTCGGACCTCGATGTGCAGCAGGCAGTTATGGACTTCTTCCCGCAATGAGACACGATGTTTTACCAAACCTGGTGCGTCTGTGGGATGTTTGCCTCAATGATTATGGCGATGTTGCCGGATTGGTATACCGATTCTGGACTCTACGCCCTTCGAACAGAAATTTTTTGATCGCCCCTTGTAATTTTTTGAAGGACGAGCAGAGGGTTGGTGCAGAATCACATTTGTATCGCCTCGCGAAGTTTTGCACATTAGCAATAACGTTTACCAAAGCAACTATGGCAAATAATTGATACACTGATGCTTTATCTCGAATTTAAAGATGGTAGAACAGGCCGGGTCACTCTAACTACGAATATTAATTATGGACGTTTAGACGTCATTTGTCTTCTTCTGCGTGTGTTAGACGAATGATGTAGTTCTCTGAAAAGGACACATTGTGGTTATGTAGAGTTCATTGATTACAAGGCAGTTCATCACTTACAATTTGTGTGTGCCCGGTCAGCGTCCCATCGAGACAGTAGTAGTTTATAATTTGATACACGAGACAAACTGACGTCTTAGAAATATAATTCAAACTTAACAGTATTTGTGTCAATTACCGGATGTTACTGTTGCGGTATTCGGGCTGAAGAGTATTTTGATGCCTCTCTCCAGCTGTTCTAGCCTGGCCGGCCATTTGTGGCCGAGCGGTTCTAGGCGCTTCAGTCTGGATCCGCGCGACCGCTACGGTCGCAGGTTCGAATCCTGCCTCTGGCTTGGATATGTGTGATGTCCTTAGGTTAGTTAGGTTTAAGTAGTTCTAAGTTCTAGGGGACTGATGACCTAAGATGTTAAGTCCCATAGTGCTCAGAATCACTTTGCTCTAGTCTGTGCGAGCTTACTCATCTCCGAATAACTACTGCAACCTACGTCTTTCTAAATCTGAATACTGTATTCACCTCTTGGCCTCCCTCGACGATTTTTATCTCCCTCACTTCCTTCAAAAACTAAATTGGAGATCCCTTAATGTTTAAGAATGTGTTCTCTCAACCAATCCCTTCTTTTTGTCAAGTTGTGCCAAAAATTTCTTGCCTCCCCAATTCTATTCAGTACTTCCTCATTAGTTAAGTGATCGAGCCATCCAAACTTCAGCAATCCACTGTAGCACCACATTCCGAAAGCTTCTATTCTCTTTTTATCTAAACTATTTATCGTCCATGTTTCCCTTCCATACATGTGTACACTCCAGACATACACCTTCAGAAGAAGAGTTCTTAACACTTGGATCTATATTCGATGTTAACAAATTTCTCTTCTTCAGAAATGCTTTTCTTTTCATTGACGGCCTACATTTTATATCCTTACTACTTAGTCCATCATCTTTTATTTTGCTTCAGAATGGTTCAAATGGCTCTAGGCACTACGGGACTTAATATTTGAGGTCATCAGTCCCCTAGACTTAAAACTACATAAACGTAACTAACCTAAGGACATCACACACGTCCATGCCCGAGGCAGGATTCGAACCTTCGACCCTCAGCAGCAGCGCGGTTCTGGACTGAAGAGCCTAGAGCCGCTCGGCCACAGCGGCCGGCTTAGTTTGCTTCCCAGATAGCAAAACTCATCTAGTTCGTTAAGTGTCTCGTTTCCTAATCTGACTCCCTTAGCATCGCCTGATTTAATTCGACTACATTTCATTATTCTTGTTTTTCTTGTGTTGATGTTCGTCTTATATCCTCCTTTCAAGACACTCTACAATCTTTTCAGCTGCTCTTCCAAGTCCTTTGCTGTCTCTGATAGAATTACAATGTGTTCGAACTCAATTCCTACTCCAGAATTTTTTTGTTTACCTTATTAGTTGCTCAGTGTACAGATTGAATAACATAGGGTATAGGCTACAACCCTGTTTCATTCCCTTCTCAACCACTGCTTCCCTTTCATTCCCCTCGTCTTTTACAACTGCCGTCTGGTCTCTGTACACGCTGAAAATAGCTTTTGGCTCCCTGTGTTTTATCCCGGCTTCCTTCAAAATTTCAAAGAGAGTATTCAAGTCAACATTGTCAAAAGCTTTCTCTAAGTCTACTAATACTATAAATGTAGGTTTGCCTTTCCTTAACCAATTACCCGATAAATTGTTCTTATTTTGTACAAGTCACGGATTCCAATGGCTCGGATACTTTTTGACTCAAATGTTCAGCCGCATAAGTTTTAGATACAAAATGATGCAGCAGAATGTAGAAACCGACGATGTCAGTGGTAGGCCTATGAGATGTGTTAGGTAAACAGCCTCACCGGTGGCTGGAATAAGAGCTTACGTGGCTATTTCTGGGGGAGCGGAGCGGGTAGGCACACGTGTGTGACGAGGGAGCTGTGGATGGCACTGCAGTTCAAAGAAGGCCGCCGAGGCAGCTGTCCGCAGCCGCCTTGAAGACCTTCTAGTTCTCAACACACAGCAATTCCGTTATGAGGTTTCACCAGTTCCCCTGCGATATCCGGAAGACACAACTGAAGCGAATGGGACGATCAAAAGGACTTACAGGCTTTTGCCGGAAACAATTACCTTCGCAGGCGTTTATCCAGTTATAAAAGAGTAAGCAGCGATCTCGTTTTCTTTGTATTACTGATAACACGGGACGAGTTTCTTTTATTCCAGTCTATGAACACAAAGACTGTCTTCAAATGGCTTTGGAAAAAGACATTTAGTATCTCCTAGATAACAGAACGCAGCATGTCATTCTCAATGGAGAGAAGTCTTCCGAAGTAAGAGTGATTTCAGTTGTGCCGCAGGGGAGTGTCGTAGGACCGTTGCTGTTCGCGATATATATAAATGACCTTGTGGATAACATCGGAAGTTCACTGAGGCTTTTTGCGGATGATTCTGTAGTATATCGAGAGGTTGTAATAATGGAAACTTGTACTGAAATGCAGGAGGATGTGCAACGAACTGACACATGGTGCAGGGAATGGCAATTTAATCTCAATGTCGACAAGTGCTGCGAATACATAGAAAAAAAGATTCTTTATCATTTAGCTACAATATAGCAGGTCAGCAACTGGAAGCAGTTAATTCCATAAATTATCTGGGAGTAGGCATTAGGAGTGATTTAAAATGGAATGACCATATAAAATTGATCGTCGGTAAAGCAGTTGGTTACAGTACACTTGTTCATCCACTGCTAGAATACTGTTCACCGGTGTGGGATCCGTACCAGATAGGGTTGATAGAAGAGATGGAGAAAATCCAAGAGAGAGCAGCGCGCTTCGTTACAGGATCATTTAGTAATCGCGAAAGCGTCACGGAGATGATAGATAAACTCCAGTGGAAGACTCTGCAAGAGAGACGCTCAGTAGCTCGGTACGGGCTTTTGTTGATGTTTCGAGAACATGCTACCTTCACCGAGGAGTGAAGCAGTATATTACTCCCTCCTACGTATATCTCGCGAAGATACCATGAGGATAAGATCAGAGAGATTGGAGCCCATACAGAGGCATACCGACAGTCTTTCTTTCCACGAACAATACGAGACTGGAATAGAAGGGAGAACCGATAGAGGTTCTCAAGGTACCCTCCGCACACACCGTCAGGTGGCTTGCTGAGTATGGGTGTATATGTAGAGACCTATTTGCACAATTAATGCAGTGGTTAAGATTTTGGAGAAATTGCTAATCAATACATTAAAATGCTACATAGTTCTAACGGGATTAAATAACGTTCAGAATGAATTCAGGAAAGGTAAATGCTCTGAGGTTGCAATTAATAAGAGATAAAATATTGAGTATTTAGAATGATAGACACATCTGGAGCGCTTGAGAACTTAAGGTATCCTTCACTCTTCAAAAGACTGAGGGAACAGGCTGCCCAAGAATGTTACACCACTGCCTACTGCATTGCTGCAAAAACCGATATTTGACGCTGTCAGGTCCAACATCAACAGTTACCAAATGCATCACGAAAGGATGCCCTCAGAGCTCTCTTTGCTTTTCCGACTTCGTAGACGTTAACTTAGAAATACTTCTCGGTGGATTAAAAGCAGTCAGGAATTGTTAGAAGTTCTTGCATATACTGATCAGTTGTTACTATTGGTGCACGCGAACAGTCAAGATTCGCTAGAAAATAAATGTGGCGAACTTATTGTTATCTTGAACGAGTGTTGCTCACATGTGTGACTCAAGGTAGCCCCACAAAAATCGACATACAGGGTGAAGAAAAATGATGCACTTGGAGGTCGGCATGCGATTCCTCATCCAGAGTCAAGACGAAAGTTTACGTAGCAGAATCAGATCGGGTGCATTTTAAAAACACATGTATCAAAAAGGAAGAGCTGGAAGCGATGTCACATCGTCCAACGCATCGGAATGTACAGAGGAACACGTATTACCCCGAACTACCGTACCAGCCATCATAGCTCACTGAGTGCACTGCTGGGACATCAAATCCACATCCATCATCGAGCTGTGGTTCGATTAATCGTCAGATTCCTTTTTTGTTTTTTTAGCGTCCGTTCCCTTGTTCTCATCGTTTATAATCGGGATATCGTTTTGTCTCATGACCATAGCCTGTCACATGACAGTGTGATCCATTAAACTGCATACATGTGTCTAAGAACCGCGCAGTGCACAACCATAACTGGTCCTGTCAAGTTCACGTAGAATTGTTCCCCAATAAAGTACACAAACGTTCAATACGTCGATATGATTTTGATGCCGGATGCATTCGATAACCGAGCTGCTACTGCTGCTCGTGCGTATGCTGCGCGCTACCCCCAGAGGTGCCATCCCGTTAAAAATGTCTTACTTCGCCTTTTGGGAATGGACAGAGGTCGTCCAAGGACTAAACGTACTCCACGAATAGAAGACGCTATTCTTGAAATCGTTCACCAGTCACCTCGGGGAAGTACCCATGATATTGCAAGGCAGTTCCAGATATCTCAAAGACTAGTTGTTGAAGTGTTGAATGATGAACTACATCCATATCATTACACGTTATCTCAACACATGGGGCGAGAAGATCGAATTCGACGAGAGAATGGCTTTTGCACCAAGTGGAAGATAACGAACATTTTAAGTAACGTGAAATGGATCGACGAATCTGGCTTCACTCCAACCTCCACAACTGCCATCATTGGTGGGAACACATTCCGCATGTCACCCGTGAACGAGGCTTTCAAGGCACACTTTAAAAATAAACCAGTGCATTGGAATCATTGGAGGAGTGCTTTTGGGCACTTACCTATTGCCGGACAAGCTGAGTGCGCCCCTGTAGGGTACATTTCTTTGCAGTACTTTGCCTGACGCATTAGAAAACGTTCCACTTCATGTTTGGTGACAGCTATGGTTTCTTCATGGTGGTGTTCCGCCACACTTTGGAAAGAAAATGCGGAGCTATTTAAATGAAGCGTTTACAGGGACGTGCATTAGTCATGGAGCTCTAACGTTCTGTCTTTAGCGTTCCCCGGACCTTAATCCACTAGATTTTTATTCTTGGTCGCACTTAAAGTAACAGGTTTGTAGGCCGGCCGAAGTGGCCGTGCGGTTCTGGCGCTGCAGTCTGGAACCGCGAGACCGCTACGGTCGCGGATTCGAATCCTGCCTCGGGCATGGATGTGTGTGATGTCCTTAGGTTAGTTAGGTTTAACTAGTTCTAAGTTCTAGGGGACTAATGACCTCAGAAGTTGAGTCCCATAGTGCTCAGAGCCATTTTTTTAACAGGTTTGTAATACTCCACCCATGGACATACAAGACCTAAAAGCACGCGTGTATTCCGCTTCGGCAATGGTGGATGCAGGTGTGTTGCATATGGTGCACTAAAGTATGATCCATCGAGTGGCGAAGTGTTTGCAACTGCAAGGTTGTCGCTTTGAACATCTTTCCTAAAGTGAACGTTGCTCCTACGTGTACGTACCGGCTTTGTAAAGATGAGCCTGGACGTCGAACGTACAGAATAGAATTACTGTACGTATTATAATGTGCAGTCTAGGGTACAGGCGATGTTACTATATCCAATGCTATTTTCTTCTGGCTTTGTGTCATGGACAAAACAAAGTGGTCTTTTATGTCTATAAGAAGTTTATGTCTTAATGTTTGAATAAAGCTAACAGTAACAGAAAGAAAGGCACAAGATACTGTACTGTGGCGTCGTAAACCGGATACAATTTGATGCTTTAACTGAAAAAAAAGTTTAGCATTAACGCGTCTCGAGCATCGGTCAATCTGAATATCCGTTCCCTCACGACATTGCCTTGTCTCACCTTTTTTTTTTTGAAAGGAAGAAACTGAAACAAATTCAACCTCGTTTTTAAAAATCTTTCATATGTAACGATATCATCCACCAGGTGCTCTTCACTGAGGAAATGATACGTCTTATCGAATAACTAAGGAAAAGAGAGGAAAAAAGGAAAGAGAATACGCTGGTGGATCAGTATAAAAGTTGTGTTCTCCTGTGCTTCTGCCTTCGGCCACGTCGCCTCGTAGACGTGGAGCGGATAACCGTTTCGTCATGATCACTTTATACCTCTTCATCATGTTCAACATCAGCTTCTCATACCCGGGACGTTCGGCTGCTCGAAGGCTCTCATAACGCACTACCCAGGAAATTAGAAAAATATTTTGGAGTGCCGTGTTTCCACGTGGTTGGCGGGGCGCCTGCATATGAGTATTCGGTAGATGGCGCGCGCTGTCGCCGGTCTGTGGGCCGATAGATCCGTCATAACATAGCTATATTCAAGAAAAACAGCTCTGATATGATGAAACGGTCGAGAAATATTCTTCAGCATCACCGACGCAATTTGAGAAACAGATGGGAGTTCGTCTATCAAGAATCCCGACAGACTCGGCTGTTGTCTACCCCACGTTTGCAGCATCGCGCTGAGATAAAGCGGTACCGTCGATCGTGAACGTCTATAAACCCGAGGCCTCCTATACCAATAGGTAGGGTGAGGGCATCGTATAAGATCTTGAAGAGTAATCTCACACTGATGAAATATCCAAATGCTGCTAGTGTGCGTCTGGCGCTCCTCTTAGGCATCAGAAGAATCTGTGGGTAGTGGGAGATACGTGAAGCCAAGTAGGTATTTACGTAGGCGATCCTTTGAATCATCTCTAAGGCGCGCAAGCCCGTCGTTCTGACACCATTCCGGACGGCGTGGAGCAACCTTTTGAAGTAGATCGCCGCTGTGCGTTGTACGACCCCCAGACACTCTATACTATCGCGTATCTGGAAGAGTGGAACGCAGTCGAGAGGTAGTTCACTACCAGTACTCAGGGCCTCCGATCTGTCCATGTTGATACGGCTACTCCCAGTGGCATCGTATTTATTGATCTAGCCCAACGCTCTATCTGTGTCGGTGACAGTCCGCATCACCAGTAATAGGTTGTCCGCGTACGCCTTGCAGTGAAAAGTGTGCTTCCATATCGTAAGACCTGTCAAGCGTTGGCGAAGACCGTTGAGAAACGGTTCAAGCGCCAGTGCAATATATGATCGTGGATAAGGGACATCCTTGTCGGATTGATCTCGTAATAGTAGTGGGTCCTACCAATCGGCTATAAACGAACGTTTTAGAAGTGGTTCCGTGTAGTAACCGAATCACAGTGGCGATGCAGCGCTGCGAGAACTTCATTTGTGCAACACTTTCCTAATGTAGGTTTGGCTGACCTTGTCAAAGGCTCGGTCGAAGTCTATGGGTATCAAAGCTCCGCGTAGTCGACGTGCTATCGAATCGCGGTATTCCCCGAGTGCCGTCTGGATGTTGCTATCGCTGCCGAGTGACATCACGCGATGCAGTATTCTTGTAGGTCGTGAAGCCTTCAATCTCGTAAAAAATATTAAAATCACAGTGAAACAGCGAAGTAGTGTTATTGGGCGGTAGTATCTCACTCGTGTGCCACCTGAAGGTTTAGCTGTTAGGGTAATCAATTCCTCTGCAAAGGCGGAAGGAAGTGGCACGTCGGGAGGCATTAATTCGCGGTACAGTTAAGTCCAACAGGAGGCCATCAGTTGCTGGAAGATCCGATAAACTCAAAGGGTATTCCGCTTGGCCCCGTCGCCTTACTGAGCGTCGCCTTGCATGTAGCTTCTAACACTTCGTCCTCGTTAATTTCCTCCAGTACTATGGCCTCCGTCTCTTGATAGAGCGTCCCACAGAGAGTAGAGTCACGTCTTTTAGGACCATCTTCTCGTTTATAATGGTCAACGAAGGCATCTGCTATGTTACACTCCTGGAAATGGAAAAAAGAACACATTGACACCGGTGTGTCAGACCCACCATACTTGCTCCGGACACTGCGAGAGGGCTGTACAAGCAATGACCACACGCACGGCACAGCGGACACACCAGGAACCGCGGTGTTGGCCGTCGAATGGCGCTAGCTGCGCAGCATTTGTGCACCGCCGCCGTCAGTGTCAGCCAGTTTGCCGTGGCATACTGAGCTCCATCGCAGTCTTTAACACTGGTAGCATGCCGCGACAGCGTGGACGTGAACCGTATGTGCAGTTGACGGACTTTGAGCGAGGGCGTATAGTGGGCATGCGGGAGGCCGGGTGGACATACCGCTGAATTGCTCAACACGTGGGGCGTGAGGTCTCCACAGTACATCGATGTTGTCGCCAGTGGTCGGCGGAAGGTGCACGTGCCCGTCGACCTGGGACCGGACCGCAGCGACGCACGGATGCACGCCAAGACCGTAGGATCCTACGCAGTGCCGTAGGGGACCGCACCGCCACTTCCCAGCAAATTAGGGACACTGTTGCTCCTGGGGTATCGGCGAGGACCATTCGCAACAGTCTCCATGAAGCTGGGCTACGGTCCCGCACACCGTTAGGCCGTCCTCCGCTCACGCCCCAACATCGTGCAGCCCGCCTCCAGTGGTGTCGCGACAGGCGTGAATGGAGGGACGAATGGAGACGTGTCATCTTCAGCGATGAAAGTCGCTTCTGCCTTGGTGCCAATGATGGTCGTATGCGTGTTTGGCGCCGTGCAGGTGAGCGCCACAATCAGGACTGCATACGACCGAGGCACACAGGGCCAACACCCGGCATCATGGTGTGGGGAGCGATCTCCTACACTGGCCGTACACCACTGGTGATCGTCGAGGGGACACTGAATAGTGCACGGTACATCCAAACCGTCATCGAACCCATCGTTCTACCATTCCTAGACCGGCAAGGGAACTTGCTGTTCCAACAGGACAATGCACGTCCGCATGTATCCCGTGCCACCCAACGTGCTCCAGAAGGTGTAAGTCAACTACCCTGGCCAGCAAGATCTCCGGATCTGTCCCCCATTGAGCATGTTTGGGACTGGATGAAGCGTCGTCTCACGCGGTCTGCACGTCCAGCACGAACGCTGGTCCAACTGAGGCGCCAGGTGGAAATGGCATGGCAAGCCGTTCCACAGGACTACATCCAGCATCTCTACGATCGTCTCCATGGGAGAATAGCAGCCTGCATTGCTGCGAAAGGTGGATATACACTGTACTAGTGCCGACATTGTGCATGCTCTGTTGCCTGTGTCTATGTGCCTGTGGTTCTGTCAGTGTGATCATGTGATGTATCTGACCCCAGGAATGTCTCAATAAAGTTTCCCCTTCCTGGGACAATGAATTCATGGTGTTCTTATTTCAATTTCCAGGAGTGTGTTTTGTGTAGTCAGATGTGCGCCATCCTCTGTGTCAGTGATATGTGTTAGAGATTTGCGACTCCACTTACGTTCATTAATGACATGGTGCATCGATAGGCGTTCGCCCGCGACTCGATGTAGTGTCCTCGAGCGGACTGCTCCTCATTCCAGACGAGAACGCATAATTGCAATCATTTTAGCGTTCGCTCGTTGTATCACCACCTCTCGTCCAGGAAAGGGAGCCTGGTTGGTACATTCTCTTAATATCGTGAAACAAAGGTTTAAAATCAGCCGTCTCCACTGTGAATGTTTGCGCCCTAAGGCAATTAATGAATGCCGTACCTCCTGTTTGGTACATTCCAACCACCGAAGTAATGTCGAAGCACATATTCGTCGACGCCCTGTACAAGACAGCCAAACTCCTTCAGAAACTTGGTGGCACTCTGGAGATTTTAGGTGAGGCACATTCATTTTCCATAGGCCACGGCTTCAGCGCACCTGCTGTCTGTGGAAGATGATCGTGTGGATATGTACTGTATGATCGGTGAAGACCGCTGGCCATAGTTCAGCGTCAGATGTCAGGTTGGAGGGGTCGCGGGACATCGAGAGTCGATGCGGTTGGCGGAGTGACCATACACCTGCCTAATATCATGTAGGGCCCCCGCGAGCACGCAGAAATGCCGCAACACGACCTGGCATGGACACGACTAACGTCTGGAGTAGTACTGAATCCTGCAGGACTGTGCATAAATCCGTGAAAGTACGAGCGGGTGGAGATCTCTTCTGAATAGAACGTTGAAAAGCATCCAAGATATGCTCAATTTTGTTTATGTCTGGGGAGTTTGCTGGCCAGCGGAGGTGTTTTAACGCAGAAGAATGTTCCTGGAGCCACTCTGCACAAATTCTGGACGTGTAGAGTGTCGCATTGTCCTGCTGGAATTGTCCAAGTCCGTCGGAATGGACATGAATGGTGATTAGACAAATACTTACTTACGTGTCACCTGTCAGTCATATTTAGACGTATCAGGGGTTCCATATCACTCCAACTGCACACGCCCCACACTATTACAGAGCCTCCAGCAGCTTGAACAGTCCCCTGCTGACATGCAGGGTCTATGGATTCATGAGGTTGTCTCCATACCCGCACACGTCCACCCGCTCGATACAATTTGAAACGAGACTCTCCGACCAGGCAACATGTTTCCAGTCAACGGTCCAATGTCGGTGTTGACGGGCCCAGGCGAGGCGTAATGCTTTGTGTCGTGCAGTCATCAAGGTCACACGAGTGGGCCTTCGGCTCCAAAAGCCCATATCGATAATGTTCCGTTGAATGGTTCACATGCTACACTTGTTGATGGTCCAGTACTGAAATCTGCAGCAATTTGCGGAAATGTTGCACTCCTGTCACGTTGAACGATTCTCTTCAGTCGTCGTTGGTCCCGCTCTTGTCGGATTTTTTTTCCGGCAGCAGCGATGTCGGAGATTTGGTGTTTTACCGGATTCATGATATTCACGGTACGCTAATGAAATGGTCGTACGGAAAAATGCCCTCTTCATCGCTACTTCAGAGATGCTGTGTCCCATCGCTCGTGCCTCGACTATGGCATTACGTGCAGACTCAAATCTTGATAACCTGCCATTGAAGCAGCAGTAACCGATCTAACAACTGCACCAGACACTTCTCTTATGTAGGTGTCGCCGACCGCAGCGCCATATTCTGCGTGTTTACATATCTCTGTGTTTGAATACGCATGCCAATACCAGTTTCTTTGGCGCTTCAGTGTATATGTATGTGTATAACCGGTTCTGTTTCCAAAGACGTGTTCCCACGAATGCACCAACTTTTTTCAAGCTGCGTTATGACTACTAGGGCCTTCCATCTTATTACTTTGTGGAGGTTGTAGTGCTCCACACCGACCTGTTAGCTAGTAACCATGGCCACCACCGCACAGCAAAATTATGCTGCGCAATTCAGGTTACGCGCACTTTTGCCCATGCAGCACCACGTGGAGGTGGGGCTGCGTGGAGCTTTTTGTCTGCGCTTTGGTGTTATCTGGTATTTGCTTACGGCAGTTACACTTATTCTTTAAAGAAAAACACGGGAATTTAGGTTCCGGCGCAACGACATGCGCCGGTACGAAGATCAACAACGGAAGATTTGAGAGGGCTGTGAGGCGACGTCAGCCAATAGTACGCTGACGAACGACGCCAAGACAGGAGCGGCCTCTGCACGAAGAGAATATAAGCGCCGCCCCACTTAGCCGCTGCCGGAGTGGAAGAAGAGTCGCCATACATACGCTACAGCAGTGGCTTACTAACTGTTTTGTTTTGCTTTCATTGAAATTGTATATACCGAGGGACATTGATTATTTGCTTGTCGCCACTTGCTTGCGACACAGCTTTGTGAATACACAAAATTAAATATTGTCAGTTTAAACTGCTGTAATAAACTCCATTAATACAATTTGCTTGAACTGTTGTCTAGCGATCGTAGGTGCCCTATATTGGACGAGTGGGCAGGATACTACCATTTGGAAATAGGCAGTTATAATTCATGCTGTAATTTAAGAAGAGAATAAAAGAAGACGGAAAACATATAAATATCCCTTCACCAACACCACCATGGGTAGGGGACTTTGTGCTGAACTTCAAGCCCTGCGTCCACAGGTGGTGCTACCCATTTTAGTAGCCTCATGAACATCCCTCTTCGTGAAAACTCGATTCATGTGTATCTAATCTACGTCGGTGTTGTTTGTTAAAGTTCTGTGTGAGTTGATATTTGTTAGGTTACGTAACAACAATAACTACTACTTGATTAATTAGTAAACAAATTCTGCATGGCTTTTGATCAATATCCTGCCTCATTGTAATCTAATTAAGTTATATACTGTTCCTACATACTGTAGCTGTAAGAGAAATAAAAAACCACCAATAATTTATTATTAATCTTGTAAAACCACTTTTGTAGAATAAAACTAGAACTTTTTGAGTAGTGGACCTATTAATTTTGTATAACTGCGTAATATGCATGATCTGTTTCTGTTGTGTATTTGCACTGTTTGATCTTGCTTGCTTACTTCGTATTAAATTTACATTGCATTCATATTCTTACATTTAAAATGATGTGTTCATTTATGAAGCCGGCCGGAGTAGCCGAGCGGTTAAAGGCGCTACAGTCTGGAACCACACGACCGCTACGGTCGCAGGTTCGAATCCTGCCTCGGGCATGGATGTGTGTGATGTCCTTAGGTTAATTAGGTTTAAGTAGTTCGAAGTTCTAGGGGACTTATGACCACAGCAGTTGAGTCCCATAGTGCTCAGAGCCATTTGAACCATTTGAATCCATTTATAAAACTACTTAACAATGTTGGGTACAGGTTTAACGTGGATTTTAGAACAATATCTATCCACGGACTGTTCTAATTACTTCTGCGTTTACTTTGATTCATTCATAATTGGATATAAATTGCAATCTTTCATTAATGTTGACATGAGTAGTTCTGCATGTTTTACATGTTTTATGTTACGTATATTTTGTGCGTCTATCTTATATCAGTGTTGTCACTGTTACTCGTATCATCGACAGTGTACTGGAACTACTCCAGCTGTATATGTCGGCTGATCTTCGTCTGACGGCCGGAGTGGCCGAGCGGTTCTAGGCGCTACAGTCTGGAACCACGTGACCGCTACGGTTGCAGGTTCGAATCCTGCCTTGGGGATGGATGTATGTGATGTCCTTAGGTTGGTTAGGTTTAAGTAGTTCTAAGTTCTAGGGGACTGATGACCTCAGAAGTTAAGTCCCATAGTGCTCAGAGCCATTTCAACCATTTGTCTTCGTCTTCTGCGCCTTTTGTATTGATGAGTCTGTATATGTGATGTTCTGCTTGTGAGATGTTGTTTGCGGTTGTGTTCAACTGTGTCCATGTATCTGGTTCCTCAGTGCATCGTATAGCGCTGCTTCTGTTGTGTCTTCTATGCTATTACGTAACTGTCTGTATCAAAATATTTCAGAAGGACGTGATCTGGGGAACCAATTTCCCCGCATGTGCCACGATTGCTTTCTGAAAGCGACATACGCTGTAAGTGCGTGGGATAAGGACCATGTCTAGTCACAAAATGGACCATGCTTCGGCTGGGGTTGACATGGTGCAACCGTAACCGCTTCCTGATGTTCGGGGAAAATGAATAGACTCGACGGCCGTTATCACTCTCGTTCCACTCCTTTTGACAAGTGTCCACACGCCAATATTTCAGCTGGCGCCGATCTTCTATGTGCTGCCCAGTTATCTGCAACACTCTCTCAGATCTACCCATCTTCAGCCAGTATGTTCAGCCCGATATCTGATGGTTATATCGATTGGATATATTCCAAGCACCACCTACAGGAAATCGACTGATATGGTGCCCAACGTCCCAAATAGTGTAAGTAGCACACGCTTCTGCCCCCCCCCCCCCCCTAACAGTGATCCTGTTCATGAAGAGAGCTAGTCTGAGTGCCCATGTACTAGCTGGAAAGCTCAGTACCGACTCGGAAAATGCACAGTAGTACAATCTTACATATCTACCAACTGCAGATCCCGTACCAATGTTCTCAATTCTGGGCACGAGCTATAACTTGGGAATTGATCCTTCGGCTCTAGCACACAATTGACGTCGCTGCCGAAGATATAATGAGCATGCCATCCTAGAAAGAGCGAGGCTATTTCTTTTGCGAAGGAGCGTGACTGTTCGCTTTGGCCGGCAGGTGTGGCCAAGCGTTTCTAGGCGCTTCAGTCTGGAATCGCGCGACCGCTACGGTCGCAGGTTCGAATCCTGCCTCGGACATGGATGTGTGTGATGTCCTTTAGTTAGTTAGGTTTAAGTTGTTGTAAGTTCTATGGCACTGATGACGTCAGATGTTAAGTCCCATAGTGCTCAGAGCCATTTTCTTTCGTTCTCTTTGTTTATCCGTGCATGACGGCGCGTAGATGTTGACAAGCCGCACTCCATGTACTGTTACAGCCGTTCTGCGTTCTGATGGTAGGCAGGTGACGTCCTCCGCTACGATTCCGCCCTTAAGGATCATCGCTATGCCACTATCGGTTTCTGAAGCCGTTAATATTAAGACATCGTAACTACAGAGGGACGGGAATTCGTCAACGTATACTTCCTGCAAAAAGGGCGATGTCTATACCTGCCACATGAAGCATATCTTTGAGCTAAGTCGTCTTGATCCGTGATCATATAGTATTAATATTAACAGATGCAATGCGTCCTACGTATTGTGGTGTGTGTGTGTGTGTGTTACGCCCACATTGCCCTTGTAGATGCGGTCTCTGACGGTGGCGTTAGGAGGCTATCGTCAGTTATAATGTGGGCTCTGTGGGCTTGTCACCTCAAGCGTGATATCCGCGGATACAGGCAGCTGAATTTCCTCACTGTCATCTGCCCAGTTCTGACAAGACGAATCCTGTGGCCAGACCTTCTCAGCCTCCAACTGTTTTCACCATGTCTTCCTCTACTGTACCGAGTTCTGGGACTTCCTGAGGATCTGCCTTAAAGGTTTCGCTGCTGTAGAGAAGCCTTTGCATTCGGTGTTGTAACGTAGGTCCTTGTCGGAGATCCCACCACTCATTTCTGTGGCGTCGTCATCGTCTGCCTGTTCGCGTTCACATGCACGAAGAAAGCAATCGTCCGATGGTGGGCGACGTCTTTTCTCTCGCCATTTCTGTGACCTCTGTTTGCACCGTCGTACGTCCACATCTATGTCCCAGTAACGGTTGGAAGCCGTCATGTTGCATATCAGGGCAGCAGCACCTCCCGGTACAACAATCTCGCCGATTTCCACATTCTTCTTCGTTTCTGCGACATCGGACTTCTGTTGCAGCTGTTCAGTGGGGTGTTCTTCTGCTGACATCTTGGACGCATTGTCATCCACCTGTGTTCGTCATTTGGTACTGGGTAACGTGCAAGGGGGAATCCTTCCGAAAGAGCGAAGTGGCAGCGTTCGTGAGAGGCACAGGATATGTCGTAAAAGAAGTCCATTTTTCGGCGACATAGCAGTGCATTCTTAAGGTCACGTACAGTTTTATCACATACTATGTCGTTGATGAATTTAAGGTAAACTTGTAATAGAGAGGCGGACGCCTATCATTTCCTGTGGATCTGTTTTGATTCCTTCCTGTACCAATCGTTCGATTCCGATGGCTTTGGGTCACACAAATCCAGTAGCGAAGCTGATCTTGAGGGCTGACTTTCTGTATGAGTGAGACATGTTGTGTCTATATCGTAATTAGTGGCTAGAAACACATGAGGTAAAAAACTTCGCGCGCGCAACGCTCCGCGGCGTAGACGTAAACAGCCGTCTGTGCCGCACCGCCGCTGGCGGCTAGCTGACTCACTGAGCTAATGGGACAGCTACGTCATGACACAGTGCATGCTTTCTTTTTTATTTTTATATTATTTTTTATTTTTTTTGACGACGCTGCACAAAGTTTCATCGTTGATGAAACCTCATTTTTTAAATCGTATTTCTTTTATAGCTATTGGCAGGACTAGGTTTTTGCTAGATACAATAGCGATAAATAACTTAATATTTGCAGAATGACGGCACAGATGGAATTCCTCAGACACTTCCTGACGTAACTGCAAGGCTTTAGATGACATATTTTGAGCCAAGTAGAGCATTCGTCCATTACCTTTCCGGACACTAACCATACTCTATACACCTGAACAGAATCGGTAAAAGGGCAAAAACTAGCTGTGAGTGTGGCGAAATCGACTCACCAGACTACGTCCTATAGGAATGCCCCTAGTTCAAAATATAGCAAGGACTGTTACGCAGACCTTAAGAGGTAAAACTGTTTATGACATAAAGTAAAGGGGGCTTTGATAACTTAAATCTTGTGGCTGATGCTATCGCAGAAAACGCAAGGCGTAACTATAGCCAACAGAGACGAATGAGGCCTGTACGTGAACGAAGCTCCATATCTCTGTAAAATGAGTATAAATAATCTCGACCGCAAGAAACCTTTATTTTTATGGTTACCCGTTTCGGTAACCATAAAAAAACGTCATACCATGATGGGAGGCGGTGGCGGAGAACAGTGCAGGCGTTACGAACTCTACGAACGTCTTCATTAACCGTAATTGTAGGCTACTGTGCCAGTGTTTGGTCGCATACGTTACGGTTGGTCAAACCAGGTTCTGCACTAAGAAAAGTACAGCGGGGAATTCCGCTACGTTGCTGCGGAGCCTTCAATACCACATCTACAAATGTCCTAGCTATATAATGTGTGCGTGTCCCCTGGACCTACAAGTAAGAATAAACACTGCCAAATATTGGCTCAATAAGAAACAATATGAAAAAATACCGGCTATTCTCGGCGAACTGGCAACAAATACAATAGCAATAAAAAATTTAATATTTGGAGAATGACAGCACATACGGAATAATAAATATTCAGACTGACGTAGCCTGTGTATTTTTTTCGGACGTCTTCTTGAGTGGGGACGCACCCACATTGCTGAAACTCTTACGGGAATCGGTAGACTTACTGCCGCGAGTAATGTGTATAGTGGGCAGGGGCACTACAAATGCAGTGTGTGAACAGTAAGTCGGAAGTGTGGGTCTCACGGGGAGCGTGCCAGAGGTAAGTCGCTGCAGTCGCACTATCCTCTGTATCCTCGACGGCTCAGTCGGATATAGTGTCTGCCATGAAAGCAGGAGAGCCTGGGTTCGAGTCCCGGTTGGGGCACACATTTTCAACGCCTGTAAGTAGCTAATCGTCTGGATTTCGTTGTAATTTCATTCTTCAAGAGCTGCAAGATCACCAATGGTATCTGTTCATTCGGACATGTGCTGCCTCGAAGATCCTACAGCTGGACAATGGGGGCGAAATGATGCACACAGAGAAGGAGAGGAGGAGGAGGAGGAGGAGGAGGAGGAGGAGGAGGAGGAGGAAATGGAAAGTGAGTGGGGGAAGGAGTTTAGGATGTATAACCATTCTCGCACATATTTGGCAATTGCGAAGTATTGCCTGGTTCACTAGTAGTGAAATAATTTTCAGGAGTAATAGCGTTTGTTGAAGGGGGAAAGAAAGAATAAATAAATAAATAAATAAAAGATCTAGGTGTTGGTGTTGTAACAGTAGTAATAGCAGTAGGTGTAATGATAATTTGAAATAATTAAAACCTTTGAGTGTCTTTGTCACAGTAAATGAAGACCCCCAGCTGGGGGTGGAAAGAGGTGCCATAGGAAAACAGTAGGCGGCCATGTAAACGTTTGAATGACAGCATTAAAGAATAAACGTAAGGAAAAAGTGTGTTGCAAGGGAGGTTGTGCTGAGAAACTACTATTAAGAACAAAAAATTCTATACGTTGCGCCGTTTCCAAGTTAATTAGCTTTGAAGTTAGCCAATCAGGTACGTATGGGAATAGGATATCCATTCCGAACTTCTGCACACCTCACTCTACCCATCTCCTCCTTACTCTTTTCTTTGTCCATCGCATCCTCCTCCTCCTCTCCCTCTCTGTGCGCAAATTCATGCATTTGCACGCCCTAAAATGTGGTAATGCACAGACATCTGAGGGTCCTTGAGTTACCATTGATCCAAATGCTCGTTACCAGATAAATGTGTCTTTTTCGGAAGTGAGAAATTTAAGCTACGTGAGAAGAAGCATGTTTTGATCGGTTTGAGGAAACCAAGCGAAGAACAAGTTTGGCGACACCATCTCTGGCAAGCCGCTTGAATTTTCAAGCTCAACAGCCTGATTGGCTAACCTCAGTGCTAATTAACTCGGGAACGGTGCAAATTATCGATTGTTTCCTAACAATTTCTCCTCACCGCAACCTCCCCTGCAGACTCTTCCAAGCTTTTCAGACTGTTTCTGACCTCCCTGTAGACAATGTAAACTTAATTCAATGTTCAGAACAGAAAAAGGCAGTAAAATAAGTACACTTACATGAAAATTCACGTGCATTTAATGCTGTATGTAATGGTTCATTGTTGTAATCTATAGAGTGGACTCAATTAAATAATGAATGTATAAATAATAAAAATAGTGATTACGGTCAGTGGAGACTGTCGTCATATCATAAAACGCGAGCCTTAGTTCAGTCCCACCAATATGGAAACCACAATGTAAAAAGATAGCCTGAGAAAAATGGGGACAATCTTTGCTGTTGTAGACTGGAATAAAAGAAAGAAATTTCACACTCCCGGGATCACTATTTTTACTTGCGGCTATGTCGCAGCTCGTGAAATTTTATTAAGATGTTACTCACCGAATACTTCAATAATCTTCATCTTGCACTATCATTACTGCTCTCAGATCTTTACATCCATTCACATACCTCGAGAACGGACCGTAGAACTGCAGAGCTAAGTCATTTACAGTTTACGGGAAAGCTCATTAGTACGCTGTTTTTCTACATTTCATCTGCTCAGCGGCGGGTATCCGCAAGTAGCCGCCTCTGTCGTACGTCTGTGCCTGCGTCAGAGGGCAGGCGTCCAGTCCAGTCCAGCGTGGAGTATTGGTGTGTACGGAAATGAGCTCTGTCCATGTTAGCTACACTGACCGAAAAGAAATTGCAACACCAAGAAGGAGTTTTGAGATGTAAACGAAAGTTTGTAGGCGTGTTTCTACATCTGAAAATTGATGTCTATTCAAATTTAGCTACAGTCGCATTAGAGTGGCACTAGTAGCGCCACCATGAATATGCAAATCAGGTTTGCATTAAAAGCACGCTGTAACGGTCGTGAGTGTTAGTTACCTTTAGGATTGGACGTGGTAAGTTTATGTTAGTCAAGAATGCCTTTAAGGAGACAAAGACGCCACTATCGACATCTCACTGAGTTTGAACGAGGTCGCGAAATAGTGCTACGAGAGGCTGGATGTTCCTTCTGCGATACTGAGGAAAGACGTAGCAGGAATGCAGTCGCTGCACATGATAGCTGGCAGCGGTGCTTACGAGAATGTACAAACGCCAGAAAACTGGGCTCCAGACGGTCTCGTGGCACTACCGGGAGAGCAGACCATCGTTCTGGGCGTATGTCTCTGATCCATCGTAATGTATACGCAGCAGCAATTTCAGCAGCAGTTGGCACCACAGTGACACAATGAACTGTCACAAATTGGTTACTTTAAGGACAGCTCCGAGCCAGACGCCCTGTGGCGTGCATTCCACCGAACCCAAACCACCGCCATTGACGACATTAGTGGTATCAAGCGAAAGCTGGTTGTAGGGGAGGGTGGAGGTCTGTTATGGTTTTTGATTAAAGTTGGTTCTGCCTCGATGCCAGTAATGACAGTGTGTTGGTTACAAGAAGGCCAGCTGAGTGTCCGCAGCCAACCTGTCTGCGTGCTAGACACACTGGACCTACACCTGGAGTTATGGTCTAGAGTGCGTTTCGTATGACAACCAGAGCGCTCTCGTGGTTATTATACGCATCCTGACTGCAAAATTGTACGTCAGTCTGGTGATTTGACGTGTCGTGCTGTCATTCATGAATAGCATTCCAGGAAATCCAGAATGAGATTTTCACTCTGCAGCGGAGTGTGCGCTGATATGAAATTTCCTGGCAGATTAAAACTGTGTGCTGGGCCGAAACTCGAACTCGGGACCTTTGCCTTTCGCGGGCAAGTGCTCTACCATATGAGCTACCCAAGCACAACTCACGCCCCGTTTCATATCAGCGCACTCTCCGCTACAGAGTGAAAATCTCATTCTGGAAACATCCCCCAAGCTGTGGCTAAGCCATGTCTCCGCAATATCCTTTCTTTCAGGAGTGCTAGTTCTGCAAGGTTCGCAGGAAAGCTTCTGTAAAGTTTGGAAGGTAGGAGACGAGGTACTGGCAGAAGTAAAGCTGTGAGGACGGGGCGTGAGTCGTGCTTGAGTAGCTCAGTTGGTAGAGCACTTGCCCGCGAAAGGCAAAGGTCCCGAGTTCGAGTCTCGATCCGTCACACAGCTTTTAATCTGCCAGGAAGTTTCATTCCAGGAAATGTTTTCCAACATGAGATCGCTCGCCCAAATACCACTGTTGTAACCCAACATGCTCTACAGAGTGTCAACATGTTACCTCCGCCTTTTCGATTGCCGGATCTGTCTCCAATCGAGCAAATATGGGACATCATCAGACAACTCCAGCGTCATCCACAACAGCAATAACCGTCCCTGTACGGACCGACCAAGTGGAACAGGCGTGGAACTTCAGCCCACAAACTGATATCAGGCACCTGCACAACACAATGCATGCACATTTTCATGCTTGCTATCAACATTCTGGCGGTTACCCCGGTTATTAATGTACCAGCATTTTACATTTGCAATGGCTTATCTCGCGCCTACATTAACCTGCGATCTTCCAATGTCAATCAGTTAAATATGTTACCTAGACAAATCAATTCCCAAAATTTCATTATTCTACATTAATTGCATTTTGATATTGCGATTTTTTTCTGTTTGTATAAAAGTAAACTGCTCACCCAGTGTGTATATCTCTCAGAAGAAATAATACGAAATTTGGTTTTCCGTGCGGCAAGGAGCAACCTCCAACCGTCGACAGTGATGTGATGTTATTTTAAACAAGGTAGATCTTTTAAAATATACCCCTCTCTGGTGTCTTGAACGACTCAAGATACCGAAGCGAGGTTTTAGGAACATGATAGTAGGCACAGGGGCACGAAATTTTCGTAAATGCGTGATATTCTTAACTCTTGTATCAACCGAGATATACCGAGCGAGATTGCACAGTGGCTAGCACAATTGATTCGCATTCGGGTTCTGAGCGAGGTGGTGCTGTGGTTAGCACAGGAGATTCGCATTCGAGGTCCTAGCGAGATGACGCAGCGGTTAGCGCAATTGATTCCCATTTAGGGTCCGAGTGAGGTCAAGCAGTGGTTAGCACACTGGACTGACAGCCAGGAGTACAGCGGTTCAAACCCGCGTCCGTCCATACAGATTTAGGTTTCGCATCATTTCACCAAATCCCACCTTTCAAAGGGAACGGCCAATTTCCTTCCTAACCTTTCGTAATCCGAGTTTGTGCTCTGTATTTAATGACATCGGCGTCCATGGAGACTGAAGCGAGTATGTATTTTTTGTAAACAGAACGATGTACTCTCTTTAATATCTTCCGAAAGCACTTGAAAAGACTAGTACAGTGTTTAACGCTTGTTAATATTGGTGGTGAAACTTTTTGCTAGAGTATTTGAGAAATGTGCAAATATTAAATGGCAAGACCGTCGGAACCGGCTGTTTCGGTGTGAACACGGCCAAGTGAGGCTCACTTGTTAGCCTCTGCCGTTGTATGAAGCCTTTGGACTGTTTACTCGTTTCCAAAGAAGCTGTTCAGTTCAACACGAGTGCTTACAGAGATGTGAAATATTTTTCCCAACTGATACACAAAAAATTAGCATGTAAGAAGCGGCTTCAAAGCGTATGGTACACATAAGTATGGCAGGCCAATTAACTTTTACTGAAGGCTACAATACACTTACGACTGACAGAGAACATGATTTTCCATCATACACTATGTGATCAAAAGTATACGAACACCGCAAAAACATACGTTTTTCATATTAGGTACCTGCCACCTACTGCCAGGTACTCCGTATCACGGACCTCAGTAGTCATTAGACATCGTGAAAGAACAGAATGGGGCGCTCCGCGGAACTCACGGACTTCGAACGTGGTCAGGCGATTGGATGTCACTTGTGTCATACGTCTGTATGCGAGATTTCCACACTCCTAAACATCCCTAGGTCCACTGTTTCCGATGTGGTAGTGAAGTGGAAACGTGAAGGAAAACGTACAGCACAAAAGCGTACAAGCCGACCTCGTCTGTTGACTGACAGAGACCGCCGACAGTTGAAGAGGGTCGTAATGTTAATAGTCAGACATCTGTCTAGACAATCACACAGGAATTCCAAACTGCATCAGGATTCACTACAAGTACTATGAAAGTTAGGCGGGGGGTGAGAAAACTTGGATTTCATAGTCGAGCGGCTGCTCATAAGCCACGCATCACGGTCATGCCAAACGACGCCTCGCTTAATGTAGGGAGCGTAAACATTGGACGATTGGCCAGTGGAAAAACGTTGTGTGGAGTGACGAATCATTGTACACAATGTGGCATTCCGATGGCAGGGTGTGGCGAATGCCCGATGAACATCATCTGCCAGTGTGTGTAGTGCCAACAGTAAAATTCGGAGACGGTGGTGTTATGGTGTGGTCGTGTTTTTCATGGAGGGGGATTGCACCCCTTGTTGTTTTGCGTGGCACTATCACAGCACAGGCCTACATTGATGTTTTAAGCACTTACGTGCTTCCCACTGTTGAAGAGCAATTCGGGGAAGGCGGTTGCATCTTTCAACACGATCGAGCACCTGTTCATAATGCGCGGCTTGTAACGGAGCGGTTGCACGACAATAACATCCCTGTAATGGACTGGCCTGCACAGAGTCTTGACCTGAATCCTATAGAACACCCTTGGGATGTTTGGAACGCCGACTTTGGTCCAGGCCTCACCGACCGACAACGATACCTTTCCTTAGTGCAGCACTCTGTGAAGAATGGACTGCCATTCCCCAAGAAACCTTCCAGCACCTGATTGAACGTATGCCGGCGAGAGTGGAAGCTATCATCAAGTCTAAGGGTGGGCCAACACCATATTGAATTCCAGCATTACCGAGGAGGGCGCCACGAACTTGTAAGTCATTTTCAGTCAGGTGCCCGGTTACTTTTGATCACATAGTGTAGCCACCAGTTCTCTGTAGGTCCCATCACAACAATTGCAGCTGATTCTGTAGCTATGCCGTATGAAGTAGGGCTAGGAACAAATACGTTTTATCTTACAAGTAAACCTACCCAGGGAATACACATTTTGACTTTGACTGGTTTTGAATATGTTGTAGTAGAGATAAAAATAAGTCACATAATATTCTAGTACTCATATGGCCGTTAAGGGGGTGAAACATACCCCTAAAAATTGAATTTAATATTTCTGAATGAATACCCTTGAAACGGTAACAGATATAAAAAAACCTTCAAATAAAATTCAGTGATTTTTTATGTACGTTACAACTGAGCAGTAAGATTTCACTTATTTAAGAACCCAACATGACAGTTGGCATCGAAGTGGACACACATCGGGCGTACGTACAGCGCTATAGAGATTTCTAGCTGATTTTTGGCAAATACCTCTTTGGAATACCACTTTACCATTTATGATTGAACTTGATATTAATGATGCTATACGTTTTGCTGTTAGTCAAACATCGAAATGAAAAACAAAATGGTGGGGGAGGGGATTTCGAAAAAAATGACTTCTTCGATGAATGTGGTTGCACCGTTTTAACGTACATTAAAAACCACATAACTTTTATTTGAAATATTTTTATATTTTATTTAGCGTATGGCTAATACAGACATATCATGAAATTACATATACATATGTACATATTGACACACAAGAAACTGAAGTTTGTCTTTACAACTGAATATCCAGTCCTTCAATCCAGCGCACTGCATCTGGAGTTGCTAGCAGGAAGTCCTCTTTGGCGCCTTGATAGGCTCGAATCCTGCATTCACTGACAATGTGGTGAACAGTCTGGTATGGAGCCCCGCAGTCACAAGCTGGATCAGGCAGCTTGTTCCACTTAAAGAGAGCATCCCTGCATCGCCCATGGCTGGTACGGATTCTGTTGAGAGTAGACCACGTCTTGCGTGGTAAGTCGAATCCACTTGGAAGTTTAACACCTGAGAAGATGTTATGCAGGTGCACATCTGTCACTGCTTCCCACCGACCTTTCCATTCTTCAAGAGGTTTGAAATTCTTAGCAACCATGTCAGCAGCATCGCACAGAGTTGGATGACGTGATTTCAGTCTCTTGCGATTTAAAAGTGGCAGGTCGCTATGCACGGGTAGGTTAGAATTCCTGGAGATCTTGTGGAATTCTCTCATAAGGGCAGTACATCTGCGTAGATCAGGAGGCATTATACCGGTTAACAGTGGAAGCCAATAAACAGGAGTAGATCTGATTGTGCCAGATATTATGCGCATTGTTGTATTCAGCTGGGTATCAACAAGCCTTGTATGATGACTATTCATCCAAACAGGTGCACAATACTCAGCACTTGAGTATACCAAGCCCAGAGCTGAAGTTCGCAGGGTGGTTGCTGAAGATCCCCAGGTAGTTCCGCATAGCTTATGGAGGATGTTGTTTCGAGTCCTCAGCTTTTGAGCTAAGTTAAGAAGGTGTTGTTTGAAGCATAGTGTACGATCCAGGATGACACCAAGATATTTTGGGTTCCAGTTGTGATGAAGAATTCTGCCTCTGAAACTTACCTCCAGTTTTACATTCGCCAACTGGTTATTTAGATGGAAGCAACACACTTCTGTTTTACTCACACTGGGTTGGAGTCTCCAGATTTTGAAGTAATTGTCTAATGCAGACAGCTCATTGGCTAAAATCTCTTCTGTTGTCTTCATTTCCTGGTGTTTGACAGCTAGAGCCAGGTCATCGGCATAGCAGTATTTTCTGGACGAAGTGTCAGGTAGATCAGATAGATATAGGTTGAACAGTAAGGGTGAGAGAACTGATCCTTGAGGCAATCCGTTGTTTAGCTTCCTCTCCTTACTTATGTTGCTTCCAGTGATTACCTGGATCTTCCGATCACTTAGCATACTGTTAATCAGTCGAGCCATTGTTCTGCAGGGTATGATGCGGAGAAATTTGTAGATAAGGCCTTCCCTCCACACAGTGTCGAAGGCGGCAGTTAGATCAACAAATGCCACAGATGTTTTCTGCTTCATTTGGTATCCTGACTCTATGAAGGATGTGAGAAACAATACTTGGTCGCAGCAGCTACGCCCTGGTCTGAAGCCTGCCTGATCAACTGGAACGTTCTCTAAGATAGCGCTACTTATTCTGTTATATATTAGCCTTTCAAAAAGCTTGTAGCAGCAGCTGAGTAGGGAAATGGGGCGATAGTTTTCTACCCTGTTGCTGGGTTTGCCAGGTTTCAGAACAGATATTATCTTCACCTTTTTAAACTCAGATGGAAGTTGACCAGTCAGCAGGATGTCAGTGAAGAATTCTGCCAGCCATTTCTTAGCTTTTCCTCCCATATGGATCAGGAATTCTGGGTGGATACCATCGAATCCAGGTGCCTCAAGAGGTTTGAGGTCCTTCAGTCCAGAGTCAATGTCTGAAACTGTAAAGGGATGGGTATACTCAGATGAGGGAGATGCCTTCTTTTTAAGGTCACGAAGCTGTCGTCTGATATGTCTTGTATGTTTCTTGTCAGGAGGTACTCTTGAGGTGGTAATGATGTGGGAAGCAATTTGGTCTGGTGTTACTTCGGAATTTTTTCTGCATGCTGGTGCACTTCCTCCCAGTTTTCTCAGAAGACTCCATGCTTTCCTGCTCGAGTGGGTAAAGTCCATAGTTTTGACTGTTTCTGCCCATTTCTGCCTCCGAGACATGTCCAAGCTGGACAATAGTTCCGTAGCTATCTCTGGGTCACCACTTTGCTGGAAGTATTGGTACAGTCTTTCACTTTCCTCATTCCATCCTGGAATATATTCTTTTCGGTATCCTCTTAGCATACACTTTTTAGCTGTTGCTGTTACTGCACCAATGAAGCGTTGATAGTTATTATGTGATGGAGGTATCCATCGAATGGTCTTATCCAGTTCTGTTGAAAACTTCATCCAGTCGGCTTTCTGGAAATTCCATCGAGCATGCGGAGTTGATCGTATGACAGGAACAGTGCAGCCAATTTGTATTATTACAGGTCTGTGTTGGCTGTGAGGAAAGGCATCTATCACTTTCCTTGTGGTGTTGATGGGAAAGCCAGTTTCGTTGCAGCTAACAAAGCATAAGTCAGGATTTGAATCCTTGTCCCAAGCAGCTGACCTGAAAGTGCCTTGATCTTTGGCATCAAACACTAGATGAAGATTATTCTCTTCGATCCATTCTGCAAGCATGCTCCCATTTTCATCATTTTGAGAGTACTTCCAAAGTTCATGGTGACTATTGAAGTCTCCTATGTAAATTGCAGGATGTTCTGCTGTGTGTAGGACAAAATCAGGCCATGTTGTTTTGGGTGGTTTGTAAACATTTGTAATAGTAATGCCGTGCAATTGTATGACAACTGTATGTATATCTGCCTCCACACTTACAGAAATCAGCGAAGCTTCGTTTATGTTGTTACGGACATACGTAGCAATTCCATACACCTCGTGGTAAGTTACACCAAGTGCAGAATATCCAGGAATTCGACCTCGGCTTCGGAATATTTCTTTGCTGGAAACACGAGTTTCTTGAATGGCGACGACATCGATATTGTTGTCCAGCAAAAATTTTGACAGGTAGTCACACTTTGCCCTGCTAATGCTTTCGATATTCAGTTGAAGGAGTCTGATAGTTGGTCCAATGTTTCTTGTTAATGAGCTCTGAAAAGAACTGTTTCTGCTATTTAGTTGATATGTCATTGCCAGGAGATCCTATGGATAGTCTGGCTGCCTGTAATCACTGTTGCTCAATTAGCACCACCCAGGAGGCACGTGTAGGGTATTTTAAGGTTAAACCTACGGACGTGAGCGACGCTACCTCCCATTTTTTTTTATATATCTTACGTTTTCAACGGTATTCATTCAGAAATATTAAACTCGGTTTTCTTCAAGGGTGTGTTTCACCCGTTTAACGGTCGTATGGGCACGTATAAAAAAGTATGTCTGTCTTATTTTGCTCTACACTATTACATATTCAAAGCCCATCAAACTCTAAGTGTATCCCTTGGGTGGATTTACTTGTTAGTAGTGTACGCCTATGTTGCTACTGCATTTAACGATGAAGCCTGGCATGAGAGTCCCACCTGGCGGAATTTACACCGGAATAGCCGATTGTGGCTGCCTTGCCTTCCAGATTACCACATTTCTCGGATGATTTTTTCAACCCTAACAATAGCCTGTATTGCATCACAGTACCTAGGTTTTCAAGAGCTCTCGAACGCTGTTAAAAAAAAGTACATCGTTCCATAAAAAAAAAAAAATACTAGTTTCAATATCTCTGTTAATATAGGGTGACAATTTTGAGCTATATGAAATAATATCGTTATAACTTCTGAACGGTTTGAGTTAGGACGTTCAAACTGCAGGTTTCGCCGCGGGACGTGATGGGAATTAGTATGCGCTGTATGGTTTGGTTTATCGACGAAGCTCACTTTCATTTGGATAGGTTCGTCAGTAGGTAAAATTGGCGCATTTAGGGGACTGAGAATCTGCATTTCGCTATCACGAAGTCTCTTCACCCTGAACGGGTGACTGTGTGGTGTGCAATGTGCAGTTACGGAGTAATCGGTGTGATATTCCCTGATGGCAAGGTGACAACCGACCGGTACGTTAAGGTTTTGGATGATGATTTCATCCTCAGTATCCAAAGTGATCCTGATTTCGACAAGATGTGGTTCATGCAAGTCAGGGCTCGACCTCATCGAAGTAGGAGAGCGTTTAATGTCCTGGAGAATCACTTTGGGGACCGCATTCTTGCTCTAGGGTACCCAGAGGCCACTGGCATGGGCCTCGATTGGCCGCCATATTTTCCGGATCTGAACACATGTCACTCCTTTTTGTGGGACTGTATTAAAGACAAGGTGTACGACCGTAACCACAAAACCACTGCTGAGCTGAAAACAGCCATTCAGGTCATCGACAGCATCGATGTTCCGCCACTTCAGAGGGTCATGCAGAATTTCGCTATTCGTCTGCGCCACATCACCGCCAATGATGGCAGGCATATCGAACATGTCATAACCTAAATCCGAATATATGTAGCGACGTTTATATGTTGAATCAAGTGTGTGCACGCCGTAATCTGTAACTAATGTACGTTTTTTTTCATATAGTTGAATAATTGTCACCCTGTACAAGTGTTACCCATATAACAATATTACGTCTTATGCTGAAAGTCTCGTTTTTCTTTTGGATATCTTGAACGACTCGAAAAATAAAAGTTCTTCAAGTTTTAGCTGATTCACCTTGAACAAGAAGAATGAGAGAATCGGACATTCTGTGCTTGCAGAACGATTCTGTCTCACATGCGATGTACTGGGTGGTTACGATTAAAGCGCATTTTCTCAAAGAGGTCAAGTGTTGGTTGTAATTATCGTATGGCAGTGAAACTTGGTAGGTTTGCCAATGTGTTAACGCTGAATCGATTTACGCTACAAAAAAGAAATAGTTCCAGTTGTGACCAGCAGGTGCAAATCCGGCGCTTACACTGTTTGTATGACGGTATGACGCCCCTGCTGTCATTTGATACGCCATAACGTGACTGAACAGTATGACTATCGAGAAGAGAGGCCGTGCGCTGTTATAGAAACTTTTATTTGAACGGCAGCAATTACAGAGCTGCATTGAAAGGCCTGAGAAGAGGCCACATGTCATGAAATGGTTTAATGAAGATGATAATGAAGTTCGAGAACACGGGTGAGCGTGGTGTGTCACTTGGAAGAAGAAGGCGTCCTATCCCGGCGAAACTTATTGACGAGGTGTTGCTGTAACCGCTGCACCTGCCCCATGTAGTGCTAGTGCTCGTGCAGTGTCACGAGGATTGTCCACCCCAGGGTGAACAGTACGGAAAGTTTTGCCGTATGTTTTACGCTGGTACCCGTAAAGGTCCAGACGGTGTTGTAACTGACACCTCATGATACGCACAAATGTTCTGAATTTAGCCTTCAATTTCTAGCAAGGGTCGAAGTTGATGACATGTGGCCGGGCAATATTCTATGGAGTGACGAGGCACATTTCGCACTACAGGGTGCAATGAATACACAGAACTGCCGAATCTGGGATAATGTTAAACCTCGTGTTGTGCGCGAAGAGACATTGCACTCGCCGTATTTGATTGTGTGGTGTGGATTCAAGCACCCTTATTCCCGATCCGATCATCTTTAAAGAGAATACACACAGGGTGCCTGTAAAGTGTACCATGACGTCTGCACATTATCGAGACCGCGTTGTACAGCATGTGATTCCTGCTTTGAAAGAGCGCAACTGTGTGTAAACCACTGTTTTCATGCAAGATGGGGTAACACCTAATGTAAACTTCCGTGAAAGCGTTACCTCCAGAGATTTTCCAGGTGCATAGCCTGCGGGATGACTCATCAGAGTCCATATGACTTTTAGTTCTGAGGATATACAGGGTGAATCAGGAGGAAAGGTACATGCTTCGAGGGGCTATAGTATTAGTGATCCTGAACAAAAAACTTCATATGGACGTATGCCCTATTCTGAATGGTTTCCGAGATAGAACACATTTAATATCACTTTTGTAGGTTTTTCTTGAATAACTCGAAAACCGCACCCAAAAGCGAAAACGTGTCGTAGTACAAAATGAAACTATATTAAATTTCCTATAAAAATGGTCCTATTCATTTTTTTCTCTAGAACTAATGGTTTGTGCTAAGAGCGCGAGAATGTTGAAAAACTCGCTCGACGCGCATGCGCTCTAGCTTATGTAGTTTTTGGAGGTCAATTTGAGGCAGGATATTGAGGTAACAAGTTGAGACGAACAGTTTGATACGGAACACATGTGGTCTATAAGGTCGGAAAGCTACCTCAAATTGGCATACAAAAACTACGTAAACTACAGCGCAAGCCCGTCGAGTGAGTTGAATAGGACCTTCTTTGTAGGAAGTTTAATATAGTTTAATTTTGTACTGCGACACGTTTTCGCTGTTGGGTGCGGTTTTCGAGTTATTCAAGAAAAACATACAAAATTGATATTAAATGTGTTCTATCTCGGAAACCATTCGGAACAGGGCTTACGTCCATATGAAGTTTTTTGTTCAGAATCATTAATACTAGCACCCCTCAAAGCATGTATCTTTCCTCCTGACTTACCCTGTATACATAAAAAAACGCATTTACCAAGGACAAGTTCGTCCTCTACCTTATCTAAAGGCCAGTATACAGGAACACGTGGTTTAGATTTCACCGGAACTGCTGCGAGCAACTACTGATTATGTAGTTTCACGGATGCAGCATCTAGTCGAAATCTCCGGCGCTCATATTGAACAAATTGTGTATGCCGTGGTTAATAATAAAATCAACATTATGCCAGTCTCACTTGTATGCAGTTAGATATGGAAACATTTCCATACGTCTTTCTTAAGATCAAAGCAACAGATTTTCACCTGGTGGCCAAAACTGGAACTAATTTTCTTTTAGTGTAAATCGGTTTTGCATAAACGCATTAGCATACCTACCAAGTTTCGCTCCCATACGGTAATTACAGCCTACAGTAGACCTCCATGAGCAGCCAGTGCATAAAACTGTACGAATCCTGTTTAAAAATCATTGAAAATTCGAGAGCAAGATACATTATACGACCAGTAGAGCGGAATTATGTAGGTAAACGTATCACATACTGCCGTGAGGATGCGAACAGGTAAGATTTACAACCTCCGCTTTAAAACACTGAATGACCAAATCCGTCTAGCGTTATCGGTCTAGAGAATGTTCGAGATGGTCTATGAGTAGAAGCGGACGCATATTTCTCACTTAATTTTTGAAAACAAAGTGCAAGCTGCGAAGATCGACCTTAAGAAGCACATACCCACATATTTTAATGTGCAGGGTTTCAGTGCTCTTAAAATCCGAGATAGACAATCTCAAAAAGTGGCCACGTTGAATTAAAATACCTTAAGCTGGGAAACGTGACAGTGTGGCCAATGCAACACAGTAACACTGTGTAACTGAAGAAAGTAATGGGTACCTCGCAAGTGAAAATAAATACTCCCAGCTGAATACCGCTTTACAGGAACAAAAAGACAAGGAAATGCGAAAGTCGACCACAGCACACTCCACCGAAGCTCAAAATCTTTCGTCCAGAATTGCAGAGATCCTGAATAGGGCAGAAGGAACGAAGACATAAAAAAATCAGTAGATGAGAAGATAAGAATGGATAGCCATAGCACAGCCGACAAGAACACACACCTCGTAAGTATATGTGTGAGTCGCTCTCACAGTAAATTAGATATACAGAAGTCATTCGGAGGAAGCACAACCAAAAACATGGCAAAAGCGAGTAAATGCACTTCAAATACAACTAAAAAATAAAAACAAACGTAGCGCAGCCTGGTCTACCCAAAAGATCGTTGTCGGCAGGACAAGACGTTGTACGTAGGGGGGAAAAGGTCTGAAACCGACATAATTAAATAAGGACCAACTAGGAAACACTTGTGGACCTGGCGGAGCGGTCTGTAACACAGAACACTAAGGAACAAGGCAAAAATGAAATACCAGTATCAGTCACGTTTTAGGTAAGCGAAGTAGTATCAGATCAAATGAGTTTGTGATACAGAGGATATAGAAGTGTAAATAAATAAGAGGAAACGCAAACTTTCAAAACTGCCGCAATGAATGCCAACCGTAAGGAGTCAGCCCTCTACATTTTGGCTTTAAATTATATCTACGGGTGGCGAACTTCGATATAATATTCTTGCAGCGGGTACAAATGGCGTTCATTAGTAAAATACTAGGCTATGAGGCAATCTACAACACTGAAAGTGAGGTAGTTACGGCAGTGGTTTTCAAACAGGGACTAGAATGAGTTCCAAAAACTATTTACCCAAGGTACGGAAATTGTTCTACATTTTAATGGACTCATGATAAATGTATATGGACCTGCAGGAACTAACACCAACCAAGCCAGCTGTGAGTTGTATCAGGGAGTGTTGCTAAGTGGTGATATTAATTATGTCCTCAAATCCAGGGATCAAGCCTCCATCTACAGTTGTTGTGAAGAACCCCTGATATTGGTATATGATTACAACTTGGTGATACGTGCACTAAAACGCGCCCACCTGCTACAGCTTTTTCACTTGTTTATGGGCAGGCTGCTATCCGCCTTGAATAAATGTAAATGAGTGTCTAGGCGGGAGCTGTATGCAGAGTTTGTACGATACAAAGTTTCGTCTCCGTCTCTTTCAGTTTATGCGACATACGATATCAACATGGTGCGCCCTCAGCAAAAAAGTTTTCGGAGGGCGTTGTTGATGGAGGCTAAATTGAGACCTCAACTACCCACAAATTGAGCGAGATTTCGCAAAATTTTCGAAGATCAATTTAAACGGAGTCGGAGTATACAATAACCAAACAGAATGGTGGACTCGCTTGGTAAGACCTAGATGACAGCAGAAAGGATGACTAGGACAATGGCTTTTTACTTCAAAGGATTACGGAAAATTTCTGACAGTTCCAACAGTTATCTCCGTAAATATAGACAATTTGCCACTACAAGGCTAAAATAATCAACATGATCTTTCGGAAAGTGCAAGGATTTAAACCACAGTTTGAAACACCGACTTCAGTCTTTAACATAGCGGAGGAACGCAAGTGGGCGCACGATTAACTAACCTAAGGACATCACAC
The DNA here is from genome assembly GCF_023864345.2 of Schistocerca serialis cubense. Taxonomy (NCBI): domain Eukaryota; kingdom Metazoa; phylum Arthropoda; class Insecta; order Orthoptera; family Acrididae; genus Schistocerca; species Schistocerca serialis. The sequence continues at coordinate 913,745,305 of NC_064640.1, read as the reverse complement.
ACATCCATGCCCGAGGCAGGATCCAAACCTGCGACCGTAGCGGTCGCGCGGTTCCACACAAGCGCCTAGAACCGCTCGGCCAAGCAAAAATGCCTACAATAGTGTAAATCATAGTTATGCAACTGTCTCATGAGTACATTCGGTTTCAAACAATGACTTACGGCGACAATATGGAAAAGCATGTCGGCCACATATATCCACGTAAAAACAAATACTACTTTTACAATGAGGAGAGCGCTTCGACAGTACTATTCGATGTCGGCCACATTATATGCTCGAATATAAACAAACATAGTACAGGGTGACTATAATTAAACTTTTAAACCGCTGTTGAAATAGGACCACTGGACAGAATGACGTCAAATTGCAACAGAATATTATCGGAGAAGGGGAAAAACGTATGGCAGCGAGAAATAAATAGTCACAAAAATGTAGCAATAGCTGTAAGCATCATAACGTAATAGTGGTCGACTACACATGACAACTGAATCGTACAACAATGCCTAAGGTGTATGACTGACTTTAAACAAACTGTACTACTCAGTGTGTATGGGTGTACGGTGTGATACTATTAGTTACGTAAGCACTCCCACCACAGCAAGATCATATCACATCGGACGGGAAAAATCGATTTTTGATTGCCCTGAGGCCAAAAATTGCATAAAAAGCATCACTCACATCGGTTTTTAATTGTCCTGAGAAAAAAAACCCATAAAAAGCATCAGTCAAAATTAAATCGGATTATTAATTTCCGTGTGACTGGCGCAAAACATCTTCAATATGCTGTACACCGTTTTCAGCAACAAGTTAGAACCGAGAAACAGCATGTTCCACAACTGATCGAAGTGTTTCCGCCGGCCGGAGTGGCCGAGCGGTTCTAGGCACTACGGTCTAGAACCGCGCGACTGCTACGGTCGCAGGTTCGAATCCTGCCTCGGGCATGGATGTGTGTGATGTCCTTAGGTTAGTTAGGTTTAAGTAGTTCTAAGTTCTAGGGGACTGATGACCTAAGATGTTAAGTCCCATAGTGCTCAGAGCCATTTGAACCATTTTTTGAAGTGTTTCCGGGGTAACGTTCAGAATGTGTTGCGCAATGCATGCCTTCAATGCAGCTAAGTTTGCAATCGGAACACACGGATTAAGATCAGGTGATCGGGACGGCCAGGCTGTAGGGAAATGGCGGCTGATAATTCTAGCACTTCCGAAATGGCATAACAGCAGCTACTTAACTGGATATGCAATGAGGGTAGGTGCGCCATCTTGCATAAAAATGATCCCATCCACACATCGACGCTGTTGGAGGGCTGGAATGACGTGGCTGCGCAAAAGACACTCATAGCACTTACCAGTGACAGTACAGGTAACAGGACCGGAAGCACCTGTCTCTTCGAAAAAATCTGGCCCTATAATAAATGATGCCGTAAACCCGCACCACAGTGACCTTTTCAGAATGAAGTTGTACTGGTTGATTTGCGTGGGGATTTTCCGTTGTCCATATTCGACAATTCTGTGTATTGAAATATCCTGTCGGATTGAAGTGGGCTTCGTTTGTCCGCAAAATCTTCCACGGCCAGTCATTGTCCACTTACATGCGAGAAAGAAATTCTAAAGCAAAGGTCTCTCTTACTGGCAGGTCAACAGAAAGCAACTCGTGCACATGGGTAATTTCGAATGGATTGCAAAAATAGATGTTTCGTAGGATTTTACGCATCGTGCTCACGAGTATGTCCGATGTTCGGGCAATTCTCCGTGCACTACACGTTTGCACACCACCACTCGTCTCCTCCTGCAGTGCTGTGGCCACTGCTTCCACTGACGTCGAATCAATTCGTTTCCTCCCTCTACCAGGTTGCACACCAAAAGAACTCGTCTTTTCTCCAGACCAACGGCAGTCATCGGAGCAACGCCTTTTTTCAAAACTTTCAGTGTCAGGAACTTCTGCAGAGCGACGTGTGCCCAGTCATCATTCTTTTAATACAGCTTTACAAGCAGAGCGCGATCCTGCATTGAGACAGTCATGGCGAACGTCGCGGACGAGAAAGGAGGTAAAGCCGTGTATCCGGGGTGTTTATACCAACTTCAGTGGGTCCTGCGCATGGCAGGTGTTTCCATTTATGTATTCTGACACATATAGCGCCATCTATTGATCAGTTTTCACACTATTTTTTCCTTCTGCTATACGTTTTTCCCCTTCTCCGATAATATTCAGTAGCAATTTGACGTCATTCTGACCAGTGGCGTTATTTCTACATCGTTTTGGAAGTTTAACTTTAATTGTAATCACCCTGTATATTACGCTTAAATTGACGAAGAGATCCACTAATGTTTGATTACGCTATTTGCGAAAATCGCTGGAAACAGTAACAAATGTAAAACACACAGTCACCGTCCGAGTGACCTAAAGTAAAATGAGCGCATGAAATCAACTGTAGGAAAACCGGATGCCAGATTCAGATTTATTGGGAGAATTAACGGAAATGTAATTCATCGACGATGAAAGAAACGGTTTACAAAACACTCGAGCGACCGATTCTTCAGTATTGTTCACTTGTCTGTGAATCTTAGCAGATTGCATTAATCTAGGAGATAGAGATAACATAACGACGAGCGGCATGTTTCGTCACGGGATCATTCAGTAAACGCAAGAACGTTATGGAGATTCTCAATAAACTCCAGAGGAAGACGATACAAGAGAGGCATTGTGTATCACAGAGAGGTTTACTGTGGCAGCTTACAGTAGAAAAAGGATCGGATTCCATATTATTTCGTCACACATACGTCTCGCGAAATGGCCACAATGAGAAAATAAGAAAAATTAAAGCCCATGCATAGGTTCACTGATTGTCGTTCTTCCCTCTCATCATTCTTGAGTGGAAGAAAAAAGGGGGAAGTGGTAGTGCTACCTCAACTACTCTCCGCCACACACCGTAAGATGGCTTGCGGAGTATGAATGTAAAACGTACGGGAATCTTATTAAGAAAATTACAAATGCAAGAATAATGCACAACTTACGCGATTTACGGACCATCGTGAAGGACTGTGGATATGACACAAGTTTTCCTATACAAGGAGCCTCAAATTAAAATGAGACCGATGGAATAGAGGGAGTAAACTGTTTATTATTTCAAAAGTAATCGCCACAGCTGTTAATACATTTACCCCACTGTGAGACAAGACGGACAGTGCCTTCATGGAAAAATGTTTCCAGTTGCCTAGAGAACCATGATATACCGAGGGGTGCACCTCTTTGTCCGAAGCAAATCCACGGCCGCGAAAGTCTTTCTTCAGGTTTCAAAAATATGGAAATTCCAAGGGAAGAGACAGGGACTGTATGGAGGATGTGGAAGAGTCCAGTGAAACTTCTGTAGCGCGGTCGAAACAAATTGCCAACATAATGCCCGCACTCACGTTGCCAAGTTAGTTTCAATTACGTTGCGAAAGATTCGCTGGGAAGCCCTTACACTTGCATCACCCAGCTCCAGTTTCTTCTCATGAGATTTCCAGATTTCTGGAACCCTGAAGAAAGACATTCGAGTCTGTCAATTTGCTTCAGATGAAGAGGTGCACCTCTGGGTCAAATCATGCTTCCGTAGGCAACCGCAAACATTTTCCTTGAAGGCTAAATGTTCAGTAAATTGTGTAGAAACACGGTCAAGACAATGTCGATAAATTAAAAGGAGAGAAGTCTGAAATATTGGAATTGATTGCGATTCGTGACACATGCAAAACTAGGATTGAGAATCTCCCCGCAGTGAATATTATGTACTGTACAGAGAGAGCCAGACTGATTCATGCTTTGACTGGAGTGAATATCGACAGAATAGAACGGACAACATTCATGAAAGTATTTGTGTTGCGCAAAATGTAACATCTCGTGATCATATACGCCCAACCTGTACAGACACCTGTGAGCATTTTAGCAGCCACGGGCCGGTACATAGGGGAGACTAACATTTTCAACACATCTTGTAATCACAACAACACCTATTTGTCATGGAGTTTTGGTCCGTATCACCCAGAAATGCATTGCAATGCCGTCTTCCTCCGGCGACCATTCAAGATTCTTACGGATCTGGACTACATTACAAAGAAATTATTCCTCTCAACTAAACCTCAGAGCCTGCGAACGCCAATTGATTTGTCTCGAGAGATACTTACTTTCGACAATATCAGAACCTTTTCCTGGCAGGAAATTCATATCAACGAAGTAGTCCTGTGGACTTTCACGACAAAAATTTATTGACTATTGGCAAATAACCTCCTAGCACATCCGAAATTTTTGAAAAATCCACCGATATATTTGTTAAACGCTTGGAAAAATATTCATCTCAAAGAACGGCCGAAAGAAATTAGAAGTCGCTGGTACAGTGCGACAGGAAAAGGATTTTGAAATTTAACTTAGAGATAACCCACACTAATTGTGACAAATTTAGAGCACAGTCTCCGTCGCTCATCGTTTTACGTGAAGCAAAATCTAATAAATCTGGATCTGCCACAGGAAAAAATGCGCTTATTAGTAGAACGGCTACAAATGCACTCGTCATTATGAAATACTGATACCAGATTTGAAAATTTTCGCAAGGGTTATGAATGACAGCTAAGCATGATTGATCATGTGTTTGTTATCATACAGACTTCCAACATAAAAACAAACAGTATGACGTTGATGCTATTAAGCAACAGCACTAAATCAAATATAGAAGAATTGGACAATACTATAAAAAAACCTTTCTAAGTTATTTAAAATTTACGGTCAACGACTTGGAATAGACTCTACACAACTCTAGAAGGTGGTTTAGCTGCCCATACCTGTGGGTTTTATGCAACCCACAACACATCAAAAACCACGCGCTAGATTTTCGTTCTCTCTCGCTCGCTACGTGTAAACTATTAGTCTTCCAGAAAAAAATGGACAGCATCTTTTTTGTGGGAAATTTAATGTAGCTACATTTTGTATTGGGATACTGGAGGCCACGGTTTTTGAGCTATTCAAGAAAAACTCGTCTGAAAGTCACTTTTGTACGTTTTGCTTGAATAATTGGAAAACCACGGCGTCTATCGAAAACTCAGCCAATACAAAATTTAACCACATTAAATTTCTTACAGGAATGTCCAGTTCATTTTTTATGTAGGACTAACAGTTTGCACGTAGCGAGCGAAAAAATATGAAAATGTGCGTGCGGTATTTTAAGGTATTGCGAGTTATATAAAATGCACAGGTAGGGACAGGTGAAGCGCGCTGTATGTCCAAACTGAGGAGCCTGCCTCGTATGCGCGATACGTAAACATAGCCAGAAATAAGCGAGACATGACAGGGCCGGAAACTATGTATACCATTATAAGCTGATGACCACCTATGGGAGCTCATAAGTGTGCAAACATACACATCTGAAGCCATATTGCAGGTAACTCTTGGAATGCAGACACCAGAATGAATAAATCAGCCACATAGAGCCTCTAAGCCCAACAATTTCTCGATTTAATTTGATGACTTTTTCTCGCATTATGGAGACAGACTCTGCTAGTATAGCATGTTTTTCCTGACAAATTATTTGTTTAATATTCGATAATATGTCAAAGAGAAGCAACTATGACTTTCCATACTTGCAACGGGAATTTTAAATTGATACTTCGGAAGACAAGGGACAAATTCCACGAGGAAAGGATCTAGCGTAAGTCTCGGCCGATGGAAACCCATATTGGGGCAGGGAAGTGACGTCAACAGTGAACGGCTGTACATAGGTCAGGATGAACCATTGTGTACTTCGTTTGGGCGTGGATTGGGAGTGGTGACTGGAATCGAGCTACTAGTAAAACATCCATGAATGAATTAGACATTTATTCGCGTTAGGTACAAAGATGTGTGCGCCACTGGAGCGGAGTTCGTTGGCCCCGGGATGTTGTAGTGAACCGCAGAAGTCGTCGGCAGGACTCTCGGCAGCGGCGTGCGTAGAGAGCCTCGCCCGATGATGTCACCCGGACGGCAGTAGCTGGCAGGACCACGTGCTGCAGCTGATGAATGGCAGCCATGTTCAGGATGCTTACCCTCGTCAAGCCACGGAATACAGCGCCCCCAACGCGATCTACGTCGAAGATATGTGCCTGCCCTAGGCGGTGTTCAGTGACAAAATGGTACCCAAGGCCAGAGAGCAGTGGCAGCGTAGCTAGGCAGTACCAGTCCGGAATCAAACACAGGTCCCACCAAAGAGATGGATGCTCTCAGGTGGCAGTCACCCAGCAGGTGTCTCCGCATTGTGAAGAAGCGAAGTAGACAGCATACAATTTTCTGCTCGGGCGGATGCCCGTAGTTTCTGGAACCTGAGTCCAGAGCAGGTAACTGGCCACATCTCCGTGTACTGCAAATGGCCTTTGTCTCTAAGTTACAGGCTGACGCTGGTGACACAGCTTGGCATCACGTGCACACCTGGATAGTGTCTGAGAACATCTGAGCACACACTGAGAAACAGTCTGGTTAAAGTACTATTTATGCAGACCAGGCTAGCTAGTGTTTTCTTCTCGCCAGCACAAACTCGCCTCTGTAAAGCAATAGAGGTTTTACTTAGCCTGCTTTTCCCATACGGCGAGCTACCCTGGACACGCTGTCATAGCTGATAGGTGTCTCAGCTTCACTTATCTGAAGTGGTGGCAGGCGTATTCTGCGGCATCGGAGTACTGGATAACAATTCTTGTACTCTGGATATGTCTTCTTAATTCTTAATGTGTCATCACCATAAGTACGGCACTTCCCTATGACGTCATTTGATGCGTTGGTGCCAGTCAGTGCTTCCACACTAAGCCATGGCACGGCATCCAGTTGGCGTGAATGTACAGTAAATTTCCAGTCCACAGTTCAACTTTACTCTGCAAGTCGGCACTACAGTCGCCAAAAATCCAAGATGGTGGTAGCACCAAATTAACAAATTCAAGATAGTGGTGGTGGGAAATTTTAAAAAATGCAAGATGGTGGATGTGTGAAATTCAAAAATCTAGCCCAGATGTGCATTGTACCGCCTCTACATCCCCACCTCTCTCCTTCCCGTATCAATATACACTCCTGGAAATGGAAAAAAGAACACATTGACACCGGTGTGTCAGACCCACCATACTTGCTCCGGACACTGCGAGAGGGCTGTACAAGCAATGATCACACGCACGGCACAGCGGACACACCAGGAACCGCGGTGTTGGCCGTCGAATGGCGCTAGCTGCGCAGCATTTGTGCACCGCCGCCGTCAGTGTCAGCCAGTTTGCCGTGGCATACGGAGCTCCACCGCAGTCTTTAACACTGGTAGCATGCCGCGACAGCGTGGACGTGAACCGTATGTGCAGTTGACGGACTTTGAGCGAGGGCGTATAGTGGGCATGCGGGAGGCCGGGTGGACGTACCGCCGAATCGCTCAACACGTGGGGCGTGAGGTCTTCACAGTACATCGATGTTGTCGCCAGTGGTCGGCGGAAGGTGCACGTGCCCGTCGACCTGGGACCGGACCGCAGCGACGCACGGATGCACGCCAAGACCGTAGGATCCTACGCAGTGCCGTAGGGGACCGCACCGCCACTTCCCAGCAAATTAGGGACACTGTTGCTCCTGGGGTATCGGCGAGGACCATTCGCAACCGTCTCCATGAAGCTGGGCTACGGTCCCGCACACCGTTAGGCCGTCTTCCGCTCACGCCCCAACATCGTGCAGCCCGCCTCCAGTGGTGTCGCGACAGGCGTGAATGGAGGGACGAATGGAGACGTGTCGTCTTCAGCGATGAGAGTCGCTTCTGCCTTGGTGCCAATGATGGTCGTATGCATGTTTGGCGCCGTGCAGGTCAGCGCCACAATCAGGACTGCATACGACCGAGGCACACAGGGCCAACACTCGGCATCATGGTGTGGGGAGCGATCTCCTACACTGGCCGTACACCACTGGTGATCGTCGAGGGGACACTGAATAGTGCACGGTACATCCAAACCGTCATCGAACCCATCGTTCTACCATTCCTAGACCGGCAAGGGAACTTGCTGTTCCAACAGGACAATGCACGTCCGCATGTATCCCGTGCCACCCAACGTGCTCTAGAAGGTGTAAGTCAACTACCCTGGCCAGCAAGATCTCCGGATCTGTCCCCCATTGAGCATGTTTGGGACTGGATGAAGCGTCGTCTCACGCGGTCTGCACGTCCAGCACGAACGCTGGTCCAACTGAGGCGCCAGGTGGAAATGGCATGGCAAGCCGTTCCACAGGACTACATCCAGCATCTCTACGATCGTCTCCATGGGAGAATAGCAGCCTGAATTGCTGCGAAAGGTGGATATACACTGTACTAGTGCCGACATTGTGCATGCTCTGTTGCCTGTGTCTGTGTGCCTGTGGTTCTGTCAGTGTGATCATGTGATGTATCTGACCCCAGGAATGTGTCAATAAAGTTTCCCCTTCCTGGGACAATGAATTCACGGTGTTCTTATTTCAATTTCCAGGAGTGTAGTACTAATATAAAACAATCAGTCACAGTGTAGCACTTTAACAGGCAAATCATAATGTAGCCCTATATCAGCCATCTTGACTGTACTCAAAAGCATTCAAACGATTTGAATTTTGCACAATGTTCAAAAGTATTCCTCCAAAACATTATGTAAATGGTGTATTTTATAGTATTTATACATCTAAAATACGTCAGCAGGACACACACACACACACACACACACACACACACACACACACACACACACACACACACGCACACTCCCAGGTTGCTTATCATAATATCCAAATACGGGGGCATGCTGCATAGTAATGCCTACGAATCTTGTATGTGAAAACTCTTAAAGCTTCTTAAATAGAACTCACTTTATTAGCATTATACATCTTCATTCCTTATGCCTCCATATTTATTTCTGAACATAGTCACCTCGGCAATGAGGACATTTCTCCCAACAAGAGACCTGTTTGTTGACAGTGTCACTGTAGAATGTTTGACCTTGTTGATAGAGCCACAACCTCACCTCTCTTTGCATCGCATCACAACTATCAAAGTGAAGTCCTTTGAGCCGTTTTTGTAGTTTTGGAAACAGATGAAAATCGAATGACGGCAAGTTGGGACTGTTTGGAAGACGACTGATGATGGTGAACCCATTGCGGCGGATTGTTGGAGATGTCGCAGCACTCGTGCGTGGTCTGGCATTACCATGTTGAAGGAGATGGTGCTCCATCTGTGGACAAGCGCTTTGAATTCGAAACCAGATTACAGCACGCTGTTTCTTACGTACGGACATAGCTACGTTACACACCGACATGTTACGCTCTACAATGCGGAGTTCACTAGCGGCAAAGAGCTCTAAATATGTTTACATGAAGAATAAAAATGTAAAATGTTAATAAAATTTGTTTTATTTAAAATGATTGAAGAGTTTTAACATAAAAAAACTCAGTGGCACTACCTTTCAGCATGCCTTCATATAATTAGAGAGCACTGATCACAAACAAAAATTCTAACTTTGTAGCAAAATGAAATTGTATAATTTCTCGCCGGCCGCGGTGGTCTAGCGGTTCTAGGCCCTCAGTCCGGAAGCGCGCGACTGCTACGGTCGCAGGTTCGAATCCTGCCTCGGCCATGGATGTGTGTGAAGTCCTTAGGTCAGTTAGGTTTAAGTAGTTCTAAGTTCTAGGGGACTGATGACCACAGATGTTAAGTCCCATAGTGCTCAGAGCCATATGAACCATTTTATAATTTCTAAAAATGTTGGAGACGTCCAGCACAAAACACATGTGGCACTAATGTCTTATTTAAGTATTCTATAAAATTAAAAAATAGACATCGATGGCATTTTGGCACTACTAATAAAAACTTTCAGGTTAAGCAGCATTTGTTAACGACCAGTATTTGACTGTTGTACCACAGTTTTCAAGGACAATGGACCTTTAAATAAAATATTTCCACGACTAAATTGTCTGTATAAGTTATTGAAATTCACGCAGCTCACTTGTTGGCACTACTGAAATAAACTATAAGTTAGTGGATGAGCGTACTTTGACCACTGTACGATGCATTACATTCATCTAAATACGTAAAAAGTTAGTTCTGTAACATTGCAAAACAGACATGGGAGCTGCTACTGATCAAAACTAATCTTAAGGTACACTCTTCAATGAGAATAACCAAAGTACACAATGTCATTCCTATGTCTAAATTCATAAAAAACCCATTTGATAGCAAAGCCAAACATTATAGTGACCTCACACTATAATATCAACTTCATCTTGGAGTTCAAAAAGTTATTTTCTGCTGTGTAACATGAGAAGTTGCTATCACCTCTAACAGCAATACCCTTCACGAGTTCACTGTAATGTTTGGCTGTCGTTTATATCAAACGAGTTTTATAGCTAATACAGAGGCTTACCGACAATCATTCTTCCAACGGGCCGTTCGCGAGTGGAACAGGGAAGGGGGCAACAGTTAGTGGTACCAAAGGTACCCTCGGCCACATACCGTTAGTTGGTTTGCGGAGTATGATGTAGACGTAGATGTTTTTGAGGAATTTAAATGTGCGAACAACATTGTATTCTTTGGCTATTCTTGTCGACAAGTGCACTTAAAGTTGTAACTTAGATCAGCAGTAGTGCCCGTGTGTGTTTTGCAGTGTAATAGAACAAGTGTGTTTGTATTTATATGAGTTTAATGCGTGCTCATCTACTAACCTATAATTTATTTTATAAGTGCCAATGGGTGAGATGTGTGAATTTTAACAAGTTGTACAGCAAATTTAGAAAACAAAATATTTAATTTCAAGGTCCATTGTGCTTGCAAAATGGCGTAATACAATCGAATATTGGTTGTTAACAAATGTTGCTTAATCTGTAAGTTTCTATCAGTAGTGCCAATACTCAAGCAATGCCTTTTTTTTTATTTAATAGGTTAATTAAATTGCAGGAGAATTGCCACATGTGTTTTGTACTGAAAGTCTTTCATATTTTGAGAATTGATGCTATGTATACAACAATTAATTCAACCATGACATTTAACGGTGGTGGTATCCACTACCGCAATCGGTGGTAGCTATGGTTGCACGGATAGTGACAGGTAATGGCTAACATACATGGGACACCAACACAAGCAGAGCAGCAGTCATCACTGACCACCTGAAAATAGCAAAGTCTGTTTGGCAAAACAGCCTGGAGAACTTACGACATGATCCAAACTGACACCCACGAATTCTACAAGATCTCATCGCCTTCAGAGGTAGAACAACAGCTGGTGGGATACTGCCCCCGCTAATAAACTCCGGGCACTCCTTATTCCATACCACTCATGAGGAATCCACTACCCTATGAGGGCCTGATGGAAAGTACTGCGTCTACATTTCTTATGTGAAATCACTTAAAAGTTTTTAAATAAAAGAAATATTATTAACATTGTAAACCTCTATTCTTCATGTCTACATAATTGCAGCCTCCCAGAGCTAGAGGGCTACACCGTACAACATGTCAGTGTGTAACAAAACTATTTCGGTGCATGAGGATCAGCGTATTGTAATCCAGCTCGTCCATAATGGAACACCCTGTTCTTCAGCGTGACAATGTCAAACTACACACCAGCGCTGCGACATCTTCAACGTTTTGACTACAATGGGGATGGGAAACATGTGGGAGAGACTGCCCCTGTCGTTTCAGACCCATGTGGGACACTCGCCGACCACATGCGCTTACTGATCTATTTTTTTCTCTACCTTATTTTATTGTTTTTGGTCCAACTGATGTCCTATCGTTTTTAGCGTTCTTGTGGCTATAATGCACTCATTACTCTGCAACTGTCTTAGCCCTACATTGAGTTTGCAGGCAACGGTGGTGGGTGAAGGGGGGGGGGGGTCGCATGTGGATGGTTCTTCTCGCTATATATGAGGCCTGGGAGACCCCTCCTATGCTCTCTGACCAATGTAGTGTCCCGATCCATTATCTTTACTCCCCCCCCCCCCCCCCTGTAAATAATTTCTCACAAGGAACCCTGCGAGGCCGCAAGTTCAATCTTTAGTAAGTGTTGTGTTAATAATTATGATAGGAAAAATACTAGCTGCTAGTAACTCATCATGTTCATCAGGAGGGCGACAGAAAATCAGTGTCCGGGAGGTGCAGATATCAAACTTCTATGGGATATATGTATTGTACTTCACAATATGGACATCGTCGACATTCAAGAAATATTCAAAACAAACGAAATGGCTCTGAGCACTATGGAACTTAACTGCTGAGGTCATCAGTCCCCTAGAACTTAGAACTACATAAACCTAACTAACCAAATGACGTCACACACATACATGCCCGAGGCAGGATTCGAACCTGCGACCGTAGCAGCAGCGCGGTTCCGGACTGTAGCGCTTAGAACCGCTCTGCTACCTCGGCCGGCTCAAAACAAACCAAACTTGCGCCATGGACACCGAATGAAAAATGGCGCGCCACAGTGATCACTAAGGTTCACACCATCAAGATCGAAAGCTAACTCCTTCGGAATTATAAAACGTGCAGGAAATTCAGCTATGTATCTATTCTTAAAGAATGCATATAGAATCATACTGGTGTAACAGGGTGGTGAGAGCTGATGGAATGTGATGGCATGCCACAGAATGCGAAACAGTGTGTCTTGGAGTTTATCGTGAAAATGGCTATTCTTTAAGATGCAGCTGCAGATAGTGTGATAGCTGGCCGCTGTGGTCCAGCGGTTCTAGCCGCTTCAGTCCGGAACCACGCTACTGCTACAGTCGCAGGTTCGAATCCTGCCACGGGCACGGATGTGTGTTCAAAATGGTTCAAATGGCTCTGACTGCTACGGGACTCAACATCTGAGGTCATCAGTCCCCTAGACTTAGAACTACTTAAACCTAACTAACCTAAGGACATCACACACATCGATGCCCGAGGCAGGATTCGAACCTGCGATCTTAGCAGTCGCGCGGTTCCGGACTGCAGCGCCTAGAACCGCGTGGCCACCGCGGTCGACATGGATGTGTGTTATGTCCTTAGGTCAGTTAGGCTTAAGAAGTTATAAGTCTAGGGGACTGATGACCTCAGATGTTGAGTCCCGTAGTGCTCAGAGCCATTTGAACCATTTTGATCACACAGTTTGGCCCGTGGCAGGATTCGAACCTGCGACCGTAGCAGTCGCGTGGTTCCGGACTGGTGTCTTACAGGCACAGAAAAAACAAACATCCAGAGGCTAAATTTGTCCAGTGATTCCAGGTGGTATGACTGCAATGACACACACACTTTTCAGGAGGGATAGTTTACTCTAAAGGGGTATCATTTCTATACGCACACCAGGAATCATGCAAAAGCAAGTTATTTTTACCAGCTATTGACCAAATTTAGTTCTCATACCATAGTTGTAGTTCTCTTACACCCGTTTTCCCATTCGTGTTTGCTGTAACGTAAATATTCCCTACTGCCCTTGCAAGATCACGCACATGAAAAAGAATCGTAGGGAACAGAGCACGTATGACTTCTCACAGCACAATAGAGGGTGGTCCATTGACCGTGACGGGGCCAAATATCTCACGAAATAAGCGTCAAACGAAAAAACTACAAAGAACGAAACTTGTCTAGCTTGAAGGGGGAAACCAGATGGCGCTATGGTTGGTCCGCTAGATGGAGCTGCCATAGGATAGGTCAAACGGATATCAACTGCGTTTTTTAAAATAGGGACCCCCATTTTTTATTACATATTCGTGTAGTACGTAAAGAAATATGAATGTTTTAGTTGGACCACATTTTTCACTTTTTGATGGATGGCGTTTGACCCATGGCAGCGCCATCTAGCGGGCCAACCATAGTGCCATCTGGTTTCCCTCTTCATGTTAGATGAGTTTCGTTCTTAGTAGTTTTTTTCGTTTGATGCTTATTTCGTTAAATATTTGGCCCGGTCACTATCAATGGACCACCTTGTATACAACTTTTCACCCAATTTACCATCTAGATCAACAGTCGTCATAATTCTATACGAATGAGTTACGGCATTGATGTTAGCTGATCTTGATACAACGCCTTTCTCTTTCTAATTTCCAGGGTTCCTTTCATATGCATTTCCTCTTCGAATGGTTATTGGTTGGTCTTGAAAACAGATTCCTTACTGAACTATGGGATAAGCTTTTTTTTATTTCACTTGCACGGACCGATTCCGTAGTTTGCTGTGCAGCGTCAAGTTGATGCTTTGTTTGAAATTTCTTTGTATTATATCTTCCAATTCCTTAGCACTGTTTGAAGCTATGCAACCATGCACTGCTTCCCTTGAAACTCTAGAATATACATCTCACGCAGTACGATGTGCTCAACTTAGTAGGTCACTATAGTGCACATACTGTAAATTGTATCGAGCATCCTGAAATGCACAAACACCAGTTTTTGTAATAAGTGCTCCTTGTCCTCCCTTGAATATCCGTAGTTTTCCTTATGCACTAGGCGGTCATACTGCTGAGGACGTATTTGAAATCTGTTCATAATTGATTTATTACTTGCTGCATATGATCTCCCATGTACCTAATTATACTTAAAACCCACTTTTTGGACAACGACTGTCCTTTACCACGTTTCACTGAAGACAGGATTTGTGGCTCCCTGTCAAACAAGGATTATGAACTACAGGACTAGACACTTGTCCCAATATCATTTTACTTGTTAAGCACATATCTTCATCATTGTACTCCTTATGTATATTATCCGCACAGTCAGGCCTATACGACATCAAACACTCCACTGACTCATATTGCAGAAACGCTAATATTTCATCTGCCACTTCTTTCTCACTCTGTGAAATTCCTTAGACTCCCTTCTGACGAAATGTCATCTTCAGCAAGTATTGTTGTAGATATAATTTAATGTTTGCTATTTTTACCTTAGAAATTGCTCTGCTTTGTTTCAACACCACTAGCACTATTTACCGTACCCTCATGCTGTGCTCACCACTGGATATCTCCAGTTCCGCCCCCTGTTGCCTTTAGCAGCCAATATTGTGGATGCATGATAGACAGTATTAGGGGCGTCCAATGTGGGGTAAACATCATTGGCCTTTCGCGACCTCGCACTTCAGAGAGTTTCTTTACAGCTCTAGCCTTAATATTGTTTTAAATGCCTCGACCACTCCTACACACTTCCACAATTCGATAATATTTCTGGCTGATGTCGCTAACTCCAGATGATCTACGTCTTGACCGAATGACTGATGACCACGCTGTGTAGTTCCTTAACCTCTTTCCACCCCCCAGCTAACCAACAAATCGAAATTCCAGTTATATCAAAACTAATTAAAAGGAAATAAACTAGCAAGTAAGAACAAAATGAGTAACTTTAATATAAACCATGGAAAATCAAACGAAAAGAAAAAGGAAGAAAAATCAAGTAAAAGAACCCTTGACCAACAAACTCAAATGAGTTACCGCCGGTCTAATGTGACTGCGTTATAATCTTCGAACGTTACTTTGACCTACCAGTTAACGTGTGGAGTAAGTTAAATTCTTCTGCCGACGGGCTGAACTAGTGTTTCTCTACGACACACAGCTATAACTTTACTACAAGTTTGTCCAGTTGTATTAATTTTGTTTTATCCATACACAGAAGATCATTTGCTCAAATTTGTGAATTTGGTGACATTCATTTTTCTTAAACTTCAAATAATTATAAACCGGTCCTCGCCGCGCGGGATTAGCCGAGCGGTCTCAGGCGCTGCAGTCACGGACTGTGCGGCTGGTCCCGGCGGAGGTTCGAGTCCTCCCTCGGGCATGGGTGTGGGTGTTTGTCCTTAGGATAATTTAGGTTAAGTAGTGTGTAAGCTTAGGGACTGATGACCTTAGCAGTTAAGTTCCTTAGGATTTCACACACATTTGAACATTTTGAACAGACCGGTCCTCACTGAAACAAAATAAGAGTAAATAAACTAAACTGCAGTAAGCAAGGTAATCAAACAACACTTTTACACACTTATTTACGCATCTGTTCAGTGAAAGAATATAAGAAAAACACCAGGTCACAACAATTACATTTAACAGAATATCCTGTAAGCAAGGTAACAATTTGAAATCGTTAGACACTTATAAATTCAGTGGAATGAGGAAAAACAGCGTCGTGACATACTCACTAAAATATTTTGGGGAACCATACATCATAATGCGAAATAAACTTTGTATGTTTACTAAACCAGTCACATATATCTCTGCTTTCATTAATGGGACTAGTTTTCTACAGTTTCAATTGTCACACGTGTGGTGTCTGCAGGTGGTTGTGCTGTCGTGGAGTTACCCTTACAATTCACGGAAATAATTGTTTTCGCTTAACGGTGACTGAAGAATTTATTTATAAAATTTTACTTTTACAAAAAATAATGTGCGCATGTAACTTATTTATAGCAACTTATCTTCAGTTAGTCAGCTCTTCAGGGTTATAGGTAGTAGCAGAAAGCTTCCAGGAAATTTACAAACACGTATTTCTCCCTGCCAACAAAATGGCTTTATGGTCAGCTCATGTGCAGAGCACGTACTTGTAGCTGCCATTACTAATAGCAGTACTATGCGAGATCACATTCACCAGCAGAGCCATACATTGAGGTGTCAAGTCATAGGATACTTCCCAGCAGAAATGTTGAGCCAAGATGCCTCTAGAACCATTCATAATTGCGAAAGTATTGCTGGTGCAGGGTTTTGTCCAAGAACTGACCTCTACATAAAGTCCCATAAATGTTCGGTGGGATTCCTGTCGGGCGATCTGGGTGGCCAAATCATTCGCTCGAATTGTCCAGAGTGCTCTTCAAACCAATGGTGAACAGTTGTGGCTCGGTGACATAGCGCATTGTCATATGTAAAAATGCCATCTTCGTTTGGGAGCCTGACGTCCATGAATGGCTGCAAATGCTCTCCAAGTAGCCGAACATCCAAAGGGCGCCGTCCATTCCATGTAAACACAGTCCATACTATTATGGAGCCACCACCAGCTTGCACATCGCCTCGTTGACAACTTGGTTTCATGGCTTCGTGTGGTCTGCGCCACACTCGAATCCTGTTTATCAGCTCTTACCAACTGAAAACGAGACTCGTCTGATCAGGTAACGATTTTCCTGTCGTCGAGAGTCCAGCCGACATGGTTAGGAGCCCAGGAGAGGCGCTGCAGGCAATGTACTGCTGTTAGCAATGGTACCCGCATCGGTCATCTGCTTCCATAGCCCATTAACGACACATTTCGCACTCACTGTCCTAACGGATACGTTCGCCGTACGTTCCACATTGATTTCTCCGGTGTTGCTTGTCTGTCAGCACTGACAACTCTGCGCAAACGCCGCTTCTCCCGGTCGTTAAGTGAAGGACGTCGGCTTCTGCATTGTCTGTGGTGAGAGGTAATGCCTGAAATTTGGTATTCTCTGCACGCTCTTCACATTGTGAATCTCGGAACACTGAATCCCCTAACAATTTCCGAAATGGAATATTCCTAGCTTCTAGCTGCAAGTCCGCCCCGATAGCTGAGTTGTCAGCGCGGCAGTTTGTCACGATAAGGGGCCCGGGATTGATTCCCGGCTGGGTCGGAGATTTTTCTCCGCTCAGGGACTGGGTGTTGTGTTGTCCTCATCATCATTTCATAATCATCAGTGGAAGGCAACAGGAAACCACCACCGGAATCACTTCTCTAGACGCTCATGCGGCGGACCTCTCTCAAGAGGCTTCCCCCACGTCAAGGTCTGCCGTAAGGCGGAACACGGAGTTAAGTTTTCCAGCTGCAACTATCATTCCGCATTCAAAGTATGTCAATTCCCGTCGTGCGGCAATAATCACATCGGAAACCTTTTCTGATGAATCACCTGAGTACAAATGACAGCTGCGGTAATGCACTGCTCTTTTATACGTCGCGTATGCCATACTACCGCCAGCTGTATATGTGCATACCGCTATTCTATGACTTTTATCACCTCAGTTTATGTTTAATGTTGACCCTAATTACAGTACTCAAGACTAAAAACCCTAGAGTACACTGTTGTCACAAAGTAATAGCTCAGTCACAAATTTGCCCTCTTTTACGGTACTACACATATTTCTCAGCGTTATAACTATTGACTGTTCAACAGATTTACAGTCGCTTCAGATATACAAAGTAGTAGTAGTAGTAGTAGTAGTAATAGTTGTTGCTGTTGTGGTCTTCAGTCCTGAGACTGGTTTGATGCAGCTCTCCATGCTACTCTATCCTGTGCAGGCTTCTTCATCTCCCAGTACCTACTGCAGCCTACATCCTTATGAATCTGCTTAGTGTATTCATCTCTTGGTCTCCCTCTACGATTTTTACCCTCCACGCTACCCTCCAATATTAAATTGGTGATCCCTCGATGCTTCAGAACATGTCCTACCAACCGATCCCTTCTTCTAGTCAAGTTGTGCCACAAGCTCCTCTTCTCCCCAATTCTATTCAATACCTCCTCATTAGTTATGTGATCTACCCATCTAATCTTCAGCATTCTTCTGTAGCACCACATTTCGAAAGCTTCTATTCTCCTCTTGTCCAAAATATTTATCATACACGTTCCACTTCCATACATGGCTACACTCCATACAATTACTTTCAGAAACGACTTCCTGACACTTAAATCCATACTCGATGTTAACAAATTTATCTTCTTCAGAAACGCTTTCTTTGCCATTGCCAGTCTACATTTTATATCCTCCCTACTTCGACCATCATCAGTTACTTTGCTCCCCAAATAGCAAAACTCCTTTACTACTTTAAGTGTCTCATTTCCTAATCTAATTCCCTCATCATCACCCGACTTAATTCGACTACATTCCATTATCCTCGTTTTGCTTTTGTTGATGTTCATCTTATACGTAGTAATAAAGACTTATACAAATATTAATCCTGATCTTGAAATATATACGGGTTTGAATGTCATGTACTGCGTAGTTATGTTCGTCATGCACTCCTCTGACGCAGCAGTGACGTCGCTGTCGTTGCGTGGCAACGTCCGCTGTCCGCTAGTGCCGTGGTGACCGACGAGAAATCAAGCAAAAACAGCACTTTCGCAGTTGCTATCGTTTTTACTTTCTGTGCCAATCTCACTTTGAATTTGTATATCGCTCTTATTTGCACTTTCCGCATCATGAGGAAGCGTAAAAGGCAGGATGGGTAGCATTACTGTGCTTGTAAACGTACTACGTATTTAGCGGGTTCTGTATTTTCTGCGGTACATTATCTACTCCGCTGAACAGCTAAGGATCACGTAGTTTCTCGTATGTTTTTGCACTGAGTGGTGTGGTTTTATACTTTCATTGAAAGTCGTATTGTGGTTGATAACGTTTTCAGAAGTGCCCTGTTCTCCATGATTACATGATCCTCTCTGTCTCATTTTTCCTCTGTGTGGAAGAAATACCTAAGAGCCAGCTCTCCTGAAGAAGGAATTTTGGCAAATCTGGGATTGAAATGACTCATTCTTAAACTCTGTCTGATGTAGGGGAGGAATGTGTGTACCTTTTTTCTCTGATTAGTGGCTGCCGTACATCCGCTAGTTTCGAACCGCGGACATGCTATTTACCCTGGTGGCTGTAATTTTTTGTTACATAAACATGGCACTAGAAACTGTACACATACTCGTCAGTTATTCAAGAAATACACAACACTTACATTTCACGAATTAAAGGGGTTTTGTGGTCGAGGAAGGAAAGCGTTTCCAATCAGGCGGCTGGACATCTCCACAGGGAAATTCCATCTCACAGTGCCATACGGTTTCACCTTTATTAGCAGATACGAAATCACTTCCCAAGTCAACAAAAATTTATGTTTGCCCAAATACTACAATCCAGTAATCTTATTTACGGTCCTCTCGAAAGTGTCCGTATGGCTCTCCGGCAACTGGTTGCTGGAGCACGTCGCTGTATAAGTGATAAGTTTATTTTACTCGACACCCCACCACGATACGCCAACTATCGCTCCTGCTAGATGAGAGAACAGGAGCTATGAAATGCTGTAAGTAGAGGGTGACAATTACTGTACTATATGAAATAAGATCGTTACGACTTCTGAACGCTTTGCGTTAGGACGTTCAAACTGCGCGGTTGGTCGCAGGGCATGATGGGAATTAGTGTGGTTTGCTTTAGCGACGACGCCCGCTTTCATTTGGATGGGTTTGTCAATAAGTAAAATTGGCTCATTTGTCGGAATGAGAATCCGCCTTTCGCGATCGAAAAGTCTCTTCAACCTCGACGGGTGACTGTTTGACGTGCAGTGTGCAGTCACGGAACAACCGGAGCGACATTCCTTGATGGGGCGATGACTACCGAACGGTACGTGCAGGTTCAAAATGGCTCTGAGCACTATGGGACTCAGCCGGCCGAAGTGGCCGTGCGGTTAAAGGCGCTGCAGTCTGGAACCGCAAGACCGCTACGTCGCAGGTTCGAATCCTGCCTCGGGCATGGATGTTTGTGATGTCCTTAGGTTAGTTAGGTTTAACTAGTTCTAAGTTCTAGGGGACTAATGACCTCAGCAGTTGAGTCCCATAGTGCTCAGAGCCATTTGAACCATTTGAATTATGGGACTTAACTTCTGAGGTCATCAGTCCCGTAGAACTTAGAACTACTTAAACCTAACTAACCTAAGGACATCACACACATCCATGTCCGTGGCAGGATTCGAACCTGCGACCGTAGCGGTCGCGCGGTTCCAGACTGTAGCGCCTAGAACCGCTCGGCCACTGCGGCCGGTAGACACATGGAAAAGTAAGTAAACTGTTTATTATTTTAAAAACAATCGCCATAGCTCTTAATAAATTCATCCCACTGAGAGACAAGTTGGTCAGTATCTTCATGGAAAAGTACGTGAAGGTTGAGGAAGATGATTTCATCCCCATTATCGGAAGTGATCGTTATTTCGACTAGATGTGGTTCATACAAGACTGAGCTCGACCCAGTCGAAGCAGGAGAGTGTTTGACGTCCTGGAGAAGCACTTTGGGGACCGCATTCTTCCTCTAGGGTACCCAGAGGCCACTGGCATGGGCCTCGATTGGCCGCCGTATTTTCCGGATCTGAACACATGCGACTCCTTTTTTGGGGTCTATATTAAAAACAAGGTGTAGAGCAATAACCCCAAAACCATTGCTGAGCCTAAAACAGCCATTCAGGCGGTCATCAACAGCATCGATGTTCCGACACTTCAGAGGGTCATACAGAATTTCGATATTCGTCTGCGCCACATCATCGTCAATGATGGCAGGCATACCAAACACGTCATAACCTAAATCAGAATATCTGTAGTGACGTTTATATGTTGAATAAAGTGTGTGCACGCCGTAGTTTGTAACTAATTTAGGTTTTTTTAATATAATTCGGTAATTGTCACCCTGAATTATACGGTGGCAAAGAAATAAAAACTTTGAGGTTTGTTGATGGCACTGTAAATCTTTGAGAGACAGCAAACGACTGAAAAGAGCAATTGAAAGGGATGGATAGTGTCTTCAAAAGCAAAACAAATATTTCGGCGTGTAGCAGCACTAAATCACGCGATGTTGTGGGAACTAGGTAAGGAAATTAGACACTAAAAGTAGAAGGTAAGTTTTTCTGTTCGGGCAACAAAATAATTGATGACTGCCGAAGTACTGCATATGTAAAACGCAGACTGAGAGCAGCAAGCAAAACATTTCTGAAAAAGAGCTATTCTTTAGCGTTGAATATAAAGTTTAGTGTACGAATATTTTCTACAGGTATTCGTTTGGAGTATAGCCTTTGACTGAAGTGAAACGTAGACGACACATTACCGGCAGGAAGATAGAACCTTTTGAAACTTGATGCTAAGGACGAATGCTTACGATTAGCTGAGAATATCCAGTAACTAATGAATCTAATTCGGGGAAAAAGAAATCTATCATACAACTTGATTATAAAATTGTACCGATTGGTAGAACATATCCTGAGGCTTCAAGGAATTGTCACATTGTTAATGGAGAGAAGGTGTGTGTGTGTGTGTGTGTGTGTGTGTGTGTGTGTGTGTGTGTGTGTGTGTGTGTGTGTGTGTGTGTGTGTCGGGGGATGGGTGTTGGGGGGTGGGGAGTGGGGGGGGGGGGGGGGTACAAATTGTACAGTGACCAAGGTTTGAACACTCTAAGCAGGTTCAAATCGATATAGGTTGTAGTAACTACGCAAAAATGAAAAGGTTCTCACAGGATGAATCTGTGTGGAGAGCTTCATCGAACCAGTCTTCAGACTAAAGACAACAACAAGGACATACTTCGATTTCGTATGGCACGATGACCTACTCTGCATGGCCGTTGTGTAGCGCTACGAGTATCACAGACGTACCTTGGGAGCATGTTGTAAGATTTGTGCCTCTCAGTATTCACCTGATTAGTAGTACGGGGAGAGCGCACTGACAAAGTAGTGCAGTTGGTAGATGACACTGAAACTCGCGAACCACAGAAATGAGAGTAAGACATGCGCGAATAGCTGTGCGGGGCGAAAATAGAAAGAATCCGTATAGCCTCAGAAATGTAGAGATGTAAGTATTCATACGCCGCGTCTGTTCAGCGTGTTGGGAGAAATTATTCGTGAATGAACAAATAGTGGTATCACTGAGTTCAGAGCCAATGTAACAAAAAATTAGGCATGTCGTTAAACAATTTTGGTAAACATTTTTGGAATACAGTGATCAATTAATTGTTATATTTAGATTAAAGTTCAGTCTTGATCACGTTATGTCTGTTTTAATGAGTAACCGCTTTCGGTTTTTTCTATAAAACTACCAACCCAAGGGAGCCAATGGGTCTGATGATGGTTTTATAGAAAAAACCGAAACCGGTTACTCATTAAAACAGACATAATGTGATCAAGACTGAACTTTAACCTAAATATGTCGTTAAACAGCTTCCGGAAATTAAAGGGCGTATTGCTGTGGGCCAAATGCTGTTAAAGGAGTCAAAAGAATTACGTAACATCCTAATCAGTTCGGAATCAAATTAAACTAGTGGGCCAAAATTCTGATAGTGATGTGAGAAGATTAAACACATTGTATCGGTACCTTGTATAACACTGGAGCGCTAACAGTGCAGCCACATGTCTCATTCTGATCAGAATACTTGTAGTATGTATTAGGCGTGAGCATATTCCATATTCTGTTTGGTCCATAGAAAATTACAGTTATTGGTGTTCGGTGGATTGCACAGGATATGGGACAGCAAGACCAGCATAGTAATACGCTGCGTGGCCTCCATATACGTCAAACAACTCTTATACGCCTTCTTAAAGAATGTAAGCATCCTCATGCCTTTAGACAGTGTGCAACATGGAACAGTATAGCCACGGTCCCATTATTCAATCAGTGGGTCTGAAGAGCTTCTTAATATTCTGCAATTACGGCCCTGCGCTTGTTTACAATTACTTGCAATTCCACCTCCACGGCAGGGCATTCAAAGTGAGTGCCGGGGGCGAAATGTCAACAGGTCGATGCATCCTAATCGAGACACCGCAGACGCCCGTTCTGCTCCGAAGCGGTACTCCTTAGAATCTAGCTACAGAATACGCGCCGACAATGGTCGGTGCATAATTACACACTAACAACGCAGCTCTCATGAACTTTAAAACTAGAAGGCCCGTACCCGTCATTCTGACGGGTGCTCTGCTTAAGCAGACTTATTTCTTCTAAATGGTTTATTCTACAGTTCCCATTTTCTATGACTTTTAAAAAATATTTTTGAAATAGAAGGCTGCAAAGAATTAAGTGTTCAGGGCCTTTCTGAAAAGTGGCACAATGGACTCCTATTAGAACGACCGCCAGTAGTCATTTTGGCTAGTGGGGACGTGTGAACAAATCACTGAAATTTTGCTTTTTATACAGTTTGATGAAAATGGCACACTTTCAAAAAGACCAAAGACAGCTCGCTTTGCTCCTGCAACCTCTGTGTGGAATCTTTCATTGCCAGTTCCTCGCTGTGTTACATTACAAATGAAACTATCACAGAGGATGAACAACTGTTTCCACGCAAGGCTAGATGCTCCTTCATTCAGTATATGAGCAATAAGCCAGGTAAATTTTGAATAAAGCTTCGGCTTACAGGTGATACAAATTCTAGGTATGTGGTGAAAAGTTTTCCTTACCCAGGCAAAGATGAGCAGCGCCCCACAGGTGTTCCTTTTGCAGAGCATGTTTTAACGCGTGTCACACAGCGCTTTGTTTCTACAGGAAGAAACATTATATGCGATAATTTTTTCACGACCAAGTGCCTTGCAGAAAGTTTGAAACGTAAGAGTACAGGAATTGTAGGAACAGTAATGAAACCGAAAAGGGGAATCCCTCTATCAGCAAAATCTGCTGTACCACCTTTGCACACAGCTATACTTTATAAATCAGATGACGGGACTAATAAGAAATCAGTGGTAAAAGAACAAAAATGTGCTTCTTTTGAGTTCACTGCATGAACGACATCCTAAAAAGCTCCCAGAATCAGTGGTGTACTACGATAACACGAAGTATGGCCTTGACCTCATCCAGCAAATGGCTCGTGTTTACACTGCGAAGTAAGAATGTCGCAGATGGCTCATGAACGATTTGTTTTCAATGTATTAGACTCGGCAGCTATTAATACATGTATGCTCTATAAGAAACCGAGCGCGGTGGATCAGTGGTTAGCACAATGGACTTGCTTTCTGGAGGACGACGGTTCAAACCAGCGTCCGGCCGTCCTGACATAGGTTTCCTGTGATTTCATTAAATTGCTTCAGGCAAATGCCGGGATGGTTCCTTCAAAAGGGTACGGCTGACTTCCTTCTCCATCCTTACCTAATCCGATGGGACAGGTGACCTCGCTGTTTCGTCTCCTCCCCCAAATCAAGTAAGCAATCAATCTACTCTGTAAGAAAGTAACAGATGAGAAATTAAGCAGACGTTAGATTATATTCAAGTTAATAGAAGAGTTGGCTTCAGCATATAAGGTAACAAGGATACAAAACACACTGCTTAATACAGTACCGCAAAGTAACAACATTCGCAAGACTTGTCAAACTGGAGAATGTAGAGAGATATTAGGGCAAGCATTTATGTAGGAAGAGCAGTAAATGTCTTTGTGGACCACGTTTACGCAACGCTGAATACACATGTTAGGTGTTAATATGCAGCAAGTGACTATGAATTTTCTTACTATACATTGCGCTATTCAAAATTATACACTACTGGCCATTAAAATTGCTACACCAAGAAGAAATGCAAATGATAAACGCGTATTCATTGGACAAATATATTATACTAGAACTGACATGTGATTACATTTTCACGCAGTTTGGGTGCATAGATCCTGAGAAATCAGTACCCAGAACAACCACCTCTGGCCGTAATAACGGCCTTGATACGCCTCGGCATTCAGTCAAACAGGGCTTGTATAGCATGTACAGGTACAGCTGCCCATGCAGCTTCAACACGATACCACAGTTCATCAAGAGTAGTGACTGGCGTATTGTGACGAGCCAGTTGCTCGGCCACCATTGACCAGACGTTTTTAGTTGGTGAGAGATCTGGAGAAAGTGCTGGCCAGGGCAGTAGTCGATCATTTTCTGTATCCAGAAAGGCCCGTACAGGACCAGCAACATGCGGTCGTGCATTATCCTGCTGAAATGTAGGGTTTCGCAGGGATCGAATGAAGGGTAGAGTCACAGGTCGTAACACATCTGAAATGTAACGTCAACTGTTCAGAGTGCCGTCAATGCGAACAAGAGGTGACCGAGACGTGCAACCAATGGCACCCCATACCATCACGCCGGGTGATGCGCCAGTATGGCGATGACGAATACACGCTTCCAATGAGCGTTCACCGCGATGTCGCCAAACACGGATGTGACCGTCATGACGCTGTAAACAGAACTTGGATTCATCCGAAAAAATGACGTTTTGCCATTCGTGACCCAGGTTCGTCGTTGAGTACACCACTGCAGGCGCTCCTGTCTGTGACGCAGCGTCAAGGGTAACCGCAGCCATGGTCTCCGAGCTGATAGTCAATGCTGCTGCAAACGTCATCGAACTGTTCGTGCAGATGGTGGTTGTCTTGCAGACGCCCCATCTGTTGACTCAGAGATCGAGACGTGGCTACACGATACGTTACAGCCATGCGGAGAAGATGCCTGTCATCTCGATAGCTAGTGATACGAGGCCGTTGGGATCCAGCACGGCGTTCCGTATTACCCTCCTGAACCCACCGATTCCATATTGTGCTAACAGTCATTGGATCTCGACCAACACGAGCAGCAATGTCGCGATACGATAAACCGCAATCGCGATAGGCTACAATCCGACCTTTATCAAAGTAGGAAACATGATGGTACGCATTTCTCCTTCTTACACGAGGCATCACAACAACGTTTCACCAGGCAACGCCGGTCAACTGCTGTTTGTGTATGAGATATCGGTTGAAAACTTTTCTTATGTCAGCAAGTTGTAGGTGTCGCCATCGGCGCCAGCCTTGTGTGAATGCTCTGAAAAGCTAATCATTTGCATATCACAGCATCTTCTTCCTGTCGGTTAAATTTCGCGTGTGTAGCACGTCATATCCGTGGTGTAGCAGTTTTAATGGCCAGTAGTGTATATTTATAAGTAATTCTTCAGAAAAAATTAAAAACATATCCTTATGAAATGTATAAAGAGTAATAAATAAATTGGTACAAATTCAAATTTGTTTGCTATTTTAAAAAACGCAAAGGTAGACAATAATTCCTGATCCTCCTAGTGAGGAGACTTCGCCACAGACTGCAGGGAGCCTGCGACGATCTCTGTGCGTGGGGCACGTGTCATAACCGATATTCAGTACCGACAAGAACGAAAAAAAGGTCTATTAGTGACTAACGTCCAACTGACGACGACATAATTAGGTAAGGAATCAAGCTCGGGTCAGGCAAGGGTTGGGAGGAAAATAAAAAAACCATGGCAGTATTTACTTTTAACGATTTAGAAAAACCAGGGTGCACCTACCTCTTAATAGTCGGATAGAGATTTAACCCTCTAACGGTAAGGTTGGGGTTGGATCCGACCCCAGCGAGTCTGTTTTCTTTATAACTCCCCGCTCCCGTTTCTGAGAGCGCTGTGGTTCCAGCTACCGTACCAGCCAGTCGTCCCGAGAACACCGAGGAGGTCACGTCAGTCTGGTGAGTGACCTGCATCCACCCTCTCTATCCGAAACCTACATTACCCGCGCTCTGGTTGGATCCGACCCCACCTTACTGTTTACGTCACACTTATTGGTTTCTTTTGTGGGGAGGATTCAACCCCATATTGATGTTTATATTACATCTAAGTTTTGTTTTCTCTACTAGTATCTTACTCAAATGGCGCATCAACTCCTTAGAACTCCTGAGGAGATATACAACAAGTTTCTCCGACAGGAGGCTGAGTCAGAAGATGGCGACAATATCGATGCAGAAAACTGTTCAGAAACCGAGGATGATGAATTATCTAATACTGATGACGAGGATGATGTATTTCATTGTGCGGCAGGAGCAGTCGAGTTTGATAATTCTCAGTCAGATGTAGATGATGAGAGAAATTTTGGCTAGGTAAAGACAACATGGACCAACAAACCCATCCATTCAAAATTTTCTAGGACACCAGCGTCAAATATTATTACTCATCTCCCTGGTCCACGTGGGGAAGCAAGGGGGTTCACTAGTGAATTGGAAACATTTTTATTATTTATAGATTCGAAAATTATAGAAAAAATTGTTTTGTACACAAATCTTGAAATCGAGAAATCTAGGCAAAAGTACAATAAGGTCCAGTGGTTTCATTCACCAACAGAGAGCGTTGAAATGAAAGGGTTGATGGGCCTTCTCTTCACGAGTGGTGCCCTAAAAAATTCTATGCTCAGTGTAGATGAGATGTTCTCGGCAACCTATGGACCTCCGGTATTCCGTTGCACTATGTGCAAGAAAAGGTTTTCATTTCTTCTAGAAAACCTCCGCTCGATGATAAAGCCACCAGAGAGGCCAGAAAAATCAACGACAAATTTGCGGCTTTCAGAGAAGTGTGGGACATGTTTGAATCTAACAGTTAGAAAAATTATAGTCCATCTGAATATGTCACAGTAGATGAGACTCTACTGAGTTTTCGGGTTGCCTGTTCATTCAAAACGTATATCCCATCTAAACCCGACAAATATGGGTTGAAAATAATGTCACTATGCGACGCAAGGACATTCTGTTTTTTGCGTGGCATTCCATCCACTGACAAGGACAACAGAATAAAGAGGAGACCTGGAGATTTGCCTTTACCTGCCCAGTATGTTTCTAATAGAAACATTAGAGCGGACTATTGGTTCTCACTCGAGGTGACTGACGCCGTTCTCCAAAAGAAACTCACATTTGTAGGTACATCGAGGAGGAACAAACCGCAAATACCACCAGCAATGCTGCTTTCCGCTCCAGTAGGCTCTTCAACATTTATGTATCAGGACGATAAAACTTTGGTGTTATTTACCCCAAAGAAAAATAAAAAAAATCTACTGATACCGTCCATGCACTTCTCTGGAGAGATATATGAAAAATCAAATAAGCCTGAAATTGAGGAGTTCTACAATCTAACTAAAGGAGGGGTCGATGTATTAGATATGTTTTGCCACAGCAGGACCACAAAAAGAAAATCGAGAAGATGGCCCATGCGGTACTTTTATGCTATTTTAGACATCGCTGCTATAAATAGTTTTATCATTTACAAAAGCAATAGCAAAATGGACAGCTTTTCAACTGACGCGAGAATATCATTTCTCAAAAATCTTGCGCTTTCTTTGGCAAAACCTCTTATGGAAAAGAGGTTGAATAACACACATTTTCCCCGTGAGCTCCGTTCGTCTATACGAAAACTTTTGAAAAAAGAACCAATCGAATTAGACAAGCCTACCCAAGCACAGCCACTAAAGAAAAGATGTGATTTTTGTGACAGATCAAAAGATAGGAAGGGGAATGCTTTTCGTAGTAAGTGTAATCGTTCTACATGTGGGGAGCATAAAGTTCTTATATGTCCTGGCTGTAAAGAAACTGAGATGTGATAAATTGTGCCAAATATGTATTTTCAGGGCTGTATGTGATCGTTTCCAGGATAACATTATACATTTATTATTTGTTCCTATTACATTATGTGTACAAAGAAATTTATTATTGAGAACTTTATATTTCGAAACTGCTGACACACTAATTATTTTCTGCAATTAGTAAGAGATGTTTCTCATTTAGTTCCTATCTTTAGAATTTCTAAAGCACTCAAGTTCCTAGTTGATGACTGAATCTATTGATTTTTACTATGTATTCAAGAATTTTATAGTGAATATTTATATTAAGGTATCTTTTTTGTAATCAAGTTCCTACTTTTTTCCAAAGTTCTTTATATTCTTACTTATTGACTATAACAATAAAAACTTGTTATCATAACAAATATGTGTTTAATTGATAATAAAACTTTTTCCCATTATTCATTTTTTATTTTTCCACGAAAAATCGATATTTGGAGGGTGGGCTCTGATCCAACCCCACCTTACCGCTTATGTCAGGGAACTTCACCTTACCGTTAGAGGGTTAAAGGTCGTTTGCTTTGCATTCTAGTCTGGTGCCTGAATCCTACGCTGCTTTGCTTAACTGGTGGCAGCAACCACGATGTAGTCATCTTCGGTGCACATCTTGGGTGGCCCCATGATTTGGGCAAACAAGACCTAATGTACTGACGTCAGCTTATCAGGTGAAAAATATTAATCGTGCCTCAACACAGTTGGACCAAAATATTTCTCGCGTGGGATATCAAGGAATCACGGTAAACTAGTTTCAGTGTATCACATGTGTTAATCTCAGACAGTATTATAATCGTAAAGATAGCTGCATTCAGTTTCTACTAGCTTGGCATTAAAAGGAATGACAGTATGTGGTAGACGATGGCTGCCCAAATGAGTGTATGTCAAACTCAGAACAAAGCGTTCGCCACGGGGTTTCCTCCTAACACCTAAACGGCAGTATCAAAGCAGAGCCTAGATTCGTCGCAACAGTCAAATAAATTTAACATGGAATCACTGCTAGTAGATGAATGGTGGGTAATGATAAAACATGTCATGTGTGCAAGGCATGAAGCTGCAACATTGGAAGGGGACTTGGAGCATGCAGTAGTACTGCGGCCAACGAAGCAATTGAATCAATCAGCTGCATTGAATACGCGAATCAGACTATTCTCCTTTCGGATGGTCTGGCAAGAGCATCCTTAGCGAAGCTGAAACTACTCTGGCCCATTCTCAACTCTTATCTTGAAGTACCGAAAGATCTGTTCTGACTGTCCCCAGTGGCGGGCTGGGTAGTTAAATGATTAGCTTACTGATTTCAGTCCAATATAGCCATGTCCCGTAGCGCAATGAATGAAAGCTAGTCGATCGTGACTGATTACAGGTCAACAATGACTTTGCTGTTTTAGATTTTGATGTCTTTTTGTAGTAATTTACACGTCCTGGTTCTAAAAGTGAAGCCCATGTAGTCATGTAACATACTATGTCTTTCTAAATTAATATTTCAATTTTTATTTATTTAACTATCTTTCCTGTGAGCATGAAGCATTACACAGTCACAACAATGCCATCTGTTGAAATTAATCTTCCTAAAGGAACTAGCTGTCTGTTTTAAGGCAGATGGCAGCACATTCTGAGATACTTCCACCATTTTGTATTGTGGATTTACCCATTACAGGTCGTCATAGTTGTTCTACAAAGTAAGAAATTAACATATATAAAATACCATTTTGTTATGTTTATCATATGTAAACCAAGAGGTGTTGTGTAAATAGTCCAAATTCATACTGCTATATTTGTGCTCGTCTTATTGTGAAGAAGCAGAGACAAAACATAACCTCGTTTGTAACAGAAGCTTACGAGGTATACTACACGCTCAAAGAAAGTTAACACTCGGCGCGGTGACTGATGGGAGCGACCGTAAAGGCATTTCCCATGTACTGTCGCTCCCATCAGCCACCGCGCGGAACTTCGTTTGCACGAATATTACTTCGGAACCGAACTAGATCAATCGAGGGCTTGTGCACCTCATACAGTGTGCAGTGTTTGTGTTGAAGGCTTAGGAAATTAGAGCAAGTGGAAGAAATGTCACTACGTTTTGGAATACTAATTGTGTGGCATGAACCTCAAGGTCACAGCGCTTAGTGTTGGCGCACTGTGAAAGGCTTTAATGCCAAGAACAAAAACGAACTATGTGCCTAAACTTGGCATCTGATATGAGACCAGTGGAACATGGCTCTGGCATTCCTATACTTTAGTCAGTAACAGTTATTCATCTTTTCACTTGTGTCCGAGTTTATTCCCGAAACATCAAAGTACCACTGTTGCCAAGCTAAATGATATAGTAAGGCACTTACACAGTCCCAAGGATGCAGCTAAGCTGTTAGGTTCCAGACCTCATAAAAACAACTTACACTGTGATCAAAAGTATCCGGACACCCAAAAAACAAGCGTTTTTCATATTAGGTGCATTGTGCTGCCACCTACTGCCATGTTCTCCATATCA
Source organism: Schistocerca serialis cubense (assembly GCF_023864345.2). NCBI lineage: Eukaryota > Metazoa > Arthropoda > Insecta > Orthoptera > Acrididae > Schistocerca > Schistocerca serialis. The sequence goes on along the minus strand of NC_064640.1, from coordinate 913,713,807 downwards.
GCGACCTCAGTAGTCGTTAGGCATCGTGAGAGAGTAGAACTGGTCGCTCCGCGGAACTCACGGACTTCGAACGTGGTCAGGCGAGATTTCCACACTCCTAAACATCCCTAGGTCCACTGTTTCCGATGTGATAGTGAAGCGGAAACGTGAAGAGACACGCACTACACAAAAGCGTACCTCGTCTGTTGACTGACGTCGGTCGGTGTGGCCGTGCGGTTCTAGGCGCTTCAGTCTGGAACCGCGTGAATCCTGCCTCGGGCATGGATATGTGTGATGTCCATAGGTTAGTTAGGTTTAAGTAGTTCTAAGTTCTAGGGGACTGATGACCTCAGATGTTAAGTCCCATAGTGCTCAGAGCCATTTTGTTGACTGACAGAATCCGCCGACAGTTGAAGAGGGTCGTAATATGTAATAAGCAGACATCTATCCAGACCATGACACAGGAACTCCAAACTGCATCAGGATCCACTGCAAGTACTATCAAAGTTAGTCGGAAGGTGAGAAAACTTGGATTTCATGGCGAGCGGCTGCTCATAAGCCACACATCACGCAGATACATGCCAAACGACTCCTAGCTTGGTGTAAGAAGCGTAGACATTGGACGATTGAACAGTGGAAAAACGTTGTGTGGAGTGACGAATCACGGTACACCATGTGGCGATCCTATGGCAGGGTATGAGTATGGTGAATGCCCGGTGAACGTCATCTGCGAGCGTGTGTAGTGCTAACAGTAAAGTTCGGAGGCGTTGGTGTTATGATGTGGTCATGTTTCTGGCGGATAGGGCTTTAATCCTTGTTGTTTCGCGTGGCACTAACACAATACAGGCCTACATTGGTGTTTTAAGCACCTTCTTGCTTCCCACTGTTGAAGAGAAATTCGGGGATGACGACTGCATCTTTCAACACGATCGAGCACCTGTTCATAATGCACGGCCTGTGGCGGAGTGGTTACATGACAACAACATCTCTGTCATGGAATGGCTTGCACAGAGTCCTGACTTGAATCCTAAGGAACACCTTAGGGATGTTTTGGAACGCCTACTTCCTGCCAGGCCTCACCGATCGACATCGATACCACTCCTCAATGCAGCACTTCGTGAAGAATGGGCTGCCATTCCCCAAGAAACCTTCCAGCACCTGACTGAACGTATGCTGCCATCAAGGCTAAGGGTGGGCCAACACCATGTTGAATTCCAGCATTACCGATGGAGGGCGCCACGACTTTGTAAGTCATTTTCAGACAGGTGTCCGGATATTTTTGATACATAATGTACTTGCAGCTGATACATCAGCGTCTTTCTACAGAAACAGAGGACAGTATCTCTTGCCGTACTTCAGTTATGAAGAAAATACAGTTACTGTAATAACATTCTAGACATAATAAAGAAACTCGTTTCTGCTGAATATTATCCAAATGGCTGGAGACTACTCATTGATTCAAGTATAGGGAGGAATATTTTCTGCACAATGGTAATGCTCTGTCTTCAGTTCCAGTAGCATAGCCAGTGCAGCTAAAGGAGAATTACGAAAATGTGAAGTATGTTTTGGAGGAAATGAATCACGTTGAACATCAGTGTTTGTCCTGTGGCGAATTGAAAATAATCTGTATAATATTAGACTAACATCGGGGATTCAATAAAACTTGATGTTACGCCGGCCAGTCACTTTAATGTGACAAGCCTGAAAACCACAATTCGCAGCGCGCGCCGCTGCAAGACATGTAGGAAGAGAGTCAGTAAGGTTGTGAAAGATACCGACAGTGATGTGGAGCCACGCCAACTGCAGTGTTGTGGCCAGCTGCGCTAGGGTTCTCGGTTGAGGGTTCAAGGTGCGAACAGCCCGACGAAGGAGCTCCCACAGATTCTCGATTGGTTTTAAGTCCAGGGAATCTGGTGGCCAGAAGGGTACGGTAAACTCATCCCGGTGATTTTCGAGCCATGCATGCACAGGGGAGCCGTGTGACATGTTGGATTTTCCTGCCGGTAGAGGCCGTCGTGCCAACGAAAACAAACTGAACGTAGGGGTGGACATGGTGCCTAAGCATAGATACATGCTTGTATTGATTCATTATGCTTTTCAGAATGCCAAGGAAACAATCCTCGAACCATAACTCTCCCTCCTCCGGCTTGGACCTTTTACACGATTGTTGCAGGCTCGTACGTACAAACAGCCGTCTGTCCAATGGAGCATAAAACGTGATAAATCTGAAAAAGCCACCTGTTACCACTCAGTGCACGTCCAGTTACGGTAATGGCGTGCAAATTACAGCCTTCGTTGCCGATGAACAGCAGTCAGCATGGGTATATTAACCAGGCGCCTGCTGCAGAGGCCCATACGCAGCACCGTTCGCTGAGCGGTCGTTGAGAAAACACTGTTACACTACTGGCCATTGAAATTGCTACACCACGAAGATGACGTGCTACAGACGCGAAATTTAACCGACAGGAAGAAGATGCAGTGATATGCAAATGATTAGCTTTTCAGAGCATTCAGACGAGGTTGGCGCCGGTGGCGACACCTACAATGTGCTGACATGAGAAAAGTTTCCAACCGATTTCTCATACACAAACAGCACTTGACCGGCGTTGCCTGGTGAAACGTTGTTGTGATGCCTCGTGTAAGGAGGAGAAATGCGTACCATCACGTTTCCGACTTTGATAAAGGTCCGATTGTAGCCTATCGCGATTGTGGTTTATTCTACCGCGACATTTTACTTGCGTTGGTCGAGATCCAATGACTGTCAGCAGAATATGGAATCGGTGGGTTCAGGAGGGTAATACGGAACGCCGTTCTGGATCCCAACGGCCTCCTATCACTAGCAGTCGAGATGACAGGCATCTTATCCGCATGGCTGTAACAGATCGTGCAGCCACGTCTCGACCCCTGAGTCAACAGATGGGGACGTTTGCAAGACGACAACCATCTGCACGAACAGTTCGACGACGTTTGCAACAGCATGGACTATCAGCTCGGAGACCGTGGCTGCGGTTACCCTTGACGCTGCGTCACAGACAGGAGCGACTGCGATGGCCCACTGAACGACGAACCCGGGTGCACGAATGGCAAAACGTCATTTTTTCGGATGAATCCAGGTTCTGTTCACGGCATCATGATGGTCGCATCCGTATTTGGCGATATCGCGGTGAACGCACATTGGAAGCGTGTATTCGTCCTCGCCATACTGGCGTATCACCCGGCGTGATGGTATGGGGTGCCATTGGTTACACGTCTCCGTCACATCTTGTTCGCATTGACGGCATTTTGAACAGTGGACGTTACATTTCAGCTGTGTTACGACCCGTGGCTCTACCCTTCATTCGATCCCTGCGATACCCTACCTTTCAGAAGGATAATACCCGACTGCATGTTGCAGGTCCTGTACGGGCTTTTCTGGATACAGAAAATGTTCGACTGCTGCCCTGGCCAGCACATTGTCCAGATCTCTCACCAATTGGAAACGTCTGGTCAATGGTGGCCAAGCAACTGGCTCGTCACAATACGCCAGTCACTACTCTTGATGAACTGTGGTATCGTGTTGAAGCTGCATGGGCAGCTGTACCTGTATACGCCATCCAAGCTCTGTTTGTCTAAATGCCCAGACGTATCAAGGCTGTTATTACGGCCAGAGGTGGTTGTTCTGGGTACTGATTTCTCAGGATCTATGCACACAAATTGCGTGAAAACGTAATCACATGGCAGTTCTAGTATAATATATTTGTGCAATGAATACCCGTTTATCATCTGCATTTCTTCTTGGTGTAGCAATTTTAATAGCCAGTAGTGTAATAGTACTTGGTTCATCTGGGTGGTCAGCTGCACGTCTATTCGCCCGTAAACATCTCCGCGGCTGTCATTCATGTCTATTATCTATAGCCTGTGGTGTACCACAGTTGTCTCGGCGCCGGTTTTGGATAGCGTCATTTTGCCATGCACGGTAAACTTTCACCACGACCGCATGTAAACAGTATAAAAACTTAGTTGTTTCGGAAATGCTTCCACCCTTGGCCCGAAAGCCAACGGCCATGCCCCTTCGGACAACAGATAAATCGCTGTGTCCGCATTTCGACGTTCGCACTGTTTTCCGCCTCCCCAACATGTTTTCTATGCCATCCACAGCTAGTACTGCCCCCTGCCGTCTGTGAGTGGCTATTGCACGTTGACGTCGAACATAGGTGGTGGTAACGGTAATGAGCCTGGATCGTGTATTTGTACGAGTGGGATAGTGGGATTCGTTGGAAGAAAGACAATGGTCAAAAAGAGGAACTTCAACACCACGTAACATAATAAGGGGTAGCCTAGTGGACCCTAAGAAAATTATTTGCCATATCATGCACTTGGTGTAATGGTGCAGTTTGTGAAAGCTCTTGACCAAGATGTCGATTGTTTTAAATGCCTCAGAGACAAATTTTCTGCCCTGTGTGTATCCAAAATTAAAGAAGTAACCTTCATTGGCCCTCATATCAGATCTATAGCTAAAGACAGACATTTGAAGCTGCCGTTATTTCTAAAGAGAAAAATGCTTACAATGCATTTAAATAAGATATGGACAATTTTGTAGGAAGCAATAAGCATGTTGCTTATGTAAAAATGGTGAACAACATGCTACAGGAGCTGAGAAAAGTGGGGTGCAACATGAGCCTCAGATCACACTTTTTGTTTTTATATTTGGACGTATTTCCTGACAAACTGAAGGTAGCCTGTGAGAATCTTCGAGAAATGGAGAGAAGATACCAAAGATGATGGAATACATCAGTGATTGCGGATTACTGCTGGATGCCGTATAAGGGATTCAACGGAAAAAACACAAGACGAAATCAAAGGGACAAACATTCAATACCAAACGAACAAAATTTTATTGAGGCACTATTTATAAAATCACCAGAATTGTGAAATCTGGTACTAAAAAAACTTAAGTTCATCTGTAACTCTGAAACAAATCATGACGATTTAATTTTTTTGAATAAAATATGTGAATACTCCATTCTCTGTTTGTCAAAAAACTTGACGTGATGAAAGAAACGAAAGTCGTTTTTCAAATTAGAAGTGATAAAATATTGAGAATGTAAAACAACTTTCAACAAGTTTTTATTTGTAGACTTACGGACACTGGGCTGAGATCTCGAGCTGGCATGCATCGTTTACCGCCGAGTCACCCCGACGTGCTTTATATACCATCCACAGATAGTGCTGCCGTCTGTGAGGAAAACAGACTTGAATCTGTAGAGCCAGTATCAGCTAAGCTCACAGCAGAGTAGGTACGTACACTGAGGTGCTAAAAGTCATGGCACAGCGATATGCACATATACTAATGGCGGTGGTATCACGTACACAAGGTATAAAAGGACAGTGCATTGGCGGAGCTGCTATTTGTAAACAGGTGATTCATATGATAAAGTCTCGGACGTGGTTACGGTCGCACGTCGCGAATTAATAAGCTTTGAACGCGGAATGGTAATTGGAGCTAGGCGCACAGGACATTGTTTCGGAAATCGTTAGGGAATTCAGTATTCCTAGACCCACAGTGTCAAGACTGTTCCGATAATACCAAATTTCAGGCATCACCTCTCAACACGGACAACGCAGTGGCTGATGGCCTTCACATAATGATCGAGAGCAGCGGCGTTTGCGTAGTTTTCAGTGCGAACAGACAAGCAACACTGCGTGAAATAACCGCAGAAATCAATATGGGACGTACAACGAACACATCCGTAATGACAATGCGGCGAAGTGAGGCGTTAATGGGCTACGGCAGCAGATGACCGACGTGAGTGCCTTTGCTGAAAGCACGACATCGCCTGCAGCGCCTCTCCTCAGCTCGTAACCATATCGGTTAGATCCTAGACGAACGGAAAACCTTGGCCTGGTCAGATGAGCCCCAATTTCAGTTGGTAATAGCTGATGGTAGGGTTCATGTGTGGCGCAGATCCCAGGAAGCCATGGGCCCAAGTTTTCAACAAGCAATGTGCAAGCTGGTTGTGTTTACACGGAATGGATTGGGTCCTCTGGTCCAACTGAAGCTATCATTGGCTGGAAATGGTTATGTTCAGCTACTTGGAGAGCATTTGCGTCTATTCATGTACTTCATGTTCCCAAACGAGATGGAATTTTTATGGATGCCATTGCACCATATCACTGGGCCATAGTTGTTTACGATTGGCTTGAAGAACATTCTGGATAATTCAAACCAATGATTTGGTCACCCAGATCGCTCGACATTAATCCAAATGTTCAAATGTGTGGGAATTCCTAAGGGACCAAACTCCTTAGATCTGTCCCTAGACTTACACACCACTTAAACTAACTTAAACAACACACACCCATGCCCGAAGGAGGACTCGAACCTCCGGCGGGACATGAATTTCATCAAATCTTTATGGGACATGATTGACAGTTTAGTTCGTGCACAATCTTGCACTGGCAACACATTCGCAATTGTGGACCGTTATACAGGCAGCATTGCTCAATATTCTTGCAGAGAACTTCCAGCGGCTTATTGAGCCCATACCATGTCGAGTTGCGAGATCCGATACGATATTAGGAGGTATCACATGACTTTTCTCTCCTCAGTGTAGATGCAAACGCAGGTGCAGAAGACACTCCAAATCACGTAACATGTATCCTTCTAGAATGTGCCATTTGGTACCATGGTTACGAAGAGTTTGACCACAGGTTTTACCGTTCTTGCCACATAGTATCAACCATTCAATCTCCCTTCAACAGCTGGTAACTATGAACCGCTGGAGCACGTATCATGTCATGTGGTCCATCACCTCGTCATATGCCGTAGTAGTATTCCGCTCCGCTACTTGTTACTTTCTCTTTTTATCGATCATTTATTTATATTTACCCTGTTGGCAGCAGGTTGTTGTAGCTTTGTTTCTCTTCTTCAGTCATTGTGAAAGATATCGTAATTAAGCACGAAAACATTACTATCAAACGATGATGATGAAGGGATTCTGTAATCGTTGTGGATGATAAATGCGAGTGCTCCTGATAAGTAAGTTTCGTAAGTAAGATCGACATGGGATTGGAAGAAATGTAGAATATAACTATTTGGAGTGAGTGTGTAGGAAGGGATGGGATGTAGATGTCTGAATGTGAATAGGATTATAGTCCCCCAGAGACAAGTAGGTTGAAGTCTGAGTCTGGAAATTTGTGGAAGTTCCTATGGGACCAAACTGCTGAGGTCATCGGTGCCTAGGCTTTCATACTGCTTAATCTAACTTAAACTAACTTACGCTAAGGACAACAGACACATCCATGCACAAGGGAGGACTCGAACCTCCGACAGGGGCAAGGGGGGGTGGGGGGGGGGGGGGGGGAGCCGCGCGAACTTTCTACGGTGAATGATTAAGCATTAACTTAAATTTGAGGAAATAGGTGTAAAAGTGACCACGGTGTTGCTAACCTTGATCTTGACGAATGCAGATTTCTCCGTCAGCAGATAACTCCTAAACTTCTCGATCAAAATAATAAAGAACACATTAAATTAAAAACACTTCAATAATTTTTCAGGAAATCATAAAAAAAAATTGGCTCTGAGCACTATGGGACTTCACATCTGAGGTCATCAGTCTCCTAGAACTTAAAACTACTTAAACCTAACCAACCTAAGGACATCACACACATCCATGCCCGAGGCAGGATTCGAACCTGCGACCGTAGCGTCGCGCGGTTCCAGACTGTAGCGCCTAGAACCGCAAGGCCATTCCGGCCGGCTAGGAAGTCATATTTTGACGTTTTCAACCAGCTTATTGCGTCACTCAGGAGTAGATTCGGCAATCATTCTGCAAAATTTTTTAAATCGTTGGGAAAATTCACTCTTTGACATCCTATAGGCGTTGGTTGAGCTGTAAAATTTTACAAAAATGATTTTGATGAAGGGAGAGACTGATAAGCCATAGAGACATGTTTTTGCAACTTTAGAAAAGACAAAGTGAGCAAGATAAGAACTTGAGGGAAATTTTGGACTTCGTAAAAAACATGAATGGACAAGGGGACTATTTCTTTAGTTTGTGCACTTGCGTATTACAATTCTTTTATCATGCTATTGTAATGAACGACGTTTTCCATTTTTAAGTGCATTCAAATCTTATTTAAGACCAACAATGTAGTAATATCGACTGAATCATATTGTTATTTTACAGCCGGCAGGAGTGGCCGAGCGGTTCTAGGCGCTACAGTCTGGAACTGCGCGACCGCTACGGTCGCAGGTTCGAATCCTGCCTCGGGCATGGATGTGTGTGATGTCCATAGGTTAGTTAGGTTTAAGTAGTTCTAAGTTCTAGGGGACTGATGACCTCAGAAGTTAAGTCCCATGGTGCTCAGAGCCATTTGAACCATTTTTGTTATTTTACATATTTACTGCGATATTACTGACAAACTAGATATAGGTGATTTGTTAATTACATTTACTTCGTGACACGCAAAGCGCAGCACAGTTTCTACATTACGATCGTGACTTTTCGTACTGAAAACATTTAACAAAGCAAATAATGTTTTATAAATAATTTTGAACTATATTTGTGAAGGGAGAATCTTTTTTGGGCATTTACCAACTCACACAAAACATGACCCTCTGGGCGTGATATGTTGTGCTTCAACGTGACTGTAAAAATAATTTTCTTCGAAAGCTCTGGAGATTCTGTTTTTCCAGCAATGTCTTCCCATTTGTATGGTAAAGCATCTCTCGATGTTGGCCATTTCCAGACATTGTTGGTGGGCTTCATGTATTCGATTAAAGCACAGTCGTCTCCTATTTAGTAATTACTCGAAAAATTTTGAATAACCTACATTTAACAAACAGCAGTCAAGTTTTTCAAATGATTTTATTTTATAGGCATCTTGGGCTCACAGTAATATCGCGTTTGAAAACTAGAAATATGACTCAGGTTCACTTGTTACCAAATCATATGACAAAAAGAATGGGCTACAGTGACCCACTTTTGCATGTTATGTTGACTGGTTTTTAAATCAACGTATTCGTATGGTTTAGTTTATACAAACATTAAAATAAGCACGGATAACGTTGTATAAGGTGTAAAATTAGAAAAAAAACACTTACCAAAAATCCTTTGATGGTACGTGTAGACACGAAAGTTTTTATTTTATTTATTTATTTAGTTATTTATTCAGCCTGATCTGATTGGGGCTATTGGGCCCTCTATTACATCGGACGAGGGTTTCAAACATAGAGTACCTATTTTACATCTTAGTTTCCTAAAAAATAACCATTTTAATGTGACAAACAGTATTAAAATGATTTGAGTGTCTGAAGTGACAATAGGAGGGAATATCGAAATGCCATGTGGCTAGGGCGTTCCGTCGGGTAGACCGTTCGCCTGGTGCAAGTCTTTCGAGTTGACGCCACTTCGGCGACTTGCGTGTCGATGGGATGAAGTGATGATGATAAGGACAACACAACACCCACTCCCTGAGCGGAGAAAATCTCCGACCCAGCTGGGAATCGAACCCGGGCCGTTAGGTATGACATTCCGTCGCGCTGACCACCCTCTTTTTTTATTATAATAATAATAATAATACGAGGGCTGTCCAGAAAGTAAGTTACGATTGATCGCGAAATGAAAATCACAGTGAAAATCAGAAATGTTTCATTTGTAACAGTTAGCTACACCTTTCAACTACTTCTCTACGTAGTCGCCGTTCTGACTGAGACATTCGTCGTAACGTTGTACCAACTTTCCAATACCCTCATCATAGAAGGCAGCCGCCAGTGCTTTCCGCCAATTCTCTACGCTGGCCTAAAGCTCGTTGTCAGTGCCAAAATGTTGTCTTCATAGCCAGCGGTTCGTTTGAGCAGAGATGAAACTCAGTGGGAGACAATTACGGGCTGTATTGTGGGTAACCAAACATTTCCAACTGAAACGATGCAGGAACATCTTCATTGCCCCTGCAGAATGAGGCTGAGAATTGTCTTGAAGAAGAAACCGCACGACAGTTATGTAATGTTGGTTGTATAGCTTCAGGGGAACATTCTCACCAGGCCCTCGTACTTGGCGGGAAACACTATTTTCTATAACATCTTTACGCGCTCACTAAGAGCTCAGGAATGAAAAGAGCGACATAATTCTACCTAGAGTCATACTAGAGACACTGCCCAACACATCTTCGCAAAGCTTTATCGGATTTTCGTAGTCGTTTCCATTTCGCGACCGATCGTAACTTACTTTCTGGACAGCCCTCGTAATAATAATAATAATAATAATAATAATAATAATAATCGCTGCACGCAGTCAGCGTAGTGAAGATGGTATACGAGGTGAAAGAGCCGAACATCACAGATACAACGAACACAGGTATTCATTACCAGTTTCAGACGCCGTGAGCTTTCCTGGGAGGATAATGTCGCCGTCGTCAGTAATTGGAAGTATGAGTGCTACCCCCCCCCCCCGCCCCCCCGTACCCACTACTCTGTTCCACTTTTTACGTGTTTCACTTGAAGGGACCCTCAGCAGGCCATTAGTGGATACTGTATGTGCTGTGGAAGCCAACAGATGTGCTGAGAGTTGTTTCATACAAGCGTCCATGGAGAAGTTGTTTGTAAAACTTGATTGCTCGATCTGAAACAGATGTACAAAACTTGCAAATAAAATTAACACAATGCACAAAAGGAATAATTTTTAATTTTTGTGTTTTATATTTTTTGTTTGTTTCTTTGCTTTTGAGCTTTTTTGTTTTTTCATTGCTTTTGTGATATTTTTTATTTCAACTTCAGCTGTTGGGCATAGGACTGTGAGTATAGAACTTAAACCTACGTCCATAGGGAAGAAAGTCCTTGTTTGTACATACTGGATGGACTGAGGTGGTAGTCATGCTCGCTTACATAGGTGGTGGTATGGAGGTGAATGATAGGATTGCATTACTTGACTTAAGTCTACAACGATATTTAAACCTAGGAACCTTAATTCTAATGGTGCGTGTTCTTGTGTGTCTTACAAGGGTCGACCTATAGTGATCGTTTTCGCTGGGATGATGACGATGATGATGATGATGATGATGATGATGATGATGATGATGATGATGATGATGACGATGATAAGTAACGGCAATATGCGCGGCCAGCCTTCAGGTCGGCCAAGAGAGTAGCCGAACGCAGGAGGTAACGAGCTCTAGAGGTATCGAGCGGCCGCTGTTGTGATGAACAGACGGCTGCAGCTAGCGGACGACACTCGCCACCTCTCCCTCCTGCTGCCCCGTGCGCTCCGGAGGGGTGCGAGCCGTGCGGGGGTGTGCAAACTAGCGACAGGCTTAAATGTGAAATCGAAGTACGAATATACGAATCTGAACAGTAATTCTTCATGTCCGTGAAATACTATACTCGCTGCTTTTCAAAGATTGTAAAATGTAAACAGCTTTTGTGTGTGCATGGGTGCGATTTGTACATACATAGTAACGTAATTTTCTGTACGATACATATATACCTTCCCCATGGATACAAGGCTGGATAAGTGTTTATGGTCTAGATTCAAATGGTTTTTAATTAATGCACATCATCACACCTTTTCAGTGAAACTAAATGTCACGGCGTACAGTCGAGTGCCGGCGCGCCCGTCGGGAACGAGAGCAGAGAGGGCGGCGAAGAAGACCTCAGTCAATTGACTGATCCCTCTCCGGCACAACAACGCGACAGCAGTGTCTCCAGTTCAGGAATAGCATCAAGACAAGTCATTTAGCTTCTACTATGTAGCATTGTCTATACTGAAGAAACTTGATAATTTCGTCTGTCGCCCTTTGCTTGCGACACATCTGTGTAAATACAGAGTTACGTATCGTAATCATTTCCTTTTGTAATAAAACGCATTAATACGATTTGTTTGAAGTGTTTTCTAGCGATCCGAGAAAGCAGGTTTCATAGACACCCCATATTCGACGACTAGGCAGGATTCAACACTAAATACAAACATTTACTAAATTTGGCAACGTTCCCCTCTTTTTCACATGCCCCTAAGAGATCTCTTATGTCCATCTTTGTAGCCCCAGCGATACGTATACTGTAGCCGTGCGGTCTGAGGCGCCTTGTCCCTCGGGCATTGGTGTATATGTTATCCTTAGCCTAAGTTAGTTTAAGTTACGTTACGTTAAGTAGTGCTTAAGTTTAGAGGCCGATGACCTCAGCAGTATGGTCCCATAACACATTACCAAAAATTTCAAAATTAAAAAAAAAAAAAAATCCAAATTGCACCTGAAACCACTTCGTCTACAGCAACATATTACTCAGTTTTAAATGATGAAAAGAAGAATTAGTCTCTTCAGCGCATAATTAAATGAATATGTATACTGTGGCTGAAGTAGTTATTCGGAGATGAAGAGGTTTGGACAGAACAGAGTTGTGTGGAGAGATGAATCAAATCAGTCTTTAGAATGAGGACCACAATAACATGTATAATATTTATTTTTAACTCTGGCGTATCCTCCAAGTGACCTAAACGTATGCACGGGGCTAGTGTTAACCTCCAGTGTACATGTACCCTGGTTGTGTACCACTACTTTAGTTCAACTAATGAAACTACTACAGAATGGTTTTACTCAGAAGAATGAATGGGCATCTCAGTTAACTACGACAATGAAAAGTGATTTCAGTGGAAAGACGAGTAGGTGTCGACTGCTTTCACATGAAAAAGAATGAACAATTCTGTCGATATGCAAAGCTAGAACGGACTGGATCGACTCTTTTCATTCGGTTGCTCTCACGGAATGGTTCCACTCGAAAGAAAGGAGAACCGGCAGCTGTGGCCGGTTGGATCTAGGCTTTTCAGTCCGGAACCGCGCTGCTGCTACTGTCACAGGTTCGAATCCTGCCTCGGGCATGGATGTATGTGATGTCCTTAGGTTAGTTGGGTTTCAGTGGTTCTAAGTCTAGGGGACTGGTGACCTCAGATGTTAATTGCCATAGTGCTTAGAGCCATTTGAAAAAAAGGAATGAATAATAAATAATCCAACCGATATGAAAAACTACAACCAAATGAGTCGATTGTTTCCCAACAATCATCAGAATCGATTGTTTTCATTCGGTTATCCCCATCACTAACAATTCGTGTCATTATGTATATACACTGACGGAAAAAAGTCGCAACGCCAAACAATAATTAATGTAGAGTAACGAAATTTCGGGAATACACGTGTCTAGGTAACATACTCAACTAATTAACATTGCAAGCGCGAGATAAGCCATTGCAGATGTGGAATGCTGGAACTTTAGCAACCGGTGTAACCGCCAGAATGTTGAATGCAAACGTGCATGCATTGTGTTGTACTGGTGCCAGATGTCATTTTGTGGGCTGGAGTTGTATGCCTGTCAGCACAGGGACAGTTAACGCTGTTTGTAGATGGCGCTGGAGTTGTTGTCTCATGATGCCCCACATGCGCTCGATTGGAGACAGAGCAGGCCAAGACAATATGCCGAGACTCTGTAGTCCATGTCGGCTTACAACAGCGATATTTGGACGAGCGTTATCATGTTGGAAAACATTCCCTGGAATGCTCCCCATGAATGGCAGTACGATAGGTCGAATCACCAGACTGACGAACAAGTTTGCAGTCAGGGTGCGTGAGATGAACACGAGAGTGCTTCTGCTGTCATTGCCAGAAAATAACCCCGGACTGTGAAGTCCAGTGTGCGTGGACCGTAGACAGGTTGGCTGCAGGCGCTTATCTGACCTCGTTCTAACCAACACACAGCTATTCCTGGTACCGAGGTAGAAGCCAGAAGGAGAACCAGAAAACACAACAGTCCTCACTCCTCCAGTGAGCTCTCATTTGACACCACTGAAGTCGCAAATGGTGGTGGTTTTGGGTCAGTGGAATGCACGACACAGGGCAATTTGTAACAGTTCGTTTTGTCACTGCCGTGCCAATTGCTGCTCGAATTGCTTGCGCAGACGCAGTATGGTACACCACAACCGTACACCGAACACGATAGTCTTGAAACATCCTGGCAGATTAAAACTGTGTGCCGGACCGAGACTCGAACTCGGGACCTTAGCCTTTCGCGCGCAAGTGCTCTACCAACTGAGCTTCCCAAGCACAACTCACGCCCCGTCCTCACAGCTTTACTTCCGCCAGTACCTCGTCTTGCTTCTCGGTAGCGCCACGTGGCTGTTCGGAGCTCCTAACGTCCCTCGACCAGCGCTGCCAGCAGTTATGTACAGTGGCTACATTCCTGCCAAGTCTTTCTACAATATCGCGCAGAGGGCATCCAGCTTCTAGCTGCCCTATTACGCAACCTCGTTCAAAATGAGTAAGATAATGGCATCGTCGACGTCTAAAATGCATTCTTGACTAACATCAGCTCACATAATTCACTATATCCTATCTCAAAGGTAACTAACGGTCACTGCCAGTACAGAGCCTATTTAAGACAAACCTGATCTCCATCCTCATAGTGGCGCCACTTGCTTCTCTCCGACTGGCGCGAAATCTGAATGAACGCCATCTTTCAGATGTAGAAATATGCTTACGAACTTTCGTTTACCTTGTACAACTCCTTATTGGTGCCGGGATTTTTTCTGCAGGATGAAATTTAATAAAGCCGACAAACTGGAGGGACAGAACCCTGACTGGACATGAAGGAAAAAAGGTCCGATGAACATGTGTCCGGAAATGAATTGTTGTCATGGTGAATGGCGCTGACGAATGACAAGTCCTCTGTCAACGTGTCGTGTGTTCAAAATGGTTCAAATGGCTCTGAGAACTATGGGACTTAACTTCTGAGGTCATCAGTCGCCTAGAACGTAGAACTACTTAAACCTAACTAACCTAAGGACATCACACACATCCATGCCCGAGGCAGGATTCGAACCTGCGACCGCGTGTCGTGTGTTCCTTGTGCGTTGCAGGTGAGAGGGATCGTAGCGGTTGTCATGCGGGATACACATAATGGTACTTTGGCTTACACCGTGTTGGCGGGCCACTTGCCTGGAGCTTCTACTAGGCTTTGTCTCAATATCTTGTAGAACCCGGTCCTCCAAATCTAGTGTACGCGCGGATCCCCCCATAGGAGGTTCGAGTTCTCCCTCGGGCATGGATGTGTCTATTGTCCTTAGCGTAAGTTAGTTTAAGTTAGATTAAGTAGTGTGTAAGCTTAGTGACCGATGACCTCAGCGGTTTGGTCCTATAAGACCTTAACACAAATTTCATATTTCTAGTGTACGCACAGACGCACAGTCCGCTGCCTCCCTGCACGTTCGTCTGTCTGAAACGACCTGTGATCACACAAACGCCCAAAAAGGGCTCGAAATGTTGTGTGATGTGGTTGTTGTCTGTGGGGGTATTTGTTTTGGTATAGCCATGCGGCCTCTTGACCGTTTCTACCTGCTTGGCCGTACATAAACACAACTCGGCTTGTTCCCGTCATGAATACCGGATCCTTCTGTTGCTTACAGTACGCTGCGTCTGTCACGTAGCCTGCAACACACAGGGGACACACGGCACGTAGTAAGAGTAACTGTCATTCGCCAACACCATCTACCGTGGCAACGACGCATTTCCGGACACATGTTCACAGGATCCTTTTTCCTCCATTTCCGGTCAGGAATCCGTCCTTGCAGTTTGTCAGTTTTATTAATGTTCACTCTGCATAAGTACAGTCATCTGTGTTTTGAGCCATATTTACGTTAAACTCTGTTGGAAAGACTTTGTAGAATTAAATAAAAAGAAGACTTCTTTCAAGTTACTTGAATTGACGTGCGGCAGTGAGGTCTAATGTGCCCGAGTGCAGGCACAGTGCTCGTCGCTGAAGGGCAGAAAACTTGGTGTCTTTCTAGTGCCAACATGAAGGACGTAATTATGTCCACGGTACTAAAAAATTTTTGATTCTGTGGCGAAGCTTTTATGGCTGATTAATGTGACTGCAGCCGGCCGAAGTGGCCGTGCGGTTAAAGGCACTGCAGTCTGGAACCGCAAGACCGCTACGGTCGCAGGTTCGAATCCTGCCTCAGGCATGGATGTTTGTGCTGTCCTTAGGTTAGTTAGGTTTAACTAGCTCTAAGTTCTAGGGGACTAATGACCTCAGCAGTTGAGTCCCATAGTGCTCAGAGCCATTTTTTTGAATGTGACTGCACCATTTGTATACGGAATAACACGAATTAGTAGTATATTGGATTTACTAAGGTACGGAAAAGTCGTCATGTTTGCTAATAATGATTTCCGATTCTGTATTTTATGTAATTTGGAAACATTGTACATTGTATGTTTATTAATTTTAGGTCTTACGACGGTCTTCGTTGACTGAAATTAATTACCTGATTAATAAACTTTTGTAGTCCGTGACTGCATTTATAATAAAATAAACTTACCATTTCCGTTAGGTTTTGGAAGCGGAGTGAATAACGTGTGGCAATACTTTATTTTACTGTCCTAGAACTCTAATACATACTAATTTCAGCTGACTTTTGCTTTAAGGAACGGCATAGGAAACTACCAAAAGCTGCTCTATTGTTATTTTATAAATCTCAACCAGTTTCGGTCTAACAAACATCTTGAGTTCACCGATTCCATTATGTGAGCTAAAAGGACGTTTCGCTGGCATCAAGCACATAATCATTATCGGACGCGTCATCTGATAATGATTATGTATCTTACGTCAAGGAACGGTTATTTAATTTGATGTAATGGAACCCGTGAACTGAAGATGTTTGCTTCACCGGAATTGGTTGTCGATAAGTATACACACACATTCGATCAGCTTTTGGGAGTTCCGCGATGCTGTCCCAGTCCTAATACATTGAAGCTGTTGGCAGAAAAGAATTTATTGCTTTAATGGTGTAAAAGTAAAATGAAGTGGTATGGAATTTTTATCTGGGAGTTCCTCGAATGGTTGTTGAGCCGATGAATTGAAAAAGATTTCCGTCCTTGTGAACAAGTGTACCCTTCCTTTACGAAGTGTGA
Organism: Schistocerca serialis cubense; assembly: GCF_023864345.2. NCBI lineage: Eukaryota > Metazoa > Arthropoda > Insecta > Orthoptera > Acrididae > Schistocerca > Schistocerca serialis. The sequence goes on along the minus strand of NC_064640.1, from coordinate 913,696,902 downwards.
ACGTTGTGTAGTAAGTGTTGTTGTCCATTATAGGTGACTGCAGTGACTGCGTGAACAGTTTGTAGAATTTTAGTGTCATGTTTGTAGTATAGGTGGTAACGCGGGAGAAAAAGGAAAGGTTGAAACTCGATGCCATTGCGTTGTCTGCTCATCTCGAACGGCCACCAACAAGGCCTCCGAACTTAACCCTTTAACTGCTAGTGACGTATTTATCCGCACACGGTCGACGTGCCTCTAGTGCTAAGACATAAACAGAGTGTTCTAAAATTCAATGCCAAAACTAACAGGGACTGAGCGTGCATAGCTAACACACGAGTGGAGCAGATAGCGTTGTTCCACAGATGTTAGTTTGAGACTCATAGTATTTAAGCGGTACACTTCGTACGCTTCATAATCGCAAATCGTCCCTCAGCTGAATAAATCCCAGTTGAGGGACATCAGAAGTTGATCTGCCGACTGCAACATTACCATATGATCCTCATTTGTGAAGTGAATAACCCAACTAATGGACGTGGAGAAAGGCAACTATGTGTTTTATTTCGATTACTTTTTCAGTGTGTCACACTTCCTCATCGTTTATGTACCGTTCTAGTATATGTGAGGGCATGTTTTGTGAATTTGCTGCGCTTAGAAATGTGAAGGGCTGTTTAAAAGATTGTCAGTAGATGCAGTAGGTTTCTCAAAAGAGAAACTAGGGAAGCTAAATAGAGGGATTGCTTGAGAGACTTGAGAAAGATCTGTTCTGAGGAGTGTAGAGGGTGGAGGTTGGCCTTCAGCCAGTAGGAACGTGGTAATTCGAACAACGGCCGAGATGGCCGGTCGGTAGCGTGGCTTGGCGATAGGTAGCCGGGACCCGCTGAGGGAGGACGCAATGTGGAGACACTCGGTCTGCAAGGTACTAAGATGTCAATGCAGTATATCATACTAGGTACAGTCCGCAAACCAACGTCCCCTTCTGAGACGAGCCAGTTGGAAAAAAAAAAAAAGTTCAAATGGCTCTGAGCACTATGGGACTCAATATCTGAGGTGATCAGTCCCCTAGACTTAGAACTAGTTAAACCTCACTAACCCAAGGACATCACACACAGCCATGCCCGAGGCGGGATTCGAACCTGTGACCGTAGCAGCAGCGCAGTTTCGGACTGAAGCGCCTAGAACCGCTCGGCCACAGCGGCCGGCGCCAGTTGCAAATTACGTGCTCAGGCATCTCTGTGGGTAGCGTCCCAGCTCTGTGCGATCGCGTTTTTGCATTAATTTACATAGCAGGGGCATTTTGCGTAGTGTTTCGCGGTGTACTTCAGTGTGTCGACGCATGGAAAGGTTATGGCTTAGAGTGTGGTAATGAATTCCCTCCGGCCTCCCTTTAGTCCGGCAATTATGGAGACCAATTACGTATTTCAGTACTTATCAGCACCGATAATAGTGTAGGCCAATGATTCCACATTACGTTCAATTATGCTATCTTAATGTGTAATAACGCCCGCCCCGATAGCTGAGTCGTCAGCGCGGCGTTCTGCCATGCCGAGAGGCCCGGTTCGATTCCCGGCTGGGGCGGAGTTTTTCTCCGCTCAGGGACTGGGTGTGTTGTGTTGTCCTCATTATCATTTCATCATCATCAGTGGAAGGCAACGGGAAACTACCACTGGAATCACTTTCCTATACGCTCATGGGGTGGACCTCTCTGACGAGGTTTCTCCCACGACAAGACCTGCCATAAGGCAGAACACAAAGCTCTTAACGTAATGTGTAATAAAAATTCAGTAACGTAAAATCAGTGCTGAAATTTTCAATTAGCTCTCGTATCGCAATTGATTATTATCAAAGTTAAATCCATAATCGTAAAAGAGTAAGAACCCCCTTTTTACTTTATTAAATAATGCCAAATCAACTAGCCTTCCCACCTCTTGATAACCTAATAGGAATGTGAGCGTAAGCCTGAATAATGCTAGTGGTTGCCGCCCCCCGCTACTGAGTGCGTTGGTTTTGTGTATGTATCGTGTTATCCGTTGCGTGCACTAGTGTTTCGTCAGTAATAAAAAAATCAGGGTCGTGGTTAGCAATCACACGACGAAATTTTCATGCACACTCAGCCGCAGCATCCAGTAGGGGAGAAATATAGATAAGAATGCAGTGTCGTACTAGATAACGAGCAGCATACAAGCAAGCAAACAGCACAGGCTAGCAAGAAACAGACGATGTTATGCTCTTTGACACTGAGTTAGTAAACAGTGAGTAGCACTATTTGCTGCATGACAGTTGCTGTGTCAACATGGAGCGCGACACGTGGGAAGAACTGCACGACATGCACTTTGTTTACGGCGCAGCTGAATGCAAAAGGCAGCAGGAGGATGTGGTTTAAGCGGGTCTGGGCCCCAGCGCAGGTTGAAAAACCAGTCCGAGCAGTAATGACCAGTACTTTCGGCAGTCAGTGGGGGGGGCCCGTGCATAGACCTGCAAGATCCCGTGACGTCTTTACGCTACACTTATTTCTCTGGGGCTACATGAAAGCCGAGGAGTATTCTATTCCTGTTGACTCGGAGGCGGAATTGGTTGCAAGAATTCTTGCAGCATCCACACAAATACAGAACACATCACGCGTTTTCCGGGAGAAACGGGACTTCTTGCTACTTCGATACCGGCGCTGCACGTCTGTTGTTGTTGTGGTCTTCAGTCCAAAGACTGGTTTGATGCAGCTCTCCACGCTACTCTATCCCGCGCAAGCCTCATCGTCTCCGAACAATTGCTGCAACATACATCCTTCTGAATCAGCTTAATGTATTCATCCCTTGGGCTCCCTCTACGATTTTTACCCCCCACGCTTCCCTCAATACCAAATTGGTGATCCCATGATGCCTCAGAACGTTTCCTACCAACCGACCTCTTCTTCTAGTGAAGTTGTGCCGCAAATTCCTCTTTCCCCCAGTTCAGTACATCCTCATTAGTTATGTGATCTACCCATCTAATCTTCACCATTCTTCTGTAGCAGCACATTTCGAAAGCTTCTATTCTCCTCTTGTCTAAACTGTTTATCGTTCGTATTTCACTTCCATACATGACTACACGCCAAACAAATAGCAAAACTCATCTACTACTTGAAGTGTCTCATTTCCTATTCTAATTCCCTCAGCATCACCTGATTTAATTCGACTACATTCCATTATCCTCGTTTTGCTTTTGTTGATGTTCATTTTATATCCTCTTTTCAGGACGTTGTCCATTCCGGTCAACTGCTCTTCCAGATCCTTCGATGTCACTGCCAAAATTGCAATGTCGTCGGCAAACTTTAATTCCTGCTCCAAATTTTTCTTTTGTTTCCTTTACTGCTTGCACAACATACAGAATGAATAACATCGGGGATAGACTACAACCCTGTCTCACTTCATTATCAATCAGTGCTTCCCATTCATGCCTCTGGACTCTTGTAACTGCCATCTGGTTTCTGTACAAATTGTAAATAGCCTTTCGTTCCCTGTATTATGCCTCTGCCATCTTCAGAATTTGAAAGAGAGTATTCCAGTCAACACTGTCAAAAGCTTTTTCTAGGGCTACAATTGCTATAAACGTAGTGTTGTTTTTCCGTAACCTCTCTTCTAAGGGAAGTCGTAGGGTCAGTATTGCCTCGCGTGTTTCAACTTTTCTACGGGATCGAAACTCATCTTCCTCGAGGTCGGCTTCTACCAGCTTTTCCATTCGTTTGCATAGAGTTCGTGTTAGTATTTTGCAGCCGTAACTTATTAAACTGATAATTCGGTAATTCTCACACCTGCTAGCACATGCTTTCTTTGGATTTGGAATTAGTATATTCTTTTTGGAGCCTGAGGGTATTTCGCCTGTCTCACACATCTTCCACTGATGTCTATGGTGCTTATTTTGAACATTTATTGTAATGTAATAATGATCAGAACATACAAGCAAGAAAAACATTTAACACCGTTTTATTCTCAGTCGCACAAATTATCCTCGTGCATAGTCAGTACCCCAACAATATGTTTCCGACACATGGTTGCTATACGGAATATATTGGTTTTTGTATCCGTCATCATCCTTGTTACTTTGGGCATTGCATTCTTGGACACCTTGTGTATGGGTCAGGAGTTGAGCGTGCCAGGAGTGCTAACGTGTCGGATATATACGTTTCGAGGTTTTCTTAATATATGGGCGCTATAAAACACACGTTGTATGTGGACTGTTGGTACATCAGTCCAGCTCTCTTCGACTATTTGCGTGAAAGAACAACAAATGCAGTAGGTACAGTTCACATGAAGAGGGAAGTTAGGTCAAAACTTGCAGCCAAACTGCAAAGAGGTGATACGGAATTTAGGTCGACACTATGATGGCTTTGAAGTGCTATGACGAAAGAGTCGTACGTACATCAATGACATGCCATACAACTGCAATGAAATCAGCTGTGAAAATGGACCGCCAAAGTAACACCAAAAAATTTAAACCAAAATATTTGTCGGACTACAACGAGTGTTATGTGCATTGGACAACAGCGACATGCTACTTAGCTCAACGGAATGTGTTCACAAAACTCTGAAATGGTACAAGAAACTCTTTCTACACTCCTTAGACATGTGCACGCTAAATTACCGCGTTATTGACATGGTCCGCACACGAAATAATGTTTAAGTCATCGAATTTCATCTCAGCCGCATTCGCGAAATTGTAGAGACATACTACCAAGAAAGGAAAGCGTCAGCGACGATGAAAATCCAATGCGGCTTCGAGAATGTCACTTTCCAAGCACCATCGAATCATCAGTAAAACAACACGGGCCTGTAAGGAGATGCATCATACGCAGAATGAACAAATAGAAAAGAAATCGGGTTACTGTTGTAAAGAATGTAATGTGGGACGGTTTGTTGAGCCCTATTTCGAAATAGACAATACAAAAAACTTCCTGAAATGTGCTTCTTTGTGATCTTACCTATTTTCAGATACTTTAATATTCGAATATTCAAAGTATAATTTATGTTAAGAAGTTATTAGTGGGAATAAATACATAAGAACCTGTGATTTAACGGCTGGGCTCCTGAGATTGGCACGGCGGGCAGTGCCGTGTGGAACGTCCCACCGGCACTCGGTTGTGCACACCGTTATGACGCTCTCAGCAGCGAAAGGGTTACGGCCCCATCCGATGGACTGATCGCCATTAGTACTGTTATACCTCCTCACTCCATCAGGCCATCAGGCACTGTGGAGAGATTCCGAATTCATCCCGGAGCCCCGGAACAAAGTTGGGTTTCTGAGCTGTAGTGACGCCAGTTACGTCTGGTACTGCGAAAGCACTGCATAGGCAAACAAAGGGCGTGACTGCAGGGTAATACAGTTTTTTGCCATTTTATACGCAGCGGTGTGGCTGGTCTGATTCCATTAATATAAATTCGCGTCACGTTGTGTAGAGTATTAATGCGAGAGACGCGTTCCAGGCGCTGCTCCGAGCAAGCGTAAAAAAAAAAAAGAAAAAGAAAAAGAAAAACACGCTGTGCTAGTTTCAGGTTTACAACAATGACTACTGTGATGTCTCTGTGACCCCAACTTTGTCACAATGTGCACTTACATTCCGTGCATCCAATTAAAAAATGCACTCGTGGGAAAGGAAATGCGAGAGTAAATAGCGCAATACATGTATTCAGAAAGTCACACGTACTGATTACATTCACAGTTGAAAGTAGTGTCCTGCGTTTCAATACTTTAATTCACACTGTTCACCAACCAGTTATCTACATCCTGCAACGAGAGCATTAACAGTGATCCTCAACTTGTCAAACGTGTGTTGAGTGGTTTTCAAAGCTCTGTTAATGTTATCAAATTGGTTTAAATGGCTCTGAGCACTATGGGACTTTACATCTGAGGTCATCAGTCCCCTAGAACTTAGAACTACTTAAACCCAACTAACCTAAGGACACCACACACATCCATGCCCGAGGCAGGATTCGAACCTGCGAGCGTAGCAGTCGCGCGGCTCCGGTCTGAAGCGCCTAGAACCGCTCGGCCACCGCGGCCGGCTGTTAATGTTATCGATAGTTCTTTAATGATGATAACGTTACCACAAAATCCGTCCACTGTCTTGAGGACTGTATTTACTGCATAACAACTCTTATTACTGGCTTATTTCAGTTCGTTCATTCTGTGAATCCACTTCAAAAAGTTGATAATATTACCTTAGTCATATTGCAAACTAACTGTTGTCTTCTTTACTTAACAATACAGATCAAAATTAGAATTATGTGCACTTACTTACAGCTGTTTTTACGACAAGCCTGCCGCGCGGTTCTAGGCGCTACAGTCTGGAGCCGAGCGACCGCTACGGTCGCAGGTTCGAATCCTGCCTCGGGCATGGAGGTGTGTGATGTCCTTAGGTTAGTTAGATTTAATTAGTTCTAAGTTCTAGGTGACTGATGACCTAAGAAGTTAAGTCGCATAGTGCTCAGAGCCATTTGAACCATTTTTGAACGACAAGCCGATCTGAAGAGGTATCTGACTATTATTTGATGTGGCGACGGTAGTTAACCTTCGTAAGCGCAACGGAAAACAGACGCTTGAGAATGACAAGGAAATAATTGCAAGTCATGAAAGGATGCCTGGTTCTAAAAAAAAAAAAAAAAAAGAAGTGAGCTAGGAAGAGCACAGAACACGAACTTTTAGTGTAATGCCGATTACCTTATCGGAAATGGTCAATCTTATGCATATGTTTGTGTAATTTGTATGCCGGCCAAGAGGTTCTTGGCGCTTCAGTCCGTAACCGCGTTGCTGCTACGGTCGCAGGTTCGAATCCTGCCTCGGGCATGGATGTGTGTGATAACCTTAGGTTAGTTAGGTTTAAGTAGTTCTAAGTTCTAGGGGACTGATGACATCAGATGTTAAGTCCCATAGTGCTTGGAGCAATTTTTTGTAATTTGTATAATCTGTTACAACGCGGAACCTTACTGAAACACAACCACTACTCTCTGAATGCAAATTGAACTTTTCTTCGAGTATCTGGCGAGAGCAGGTCTACGGAGTGTCCTGACTGCACTGCTGCGTTTACAATCAGTCACCTGTACGCTTGCCTACCTAAAAATGCTGGAAGTTACGTAATACAACAACAACAATAATACTCATCGTACTGGAAAGGTGCAAAATATTTGTTCATTCATTCATTCTCTGTCCGGTCATCATTTCCAAAAAATAGCAGCTGCGATAGCTTTGTCATTTCCTTCGTAAACATCTTGTATTGTGCACGGGTTGTCCAGGAGGGGGCATACAAGTAGGTGGCTCGGATCTTCTTCAGCCCCGCAGTCGCAAGAGGTGTCTGCGCTCGCTGGAAGGATTCCCCATTTCTTCAGGTTGGTCTTGCATCGGGGGACGCCCACTCTTAGGCGGTTGATGGACCTCCATACAGAGTATTGTTGGTTGGCGCCAGGAGCTAGTTCTTCTTTTGGTGATACGTCTACGGGCAGTGAGCTCTTCCATGTTGCAAGACGAATTGCCTCTAGTGCTCCCTCCAGTTGTGCAATCCTAGCAAGGAAACTCTTGCAGGATTTAAGGCGGAATCTTGCTGCCTGGTGACCATACAGAGGATGTCGGCGGTCATTGTCCTGCTTTGTTCTCTCATTGTCTGCAGCACTAGCCCTCCGGATGTTGGGTGGGGCTATTCCAATAATCGGATACAGTTTCTGCACTGGTGTTGGCTTCAAGCATCCTGAGATGATCCTCGCTGTATCGTTGACCGCAATATCGACTTGCTTAGCGTGAGCTGAAGCGTTCCACACAGGAGTAGCATGTTCAGCGGCTGATACACAAAGCGCAAGTGCAGAAGTCCTTAGGAAGTGCGGGTTGGCTCCCCAGCTGCTGCCAATCAGCTTCTTAAGTATAATATTTGTTGCGGACTGTGAAATTAAATAAGCACATGGTTACGGGAATAAACAAGGTGAAATTTGAAATTTGTGGTAAGTTCCTATGTGCCCCAACTACTGAGTACATCGGTTCCTAGGCTTACGCTCTACTTAATCCAACTTCAGCTAACTTACGCTAAGGACAGCACACACACTCATGCCCGAGGGAGGACTCGAACCTCCGACGGGGGGAGCCGCGCGAACTGTGTCAAGGCGCCCTTGGCCGCGCGGCACTAAACAAGGAAGCTTTGGAAAAGCAACGATAGAGACACCAGGTTTGCTAAAAACTCGCTCTGCTAGAAATACCATTCCTTTTACGGGGTAAGAATGTGTACACTGAAGCTCATTAATCAAACGATGCGCAAAAGAAATGGAACACTTTACGGGATTCATAAAGTAATGACGTCAAAGAGCCGAACTGACTTGTTACTGAATAAGAGGGGGGTTTAGTATTTAGAACGCTCATGGATGAAAATAGAATGCACGGATATCTCATTCCACGTGGGCAGGCGACTCAAACCCATCCATAAATCACTCCATTTTCAATCAGAATGGCAAGTAAAGGTAATAAATTTACTGCAGGTAACAGCGACACCGGAAAGATAAGTTCTCCCTACGTGAACGCAGCCCAGTACATTGGCAGTGAGTTGCTTAAGCCAGGACCATGTAGCGATCTCACTAAACAGCTTTTTGGAAACGTGAAATGAACACTGCTACTGACGACCAGGTAGTCGACTAGAATTTAGACGGGGACAAGTGTAACTGGGCTCATACCACTCCACGGTTCAAACGGAATTCTCGCGGCAAGCGTTTGGTTGGCCGATGCAAATCAAAGAGCCTGCCTTGAGACATCTCATGCGAGCGGCTGCCTGTGCACCATCAATACCAGTGTGTATTCGTTCATGCCTCTTTGGATTAAAAGGATTTCGTCATGTTCATATATCAATGATATGAGTCAAGACAAAATGCAGACTTTTTCAATATTTGTCAACAAAAACAGAATTCATGCTATTTGCCGTAAATTTTCATCTACGTATTTGTACAGTGTGATTTTTTCCACCGTGTACAAACTCTAGGGATTGATCGTTGAGAGGATGCAGAACAAAAAAGATCTAATGAACTTATGTCCCAAAATACATGGTTTCCATGCTAGAGACAATTTATTCAATCATACTTTGTTACAGAGACTGCGGCCTAATATGCACTGTACCATGCAGCCACAGTTACAGTATGCGTGGTTTCCTCCTAGACGATGGTACTGTTCCTCATACCTCATGTCGTAGCGCCCTCTCCTGCCATAGCAACTGGTAATGTTGTGTCCGATTCACCTCTCTTGCTAACTCACATTGTAGTGGATGTGATACAGCGTTGTACACAATGGTTCCGTATTCGAATAGAGAGCTTGCCGACACGATCTTTTCTTACGGAAGGGCAAGTGGCAATGGGCGGCGGACAGCAAGGTTGCATCACGAGACCTATCTTCGCCGACAACAACCACAGCATTCAATGTTTGCAACAGTGTTTCACCGTTTGTCTGAGACAGGGTCGTTTCGAGAAGCAGGAAATGATGAAGGACGTACTCGAAATGTTCGGACACAAATGTTGGAGGAAAATGTGATTAACGCGATGGAAGACGACCGCCGTGTGGGAGTACCAGGCAGGGCCCGCCAATGCAGTGTAAGACAGACGACCGTGTGGAACATTCTCCATCACAATTGTTACCACCCTTATCTCTTACAGCCTCTCCAAGGCTTACTAGCGACAGACATTCCTCATCGAGAGCAGTTTTGTCACTGGTTTCTTCACCACGCAACCACGATTCCGGGATTTGTATCATCCATCCTATTCACAGTTGAGGCTACCTTTACGCGCAGTGGTGTTTTCAACTTTCATAACAGTTCAAAAATGGTTCAAATGGCTCTGAGCACTATGGGACTTAACTACGGTGGTCATCAGTCCCCTAGAACTTAGAACTACTTAAACCTAACTAACCTAAGGACATCACACACATCCATGCCCGAGGCAGGATTCGAACCTGCGACCGTAGCAGTCGCGCGGTTCCGGACTGCGCGCCTAGAACCGCTAGACCACAGCGGCCGGCTTCATAACAGTCATCTGTTGGATAGTATGCAGAACCTCCATGATATGGTGACAGCGAATCATCAGCATCAGTGCAGCTGGAATATGTGGGCCGGTTGGCGACCGTATTTTGGGACCAGTCTTCATTCCACGTCGCCCAACAGGCCGGAACTATCAGTGTTTCTTGCGGGTGGCTTTACCTACCCCGCTAGAAGAAGTGCCACTGATGATTCGAAGGGATATGGGTCGCTACATGATGGTGCTCCAGTCCACTTCGCCGTTAACTTCCGGACGCATCTCAATCGTGTCTTCCTTGGTTGATAGATCGAACCAGCGGGTTCAGTTGCATGGCCTGCTCGTTCACCGGATCTCAACCCGTGCGATTTCTGGTTAGGAGGCCATCTCAAAAGTATCGCGTTGCAGAGCCCATTCCAGGTGTGGAGGCATTGGAGCAGCGTATTCATGCTGCCTTTGTCACCGTTCGGATGCAGCCTGGCCGATGTGAACGTGTGAGACAGAACATGCTACGGCGCGTACACGCATGTGTTGAGGCACATGAAAACAATTTGCAACACATACTGTAACTGTGGCTGCATTATACAGCACGTATTAGACCACAGCCTCTGTAACAATGAGTAACTGAGGAAACCATGCATTTCCCGACATAAGTTAATTAGACCTCTTTTGTTCCGTATCCTCTCATCGATCAATCGCTAGAGTTTGTACACGGTTGAAAAAAATCACCCTGTTTAGTCACCCCTAATACTGAGTCAAACGTCTCACCTGCCCCTGTACTAGCAAACTATACCAATCTCGAACACTGTGTTGATGAACTAAGGAGCAGCCGGTTCGAATCCCGGTGTTGGAACAAGTTTTCTCATCAATATTCGGCTAGCAAATCAATTTGCACCCACATTTGCGCTAGTGTTCTGAATCAACTCTTACATCCCTCAGTGTCGTTTGGAGTAATGACATGGTGTCTGGTCGATCAGGTTGGGGTAATCTCGGTGCATAGCGTGGGATCACTGTTACCAACAAGAAAACCACGATGCTGCACTCAACGGTGCGTACAAGGAAAGTGCCATTGTTTTTAATTTCTTTTGATTTTACTTTATCAGTTTCAGTAGCACCATCTAAAACTGGTTTTCATCCAATCTATGACAGCACCTTCGAGGTACAAATCACCAAAAAGCATTTACAAGAAATATGTTCTTTCACCTTTGGAAGGAAGCCGTACTGTATCGAGAATGACCTAATCTCACATGATACAACGCGTCGCACATTAAAATTAGTCCGCCAGGTGGAATGATACCCCGCGTATCGTCATCAGAACAATGGATGGCTAGAGTTTGACTCAACAGAAGTTTTGCTTTGACCACCGAAAGCCTCCAAAGGCTTGTTTTTTAATGTTTCATTCACTCTGTAGCAGACAGAGCATTCGGTATAGCAGACGCTTTTTGAAATTTCATGGCAGATTGAAAGTATGTGCCGGACCAGTGCTCGGAACCGTAACCGTTCCTTTAGCAGTTAACTTTCTTATCGACTAAGTTACCCATGCGCGACTCACGGCCCTGCCTCACCGCCTTAATTCTGCCACTGACTCGAAACAACCCCTGGGCTGTCACCAAACCAGTTCTCCGCGATGTCTTTGCTATTACCGCAAGGTACACAGAAGAACGTCTTTGAAGTCTGGAAAGAGGGAGAGGTACTGGAAGAATGGAGGCTGTCATTAAAAGCCATGCTTGGATAGCATTGCCCGCAATGTTTCGAGTTCGAGTCTCGGTCCAGTAAACAGTTTTAATCTACTAAGAAGTTTCTGAATTAGTGTTGATATAGGTTACATCTTGTCCAGTTTTAAATTAAGTTTATATTAACTCTGTGAAGACTTCTAAAGCGTACTTACTACGACTTATTTTAACAAGTAAATTGTAACATCGAAAGTACCTACAATTATTTGCAGCGGAACTCACTTGTGATAATGTTGTTGTTGTGGTCTTCAGTCCAGAGACTGGTTTGATGCAGCTCTCCATACTACTCTATCCTGTGCAAGCTTCTTCATCTCCGAGTAACTACTACAACCTACGTCCTTCTGAATCTGCTTACTGTATTCATCCCTTGGTCTCCCTCTACGATTTTTACCCTCCACGCTTCCCTGCAGTACTAAAATGTATTGATCCCTGCCACCTTCAGAATTTGAAAGAGAGTATTCCAGTCAACGTTGTCAAAAGCTTTCTCTAAGTCTACAAATGCTAGAAACGTAGGTTTGCATTTCCTTAATCTATCGTCTAAGATAAATCGTAGGGTCAGTAATTCCTCGCGTGTTCCAACATTTCTACGGAATCCAAACTGATCTTTCCCAAGGTCGGCTTCTACTAGTTTTTCCATTCGTCTGTAAAGAATTTGTGTTAGTATTTTGTAGCTCTGACTTATTAAACTGATAGTTCGGTAATTTTCACACGTGTCAACGCCTGCTTTCTTTGGGATTGGAATCATTACATTCTTATTGGTGTCCGGAGGTATTTCGCATGTCTCATACATCTTGCCCACCAGATGGCAGAGTTTTGTCATGGCTGGCTCTCCGAACGCTATAAGTAGTTCTAATAGAATGTTGTCTACTCCCGGGACTTTGTTTCGACTTAAGTCTTTCAGTGCTCTGTCAAATTCTTCATGCAGTATCATATCTCCCATTTCATCTTCATCTACGTCCTCTTCCATTTCCACAATATTGCCTTCAAGTACATCGCCCTCCTATAGACCCTCTATGCACTCATTCCACCTCTCTGCTTTCCCTTCTTTGCTTACAAGGGAACCTCCCCATCGTACCCCCCTCAGATTTACTTCCAAGTTCGCACAGTGGATAGGCCTTGAAAAACTGAACACAGATCAATCGAGAAAAATAGGAAGAAGTTGTGAGGAACTATGAAAAAAATAAGCAAAATATACAAACTGAGTAGTCCAAGCGCAAGATAGGCAACATCAAAGACAATGTCAGCTCAGGAGCGCCGTGGTCCCGTGATTAGCGTGAGCAACTACGGAACGAGAGGTCCTCGGATCAAGTCTTCCCTCGAGTGAAAATTTTACTCTATTTTCGCAAGGTTATGATCTGTCCGTTCGTTCATTAACGTCTCTGTTCGCTGTAATAAGTTTAGTGTCTGTGTTTTGCGACCGCACCGCAAAACCGTGCGATTAGTAGACGAAAGGACGTGCCTCTCCAATGGGAACCGAAAAACATTTGATCACAAGGTCATAGGTCAACCGATTCCTCCACATGAAAACACGTCTGATATATTCTATACGACACTAGTGACGGCATGTCCGTCACATGACAGGAATATGTTGTCAACCCACCTAACTTGTACACTTGGCGAATGGGTAAAAAGATTCTTCTACCTTGCCCGATTTAGGTTTTCTTGTGGATACATGCTACGGCGCACTTACCTAGCATCGGACGGACGAACAGATAATAACTGTCTGAAAATAAAAAATTAAACTTTTCACTCAAGGGAAGACTTGAACCAAGGACCTCTCGTTCCACAGCTGCTCACGCTAACGACAGGACCACGGCGCTCCTGAGCTCTCATTGTCCTTGATGCTGCCTATCTTGCGCATGGACTACTCAGTTTGTATATTTTGCTTATTTTTTTCATAGCTCCACACAACTTCTTCCTGTTTTCTCGATTGATCTGTGTTCATTTTTTCAAGGCCTATCCACTGTGCCAATTTATAACTAAATCTGAGGGGGGTGCGATGGCGAGGTTCCCTTGTTAGAATTGGTTTTCGATTTGAGCTCTTGATATTCATACAGGTGGTTTCCTTGTCTCCAAAGGTCTCTTTAACTTCCCTGTAGGCAGTAGCTATCTTACCTCTAAAGATATATGCCTCTACATACTTACATTTGTCCTCTATACCTGCTTAGCCATTTTGCAGTTACTTTCGATCTCATTTTTGAGACGTGTGTATTCCTTTTCGCCTGCTATATTTACTGCATTTTTATATTTTCTCCTTTCATCAATTAAATTCAGTATCTCTTTTGTTACCCAAGGATTTCTACTAGCCATCGTCTTTTTACCGACTTGATCCTCTGCTGCCTTCACTATTTCGTCTCTCAAAGTTACACATTCTTCTTCTACTGTATTTCTTTCCCCTGTTCGTGTCAATCATTCCCTAATGTTCCTCTGAAACTCTCTACAACCTCTGGTTCTTTCAGTTTATCCAGGTCCCATCTCCTTAAATTCCCACATTTTTGCAGTTTCTTCAGTTTTAATCTACAGTTCATAACCAATAAATTGTGGTCAGAGTCCACATCTGCCCCTGCAACTCTCTTACAGTTTAAAACCAGGTTTCTAAACCTCTGTATTACTATTATATAATCTATTTGAAACCTTCCAGTGTCTCCAAGCCTGTTCCATGTATACAACCTTCTTTCATGATTCTTAAACCAATGTTGGCTATGATTAAGTTATGCTCTGTGCAAAATTCGGCAAGGCGGCTTCCTCTTTCATTCCTTATCCCTCATTCCATATTCTCCTATTATTTTCCTTCGCTTCCTGTTCCTACTATCGAATTACAGTCCCCCACGAATATTAAATTTTCGTATCCCTTCACTATCTGAATAATTTCTTTTATCACATCATACATTTCTTCAATCTCTTCATCATCTGCGGATTTAGTTGGCATATAAACTTGTATTACTGTGGTAGGAGTGGGCTTCGTGTCTATCTTGGCTACAATAATGCGGTCACTGTGCTATTCGTAGTAGCTTACACGAGCTCCTATTTTTTTTTATTCATTATTAAACCTACTCCTGCATTACCCCTATTTGATTTTGTATTTATAACCCTGTATTCACCTGACCAGAAGTTTTGTTCCTCCTGCCACTGAACTTCACTAATTTTCACTCTATTTAACTTTAACCTATCCATTTCCCTTTTTAAATTTTCTAACTTACCTGCCAGATTAATGGATCTGACATTCCACGCTCCGATCCGTAGAACGTCAGTTTTCTTTCTCCTTATAACGATGTCCTCTTGATCAGTCGCCTTCCAGAGATCCGAATGGGGGACTATTTTACCTCAGGAATATTTTACCGGAGACAACGCCATCATCATTTAACCATACAGTAAAGCTGCATACCCTCGGGAAAAATTACGGCTGTAGTTTCTCCTTGCTTTCAGCCGTGGGCAGTACCAGCACAGCAAGGCCGTTTTGGTTAATGTTACAAGGTCAGATCAGTCAATCATCCAGACTGTTGCCCCTACAGCTACTGAAAAGGTTGTTGTCCCTCTTCAGGAACCACGCGTTTGTCTGGCCCCTCAACAGATACCCCTCCGTTGTCGTTGCAACTAAGGTATGGCTATCTGTGTCGGTGAAGCATGCAAACCTCCCCACCAACGACAAGGTCCATGGTTCATGCCCAATATGGCCGCCATTATCTCACTCGCTGTTATTGTAGTATTGTTCTTCTGTGGAACATGGGACGCACTAGAGAAATTTATAAAATGCGTGTGATGATCAGTGTACTCTGTATTAAAGTAAGTAGGAGGAGGAGATTAGTCTTTAATGTCCCGTCGACAACGCGGTCATTAGGGACGGAGCACAAGCTCGGAATATGGAAGGAACTCGGGCGCGCCCTTTCAAAGGAACTATCCCGGCATTTGCCTGAAGCGATTAACGGAAATCACAGAAAACCTAAATCAGAATGGCCGGACTCTGGTTTGAACGGTCGCCACTGCGCCACCTCACTCGGTCCGAGTTAAAGTAAGACATGACGCATAACCAATCCACACACCATAACCAATCCACACACCATAACCAATCCACACACCATAACCAATCCACACACCATAACCAATCCACACACCATAATCTGCATCCGCTTAACCACAGTAACGATGTTCAGTGTGTATTTTGGACTATCATTCTAATCGAAAAGCAACTCTGATATTATAAAATCATCCCTTTTGGATACTCCGAGGAGAAAGTGTTTTTAGCCGCTGAAGTTCAAGGGTCACGTGAAATATTCTCTGCCTGGCAGTGAAATATAATGGTTCTCTAGGTAAACAGGCACCGTGTCCAACAATTATGCAGTGAATAAATCCAATCTGTAAAGTACAAATCTGGAACGTCTGTAAAATACCTACTTATTGGTTTACGGGTGGAAAAAGATGTAAGTTATAGGGATAAATTACGTGGACAGGCTGAATGTTCATACGTATTTCATGTTGCCTGCAAATTGTAAGTTTGCTCATTTCCAAAGCACTTTGTTTTGAAGGAAGATGACATTTTCTTTTGCAGATCGGGAAATGAGGTCTTTCCTGACGAATTATGGTTGCTCCACTAGATGCAATAGGAAAATTCACCAGTTATTCTTTTATTCTTTGTAATGCAGTTACTATGAAGAATCTCCTTTGAACCCAGACCACACTGGTATAACCATTCATTCTGTTTCATCAAACCGACTTCTCTAATTTTTATGCAAGGCACCATACTGCTTCGATTGCTGTATCGATTCCAGTATCGATTCCAGTATGACGTGGTGGACAATACTCCAAACTGTATTTATATGTCGGCACACAAAATCATCTGAATTCTCTTTAAAATGGTACGAACATTTCTGAGAAATGAGTTTCCGAATTTTATTTTGGTGAGCGTTCAACATATTCGATATTATTTGTTTGTGGTTGCAGTTCGGGACGTCTTTCGCATAGATCGTCTTCAACAGGAGTACGGGAAACTTTGAATGCAGTCGCCCATTTCTTGACTATTTAAAATGGAAATGCACTCGCCCTATGGACCTATGCCAACTTAACATATAGATCCGTAGGTGATAAACGTACAAACAAACTTCGGACGCCGGCCGGTGTGGCCGTGCGGTTCTAGGCGCTTCAGTCTGGAACCGCGCGACTGCTACGGTCGCAGGTTCGAATCCTGCCTCGGGCATGGATGTGTGTGATGTCCTTAGGTTAGTTAGGTTTAAGTAGTTATAAGTTCTAGGGGACTGATGATCACAGATGTTAAGTCCCATAGTGCTCAGAGCCATTTGAACCATTTGAAAGTTCGGACGACTTAGTTCCCCAGTTTATCCATTTGAACAAAATTCACACAACACGACTACTTAATAAAGTCAAGTAACAAAACAATTTTGAATATAACTTACGTCAGCAGCAAATATGCTAAAAAAAATGGCTCTGAGCACTATGGGACTTAACATCTATGGTCATCAGTCCCCTAGAACTTAGAGCTACTTAAACCTAACTAACCTAAGGACAGCACACAACACCCAGCCATCACGAGGCAGAGAAAATCCCTGACCGCGCCGGTAATCGAACCCGGGAACCCGGGCGTGGGAAGCGAGAACGCTACCGCACGACCACGAGATGTGGGCCAAATATGCTCTATCAAGAAATATGTCACCCATGCCCTGCAGCGGAAAACTGTAATGGACCGTGGCCTGTTTTAAGGTAGCCTCGCAGATACACGTAATATCCCAGAAAGAACGCGGAATGTTTCCTTAACCCTAGGACGCCTAAGGGTGGTGGTGGGGGGGGGGGGTGTTCGTTGAACCCACAATTTTTTATGTCCCCTGCTTTTGCCCAAGTAACTTTCATACTACATATTCCCTTTGAGTTATTGTTTGTTGGCTATTTTGTGAAATGTTAGTGTCAATATATTTTATGGAAAATTCCTGCTTTGAATGAAAAAATAAATAAACTTATTACTTTCAGAGGAAGTGATTGTTGATGTCAGTCAGCTGTTATTTATCTTGTAAACTTGCAGTGAGTTAGTGCAGTTCCCTACTGTTCACACCCAGACTTAGAACTGACTAAAAGAATGTGACTCGTCTTTAGAACGAGTTCTGAATGAAATTTTAGATGAATATTCTGACTCGGGGGGTGAAAGCGAATATGAGGATGGTATTATGGAGTATGATTCAGATCGGGAAAGCGATGTGGATGTTAGAGAAGATGAAGATAGCGCAGCTTCAGGCAGTGACCATCAGGATGTTATTGTGGCAAAGTCTGGAAGAAGGTACGTAACCACACAGCCTAGAATTCCTCGGAGGTCTGTTGCTAATATAGTAAGAGAGCAGGCAGGAGTAACTCCAGCTGGTGTTTGCTATTCGCCTGGAGAAGCCTTGAAGTTACTTCTTACGCCTGACATCATGGATGTTATAGTAAAACATTAAAATGAAGAGGCGGTTAGGCGAAATGTTACTTTGACTAATGAGAAAGCATTGTATGCCTTTATAGGAATCCTGATACTTATGGGGGCAAATAAGTACAATTGTGTCAGTGTACATGATCTTTGGTCCGACATAATGGGTTGGCCAGTTTACAAGGGTATTATGGCAAGAGAACGTTTCAAGGAACTTATTGCAATCATAAGGTTTGATGACAAAAGTACCGGCCAGCTAAAAAGGGAAGCAGACAAGTTCACAGCAATCCGTGATGTTTTCAACAAAGTGAATGATAGGTTTCCACTACTGTATAAACCACGGATCCACCTCACCATTGATGAGATGCTCAGTTTGTTTAGAGGGCGCTGCCCCTTCAAAGTATTTATGAAGGATAAACCGGGAAAGTATGGCATCCTTATACGCATGGTGTCCGATGCAGTTGACAGATACGTCTTGTATGGAACCCTTTGCAGGTAATGTTCAGAATTTGTCGAAAGAAGAACGGGACTCAGCAGCTGTCACCAAACGTGTGGTAGCACCTCTGAAAAATACTGGTTGAAATATTACTACAGACCGATACTACACATCGGTGGATTTGGCGGCAGAGTTATACCAAGACTACAAAGTTACTACAGTAGGAACTCTCCAGTCAAACAGGAAGCATATTCCAGACATAATGAAGAACACGTCAAATCGAGAGCTATATTCATCAATGTTCTTGTTCGCAGACCCATCAACAGGTAGGCCTCCAGTAACTTTGGTGTCCTACATAGTAAAAACGAAACCAAGTAAAAACTTACTGATGTTGTCAACAATGCACCAAGATAAAGGCACTGTTGGAGGAGAGAAGAATAAAACCGAGATAAATACATATTATAATTCCACTAAAGGTGGAGTTGATACCATTGATCAAATGGCGCGTATGTACACCTGAAAGAGGGGAACAAAGAGATGGCCTCTATCTGTATTTTACTCTCTCATCGACAATTGTGCTATCAATGCAACCACCATATTCATCCAGCAACATCCAAGATGGAATGAAAAACACAACAAACGGAAACTATCTTCTGTAAGCTGGGATGGAACTAGTGAAATTGCAGGTAGAAGAAAGAAGTGCAAATGCAAGAGGGTTATCTAACCAAATTGTTCAATCAGTGGACACTATTCTACAAAAGAAAATCAAAGAAGTGACAACAGAAGAACGTCAACCTCCTGCAGGGAAAGGTCGGTGCCATATTTGTGTAAGAGAAGCTAAAACAAAGAAGCAGAAGTAAAACAATCTAAGTAAACCAAAACAGTATTGTGGACAGTGTCATAAACATGTGTGTAACACACATTCAGAAAAAATTGTGAAGTGTGCCTCTTGCCTTGAAGTTGAGGACTCAGAGTAGTCTATTGTATATGAACACATCCGTATTTTGTATTGTAATATAACAATTTTTTATTCACTCAATCCAATATTTATAACAATTAACAACATTTATAAACCGATGCCTTAGTTAAAATACGTTAACCATTTTGAAAGTTATAATTTTTCGTCAGTAAACTTATTTAATACCTGTGGGCTCGCCAACCCCCCCCCCCCTCCCCCCTTAGGCATCCAAGTTAGAAAAAAAGACTTGGGTGTCCTAGGGTTAATATGTTAAATAGCAGATAGAAGTACCTAATACAGCTGACGGTGTTCCGACTAAAATGTGGTCCAGCAGACCGGAAACTTAAAGTTTTTGTTTGTATATTAATCGATCACGTAAGACACAAATTGTCATGCTTTCTTAAGCACGGTGTTACAACCGTGCGATTACACGGGGCAGTTAAAGGTAAACAAGACAGACGGCCGCGCGGGAATAGCCGAGCGGTCCCAGGCGCTGCAGTCATGGACTGTGCGACTGGTCCCAGCGGAGGTTCGAGTCCTCCCTCGGGCATGGGTGTGTGTGTTCGTCCTTAGGATAATTTAGGTTAAGTAGTGTGTAAGCTTAGGGACTGATGACCTTAGCAGTTAAGTCCCATAAGATTTCACACACATTTGAACACTTTTCGAGACAGACGGGAAAAAAGTAAGGGGAGAGATCGGCACTGCATGGAGGGTGTGGAACGGCTTTTCAGCGAAACTTCTTCACTGCGGAAGTTTCGCTGGGGAGCCCTTTTACATCCTCCATATAGTACCGATCTCCCCGTGTGCAGTTTCTAGACTCTTGGAGCCCTGAAGAAATACATTCGTGGCGGTCGATTTGCTTCGACCGAAGAGGTCTGTAGGCAACCACAAACATTTTTCTATGAAGGCACTGACTGTCTTGTCTCACAGTGGGATAAATGTATTAGCAGTTATGGCGATTACTTTTGAAATTATAAACAAACTACTTTTTCCATCTGTCTCTTTTTCATTTGACTGCCCCTTATAATAAACATATGATAGAACAGCATTCATATTAGCTGGGTCAGTCCAACAGTAAATCCTCTTGGGGACTTGGTTAGTTTATCGAAAACAATTCCAATAATTGTAGTAAAATCTATTAAATGGCTCACAACACTTAAACAAAAGAATCACGTCGTTACAGGTGATATCATTATGTGATGCATTAAAATGAAAATATATTTTTTCCGGCAGGAGTGGCCGAGCGGTTCTAGGCGCTACAATCTGGAACTTCGCGACTGCTAGGGTCGCAGGTTCGAATCCTGCATCGGGCATGGATGTGTGTGGTGTCCTTAGGTTAGTTAGGTTTAAGTACTTCTAAGTTCTAGGGGACTGATGACCTCAGATGTTAAGTCCCATAGGACTCTGAGCCATTTTTTTGAAAATATATTTTTGTTTTGTTATTTACAGTCAGGTCATTCTAGTATACTATAAAACTGAAATTAAAGCATTTGCGAAAAACGAATTAAGTGTCATTTTGTCAAATGCTGTTTTAATTCTGTTACATTCACTCAATTACTAATTTGGGTGGATGGATTTGAACAGAAGTGTCATTGTTGAGCAAATGTATATATGAGACATATCTGAAAGAAAAATGCAGACGAACGTGTACTCCCATGAGAAAATGCGAGGAAATGAACCAATTCTCATGGCTTTAAATACCTATGAATGAGTTTTTTTTCCTTCTGAGCCTTTATTCGTCAGTGTTTTTCTTTTTCTGCATAAATTTAGGAACTTAACACGTTTCGATCATACTTTATATGGAAATAGGTTTTTTTGAATAATAGAGATCAAACTTCTATTAACATTACCATACTCGGGAACAATGGCCAGAATGATCCCAAATCTTGGTTTTATGCTAGCCGCAGTCAGTGAAGAGCCGTCACACAAAGTGAAAATTTGAATAGGTTTGCCGAGCTGTGATTTTCCTGCTTCTACACGGCGTTTTCGGGTACTGTTACAGGTGTGGACTTGCTTTTGTCAACGGTTCGTCGCCAGAAATTGGACTTTGGGCACACAAGTCTTTACGCTAGTATCCATTGTCCAGATACCTCAAAGCTTGAAACTACGATAGGCCGTCACTGGCGTGCTTGATTTCAAATTTAATGTTTTCGGACGCCACGCTGTGCTACAGTGATGGATACTTACGTATAAGACGTTGTCGCAGCAGCCATACCTAGCGAAGTGCTGCAGCCGGCCGGGGTGGCCGAGCGGTTCTAGGCACTACAGTCGGGAACCGCGCGACCGCTACGGTCACAGGTTCGAATCCTGCCTGGGGCCTGGATGTGTGTGATGTCCTTAGGTTAGTTACGTTTAAGTAGTTCTAAGTTCTGATGACCTCAGAAGTTGAGTCTCATAGTGCTCAGAGCGATTTGAACCATTTGAAGTGCTGCGGCATTAATACAGTGGACTCGTATTCTGGAGGACACTATTAAAATCGCCATCCGAACATCCAGACTGCCACAAACTGCTTAAGGCGAATGCCGAGGTAGTTCATTTCAAAGAGCACGGCTGATTCCCTTCCCCCCCCCCCCCCTCTTCCCCCTCCCCATCTCCATCGTTTTCCAATCCGACAAGGCTCTCCGTCCGTAATGACTTTACCGTCGATGGAGCGGTAAAAAGCTCTGATCTTCCGGCATTCCTTTGCGTTGAGTGTAATCTGACAGTCTGCGCTGCTAGGCAGTATAGTGGACAATTGCAGAATGTGAGGATTTAATGTGATGTTGAGTACTACATGCAAACTCGACTACTAAACACGGAGTGTACAGAAAAACCACGACAAACCTTAAAATTTTCTTCAGGATGGCAGACTGACCATTATTAGCCACTATTCAAGGGGAACAGCTGTATAAAATCGTATACTTTGAGGTTAGTAGGATGTCGACGTTCTGACATTTTGATAGGTGTACATTCCACATTTCGTAAAAAAAATCAACAAAAACATCATAGAGCTAAAAACGGCTACCCGAAAAGGTCTCGTAAGGCCCAACAGTGCTGACCGACCGCCGTGTCAACCTGAGCCTACCAGCGTCCCTGGATGCGGATATGGAGGGGCTTGTGGTCAGCACACCGCTCTCCTGGCGTTCTCAGTTTTTGTGACCGGAGCCGCTACATCTCAGTAAAACAGCTCCAGTCGGCCTGAGTGCAGCCTGCTTACCAACAGCTCTCAACAGACCCGACCGGTGACCCATGGAAGTACCGAACTAACCACACCCGACATCGCTTAACGTTGGTGATCTGACGGGAACCGGCGTTACGACTGAGGCAAGCCCGTTGGCAGCAGAAGTATCATAATGCACATTAAATTACTAAAGGGGCTCTAAGTTTTCATAGGGTACAACGCACATGATGAAATAAGTGTGCCTGTGGGCTTAGTACTTCAGCCGCAGTGTGGATTCGTGCGATAACGCCTTCTGATGTGACAGAAGTTGCATCCATCGTAATACTCATGCTAAAAAAGGTAAGCAAAGATGCGCGTACTGGCACAGATGGGCCTTTCTGGGCCGACCGACCTCCGTGTCATCCTCTGCCAATGGTGTCACTCGGATGTGGTATGGAGTGCATGGGGACAGCATACCGTCGTCCCTGCAGTTGTCGGCTCTTTTGACCTTCGAACCGATAATTCTCATTCAAGTAGCTCCTCAGGTGGCATCACAAAGCTGAGTGCATCACCTTCCAGCAAGGGAAAAAAAACTACAGCACTGGGAATCGAACCCGGGTCCTCCACATAGCAGCCACTTTTTTCACAGTTGACAGTTGAAGATAGGAAAACGAACGCAGAAGTTTTCAGTTTCAAGTTCAAGAAATCGTTCACGCAGGAGAACCATACAAACATACCGTCATTTGACCATCGGACAGACTCCCTTATGGACGATATAGGAACAAGCATACCTGGCGTAGAGAAGTAACTTAAGGATTTGAAAACAAATAAATCACCAGGTCCGGAGGGAATCTCAGTCCGATTTTACGTAGAACACTCTGCAGCATTGTCCCCTTACCTAGCTTGCATTTATCGTGACTGTCTTACCCAGCACAAAGTCCCAAGTGATTGGAAAAAAGCGCAGGTGACTCCAGTATATAAAAAGATAAAAGAACGGACCCGAAAAATTACAGACCAATATCCGTATCTTCTGTTTGCTGCAAAATACCTGAACACATTCTCAGTTCGAAAATAATAAACTTTCTTTAGGCTAAGAAGCTTATTTCCACGAATCAGCTTGGTTTTAGAAACTCAGGTTGCCCTTTCTCACTTGATGTACTGAGAACTATGGATGAAAGGCAGCAGGCAGAGTCCATATTTCATTTGACATGATGCCCTATTGCATGCTGTTAACGAAGGTACGAACATATGGGATAAGTTCACAGATATGTGACTGACTCGAAGAATTCTCAAATAATAGAACCCAGTATGGTGTCCTCGACGGAGAGTGTTCGTCAGAGACAAGGATATCGTCAGGAGTGCCGGCTGTTGTTCTCTATATACATAAATGATTTGGCTGACAGGGTGGGCAGCAATCTCCTGCTGTTTGCTGATGATGCCTTGGTGTACGGTAAGGCGTCGAAGTTGAGTGACTGTAGAAAGATGCAAGACGACTTACACAAAATGTCCAGTTGGTGTGATGGATGACAGCTAGCCCTAAATGTGGAAAATATGTAAGTTAAAAAAAATGGTTCAAATGGCTCTGAGCACCATGGGACTCAACATCGTAGGTCATAAGTCCCCTAGAACTTAGAACTACTTCAACCTAACTAACCTAAGGACATCACACACACCCATGCCCGAGGCAGGATTCGAACCTGCGACCGTAGCAGTCCCGCGGTTCCGGACTGCAGCGCCAGAACCGCACGGCCACCGCGGCCGGCTATGTAAGTTAATGCGGAAGAGTAGGAAGAACAAACCTGTGATGTTCGGATACAGTATTAGTAGTGTCCAGCTTGACACAGCCGAGACGTTTAAATGTCTGGACGTAACGTTGCATAGTGATATGCTGTGGAACGAGCATGTGAAAACTTTGTTAGAGAAGGCAAATAGTCGACTTCGTTTTGTTGGCAGAATTTTAGGAAAGAGTGGTTCACCGGTAAAGGAGACCACATATAGGACGCTGGTGCGACCTGTTCTTGAGTACTGCTCGAGTGTTTGGGATCCGTACCAGGTTGGATTGAAGGAGGACATCGAACCAATTCAGAGGAGGACTGCTAGATTTGTTACCGGTAGGTTCGAACAAAGCTTAAGTGTTACGGAGATGCTTGGGGAACTCAAATGGGACTCCTTGGAGGGGAGGCGGCGTTCCTTTCGGGAAATACATTGAAGAAAATTCAGAGAACCGGTATTTGAAGCTGACTGCCGAACGATTCTGCTGCAGCCAACATACATAGCGCGCAAGGACCACGAAGGTAAGATACGAGGAATTAGGGCTCATACGGAGGCGTACAGACAGTCGCTCTATTTGCGAGTGGAGCAGGAGGGGAAATGACAAGTAGTGGTACAGGGCACCCTCCGCCACGCACCGTATGCAGATGTAGATACAGATTTCCGAATTGGAATGTCGCATGCGTCTAGTTACAAATGCGATTCCACGTTGAAAATCTGTCAGTTCCCGCCGTACGGCACCGTGCGAGATAGCGCAGTTGTTAGTAGGCTCGACTCACATTCGGTTCAAGCCCGCGTCCGGCCATTTTGATTTAGGTTTCCCGTGATTTCCCTAAATCACTTAACGCAAATGCCCGGGTGGTTCCTGTGAAAGGGCATGACCGATTTTCTTCTCCAACCTTCCGTAACCCGGGGTTGCGCTCCGTTTCTAATGAACACGTTGTCGAGGGACGTTAAACACTAATCACCATATCGTCCTCTGTTGTACGGCCGTAATCACGTCGGAAAGCTATTCACATGAATCATAAGTACAAATATCAGCTTCTGCAATGCACTGCCCTTATATACTTTCTGTACACGATACTACCGCCATCTGATAAGTGTACATATCGCTATCCCATGAATTCATTCACCTCAGTGTAATCGCAAACATTACGAGGAAATTACTGCGATCATTTATGGTCTTGCTCTGTAATTGTGAGAAGTCCGGATAGTAAGAAAATAAACAGAGAGCAGTGTAGCACCAAATGAATTCTCCAAGAAATCTGTTTATAAACGGATGACAGCTTTTCCTATTTCTTATTTTTCAATATAGACACAAAATCTAACTTTCGTGTGTATGTAACATACAAGAGTTCCTGCGACTTCCCTCCAGTTAGTAGCGGGAACGTCATATTAAAATGGGATTCTGAACAACCGTGTAGTCTGCAGTTCTTCACTTAGCCTTGTCAGAGGTGACGAACATGATATAATCGGAATACAATGCAAGAACCAATTCACTAGATTTCCCGTACCCACAAAAATGATGCGGAAGAACACAGAAGTCTAACTGTTCAAATGTGTGTGAATTCTTAAGGGACCAAACTGCTGAGGTCATCGATCCCTAGAGTTACACGCTACTTAAACTAACTTGACCTAACTTATGCTTAGAACAACACACACACTCGGTGGGAGAGGCCGTGCAATGCGTGACATGGCGCCTCAAACCACGGGACGTGCCTCGGCTTGTGTGTAGATACTCGACCGTTCCTGAGAAAACGCGGTCAAAGTTGACGAGGTACTTTATGCGCCTTTTAGTGAGTGAACAGCTCAACCGAAGCGGTGGCACAGTGGCTAGCGTTGTGGCTTAACACTTCAACACGCAGTGTTCGAAATCCCGCTACTGTTTTTATTTTTTTTTATTTACCCATGTCCGTAGAAGATTACAACACGAATGCTATCCAGTGTACTGAATAACGTTTTCCATATTCATCCGCTAACTGTACGAGGGGCGTTCAATAAGTTATGCAACACATTTTTTTCTCAGCCAATTTCTGTTGAATCAATGCAGCATTTGTTGTGGTACATCGTGGAATATTCCCGCTTCATCCCCTATAGTTTTATGACGTTCCGGTTGGTGGCAGTGCTATACGTAGCCTTAAAAATGACGTCTGTTAGCAGCTTGCGTTCCAAGTAGAGAGCTGTGATAGAGTTTCTTTCGGCGGATTAACAGAGCATCGCAGACATACATAGGGGCTTGTAGAATGTTTTCGGAGACCTAGCTATGAACAAAAGCACGGTGAGTCGTTGGGCGAAGCGTCTCATCATCGCAACAAGGTCACGCAAACCTGTACGATCTCACGCGTATCGACCGCTCACATACAACTGTGATTCCTGCATCGTTTGAACGTGCGGACACTATCAAATGGTTCAAATGGCTCTGAGCACTATGGGACTCAACTTCTGAGGTCATCAGTCCCCTAGAACATAGAACTACTTAAACGTAACTAACCTAAGGACATCACACACATCCATTCCCGAGGCAGGATTCGAACCTGCGACCGTAGCGGTCACGCGGTTCCAGACTGAAGCGCCTAGAACCGCACGGCCACAACGGCCGGCTACTTAAAGGTGTGTGCTCGCTGTGTTTCCCGCCGCCTAACAGAAGACCATACTGAGCAGTGAAGGACCATCTGTGAGGAACTGCTTGCGCTATACAAGGCTGATCGTGTCAATTTTTTTCGATCATCGACGCAGGCGAAGAAACATGGTTCATCACTTCGAACCGAAAACAAAACGACAATCCATGGAATGACACCACACCAGCTCTCCTCCGAAAAAAAGTTCAAAGCCGCACCCTCAGCCGGTAAAATCACAGCAATGCTCTTCTTGGACTCAGAAAGGGTTAGTCCGTTTGATGTCGTTCCTCATAGTGCAACGATCAATTCCAAAGCGTATAGAGCTACCCTCAAGAAACTGAAGAAACAAAGCGTGTTCGTCGCCACAAAATTGCAAACGAACTTCTCCATCTCCACGACAACCCACGGCGTCACGCAAGCCTGCGCGGCCAAGAGTATCTCACAAAACTTCATTGGACTGTTCGTCCTCATCCACCCCACAGCTCGGATCTCTCACATTCCGACTTCATTGTTTTCGACTGAGTGAAGGAAACAGTCCGAGGGAAACAATACGTGGATGATGGAGAGCAGCAAGACAACGTCGAACAGTAGAGATGTTCTACGCGGGCATACAAGCCCTCCTAGAAAGGCAGCATAAGGCTGTTTCTTCGAACGGAGAATGTGGTGAAGCATAGGGTCCTGTAACCAAAAGAGTGCGGAATAATATGGTGTATTGTAATCCTGAATAAAACCAACCTCCTTTCATAAAAAAAGTGTTGCACTACTTATTGAACGCCCCTCGTGAGTCTGGGGAATAAAAAAATAAAATAAATGAAAGGCAAAACTATTTCAAATTGTTTTCGGTGAGTTTCCTATGGTGTACCTCGATCCATAATCGACTGCAATAACCAGTTTTCTGAAAAGTCATCCGTCATGTGTGGTTTCCCGTGAAACTGATGCCAGTGAGTGAAATCTTGAGGAATATTAACAACTTTCTTTCCCAAGTGAGAGTCATACGAAGAAAAGTCGTTATAGTAAACCTACCTTCACGTGATGCTCGCGGTGTTCGGGATTTCTGTTTTCAAATGTTTCTACGACTGGTATCATCCAAGGGAATGCACCAAATTTTCCTGAAGAATAGATGTAAGAATTAATATAAGAACTAATATAAGCATGTAGTACAACAATATGAGAATTTAAAAAGACTGTAAAATCTGAAAATACCTTACACATATATTATATAATAAATATATGACATTCTGAAAGCCAATTGTGATTTTAGAATTAATATAACGCCCTTGTATGTCCTAACTCCATAAGAAACATTCGTGTAGTAATCTTCTTGTAGATGAATGAAAAAACAAAAAATAAATTCAAACAATAATCGGGTCTCGATCTCGTGGCGTAGAACTGAGAGGTCTCGACACAGTGCCACCATTTCTTTTTCTTTTTGTTGAAACCTTACAATTTGCTACTGAAAAGAGAAAGAAACGAAATCGGGCTTAATGGTACATGGGTTTCTGCCACTGAAAAGAGAAAGAAACGAAATCGGGCTTAATGGTACATGGGTTTCTGCCACTGAAAAGAGAAAAAAAGGTCATCTCCAGTAGTGGTCTGCAACAACTCTTGCTTACTTTTTATTAATTAAACAAGAGAAGAAAAAAGAAAAACAAGGTCACAAAAATGAAACAAACTCTCTAACTATACATCTGAAAAAGTGACCATCACAAAAATACCAAGAGGAGCAGTTAACATTCTTTTTTATCGTTTTTTGTCAAATTTAAGAGAAGTAAGGTAACAAGAATGAAACATACGAAGAGAAAAGGGACTCCACACTTCATCCAACTCCTTGACAACTAAATACCAAGTACAGCATATTCGCAAAAAGCTCACGATAGCGCAGCTTCCTTTGCCATGTCCAGTGGGCCATAACCATATGTTGGTAAGAGAAACAAGTGTCCTGGTCATACCAGCTTCCCACCACGTAATGAACAAAATGCCCGACAAGCCACATAACCGTATTGTCCTTCGTTCTGGGGAAAAAAAGGCTGAATTGCGACGCAGGAGAATCTCACGGTTGTGTTGTTGGTGCAAGGTTATGAACGAACTGGTATCACGAGGACGCCATTTCCATCGGAAAAACAAGTAGGCTGATATTGGGCCAAACAACCTTCTAATCTATTCTGGCGATAGGGACTCCACAGAGAAAGTGCGATTTGGAAACGTCCAGTGACATAACAGCATTTTGACAGATATGCGACTGGGAAAGAATATAAACTCCCAAATAACTGACATCAAGAACAAATTCACCAATAAGCCTTAATTTATTATTTATCCTGCCAATACATATGGGAGGGGTTAAGCTCGCTCGCCGGAAATGGAAAAAAAGGCGAGCTGTAAGTGATTGGGGGACGCTAAGACATGTTAAAACAGTGCGTCGAAGTAGTACAGCAGAAACCGGGGCCCGAACATCCGCGAGGCCCAAACCTACCATCAGCCGGAGTCTGACCATTACCATATAGCGCACCCGAAAAATAGAGTTTCGCCAGACAAACTTGCCCTATAATCATTTTAGCTTCAGGAACATCATCGCAGGAAGGGGAAACATTCGAGGAACGAAATAGGCTTTGTTCACCATATGAATTCCCAAGGTTCGTAGCGTGTGAAGTAACGTGAGGGAGCAACCCTCGTGTTCAAGATTAGCCCCTTGAATTTTGTCAGTGATGCACTGAAAATTTAATGCAGCCATCTTCATGGGAAAACGATTAATTGTAACTTCCAACGATCGATGACGACCGCCAGAGCCCATGGAATCTCAACCGCGTCAAATCCCCGCAAACTGAGTAATCGACACTTCCGGTCGTTAAACTGTTCTCCTGTTAGACGACAAAATGTATCCAAAACGTCATTCAGCACCGATATGTCGTCGTGAGTACGAAAAAGTACGATAACGTCATCGGCAGATGTGTGAACGATGAACCTTTCTCCTAATAACGACCAACCACCCAATCGAACAACTATGGACTGAGGTAAGGACTCCAGAAATAGCACGAATAACGACGTAGAAAGATTAATCCCCTGCAGGTCACCTCGACCCACTTCTGTGGTGGAGTAAGACGACCATTCACGTCAATAAACGCCTGAATACCGGTAATTAGGGGTGGCCGAGCGGTTCTAGGCGCTACAGTCTGGTACCGCGCGACCGCTACGGTCGCAGGTTCGAATCCTGCCTCGGGCATGGATGCGTGTGATGTCCTTAGGTTTGTTAGGTTTAAGTAGTTCTAAGTTCTAGGGGACTGATTACGTCAGAAGTTAAGTCCCATAGTGCTCAGAGCCATTTGAACCATTTTTTTGAACCAGTAATTAGAAAGATGAAGTTTCGTCGTGCGGCGTCATTAAAACCAACAGCCATAAACACTCGCAACAGAAAATCATCATTAACTCGATCAAACGCATGATTAAAATCAACAAAAAGTAAAGCTCCCAGCACAGGAACAGCAGAAGCAATCGAGATAAGATCACGACATTCAGCATCGGGAGTCAGGAGCGTACGACCTGGGAGACAACTTTGATAACATCCGACAATGCCGGGGAACAAAACAAACAAGCAGCTATTGATCGCCCACGCTAAAATTTTATAATCAAAATTGAGTAGCGTCGTCGGTCGGACTTCATCCACGGACAGACGTCCCGTCGTTTTTAGAATTAACCAATTTTTCCTACCTTAATGGAGGGCGTGATGTGTACCCCTTGAACCACGTCATTCACCATAGATATTACTGTATCTGCTATCAGAGGCCAAAACCGAACAAAAAATTTTTGGGAAGCCCATACAAAGCTGGCGATTTGCGGGTAGGAGAGCGAACTGCAATGTCGGATACCTCATCACGGTGAAAAGCTGCCAAAAACTGCTCACGGAGAGCTGTCGTAACAACACTACCAAGAGGGGGAAGTAAAATCAGCAGACTGTTGACGCCACGCCAGTGTAAAGATTGGAAAAATACTGGAGAAGTTCACGCATTATATCAGGTTAGGAGGACCACTCACGACTATCTATAGAACGAATGGTGGTGAGACGCGTCCTTTGAGATCGCGTTCGAAGCCGAATTAGATGATACAGAGATGCCAACTCATCTTGGAGAATCCAACGTGGCTGGGATCGCAAACGAAGACCATATAATTGGAGTCTTTTGAGTTGCAGGAGTTTCGTTTTCACGCGGTGTACTTCCATAATTCTTAAAGGGACTTCTCGAAAACTGTCATAAAGATAACGAAGAACGGCGTAATAAAATTCGCGAGTCCTCTTCATTTCAGCCCCTTTACCAGCGCTAAAACAGATGAGTGGAATGCAAAGCCGAGGTTTGGCAATGGCAACCCACCATTCTACAACAGAGGGATAACGCAGTTGGGAACGGATTGCCCGCCCCCAGACGGCAACAATGATATCATCCAAAGTGGATTAAAATACACTCCTGGAAATTGAAATAAGAACACCGTGAATTCATTGTCCCAGGAAGGGGAAACTTTATTGACACATTCCTGGGGTCAGATACCTCACATGATCACACTGACAGAATCACAGGCACATAGACACAGGCAACAGAGCATGCACAATGTCGGCACTAGTACAGTGTATATCCACCTTTCGCAGCAATGCAGGCTGCTATTCTCCCATGGAGACGATCGTAGAGATGCTGGATGTAGTCCTGTGGAACGGCTTGCCATGCCATTTCCACCTGGCGCCTCAGTTGGACCAGCGTTCGTGCTGGACGTGCAGACCGCGTGAGACGACGCTTCATCCAGTCCCAAACATGCTCAATGGGGGACAGATCCGGAGATCTTGCTGGCCAGGGTAGTTGACTTACACCTTCTAGAGCACGTTGGGTGGCACGGGATACATGCGGACGTGCATTGTCCTGTTGGAACAGCAAGTTCCCTTGCCGGTCTAGGAATGGTAGAACGATGGGTTCGATGACGGTTTGGATGTACCGTGCACTATTCAGTGTCCCCTCGACGATCACCAGTGGTGTACGGCCAGTGTAGGAGATCGCTCCCCACACCATGATGCCGGGTGTTGGCCCTGTGTGCCTCGGTCGTATGCAGTCCTGATTGTGGCGCTCACCTGCACGGCGCCAAACACGCATACGACCATCATTGGCACCAAGGCAGAAGCGACTCTCATCGCTGAAGACGACACGTCTCCATTCGTCCCTCCATTCACGCCTGTCGCGACACCACTGGAGGCGGGCTGCACGATGTTGGGGCGTGAGCGGAAGACGGCCTAACGGTGTGCGGGACCGTAGCCCAGCTTCATGGAGACGGTTGCGAATGGTCCTCGCCGATACCCCAGGAGCAACAGTGTCCCTAATTTGCTGGGAAGTGGCGGTGCGGTCCCCTACGGCACTGCGTAGGATCCTACGGTCTTGGCGTGCATCCGTGCGTCGCTGCGGTCCGGTCCCAGGTCGACGGGCACGTGCACCTTCCGCCGACCACTGGCGACAACATCGATGTACTGTGGAGACCTCACGCCCCACGTGTTGAGCAATTCGGCGGTACGTTCACCCGGCCTCCCGCATGCCCACTACACGCCCTCGCTCAAAGTCCGTCAACTGCACATACGGTTCACGTCCACGCTGTCGCGGCATGCTACCAGTGTTAAAGACTGCGATGGAGCTCCGTATGCCACGGCAAACTGGCTGACACTGACGGCGGCGGTGCACAAATGCTGCGCAGCTAGCGCCATTCGACGGCCAACACCGCGGTTCCTGGTGTGTCCGCTGTGCCGTGCGTGTGATCATTGCTTGTACAGCCCTCTCGCAGTGTCCGGAGCAAGTATGGTGGGTCTGACACACCGGTGTCAATGTGTTCTTTTTTCCATTTCCAGGAGTGTATTTAGCTTCCATATAGGACGAGAAATATGCACTCGCTGCAGGACGTGGTTAAGTGTCATTGAAAATGCATAGGGGTAAGTAAAGCTGGCACGATTTACATCAGTTGACAAAAGTTGGCTGCACAGTGAAGCCGCCGGCCGAAGTGGCCAAGCGGTTCTAGGCGCTACAGTCTTGAACCGCGTGACCGCTACGGTCGCAGGTTCGAATCCTGCCTCGGGCATGGATGTGTGTGATGTCCTTAAGTTAGTTAGGTTTAAGTAGTTCTAAGTTCTAGGGGACTTATGACCTCAGCAGTTGAGTTCCATAGTGCTCAGAGCCACAGTGAAGCCGACAAATAAAAACGGTCCCGTCGACTACTAGACGTATCTGCAGATCCACGTATCCTGTAGACTCAACGAGACCACCATATCATTAAGCTGGGATTCTGATCCACAGGATGTAGGACGCAGTTGAAATCTCCTCCCATCAAAATATTTCGCGGATTTTGACGAAGTAAATAAATGGCATCCTTCTTATAAAAGCTGGAGTGATCATATCGAACAGATCCAGATGGAACTAAAGAAAAATTAAGGTGAGATCATACGAGTAAAAATGACAACCTATACCCGGACCGTCGTATGGCTTCGCTTGTCTTCACCAATCTTCTGTAAACGTTCTCGGATGGTCGATCAAGGTTGGTGAAGAGTGTTCGACAGTTTTTTTAATGTCTGACACGGATTTGCTTCCACTTCTGATCTCAACATGTCACTATTTGAAATTAGTGGTCGTCGTGACTGATAAGAGTCGGAATGATCAAAATTAGCCGATGTAAATTTAGAAAACCATCGTTGACATTTACGAGCGTCTAATGCACTTGGATAAATATCGCAAATATTTTTGGTAGCAACTGTTGCATTACCGCTCTTATAAAACTCAAAAAACATACAATGATACAATGCCAGATATGTACCTATATCTACATCTACATATATACTCCGCTAGCCACCAAGCGGTGTTGGTGTGTGGCGGAGGGCACTATTCGCGCCAAAGTCATACTCCCCCCCTTTCCCTCCCTCCCCCCCCCCCCCCATCCCTCTGTTCCACTTGCGGATCGCGAGAGGGAAAAACGGCCGTCTGAAGGCCTCAGTACAAGCTATAATTACCCTTACCTTTGAATGGTGATGGTTGGGCATTATGAAAGTCGGTGGTAATAATATATGCTCTACATTCGCGGCTAAGATCGGATTTTGGAATTTAGTGAGCAGCCCCTTCCGTTTAGCCCGTCGTCTATCTGCAAGGGTGTCCCATTTCAAACTTTCTATGAGATTTGTAACGCTCTCGTGATGGCTAAATGTACCAGTCACGAATTTTGCCGCTCTTCTGTGGACCTTCTCAATCTCCTGAATCACACCCAACTGGTAAGGGTTCCATACAGACGAACAGTACTCTAAGACTGGACGAACTAAAGTATTTTAAGCAATTTCCTTTCTTGAAGGACTGCATCGCTTCAGGATTCTACCAATAAACCGCAACCTAGAGTTCGCCGTACCCGTTACTTGTGTAATCTGATCGTTCCATTTGAGATCATTTCGAATAGTCACACCCAGATACTTGACGGATGTTACCGCTTCGAAAGACTGGGCATTTATTTTGTACTCGTACATTAACGGGGATTTTCGCTTTTTTATACCCAAAATGTTATAGTTACTAATATTGAGAGATAACTGCTAGTCATTATGCGACGCATTTATTTTCTGCAAATCCTCATTGATTTGTTCACAACTTTCGTATGATTTTACTTTCCTGTAGACTACAGCATCATCGGCAAACAGTCTAATGCCGCTGTCAATACCATCAACATGATCGTTTACGTAAATCGTAAAAAGCAGCGGACCAATTACGCTGCCCTGAGGCACACCTGATGTTACTCTTGTTTCTGTTGAAGTCTCCCCATTCAGGACGACATACTGCGATCTGTATGCTATAAAACTTTCTATCCAACCGCATATCATCGGATAGACCGTAAGCGCGCACTTTTTGTAGCAAGCGACAGTGCGGAACTGAGTCGAACACCTTTCGAAAGTCGAGGAATATAACATCAACCTGGGAGCCGGTATCTAGAACCTGTTGTACATCATCCACAAAGAGGGCCAGCTGTGTCTCGTATGACCTCTGTTTCCTAAAGCCGTGCTGGTTTCTGCAGATGAGCTCAGAGTCTAGAAAGGTCATTGTGTCTGAGCACAAAATATGCTCCATGATTCTACAACAAATCAATGTCAGTGAAATTGGCCGGTAGTTACGTGCATCCGATTTTCTAATATTTTTATAGATTGCTATGACCTCGGATTTCTTCCAGTCCCGTGGAACTTTCCACTGTTCCATTGATCTCTGATAGATGATGGATGAGAATGGTGCTATATTTGTAGCATAGTCAACATAAAATCTTACGGGGATACCGTCTGCGCAAGATGCCTTTCTGGCGTCTAAGGGTCTTAACTGTTTTACAATACCAGATACACTAAACACTATGCCAGCCATCCTTGCGTTTGTTCGATAATGTAAAGGGGGAATGGTGCTGCAGTCCTCTACCGTAAACGAGTATTTGAAAGCTAGGTTTAGAATTTCGGCCTTCTGTTTATTATAATCCTTTACATTACCCGTACTGTCAGCAAGAGAAGGTACTGAATTATTTGTAGCGTTCATAGATTTTACGTACAACCAAAATTTTTTGGGTTATTTTTAGAGTCTGCAGATAAAAT
Source organism: Schistocerca serialis cubense (assembly GCF_023864345.2). Classification (NCBI taxonomy): domain Eukaryota; kingdom Metazoa; phylum Arthropoda; class Insecta; order Orthoptera; family Acrididae; genus Schistocerca; species Schistocerca serialis. The sequence goes on along the minus strand of NC_064640.1, from coordinate 913,661,260 downwards.
ATTGCTTTCAAATTCGTTAAAAGAACCTCTCATTGACCTTTTGACATCTGCTTTCATTTCGCATAATTTCTGTTTGTCAGCGGGGCAGTGACTATGTTTAAAACGACTGTGCAAAATTCTCTGCTTGCTCAACAACTTCCTAATATGTTTGTTGAACCAAGGTGGATCCTTTCCCTCCCCTATATTTTTGCTAGGCACATATTTCTCTAGCTTGTGGTGAACAATACCTCTAAATTCCGGCCAAAGATGCTCAATATCTTTGTGTCCTGTGGTGAATGCTTGGAGCTTACTCTGAAGATATTCATTAATGACACTGTTATTTGCTTTCCCAAACAAAACAACTCTACGCTGTTTCTTTTCTTATTTTTTTCTTTTTTTTTTACAACTTCCGCTGACATAGAAGCCACAACGACATTATGGTCGCTAATACCTTCTTCTAGATTAACTTCCTCATAAAGGTCAGGTCTGTTTGTCGCCAAGATATCTAATATGTTGGTTTTCTAATCAATTGCTCGAGGTTGTATGTTGAGGGCGCTCCTACAATAACTTCTCACTCGTCTTTGCTTCTGCCCCCTGTGATAAACGTGTAATTTTCCCAGTCAAAGGACGCCAGGTTAAAGTCTCCACCTATAACTAATGGATAATATGGATATCTATTTCATATGTACCGGTACTCAAGACTTTCCCTGAAACGTTCTGCGACGTTTCTTGCAGATGCTGGTGGTCTATATAATACCTATTCTGGTATTTGTCTGGCCATTTCACCAATACAAAAATAAATAAATAAAAATAAAAGAATAAAAAACAAAATTTAATTATTTAGAAGTAGACGAGTCACCCTAACTGTGGGCTGATAAATCACAAAAGAATGCCAAAATGTCCAGAAACGACATACTTTCCAATCCACTTAACAGATATTTGCCTCGGACGTATAATTCGCGGCCGCGAATTCGACTCCAGTCCGCCATCAGCAGTGGAGCGTCAAGCCTTCACAATGCCAGCCACTCAGATGGTAAGCCAGTACTAAGTAAGGAAAGGAAATCTGAACGTAGGACTATACAGGTGAACGTAACCTGAAGACCACATTATGGAAACAGAAGAAGTCAATGAAGGTGAGGTGGAAGGTATGATACCCCAGTAATACTCTCACAGAGCAAAGAACATGACACATGCAATAGACGACATTCCCTTAAAATTATTGAGATCCTTGGGAGAAAATACAATTCAACCCGATATGTGATACAGGCGAAATATTCTAAGACATCTGCATCTACATCTGTATCCACATACATACCTTGCAAACCACTGTATGAAGCGTGGTGGAGGGTACCCTGTACAACGAATAGACTGTAATAATCCCTGTTCCAAAGACGCTGGTTTCTCATCGTCTGCTGCAAAGAGAGTAAACTCTCAAGCAGAAATAGTGATTAGGACCGGTAGCCGTGAGTTCTTTATCGGAAATGTTTCTCGAAGACGAACTGGCGGCATAAAAATTTGAACATGGTGCCTCTCGCTATCAGCTGGATGAAGTCGCTTGAGATTAGACCGTCAGAGAGACGGGTGTTGCAGCAAAGGGAAACTCTGAATGTTACACTACTGGCCATTAAAATTGCTACACCACGAAGATGACGTGCTACAGACGCGAAATTTAACCGACAGGAAGAAGATGCTGTGATATGCAAATAATTAGCATTACAGAGCATTCACACAAGGTTGGCGCCGGTGAAGTTTCCAACCGATTTCTCGTACACAAACAGCAGTTGACCGGCGTTGCCTGGTGAAACGTTGTTGTGATGCCTCGTGTAGGGAGGAGAAATGCGTACCATCACGTTTCCGACTTTGATAAATGTCGGATTGTAGCCTATCGCGATTGCGGTTTAACGTATCGTGACATTGCTGCTCGCGTTGGTCGAGATCCAATGACTGTTAACAGAATATGGAATCGGTGGGTTCAGGAGGGTAATACGGAACGCCGTGCTGGATCCCAAGGGCCTCGTATCACTAGTAGTAGAGATGACAGGCATCTTATCCACATGGCTTTAACGGATCGTGCAGCCACGTGTCGATCCCTTAGTCAACAGATGGGGACGTTTGCAAGACGACAACCATCTGCACGAACAGTTCGACGACGTTTGCAGCAGCATGGACTATCAGCTCGGAGACCATGGTTGCGGTTACCCTGGACGCTGCATCACAGACAGGAGCGCCTGCGATGGTGTACTCAACGACGAACCTGGGTGCACGAATGGCAAAACGTCATTTCTTCGGATGAATCCAGGTTCTGTTTACAGCATCATGATGGTCGCATCCGTGTTTGGCGACACTGCGGTGAACGCACATTGGAAGCGTGTATTCGTCATCGTCATACTGGTGTATCACGCGGCGTGATGGTATGGGGTGCCATTGGTTACACGTCTCGGTCACCTCTTGTTCGCATTGACGGCACTTTGAACACTGGACGTTACATATAAGATGTGTTACGACCCGTGGCTCTACCCTTCGTTCGATCCCTGCGGAACCATACATTTCAGCAGGATAATGCACGACCGCATGTTGCAGGTCCTGTACGGGCCTTTCTGGATACAGAAAAAGTTCTACTGCTGACCTGGCCAGCATATTCTCCAGATCTCTCACTAGTTGAAAACGTCTGGTCAATGGTGGCAGAGCAACTGGCTCGTCACAATACGCCAATCACTACTCTTGATGAACAGTGGTATCGTGTTGAAGCTGCATGGGCAGCTGTACCTGTATACGCCATCTTGGCTCTGTTCGACTCAATGCCCAGGCGTATCAAGGTCGTTATTAAGGCCAGAGGTGGTTGTTCTGGGTACTGATTTCTCAGGATCTATGCACCCAAATTGCGTGAAAATGTAATCACATGTCAGTTCTAGTATAATATATTTGTCCAATGAGTACCCGTTTATCATCTGCATTTCTTCTTGGTGTAGCAATTTTAATGGCCAGTAGTGTAATACCGAGAAAGAAAGATGTTTACAGGATTTGTAACATCCTTCGCTGAAGTTATCATCATCGGCTTCTTAGCGACCCACCGCATTCTGTGCACCCTGCCTTGATAGAGGTGACGGAATCTAGAAGTACTAGCCACTGTCGGTTGTTTGTTACGCGTCATCTTTTTCACTGAATTCCACGCAATGTATATACTTTTTCATTCCAGCGTGTGTGAAACGTGTCTGTAGTGCGACATCACAGGTCTTCTTGCTGTCCTCATTCACCGTATATATGGTAACAGGAATGTAGAAAAGCATAGGTCAGTCGTGAAGAATTAAAACGCTATGAGAAAAACACAGTTACAGAACAATTAGTAAATCCGTGCGAGCTCCAAATCATATTATAAAAAAGACGTGTGTCATTAAGATACTTGTTATTACTGTCTGTGATGCATATAGATGACTATTTTCCTTTCTCATTTATGTTAGTTTTTGCTTGTGTTAATCGTTTGTGTATTGCCATATACCTAATCTGTGGTGTGAAGTTCATTACGGTATCCTGTCCTGTCGTGCAGTTTTTGTAAACACTGGTGGAGAATGTTAATATAGGAAAGTCTACCTAAAAAGTAACGAAGGTCACGGAAATAAGTTAGTCCTTGTTATCGAATGAATTTTCTCTTAAGCAAAAAATTTTAAAACTAAAAATTTTATTGAGGCTATCTTACAGAAGGAACTTTGAAGACAAGAAATTCAGACAATCAGTTTACTTTACAGTACAGTTATCTACTGCTTTAATCTGCAGTTGTGATTACTAGAATGAACGAATGGTAAACGAAATTGTAAAAGTGTAGTTCTTGGCTATTCATGGGCCTCATGATTACAAGGCGGTGGGGTTAGGGTGTTGCACTCGTTTTCGAGTTAAAAGGGACGAAAATCCCCGTTCGGCCATCCGCGTTTTTGTTTTCCAGGTTTGTGATAAATCGATAACGGCAAATGCTGAAATGAGGCGTGTGAATAGGACAAGTAACATTTCCATCCCCACCCTTACACTACCTGAGCTTCTCATCCGACTTTAATGAGCTTGTCAGCGACAGGACGTTAAACCTTAATCTTTCTTCCTTTATAGTGGCGTACGATGGCCACATTTAATTTCTGTATGTTATTTACTTCTTTCCCCTTGGCTAAAATTGCATTTCGCGACGAGTGATATGCTAAAGATAATGCAAAGGAAATTACAACTGACTCCAGTCTAACAGCCTTTCCACAGACTCTAATTAAAAATCAAAGATATATGAAGTTAATTAACTCCTGTGTAAATCATCCTCTTGGACGCCGGAAACAAGAGACAAAACGAATCGAGACTGGACTGAATGAATTCGTCTCTGTTAAAAAAAGAAAAATATCTTATTGATTGAAACAGTTGCAGATGTCATAAAGCCGCTGCTGAATTATTGCAATAGAGGTATCACAGACACGATACTTCGTTTTGATGCTGTATGATGTACATCGTGAACAAATGAAAATCGTTTTAGGAGAATAAACGCCACTGCCGAATTGTGGCGACTTCCCTTAGATAATTGGCTTTTATTTTGATATTTATTACTTGTCATAGATATTCGTTGCCGTAAGAAAATCTTTACTCGTTTGCAATTGTTTAGCGTAGTTTGGATAATTGCGTGTCACATGGAGCCTGTTCAAAATAAATGTTAAGATGCAGAATGTGTAAAATGAGCTAGAGTTGCATTCACTTCTTTAAGAAGTATGTAGTTGTACTGCTATAGGCTGGCCATTTTACTGGTGAGTATAGTTTCTGACCTCTACTCCAGAATCGTCTTTGATACAGAAGAAATTATTAAGCAGATTTTAATGTAGATTTAAAGACAATTTTGCTCTTTGTTACATATGTTTGTAGGTGAAATGTGGGATAGTTTTCCAGCTACGTATTTCGCTCCATTCTGTAGTGAAATTAGACTCACTAGAGGGAACGCAGATAAATTTTAGTATTTATAAGTATCTCTGTTACTATCAAAGTAATACTTTACTGACAGTAAATTTTTATCAATTGATTGAGATATTCTGGGACTGTGGATAATATTTCCAACTGCTTAAACAAACGCCTATAAAATGCACGAGTATGCATCCCACACAATATTCTAATGACTTTCTTTTCCGCAGTTAATACGTTTTGCCTAAGTGAGGAGATAAATAAAAGTAGTGAAAATAAGCAGACTATTTTAGATGGCAGATTTCGTTGTTCTTAGACTTCACAAATTTTCTTAGCACGTACATTAATGAAGCTAAACGCTTGAAAACGTCTGCTACATGGTATCTTTAGTTTCAGTTTTAATCAGTATGCATACTCAGCAACTTTGAGCTTTTATTTATTATTGGTACACTGTACTCAGAGGACCTGTACGTGAAAAATGACAAAAAAAACTAATTTTTCGTCTTGGTATCACAAGTATAAGCAGTTTCTCTGATTTTCGAATGTATGATTTATAAACATTTGTACTATTTGTCTGGAACTGCTGACAGCACGCAGACATTAGTCCCGCTCAATCTGTATTCAACGCTTCTCGGTGGTGCGTGATCGGCTTCTCGATTTTACAAGTTCGGGGCAACTCTCCTTGGAAATAATGAGACTATTTAGAAAATCGACAATGTGGCTTACATATGGTTGCCTTTTTTCTCACTCACTGTCATTCTTATTGCTTCAGTTTCTACAGCAACTGAAATACAGCTGTTATTTGGTGGTCGTGGTGTGTGGTAGAACCAGTCGTAACCTTATGTGCAAACTAATGCTCAGAAAATTTCCCAGACAAGGATTTGCCTCAAACTTCCAACAAAGTGTTCACAGTGGATTGACTGCTTTTCTTAGAGCTGTAGTCAGATATGGGGAAAAAAGCACTCTATTAGTACAAGACTGACAACATAGGGGGTATCACAGCTTCCATGCAGTTCGGAACGTCTTCAAAAAATCCAATTAAAGTTTTCATTTGTCTCGAAAGCGCCGGTAGTCTCTCACACCACACTTAATACGCGGAAAAGCACTATTCGATTTAAATCTAGATCCAATAATCAACCCCCCCCCCCGCCCCCACAACCTGTTCCTAAAAGCTTTCGCAAGATTCGCTACAATATTTTACTTGGTCCCTCGTTTATAATGAAACCGTTACTGAGAAATGAACAGATTAATAATAACAATGAATTATTCACAGTAGTAAGACAGTTTTAAGAGTAGTAGCTGAGGCGTACTACACTCCTGGAAATTGAAATAAGAACACCGTGAATTCATTGTCCCAGGAAGTGGGAACTTTATTGACACATTCCTGGGGTCAGATACATCACATGATTACACTGACAGAACCACAGGCAACAGAGCATGCACAATGTCGGCACTAGTACAGTGTATATCCACCTTTCGCAGCAATGCAGGCTGCTATTCTCCCATGGAGACGATCGTAGAGATGCTGGATGTAGTCCTGTGGAACGGCTTGCCATGCCATTTCCACCTGGCGCCTCAGTTGGACCAGCGTTCGTGCTGGACGTGCAGACCGCGTGAGACGACGCTTCATCCAGTCCCAAACATGCTCAATGGGGGTCAGATCCGGAGATCTTGCTGGCCGGGGTAGTTGACTTACACCTTCTAGAGCACGTTGGGTGGCACGGGATACATGCGGACGTGCATTGTCCTGTTGGAACAGCAAGTTCCCTTGCCGGTCTAGGAATAGAACGATGGGTTCGATGACGGTTTGGATGTACCGTGCACTATTCAGTGTCCCCTCGACGATCACCAGTGGTGTACGGCCAGTGTAGGAGATCGCTCCCCACACCATGATGCCGGGTGTTGGCCCTGTGTGCCTCGGTCGTATGCAGTCCTGATTGTGGCGCTCACCTGCACGGCGCCAAACACGCATACGACCATCATTGGCACCAAGGTAGAAGCGACTCTCATCGCTGAAGACGACACGTCTCCATTCGTCCCTCCATTCACGCTTGTCGCGACACCACTGGAGGCGGGCTGCACGATGTTGGGGCGTGAGCGGAAGACGGCCTAACGGTGTGCGGGACCGTAGCCCAGCTTCATGGAGACGGTTGCGAATGGTCCTCGCCGATACTCCAGGAGCAACAGTGTCCCTAATTTGCTGGGAAGTGGCGGTGCGGTCCCCTACGGCACTGCGTAGGATCCTACGGTCTTGGCGTGCATCCGTGCGTCGCTGCGGTCCGGTCCCAGGTCGACGGGCACGCGCACCTTCCGCCGACCACTGGCGACAACATCGATGTACTGTGGAGACCTCACACCCCACGTGTTGAGCAATTCGGCGGTACGTCCACCCGGCCTCCCGCATGCCCACTATACGCCCTCGCTCAAAGTCCGTCAACTGCACATACGGTTCACGTCCACGCTGTCGCGGCATGCTACCAGTGTTAAAGACTGCGATGGAGCTCCGTATGCCACGGCAAACTGGCTGACACTGACGGCGGCGGTGCACAAATGCTGCGCAGCTAGCGCCATTCGACGGCCAACACCGCGGTTCCTGGTGTGTCCGCTGTGCCGTGCGTGTGATCATTGCTTGTACAGCCCTCTCGCAGTGTCCGGAGCAAGTATGGTGGGTCTGACACACCGGTGTCAATGTGTTCTTTTTTCCATTTCCAGGAGTGTATTAATACATTCTATGTAATAAAAAAAGCTTAAAATAAGGTTTATTAAAGATTACATTATAAAATACACAGCTGTAACACTTTTTTTTTATCGAAGACAACTGCCTTTGGTCCAACATCAGACCACTTTCGCGTCTCAAAAGCAACTCAACTGTGCATTCTGACAGTTTCAATATCAACTGTAGCTTGCAGACTGTGCTACTGACCATTAGTAACTGGTTGCGCGTAACCTTTGTGTCCCGTCAACATCAGAGACGGTTGCGTGCGCTCTGTTATCGTGTTTTGAGTTCAAAACGTTAAAGAATGGGCTACAGCGGTCGAGCAATTCTTCATAAAGCACACATTTCAGTATCAGTGCTGAGCGACATTTGAGGTGATGAGAAGAGCTACGCCAGTGGATAGTGGATGACTAGAAAAGAGTGAATTGGAATGAAGAATCACGCTTTGACCTGTGGCGATCCGATGGAGAGTTTTGGGTTTGGCGAACGTCTGGAGAACGTTACCATCCATTACGCACAGTGGAAACACTGAAGTACGGAGGAGGTGGTGTTGTAGTTTGTGGTTTCCTTGATTGGGGTGAAGTTCACGTTGTTGAACTCCATCCAGGCAGGCCTCGGAAAGCCCAACGGTACCGACCGACCGTCGTGTAATCCTCAGCTGTTAGGCGCCATTGGATGCGAATACGGACGGGCATGTGGTCAGCGCATCCCTCTCAGCCCGTTGTCAGTTTTAGTGCGTGGAGCTGCTATTTCTCAATCAAGTAGCTCCTCAATAGGCCTCACAAGGATTGATTGCACGGTAATCTGAGGGGAAACGGTGTTACCACTGTGGTACGGCAGTTGGCGAGGTCCTCTTATTGCGCTTAAGAAAATGCTAAATGCGGAAGGGGATGATCAGATTTTGCCGCATTGAGACTGCATATACACTCATGCTCATAAATTAAGGATATGCTGATACATGGTGAAACAGCGCTCTGGTGGGCGGTTTGCGGGTTTAAATCAACTCGGGGTATGACCATGCGGTGCCTTTGACCTGCAGTCGTCGCACAGTGGCGCTGGCAGCAGTCCACATACGCAGAGGTGTGTTGGTGCATGTCAGAGTACGGTGAAGTGAGTAAGTGTGCAGACGTTTTCAGACGTGCCAATCATGACTGTGTGTTGAAAATGTCTCAAAGATCACATTTTGATGACGTTATGATGGGTAGAACACGAGGGCGACTGGATGTTGGTCAAACACAGCAGGTCGTAGCACCGGCCCTCCGTGGGCCACAAAGTGTGATCTCAAGATTATGGCAGCAATTCCAGCAGACAGGAAACGTGACCAGGCGCTACAGTACGGGACGTCCACAGTGTACAATACCACAAAAAGACAGATATCTCACCATCAGTGCCCGCAGACGGCCACGGAGTACTGCAAGTAACCTTGCTCGGGACCTTACCGCAGCCACTGGAACAGTTGTCTCCAGACACACAGTCTACAGACGTCTGAACAGACATGGTTTATTCTCCCGGAGACATGCAAGGTGCATTCCACTGACTCCTGGTCACAAGAGAGCCCTTAAAGCGTAGTGTCAAGAACACAGTACATGGTCATTGGAACAGTGGTCCCAGGTTATGTTCATGGACGAGTCCAGGTATAGTCTGAACAGTGTTTTTCGCCAGGTTTTCATCTGGTATGAACCAGGAACCAGATACCAACCTCATAATGTCCTTGAAAGGGACCTGTATGGAGGTCGTGGTTTGATGGTGTAGGGTGGAATTATGATTGGTGACGTACACCCATACATGTCTTTGACAGGGGAACTGTAACAGGTCAGGTGTATCGGGACGTCATTTTGCACCAGTATGTCCGCCTTTTCAGGGGTGCAGTGGGTCCCACCTTCCTCCTGATGGACGATAACGCACAGCCCCACTGAGCTGCCATAGTGGAGGAGTACCTTGAAACAGAAGATATCAGGCGAATGGAGTGGTCTGCCTGTTCTCCAGACCTAAACCCCATCGAGCACGTCTGGAATGCTCTCGGTCGACGTATCGCTGCACATCTTCACACCCATAGGACACTTCAGGAGCTCCGACAGGCACTGGTGCAAGAATGGGAGGCTATGCCCCAGTAGCTGCTCGACCACCTGATCCAGAGTATGCGAACCTGTTGAGCGGCCTGTGTACGTGTACATGGTGATCATATCCCATATTAACGTCGGGGTACATGCGCAGGAAACAGTGGCGTTTTGTAGCACATGTGTTTCGGGACGGTTTTCTCAACTTATCACCAATACCGTGGACTTACAGATCTGTGTCGCGTGTGTTCCCTATGTGCCTATGCTATTAGCGCCAGTTTTGTGTAGTGCCACGTTGTGTGGCACCACATTCTGCTGTTATCCTTAATAAGCATGAGTGCAGTAGAGAAACAATTCGAAAATGATGATTGATTATTATCTGCATGACAATACACACTGTTAGAAAGCAGCATCTGTGACACATTGTTTATGGACGGTAACGTTCCTGGAATGGACAAAGGTGCCAGAGTTCCAACCTTTGGGACGAGTTAAAACGCAGACTTCACTCCAGACCTCAGTGCCCAGCCTTCCCTGGTTTCAGCTCTTGAGGACGATTTGGCTGTCATTCCTCCATAGACATTTAGACACCTCAGTGGAGGTGTTCCCAGGGGAGTTCAAGTCGTCACCCCATATTAATTTCCAATAATAAGTGTCTGGATACTTTTGATCAGATACCGAATTTCTCAGTTATGATAGTTATTTTAAGTTCTTCGCCCACACGCTTTGGAGCTTCTTCATAGGAACTGTCACTGCTTAGATTTGCTTTATTTTCTTTTATTAATTTGATTTGTAATGGAGACATGTTCTCGCCAAAATGGTTTAACGTGCGTTACGCGTGAACTGGCTACGTTTCCGTTAGGATGCGTACAGAGGTGAACACAAATGTGGCAACACCGAAAACATAGCACATTACCATCGCTGATACGTTGTAGGAAATCTGTTGGTATACAAAACAGCTTCCAGTCGTCTTGGAATGGATAAATGCAGGAAATCTTCGACGGAATGTTCTACCGTTCCTCCTGTAAACTACTTGCAAGTTCAGGTGACGGTGATGGAGGTGGTTAGCGATAAAGCACCCTTCTGTCCAAAGTAGACCACAAAGGGTCAATAATACTGAGATCTGCTGATTGTGATGACCAGGGGAGATGCGTCAGTTCACCCTCGTGCTCACAAAATCGACGTAGTGAGCTGTGTATACAAGGGCCTGGTCGTCTTGAAACTCAGCATCACCACTGGGCAACAAAGATAGTGCCAGGGGATGGACCTGATCAGTCAAAATGGTCACATAACCCTTAGCAGTAATATGACCTTGAAGGGTAACGGTGGAGCCCATCGAGTACCACGATATGGCTTCCGAGATCATCAGCGAACGACCGCCATGTTTCACTCTTGGGACTTAAAGCTTGGCCAGAAGTTGGAAACAGTGTGGAACAAGAATCACCGATCAAATGACTTCCTTCCATTGCTCCACGGTCCATGTTTTATAGCCTCGGTACCACGTTATCCAGTTGCGGGCACTGCGTCACTCATGAGTGGTTTTGGAAATCCAGTTTGGCCTGCAAACTGCTTCATGGATCTCCTTTCGTGTTGCTCTGATGCTGACAGGGTTAGCGAGTGCGACTTTCATTTCTGCAAGTTCTGCACTGACTTTTGCGATTATCGCCCTCTTATTTCTCGTCGTAATCCTCCACAATGAATGTCTGTTACGATTACACAACACACACTTTCGTCCGTATTGTGACTTGTATTGTATACTGTGTATTGAACTGGGAACTTAGAAACGACACAGAGGCTTCGTCCTGCCATAGCCCTCAGTGGTTCGCAGTTCCCCAGCACGCCACAGTAGTCCACCTACGCCACCGCTGCCCCACACCGAACCCAGGGTTATTGTGCGGTTCGGCAACCAGTATAAACCCCCTCCTCAACCCCCCCCCCCCCACCGCCCTCCGGAACGTCTCATACCAGACGAGTGTACCCCAAATGTTTGTGTGGTAGAGTAATTATGGTGTACGCGTACATGGAGAGAGTGCTTGCTCAGCAATCACCACATAGTGTAACTGAAGTGGAATAAGGGGAACCACCCCGCATTCGACGAGGCAGATTAAAACCGCCTAAAAACCAACCACAGGCTGGCTCGCACACCAGACGTCGACAGTAATCCGCCGAGCGGATTCGTGCCGGGGACCAGCACGCCTTCCCGCTCGGGAAGCAGCACGTTAAACGGCGCAGCTAGCCGGGCGGGCATGTTGTGACTTAGTGAATGATGTTTTTCCGCTTTCTCTATATACGATGAAAATCTGTGATACGGTGCCTTTTGAAACGTCCAACACTTCGGCTACCTTCGTCACGAAAGCAGAGTGCGCCATGAATTCTTGCCACAAAGTCAAACAATCAATGAGGAATACAATACTTACAAGTTCAACGCCATGTACCTGAGGCAACAGAAAAAAAGACCAGATCTGAGGAGAAACAGTTCGTGAATCTGCACAACAATACGGCAATTCTCACTCTTCGTTGCATGTTCGTTGTTATTTCGCAAAAAACAATACTGCAATACCGTCCCAGCCTCCACATTCGCCAGACATGGCCCTAATTGAGTTTTTTGTTTTCCGAAAAATAGCAGTATAGGTAACTTGAAAAACCTTCCTTTTAGAAGAATATGAAAAGTGCATCGCTGAGAGAGCTTAGTTCCTATGTCAAAGATAGAGTTCCAGGAGTGCGTCGTGGAGTAGTGTAGCAATGTTCCATCTGGCGCTCAGTTCAAGTGGCCACCGCTAGTCACCGCTGCAGTCGCAAGAATCCTAATCATCCGTTGGGGGAAATTCAAAAACATCGAATTTGGCAGTGATGGTAAATTTAAAATATTCAAGAAGATGGAAATACCCCACTTGTCCTAATTTCAAAACATCAGGAAATATAAATAAAAGTCGAAGATAGTCGAACTAGTGCATAAATAAAATTCCAGCATAGTCGAACTAGTGCATCTGTGATTTGTAACATAGACACCACATCAGACATATCAAAATGATCAAAACTGTGTAATCCAGACACAACTTTAAAAGCATCCCAAAGTAGTAAGGCAACCTTTGTGTGCCTAATTTATTCCTAGATGTGTACACCACAATCGATGTTCTCTCAACCAAATAAAGATGCGAAATGTGCAGAAGCAGTCAACCGGACAGCACAAACACATGCCCATATTGAATCTTCTCAAATTTCCATGCGATCATGAAGACTGTCCAACACATACAAAGTATTAGTTTGCTATTCGGTCGTCTAGAAGACGACACAGTTTAGTCAGCTACAGTACAGCATCCTAACAGGGCTTTCCATTCGAACTGCTCCTGCCGTTAGCAGGAGACGTGAAGCATTCCCGCCACATGCCACTGCTGCCGCGCGCCACGCACTCCTAGACAGAATCGTCCTAGAAAATCAGCCACATGCATATTTGATCGATATAGTTACAATTAAACATTACGATCGCTGTCTCGCTTGGACGACATTTGACAGTGAGTGAAGTATTAGATATACACCCTGCTGACGGCTGTGGCCCTGGAAATTGAAATATCTGTGCCATTCTTGTGACTTGACATACTTTTGCCTTTGCTATCATAGTATTCCACATTAAATCAATACCTTCCTTTTATCGTTCTGCAGAGTGTTATAAATGTATTATTTCGGTAATTAACGAGTAGTTTCCACGTCTGTTGCATTGTTTAGTGAACATGTCTGTGGGCTGTGCAATGCATTATTTCGACAGTTTACAATTAGTGAGTGTGTTTACAGAGTGTTTTACATGCATTATTATGACAATTTACGAATTGTTTGCAGCTCTGTAGGCTATTTACTGTGACCCCAAGCATGTGAGGGCGAGTGTTTGGTATCAATGTAATAAATAAACTACATCAAATCCATCCCTAAATAAACTGTTCCAAAATAAACAAAGTACAGTCCTTCCTATCCAGCAGTACAGAACAGGCTGAGTCCTTTCCCCGCCATTCCCCCCCCCCCCCCCCAGACTGCCATGGGATTTCAGCGCCCTCTGGTGGCAGTACTGTGTACTAGATCAGTTGGACTCCAGATCTCATGGTGAACACACTGGATGGAGCTACTGCCTATGACAACTCAAATTGTTTAAATAAAGACTGCCTGCAGAATTAAGAAGTACATCCATCCAGCACAGGCTGAGTTTTTTCCCACCATTTCCAAGGAAAAGGTAGCTGTCGATGACTTAGGTTACTGGAGGTAGCCCAAGTGACCTATTTTCCAGCCAAAATTTGAACATCCTACCATGACGTCATTGCGACGTTGCCACATCTATTGCTGCCATATTGCATCCGCCATCTTGAATAAAATTGGCAACAACGCAGAGTGGGGCAATACGAAGGTGTCCCCACTACTTCCCAATGATGTAAATATTATGCCATGTTCAAAAATATCCAAACGATCTGACTTTTACATACATTAGCATCATGTTCAAAACTAGAACCTTAGGCCCAATAGCGCAGATGTCCTCGGCTGACTGCCAGCCGTCCGAATAGAAACGGAGCTGTCAGAACTTTGAACTAAGTGTAGTTCTCACACCTCCTTACTAGTTTACCTGTAGCTGCGAGGGAAGTAATTGTTTCTTGTGCGTTCTGTCAGTTATTTTAGTGTGTGCTTTACAGAATGTTGAGGCAACAAGTAAATAAGTGAAATAATGAAACAGGTACTTTCCTTGCTGTATGACTCCATCAACTAACGTAACTTTGAAGAAAAATTGTAAATCCAGAGGCCGACTCCTAATTTAACAATTTCGCAGACAGTTATAAGCAAAATTCGTCAATTCAACAGAAAATTAACTACGAATTGTACAGGAACCATGAATGAGTATGTAACTGTGATTTAGAAGACGCCTTGTTTTGTTCTCCCTGTTCATTGTTTGCAGGAGAGGTTTCGTGAACTAAAGAAGAAGTCTGTGACATTCCATATCTCCATGACAACATTAGGAAACACGAACATTCCTCGGTCCATGAGAATAACGTTTTGAATCAGGCAAGTCTAGACACTGTAAATACACTGAAGAGCCAAAGAAATTGAGACACATGCCTAATATTGCGTAGAGCCCCAGCAATAACGCACAAATGCCACAACACAACGTGGCATGGGTTCGACTAATGTCTGAAGCAGTTCTGAAGGGAATTGACACTATGAATCCTGCAGGGCTGTCCATAAAACCGTGCTGTCCATAAAACCGTAGGAATACGAGGGAGTGGAGAACTCTTCTTAACAGAGCGTTGCAAGGCGTCCCAGATATGCTCAATAACGTTCATGTCTGGGGAGTCTGTCCCGATAGTTGAGTGGTCAGCATGACGGACTGCCATCCCATGGGCCCAGGTTCGATTCCTGGCTGGGTCGGAGATTTTCTCCGCACAGGGACTGGGTGTTGTGTTGTCTTCATCATCATTTCATCCCGATGCGGCGCGCAGGTCACACGAAGTGGCGTCGAATGTAATAAGACCTCCAACAAGGCGGCCGACGTGCCACGCAAGGGGTCTCCCAGCCAATGAAACCAAATGCTCATTCCCATTTTCCATGTCTGGGGAGTTTGGTGGCCAGCGGAAGCTTTTAAACTCAAAAGAGTGTTCCTGGAGCCACTCTGTAGCAATTCTAAACGTGTGGGGTGTCTTATTGTCCTCTTGGAATTGCCCAAGTTCGTCAGAATGCACATGAATGGATGCAGATGATCAGACATGATGCTTACATATATGTCATCTGTCAGAATCGTATCTAGACGTATCAGGGGCCCATATCAGTCCAGCTGCACACACCCAACACCATTACAGACCCTCCAACAGCATTAACAGTCCCCTGCTAACATGCAGGGTCCATGGATTCATGAGGCTGTCTCCATACCCATACACGTCCATCCACTCAATACAATTTGAAACGAGACTCGACGACCAGGCAACATGTTTCCAGTCATCAACAGGTGTTGACAGGCTCAGGCGAGGCGTAAAACTTTGTGTGGTGCGGTCATCAAGGGTACACGAGTTGGCCTTCGCTCGGAAATCCTATATCGATGATGTTTCGTTGGATGGTTCTCACGCTGACATTTGTTGGTGGGCCAGCAGTGGAATCTGCAGCAGTTTGCGGAAGAGTTGCACTTCTGTCGCTTTGAACGATTCTCTTCAGTCGTCGTTGGTCTCGTTTTTGCGTGATCTTTTTCCTCGACATCCAAGATTTTATGTTTAACCGTATTCCTGATATTCATGGTACACTTGTGAAATGTTCGTACGGGAAAATCCCCACTTCATCGCTACCTCGGAGATGCTGTGTCCCATCGTTCGTGCGCCGACTATAGCACTCACTTAAATTTTTATAACCAGCCATTGTAGCAGCAGTAACCGATCTAGCAACTGTGCCAGGCACTTTTTTCCTTACATAGGCGTTGTCGACCGCAGCGTCATATTCTGCCTGTTTACGTATCTCTGTATTTGAATACGCATGCCTATACCAATTTTTTTGGCACTTCATTGTATTAGGCTGTAGCAGAGAACGGTCGTGTCATTACACAAGAAAGAAGATACAGATAATATGTACATACGAAATCTAATTGTTAACTGCATTTGATTTTGTGGTGCTCTGGAATGTGAACTCAGAAGATACGATGAGACTGCGTAATTCTCCAGTCCTGTCATTTTTCGTGTTTTGATAAATTTTAGTCCAGAATTGAATGTGGTATTGGTATTGCATTTAGAAAAATAAGCAGTTTTGACAAGCACCTCTGAAACCATCCAGAATGATCACTTCCAATGCGTGCTTCAAGTCTGCCGAGAGGAAATCAGAAATGAAATTAAAGGTGCGAAGGTTTTAGCTGAAAGAGCTGACGAAACCATTGACGTGCGTTGATCAGCCAGAAGGTTATGACCAACGACCTACTATCGATATAAACCCGTCCTGACCATAGCAGCCTCACCAGGCGAAGAATGACTGCTAGACAGACACATGCACACTGCATGTAGTATCGGTGAGCGTCATGTCCGTCTGTAGAATGGGGAAGGCGCGCCATCTGAATTTGATCGAGGGCAGATCGTGATGGCTCGGGGGTTCGGCAGGAGCATTTCGGAAACTGCACGTCTTGTCGGGTGTACGAGGAGTGCTATGGTGAGTGTCTTCAACACGTGGCCAAACCAAGGTGAAAGCACGTCCAGACGACGTAGGGTTGTGTGGCCGCCCCTGATTACAGGTTTCGGACGTCGTAGGCTGGGCAGACCGGTAAAACAGGACAGGCGGCGACTTGTGGTGGAACTGACCTCAGACTTTAATGCTGGGCAGAGTACAAGTGTGTCTGAATATACAGTGCACTGAACACTTCTAACGATGGACCTACACAGCCGACGACATATGCACGTTCCAATGTTAACACTACGACATAGGCAATTACGACTGAAATGGGCACGTAACGATCGGCACTGGACGTTGGCGCAGTGGCAGAACATTGCATGGTCTGATGATTCGCGCTACCTTCTTCTCATGCCAAAGGGAGGGCACGAATCCGTCGTCTTCCAAGGAACAGCTCCCTGACATTTGTACTGCGAGTCGGAGACGAGCTGGCGGCAGCTCCATTATTCTCTGTAGAACATTTGCTTGGGCATACATGGGTCCAGTGGAGCTCCTACAAGGCACCATTATGGCCACGGTGTATTATGCAATGGTAGCAGACCAGGTACAGTCGTACACCCTTTCATGACGAGCGTGTTTACCGACTGGAGTGGCATTTTTCATCAAGATAATGAGCCATGTCACAAGGCCAGGATTATGATGGAGTGGTTCGAGGTACACAGTGCCGATTTCCAGATGATGTACTGGTCCCCTGATTCGCCACATCTGAACCAGATGGAACTCACCTGGGATGTGATTGCACGTAGCTCTTCGTCCCCTCCCCAGAATTCACGGGAATTAGGTGACTTGTGTGTGCAGGCATTGTGCCAACACCCTCCAACGACCTACCAAGGCCTCATTGCTTCCATGCCACGACGCGTCTCCGTGCCAAAGGTGGGCATACTGGTTATTAGGTAGGTGGTGATAACGTTCTGGCTGATCAGTGCAGACTGCGTTTTCCAGATGGTTATGTCATATACACTCCTGGAAATGGAAAAAAGAACACATTGACACCGGTGTGTCAGACCCACCATACTTGCTCCGGACACTGCGAGAGGGCTGTACAAGCAATGATCACACGCACGGCACAGCGGACACACCAGGAACCGCGGTGTTGGCCGTCGAATGGCACTAGCTGCGCAGCATTTGTGCACCGCCGCCGTCAGTGTCAGCCAGTTTGCTGTGGCATACGGAGCTCCATCGCAGTCTTTAACACTGGTAGCATGCCGCGACAGCGTGGACGTGAACCGTATGTGCAGTTGACGGACATTGTGCGAGGGCGTATAGTGGGCATGCGGGAGGCCGGGTGGACGTACCGCCGAATTGCTCAACACGTGGGGCGTGAGGTCTCCACAGTACATCGATGTTGTCGCCAGTGGTCGGCGGAAGGTGCACGTGCCCGTCGACCTGGGACCGGACCGCAGCGACGCACGGATGCACGCCAAGACCGTAGGATCCTACGCAGTGCCGTAGGGGACCGCACCGCCACTTCCCAGCAAATTAGGGACACTGTTGCTCCTGGGGTATCGGCGAGGACCATTCGCAACCGTCTCCATGTAGCTGGGCTACGGTCCCGCATACCGTTAGGCCGTCTTCCGCTCACGCCCCAACATCGTGCAGCCCGCCTCCAGTGGTGTCGCGACAGGCGTGAATGGAGGGACGAATGGAGACGTGTCGTCTTCAGCGATGAGAGTCGCTTCTGCCTTGGTGCCAATGATGGTCGTATGCGTGTTTGGCGCCGTGCAGGTGAGCGCCACAATCAGGACTGCATACGACCGAGGCACACAGGGCCAACACCCGGCATCATGGTGTGGGGAGCGATCTCCTACACTGGCCGTACACCACTGGTGATCGTCGAGGGGACACTGAATAGTGCACGGTACATCCAAACCGTCATCGAACCCATCGTTCTACCATTCCTAGACCGGCAAGGGAACTTGCTGTTCCAACAGGACAATGCACGTCCGCATGTATCCCGTGCCACCCAACGTGCTCTAGAAGGTGTAAGTCAACTACCCTGGCCAGCAAGATCTCCGGATCTGTCCCCCATTGAGCATGTTTGGGACTGGATGAAGCGTCGTCTCACGCGGTCTGCACGTCCAGCACGAACGCTGGTCCAACTGAGGCGCCAGGTGGAAATGGCATGGCAAGCCGTTCCACAGGACTACATCCAGCATCTCTACGATCGTCTCCATGGGAGAATAGCAGCCTGCATTGCTGCGAAAGGTGGATATACACTGTACTAGTGCCGACATTGTGCATGCTCTGTTGCCTGTGTCTATGTGCCTGTGGGTCTGTCAGTGTGATCATGTGAGGTATCTGACCCCAGGAATGTGTCAATAAAGTTTCCCCTTTCTGGGACAATGAATTCACGGTGTTCTTATTTCAATTTCCAGGAGTGTATGTACGTCATTAATGGAAGAGCAGTTGAAAGATTTTAGGACGGCATAGCACCGGAAAAGCTTGATGCCCAGATTTTGGCAATTGACATCATAGAACAGTTATTGTCCACACAATCTAATAGCACAAATACATGATGGTGTTGCAGTCATGAGTGGTTCGCGACACGGATTGCAGGCTCGTGTGAAAGAAAAGTTTTATAATTCATCATATATCCATTGCTGTGCCCATCAGTTGAATCTGATTATGCTTAGAGTTCTTTCGATTAATGAAACTGGGCGAATATTTTTCACCGAAGTTCAGAGACTTTGTATATCGTTTGCAGCAGTTACAGCAGTTTTCGACGCAATAGTACGAAAACGGCTGCCACGGTGAGAGCCTACGCGTTGGAATTTCCTATCAGAGGGTGTCAATACCGTTTTCGAATACACAGAGGATATTATCAAGTGCACAAATAATGTGACAAACGTGGAAAAGCTATGTAATGAAAATACCATCCTATAAGCCTGTGGCTCAGCAACGATTTTGAAGGACAATGGCTCGTTTTCTGGCTCTCGTTTATTCATAAAACTATAATCTATGTTGATATTTTGTGTACAAGCTACAGAAAAGGGATACTGACCCAATTTACAGACAAGATAAACTGACAGCTTTTGAGCATAACGTTACAAACATTAGGGACGGCGTTATTGAAAATTCAAAAGCTTTGAGCAAGTAGCATAAAAGAACGAAAATTAAAGATTTGTAATCTACTGCACGATGCAAATGAAACACGGATCTTGTAAGTTACGACGCGAAAGAAAGATTTAAATTCACTAGGAACCTAGTTGCAGTCTTTATGTTTCTACCGGAGAAATTCACTACTTACTCTTCCAGTTTTCTAGAAACTTCTTTCGGAACTGTAATTGACGCTGTTCTCTTTAGAAGCAAAGAAACATCGAACGAAATTATCTGTTGTGTATAAAAGAGAGGAGAACAAAAGTATGACTGCAACTTTGAGCTTGATGGATTACATTGTACTCTATGGAACGAGAACTCGTTTTAGTAATTCCTTAGTTCAAGGACTGACAAACATCTGCAGATACGAAGAAAAGAATAATGGAATTCCTGTGCAAGTGATTACCACAATATAAAACGGCAGAGATACAACACAGTGGAGTTAACATCGGTCCAACAGAGAAAGGTTAGGTGGCAGGCCTATTAGTTTTTGTGTATAAAGAGTTGCAGTCCATCTAAATGTCTTTTATTTTGTAAAGCAATATTTTATACTGTGTACATGTTTCGGTATTATTACTAGCACTGACATGAGCGAGCGATTTGCTTCATCACGGATTACCAAAAAATGAGCAACACGGCCATTTACTGTCCATTTTTAACTGTTTTCTTGGTGAGAGAACTGCACCACCATCATTTTTGGTCACGAGCCACCGCTGCCTTTTGCGATTGTAAAGATCTTCAAAGCAATGACGTGTGCTATGTTGTCAAAGTTTTGAAAAATAAAGTTTCTTTTTTTTTTTACGTGTTAAGTTTCGACAATCTCGCAGCATATTTATGAAGCTGCCGCAGTTGCTGATACAAACTCTCTAACTGGGGTAAGCAGTTTCTCGGCCCCTATGTCAGAAGTTAATTTTCCAAATGAATTTTCACTTCCCACTCAGTATGACACTTTACGGTGTAGTTAATTTACATACCCACAAATTGAAAAAGTAAATAAATAATCTTGTTTTGAAAGATGATAGTTTACTTCCAGTAATTTCATGCGAGTAATGCCCACATAAATTTATAAAATTTTCTGTAAACAAGCTGGAAACCAAGACACTGTACTTTTCTACGACTACGAGTTTCCCTCTAAAGTGAATCACGATTGGAGCTGTCGGCGCTGGGCCGTAAATAGGTTTCGTACCCCATACTTTCTTCCAGCTTGTCTTGCCCTCTCTCTGCCTGGTCTGTCACATCGTCCAACTAATGTGGTGCTTCCTGTGATCACATTCAGATACGGAAATCGAAGTACACAACCTCTCCAGGTTAGGTAGTCAATTTACCATGCAGAAGTAATACTTGTACGTAGTTGATATTATTTATGGAAATTTATCTAAAAACCGTATAGCACACAATTGGATAAAAAAGGAACGGTGAACGAGTAGAAGTGAACGGCCCTAAAAAAGGAATTGTCTACAGTGAACTAGTTGCCAAAGATAACGTGTTTGCCCACCTCTAATAATAGTAACAGCTATTCAGCAGTTCAGGATTACAACCATAAGTTTTTTCGGAAAATTCTGTAGAACTATTCAAATGTAGAACTATTGTATATCCACACTACTGGCCATTAAAATTGCTATACCACGAAGATGACGTGCTACAGATGCGAAATTTAACCGACGGGAAGAAGATGCTGTGATATGCAAATGATTAGCTTTTCAGAGCATTCACACGAGGTTGGCGCGGGTGTCGACACCTACAACTTGCTGACACAAGGAAAGTTTCCAACCGATTTCTCATACACAAACAGCAGTTGATCAGCATTGCCTGGTGAGACGTTGTTGTGTTGCCTCGTGTAAGGAGGAGAAGTGCGTACCATCACATTTCCGACTTTGATAAAGATCGGATTGTAGCCTATCGCGATTGCGGTTTACCGTATCGTGACATTGCTGCTCGCGTTGGTCGAGATCCAATGACTGTTAACAGAATATGGAATCGGTGGGTTCAGGAGGGTAATATGAAACGCCGTGCTGGATCCCAAGGGCCTCGTATCACTAGCAGTCGAGATGACAGGCATCTTATCCGCATGGATGTAACAGATCGTGCAGCCACATCTCGATCCCTGAGTCAACAGATGGGGACGTTTGCAAGACAACAACCATCTGCACGAACAGTTCGACGACGATTGCAGCAGCATGGACTATCAGCTAGGAGACCATGGTTGCGGTTACCCTGGACGCTGCATCTGTAGCACGTCATCTTCGTGGTATAGCAATTTTAATGGCCAGTAGTGTGGATATACAATAGTTCTACATTTGAATAGTTCTACAGAATTTTCCGAAAAAACTTATGGTTGTAATCCTGATGCTGCGCCTGCGATGGTGTACTCAACGACGAACCTGTGTGCACGAATGGCAAAACGTCATTAATCGCATGAATCCAGGTTCTGTTTACAGCATCATGATGGTCGCATCCGTGTTTGACGATATCGCGGTGAACGCACATTGGAAGCGTGTATTCGTCGTCGCCATACTGGCGTATCACCCGGCGTGATGGTATGGGATGCCATTGGTTACACGTCTCTGTCACCTCTTGTTCGCATTGACGGCACTTTGAACAGTGGACGTTACATTTCAGGTGTGTTACGACCCGTCGCTCTACTCTTCATTCGATCCCTGCGAAACCATACATTTCAGCAGGATAATGCACGACCGCATGTTGCAGGTCCTGTACGGGCCTTTCTGGATACAGGAAATGTTCGACTGCTGCCCTGGCCAGCACATTCTCCAGATCTCTCACCAATTGAAAACGTCTGGTCAATGGTGGCCGAGAAACTGGCTCGTCACAATACACCAGTCACTACTCTTGATAAACTGTGGTATCGTGTTGAAGCTGCATGGGCAGCTGTACCTGTACACGCCATCCAAGCTCTGTTTGACTCAATGCTCAGGCGTATCAAGGTGGTTGTTCTGGGTACTGATTTCTCAGGATCTGCGCACCCAAATTGCGTGAAAATGTAATCACATGTCAGTTCTAGTATAATATATTTGTCGAATGAATACCCGTTTATCATCTGCATTTCTTCTTGGTGTAGCAATTTTAATGGCCAGTAGTGTATCATGAACTCAGGAAAAAAATGTATATTTCTCGAAAGTTGGGTGCGAACTTCACAAGCAGTGGAAATGGATCCCTCATTGTAGTTATCTGATAACTATTATCAGTAGAAAAAAATGTCATTGAAGTTTTTTGTAGAACCCTTGGGCAGATGTTTACAATTGTGATATTTTTTCGCAAATTTGGCAATTAATTTTTTTAAAGATTAAAATTTTATCGAATACTACTGTCTTTTTTAGCTAACTGGAAGGGGTCAAAGAAGTCCACCGAAGGCAAACGGTCTTCTTCTTCTTCTTCTTCTTCTTCTTCCCCGACTCAAAGATCCTCTTCAACAGTGTTGCCACATGATACCGTAACCTGGGTGGCCTCCGTTTTTCTGCGTTGGACTCCACAGACCGACAGCACGAGCAAGCCGATGCTTCTGTGGACTCCATGGCGCAGGATCCTCCTGCTTCTGTGCCCTGTAATAGCACCTCTTCCCCAGCAGTCACTCGGCAGCCACTGAGGTGACACCCCTTCATCTCTTCCTCATAATGACTCTCCTGCAATGGAACTTTCACGACCTTTGGTCCCACAAAGAGGATTTATGGCTGCTTTTAGCATCGCAGCGCCCCCTTGTACTCTGCCTTCAGGAAACTAAATTCCGTCCTCAGGACCGCTTTGAGCTTTCACATTTCTTCCTGTTTCGTTTTGACCTTCCCCCTGAGATCGGCATTCCATCTCATGGGGGCGTCATGCTGCTCATATCGGATGATGGTCATTATCTACCCATCTTCTTGGCTACCCATCTTCAAGCTGTTTCCTTTCCCATCTGACTTTTTCCCTGTGTACCACTTATGTCCCTCTGTCATTCGATGTCACTAGGGCAGACTTCCTTCAGATACCTGTCCCATTTCTGCTACTCAGTGACTTTAATGCGCATCATCCCCTTTGGGGTTCTCACAGAACCTCTTACAGAGGTACCCTCTTGGCAGATCATCTTAATCAACTCATCCTCTTCTGCCTTAACACTGGAGCACCCACATTCCTTTCAGACCCCTCGCACACCTATTCCCATTTGACCTATCCTTCTGTGCTGCCAGGTTGCCCATCATCTTGAGTGGTCCGTTGTTTCTGACATCTACTCGAGCGACCACTTCCTATGTGCTATCCTTTTGCTGACTCCTGCTCCACCTGCGTGTACACCCAAATGGCAGCTTACTAAGGCTGACAGGCGGCTTTGTTCCTCCCTGGCGACCTTCGAAGAACAGGATTTCCCCAGTTGTGATGACCAGGTAGAATATATCACAAACGTTATCCTTACTGCTGCAGAAAGTTCCATTCTTCGCACTTCCTCTTTACCACACCGTGTCCTGGGCCCTTGGTGGACTAAGGCATGCCGCGACGCAATTCGCATATGTAGACATGGTCTCCGCGTTTTTAACCGTCATTCTACGATGGCACACTGCGTTATAAATTATATATCATTATAAACTGGTGCATGCAAAGTGTCGTCGCGTTCTTCGGGATAGCAAAAAAGTTAGCTGGATTTCATTCAGTAGTACTTTTAACAGTTCCACCCCTTCCTCTGTCGTGTGGGCCAACTTCCGACGGCTCTCTGGGACCAAGATCCATTCGCCAATTTCCGGCCTGACAGTAGCAAACTACGTTATAGTGGACCCTATTGCTATCTCCAACACCTTGGGCCGCCATTTTGCGGAAATTTGGAGCTCTTCCCACTATCACCTTACCTTCCTCCATCGGAAACGAGTGGAGCAGGCTCGGGCGATACCCTTCTCTTCTCAGAATCGTGAGTGCTACAATGTCGCCTTTGCTATGAGGGATCTAGTTCATGCTCTCAGTTCATACAGATCCTCCAGATGTTGCAGCAACTTTCTCTTGCAGGCAAGCACTTTCTGCTTAACAAGTACATCCACATCTGGGCAGAGGGCACATTTCGCAGACACTGGTGTGAAGCCACCGTCACACACATACCTAAGCCTGGTAAGGACAAAAACCTTCCTTCTAGCTACCGCTCCATCTCTCTCACAGCTGCGTTTGTGAGGTGATTGAACATATGATTCGTACCCTGGCTCGAGCCTCGCAATTTACTAACGACAGCACAGTGTGAATTTCGAACGCGGCGTTCTGCAGTTGACCTCGTTACTTTGTTCACTCATGTTATGAATAGTTTTCAGCGGAAATCCTGGACTGTGGCCGGATTTGGAGAAGGCCTACGACACCTGCTAGAGAACTGGTATCCTCCATACTCTTTATACTTGGGGTTTCCGTGGCCGCCTGCCCTGTTTCCTTCAGGAATTTTTAAAAGACCGAATCTTGAAGGTGCGTATGAGTTGTGCTCTGTCAGACACGTTTATCCAGGAGAACGATGTGCCTCAGGGTTCCGTCCTAAGCGTCGTCGTCTTTGCTATCGCCATTAACCCTATAATGGCCTGTCTCCCGCTGGGCAGCTCTGGCTTCCTTTTTGTTGACGATTTTGCCATCTATTGCAGTTCTCCACGGACCTGTCTCACTGAGCGGCGTCTTCAGCGATGTCTTCATCGTCTTTACTCCTGGAGCATCGACAATGGCTTTCGTTTTTCCACTGACAAAATCGTCTGTATGAATTTCTGGCGGCACAACGGGTTTATCCCACCATCTTTACATCTTGGGCCTGTTGTCCGTCCATTCGTTGAAACAAGGAAATTCCTGTGGCTCATGCTCGATAGAAAACTCTCTTGGTCCTCCCATGTGTCTTACCTGGCAGCCCACTGTACACAGTCCCTCAATGTTCTTCGTGTCCCCGACTTCCTGGGGTGCCGATCGAAACACCCTCCTCCGTTTGTACTGGTCCATTGTCCATTCAAAACTCGACTATGGGTGCTTTGTTTATGCGTCTGTACGTCCATCCCTCTTACGCCGTCTCAACACTATCTACCATCGTGGCATCCGTTCGGCCACTGGCGCCTTTTACACAGCCCAATTGAGAGTGGGTATTCTGAAGCTGCTGAACTACCACTGTCCTACCGCCGTGACTTTCTCTTCAGCAGGTATTCAAGCCGTTTGTCTGCCATGCGTGCCCACCCATCCTATACCTCCTTCGACGATTCCTTTGATCGCCAGTATGGGGCTCGTCCTTCTTCTCTGTTACCTCCTGGAGTCCGCTTTCGACGCTTGCTTCCGCAGCTTAACTTCACACTACCTGCAACTTTCCCGGTTAGTGTGAACCCGTCACCAGCTTGGCTTTGTGAAGTAGCTCGTGTTAACGTCGGCCCTCATTTGCTTCCTAAGGACACTACTCTAACATCGCTCTATCGCCTTCACTTTCGCGACCTTCGCATGGAATTTCGCGATAGTACCTTTGTGCACACTGATGGCTCTTGGACTGACAGTGGTGTCGGGCGTGCCTTCGTCAACGGAGCCCACGTCTTTAGATGTCGGCTTCCAGTGCACTGCTCATTATTTGCAGCAGTGTTCTTCGCCATGTATCAGGCCACGGAGTACATCCGCCGACACCGACTTTTCAAGTGTGTCCTCTGTTCAGTCTCTCTGCGCCCTTCAAAGTGTGTGTGCGTTGTACACCGCCCATCCATTACTGCAACGGGTCTAGGAAAACTGTCACTTGCTCACTCTTGGTGGAGCCAGTGGGATGTTTCTCTGGGTTCCTGGCCATATCGGTCTGCCAGGAAACGAGGCTGCTGACGCTGCTGTCAAGGCTGCAGTCCTAAATCAGCCCACTAGTTCCTACATTCCCTCAAATGATCTCTGTGTTGCCGTCTGTCAGGAGGTGGTGTCACTTTGGCATCGCCATTGGTCCTCCCTTCACGGGAATAAGCTCAGGAGTATTAAGCCTCTCCCAGCGGCTTGGACGGCCTTCTCTCGGCCCTCCCGCCTCTTTATTCACGTTAAGTGCTGAGTGCTATTGACAAGGGATTTCAGATCGATTCCGTATTCCTGTATTTCCGGAAGGCTTTTGACACTGTGCCACACAAGCGACTCGTAGTGAAATTGCGTGCTTATGGAATATTGTCTCAGTTATGTAACTGGATTTGCGATTTCCTGTCAGAGGGGTCACAGTTCGCAGTGACTGACGGAAAGTCATCGAGTAAAACAGAAGTGATTTCTGGCGTTCCCCAATGTAGTGTTATAGGCCCTTTGCTGTTTCTTATCTATATAAACGATTTGGGATACAATCTGAACAGCCGTCATAGGTTGTTTGCAGATGACGCTGTCGTTTATCGACTAATAAAGTCATCAGAAGATCAAAACAAAATACAAAACGATTTAGAAAAGATATCTGAATGGTGCAAAAAGTGGCAGTTGAGCCTAAATAACGAAAAGTCATCCACATGAGTGCGAATAGGAACTCAAACTTCGGTTACACGGTACATCAGTCTAATCTAAAAGCCGTAAAAAAAAAAAAAAAAAAAAAAAAAGGTTCAAATGGCTCTGAGCACTATGGGACTTAACATCTATGGTCATCAGTCCCCTAGAACTTAGAACAACGTAAACCTAACTAACCTAAGGACATCACACAACACCCAGCTATCACGAGGCAGAGAAAATCCCTGACCCCACCGGGAATCGAACCCGGGAACCCGGGCGTGGGAAGCGAGAACGCTACCGCACGACCACGAGATGCGGGCTAAAAGCCGTAAACTCAACTAAATACCTAGGTATTAGAACTACGAACGACTTAAATTGGAAAGAACACATAGAAAATGTTGTGGGGAAGGCTAACCAAAGACCGTGTTTTATTAGCAGGACACTTAGAAAATGTAACAGTCCTACTAAGGAGACCGCCTACACTACCCTTGTCCGTCCTCTTTTAGAATACTGCAGCGCGGTGTGGGATCCTTATCTGATAGGACTGACGGAATACATCGAAAAAGTTCAAAGAAAGGCAGCACGTTTTGTATTATTGCGAAATATGGGAGAGAGTGTCACAGAAATTATACGGGATTTGGGCTGGAAATCATTAAAAGAAAGGCGGAATCTTCTCACGAAATTCCAATCACCAACTTTCTCCTCCGAATGCGAAAATATTTTGTTGACACCGACCTTCATAGGGAGAAACGATCACCACGATAAAATAAGCTAAATCAGACCTTGTACGGAAAGATATAGGTGTTAATTCTTTCCGCGCGCTATACAATATTGGAATAATAGAGAATTGTGAAGATGGTTCGATGAACTCTCTGCCAGGCACTTAAATGTGATTTGCAGAGTATCCATGTAGATGTAGACGTAGATGTAGGTTTTAACTAGGTTGCGTATTGGGCACTGCCTTTTTAGCCATCCTCATTTGAAAAGTGGCGCTACCCCACCACTTTGTACACACTGCGCCCAAGTTTTAACTGTCCGCCACTTCCTGATGGAATGTCCATTTTTTAACCGTTCTCGCTTGGGTTTGCCGTCTGAGTTATCGGCCGTTTTAGCAAATGACGCACTGGCTGTCGACCGTGTTTTACTTTTTATCCGTCAAAGCAATATGGCGAAGGCCATTTAAGTTTTTGTTTTGGACCTCCGTTTCTGTACGGTGGCTTTAGTAGCTCTTTCTCCACGTCCCTGTTTTTAACTGTCTTCACTAACGTAACCTGGGACTGACGCTTAGTCGTTTTTTAACTCCTCTGTTTTCGGATGCTATAGGCTTGACGTGGGCGCGTATGACTCAAGTTGTTTTTGCGGCCTAAAACAAAACAAAACAAAACACAGATATTTTCTGAGAATTGTCCGCTCTGTTTTTAATATGAGATGTGGCACAAACTATCACAGCTGCTGGAGCGTAAAGTGCTTCTGTTTAGACGACTCTGTTACAGTTTCGTATTTTTACCTTTTAGGGTACAGATTTGTTTTCTGTTTCTAGTCGAGGTGCTCCTTGTACTTTGTAGCTCTTTCACTGTTTGTTTCCCATCACGTGTGAGTGGTTCTCAATTTTTGTGATTTAGGGTTGATTGTCTCAATCTGATTTGATTACTTTCTTCTAATGCAGCTTCTCAAACGAAATATAGTCTTCGTTTTTTGTAGCTATTACAGGTACTTTTTCTATAGCCTCATTTTCTTCAGTTTTCTTATTGGAGAAGACTGCACCGTATCAGTAAGTCCTACGAAATAAAGGTGATCTTTCTTGACACACCTTTCATGTTACTTCCATTAAACACCTGCAGCGATTAAATTACTTCCTTAAGTTCATCATTCACTCTGGAATGAAAACAGTTGTTGAGCGAAAGAGTAGTCGTTCCTGCCGCAGGCAAAGCGATGTCAGGTCTCTTCGACTCATAATTCTGCTGACAGGAAATCCTCTTTGTTTTTGCTATACATTAGGCGACAGAACGACTTCTGCTATTACTTAGTGGCACTTTCAGTAAGCTGTGCGGCTGGATTACTTCTTACTAGCAGACGACGAGGTATAAAATGGGATCTCGCTGCACAGTACATGCAAGTTAGCACCGTTGTTCGTAGGACGTAGATTCTCTCCAAAGGTGGGCAATAAAACGAGGAGATGCGGCCATGAATGAGGACATTATTTCAGATTTATGTTGACACAGCTGTTATCAGCAGGGAAGGAGACGACGGGGGTGGAGGGGCGCGAGGGAAATGGGAGGAGAAACCGAGCTGATGTTAGTCCGAGGGAATGCAGGTACGAGGCAGGCACGTGCCGGAGTTGCCCTTTATGAGAAAGGGGACGTTGGCAGTAAACGTGGAACGACGCACTGCCAGAGAAAGACGGAGACGTCAGCATACGCTATACGTTAACAGCCTTCGCTGTGCTATTGTAACACGATACCCGCGTCCAACTGCAGTCGCCAAAGTAATCAGGCAAGTTTTATCGCACATCATCCAGTCAAATCCCGTTATAATGAACACTAGCTAACACCCACACTAATCACCGTTCGGATATAGGCAGCAGCAGGAAGGGGAATTAGGTGCCGACTAGGTGAATCAACAATCTACAACACATGCTTGAGACTACGTCGAGCAGTGGCCTTGCAGTAGACATAATCTACAAGACACTCCCACACATCAGTAGTCCTCAAGTTAGATGAAAGAGTAATTAAGGGGGGCAGGACGTCAAACTGGCCGACTTGGAGCAGGAGAGAGGCACCACAGGACATTTTAATTTCCAATGTCTATACTTTTACAAATAAATTCATAAAACTGTCAGCATGACCAGGAAGGGTCAGGATTCACGCTCATAGCAGTGGAAGTTCAAAAATATAAAAAATATATTTTTTTACGTGTGAAATGTCATCATTTTTTCGCTTACTATTGGCTGCATTCGTTGCTATAGGTACAATTCTCTTCGATGAATTTTGCACAGCATACAAACCATACTTACAGCTGTATGAAACTCTAGAATTTTCCAAATCTATTAGAAATTGGGATAATTAACCATAGAACTTGAGTTTTTTCTAAACATAAAGTTTAAAATGTAACAGCCCATTCATTTTTTCATTAATTAAATAAATTCTAGAGTTTCATACACCTTTAAGTATGGTTTGTATGCTGTGCAAAATTCATCGAAGAATCTCTTACTTGTGAAGAAAAGTGTACCTATAGCAACGAACGCAACCAATAGTAAGTGAAAAAATGATGAAATTTCACATGTAAAAAAATTTATTTTATTATACTTTTGAACTTACATTGCTATGTGTTTGAATCCTGAATCCTTCCTGGTCGTGTTGACAAAGTTTTATGAATTTATTTGTAAAAGTATAGACAGTGGAAATTAAAATGTCGTGTGGTGCCTCTCCTGCTCCAAGTCGGCCCGTTTGACGTCCTACCCCCCTTAAGAGAGAGTGAGCTGTATCAAAACATAACAAATGGATATGCAATTTATAGACATATTAAATAGAAACTGGCTAAATCTCTGGGCAGCTAAAACCCAAGTAAATACAACAAAAAAATAGACGAGAGGTTTTCTCGAACTCTTTCAACTGCTGGTGGGCATTTCCGACTGAGCGATGTATCAGCTACTCTTGCTAAAAAATCCACCCAGTGGGGAAAGAAAGCAGCTTGTGTGAGTGAACATTATCTACAGGGATGCATGTACAGGAAACAATTTATTTGCGTTTGTCGTGTCTTTATCTGCTCTCTTACTAAATTTATGAACGTTATACGAAACGTTCTCGAAGTCTGAGTCGCCTGACAGCGATATCAGTAAATTACCAATTTCTAGAAAGCCACAACATGTTATGGATTTTATCAAGTAGCAAGTTTACCCAGAGGAATTTGTCGTGAAATCAGAAATCTATCGTCACTCGTCGAGAAACTAGGATGAATTGCCCCTCTCCCTGAGATCAGTTCCTGGGAAAGCTCTCAAATGAGTGTATCCCATTGCTAAAGTGCAAATCCCAAAGGTAAAAGATTACTTATTCATTGGCCACAAAATGTGTTAGCGTCAGGAATTTCCTTAGCTGGTGGAATAGATGGAAGTCAGAGGGTGCCTAATATGGTGAAAGGGGTTAACTTGAAAAACCTTACATTTACCATTAAGGAAATTTCCTTGTGAATTTCGTTAGCTGTTGGAGTAAGTGGAAGTCAGAGACTGCCTAATCTAGTGGAAAATATTCTAGTTTCCATTAACTTACATTTACTACTGCAAAAAGCATCTTTATGGGCATGTGCATTATCCTGGTGAAATATGACATTTTTATTTCACCATAGGTGCCTCTTTGCACGTATATTTTTTTAAAATATATTTGATCCATAATACTTAAAACTAATTCGTTAATTATTCTTTAAACCATTGCAAGATCACCAATAAGAAGGCTTCTTTCTGTATCTCGGAAATACTGACCACAATGTCTCTAGTGGGGAGTGAGTAAGGTGGCGCATGGCTAAATCAGTGGACTTAAAATTGCGAGCTGCGTTGTTCACATGTACCAATCCTAGATTGACCAAGATCGTTGTATCCACTTTTCTCAGCCAGCGGAGTTCTTCAGCACCAGTCTGGCCGTCCACAATTAAGGTGAAAGACGGACGGTTTCTTTGAAAAGGACACCGCCGATTTACATCCCTATCCTCCTTCATTTGAAGTTTGAGATTCGTCTCTAATCATCTTGTCGTCAACTGTATGTCAAAACACAATCACGTTTTTTTTTTCATCTCCATGAGATTAAATGGGACTTTCTCGCTTGCGATTTAGGGCTACCAGCCTCCACTCATTTATATGATTTCTGTTTCGTGAAATTAATTAGCAGCAAATGTATCTGCTAAATTGTCCTCTGCTTAGAATAACAGCCAACCAGATTCGTTCCCAAATACATCTTTATTCTTTGTTGGTAAAGTAAACAGAAAAACACCGTTGATACTTGATTCATTTTCACAACTGTTATTATGACAGCCATACAGAGTGCTCAAGATTTTGACCTTGAGTACTGAAATATGGTGTAAAACTCTTCCAGACAGAAAAAAAGCATGTTGAATTCCATCTAGATTTATCGCAGCACAAGCTCGTCTTACGTAGCATTTCATGTTTTGGGGATCGTCGGTTCTTCTTTGCAAGCCCCTTGCACTAATTCTCCACACAGAAGAACGTCCAGATATGAGTCGTGTCTTTTGAGTGTGCACGCCATTTTATATTTACCTAACGACTGATTCAACGATTTCCAGATGTTCTGTTAAGAGGGTCTGTATTTATCTGTATGGAAAGGGCTGGACATATGTCACTTAGCTACCACATGAATTGCCTTATGTCCAGTTGGATGTCTTCCAGTTACTGCTGTAGCGTATTTACAAGGAATTATGCCTACGAGGTGATGATAATTAAAGTACAACTACTCACAAAGGTCGATCGTGGGCTGTAATTATCGTATGGCAGCGCAACTTGGTAGATATGCTAATACGTTAAGGCAGATCCGATTTACGCTCGAAAAAAAAAAAAAATTCCAATTTTGGCCACAAGTGCAAATCTGGTGCTGTGAATACAAGAAAGACGTATAGAGAAGTTTCCATATGTAATGTATTAGGAACACGATGTGGGCAGAAAAGGTCAAAGAGGTGAGGAAGGCGTGTTACTGATTTTAATATTAATCGTCATGGCTAGTCAATGACAGCGTGGATGTCATAGCGTGTACAGCGTCAGATTTGCACCTGGTGGCCAAAACTGTACCTCCCCCCAGGGGGTCCACAACTCTTTTGTGGATACGTGCGTAGCGAGCACGGGACCCCGAGCTAATGTGGCCCTCCTTCCTTTCCGGGCTGCATACCTTCCGTTTCCGCATCCTTCCCCGTCCCCCTTCTTCGCCCCCCCCCCTCACCACTGGCTCTTTCCTTCCCTTTCTCCCCCTCTGGGAGTATGGTTTGTGCCTACGTCCGGAGACGGACGCTCGAAACTGTTACAAAGTCCTTGCTTTCTACACTTGCCAGTCTTCGTCCTTCCTCTGTCCTTCTCTTTTCCTTCCCTCTTCTCCTTGCCCTTTTCTCCGCTGCGGCGTTTGAGAACCCTCTTCTTTCCTTTCCCTTCTCTTTTTACCTCCCTGTGCGTGTCTGAAGGCCGACCCACGCACTTCCATGCGTAGCCGGTGACGGGGTAACGCGTAATTCCCCGCCCCGGGTAGACAGGTAGGACACGTACGTACCCCCTGGTAACGGCCAGGCCCAGGGAGGGGTGATTACCCGAGCTGATACCTTCCGAAAGTGCCGATTGGTCCCTCCGTCCGTTTGTCGGGAGGTGTGACCTGAGGTGTGAACAATCACCTAAGGCGGGAGTACCCTCAGAGAGGGCCCCCACGAGGGAGGAGCGCGCCATCGGAGACGCCGGTAATCATGTTGGATTCTTCCGCAACGGTTTCCTCACCTTCCACTATGTCTGCTCACAAGCGTAAGTTCACTGAGTCTCAGCCACAGACAGTTCTTCCATCGTTGCCACAGTTCCTTGTTGTTTCTCAGTCTGACGAAGGTCACGACTTCTCCACGGTCAACCCTTTCATTATTCAGAAAGGTGTCGACGCAATTGTAGGTCCTGTAAAGTCTTGTTCCAGATTACGGAATGGCATCCTGTTGTTAGAAACAGTCACTGCCCTCCAGGCACAAAAATTGCTTCGTACTTCACTACTACACACCTTCCCTGTCCGGGTGGAACCGCACTGTACTTTAAATTCCTTGCGTGGAGTCGTTTATACACGCTCCCTCGATGGATTGTCTGACGAAGAAATTCAGCACTACCTGTCTGACCAGGGCGTAACGGCTGTACATAGAGTTATGAAAAGGGTTGACACCAACATCATTCCAACCTGCACTGTCTTCTTGACATTTGACAAAGTTCAACTCCCATCGAAAATCAAAGCAGGCTATGAGATAATTTCCATTCTCCATTACGTCCCATACCCTACGTGTTGCTATCAGTGTCAGCGGTTCAATCACACCAGCCAGTCCCGTTCCAATCCGGCCAAATGTGTTACGTGTGGCAAGGATGCCCATGAGGGTGCTTGTCCACCTCCATCCCCTCGCTGCATCAACTGTATGGGTGACCACGCTGCTTCCTCTCGAGATTGCCCCGTTTTTAAGGACGAAAAGCTCATCCAGGAAATCAGAGTGAAGGAAAAGGTGTCGACCTTTGCTGCTCGAAAATTATTCGCCAGTCGACAGCCCACCGTGCCTCAGAAAGGAAAATACAGCACTGTCCTTGCTTCTCCTTGGCCAACAAAGGAGGCGGCCACGTAGACTTGCGACCTCACCTTTAGTGCCACGGTTGTCAGATCGGCCAGCGCAAAGATCGCCCGTTCAACCTCACTACTTTCGCCTGCCCACTCTCTGGCTCAGCCTTCGTCGGGTTCTGCTAAATCTCGAGGCCAAAAGTCAGACACCAAGACTTCGAAAAAAGAGCATACTCGTGAAGAGTTTTTACATACCGCAACTTCCCAACCATCGCTTCCTCTTTCATCTAAACATCATACTTCCAAGAAGGCTACAAAGAAACCCAGTTCCTCTCCTTCTCCGCCAAGGCGTGTCCCATCTACAGCACCACCTGGCGGAAATCGCCCTCGGCCGTTTTCTGTGTCGCCGAGGTGCACTGCTGGCGGCCGATCAACCGGCCGATCGCTGGTGGCAGGAGCTGCAACTGAACAACCTATGGATCAGGATCTTCTGCCTTCGGCTGAATGCCATTCCATGCTGTCGGTCGCAAGCTCCGAGCAGTCGTTGAGTTGACAGCAACCTTGGTCACATTACTCCATTTTCTGTTCACCCTATGTCCATTATTCACTGGAATATCCGCGGTATTCGAGCCAATCGGGATGAATTGTCGATCCTCTTACGATCCTACTCGCCGGTCATCTTCTGTCTTCAGGAAACAAAGCTGCGTCCCCATGACCGCTTTGTTCTCCCTCATTTTCAGTCGGTCCGATATGATCTCCCCTCTGTTGAAGGCACTCCAGCACATGGAGGACTCATGATTCTTCTCCATGAAACTCTCCATTCTCACCTCATCCACTTAAACACTTCCTTCCAAGCTGTCGCCATCCGTCTTTCCCTTTCTGGATATACCTTTTCTCTTTGTACTGTATACATTCCATCGTCCACACCAATGGCATGAGCTGATCTCCTTCATCTTCTTGGTCAGCTTCCACCCCATATTTGCTGGTTGGGGACTTCAATGCCCACCACCCGCTTTGGGGATCTCCACATCCTTGTCCACGTGGCTCACTATTGCTAGACGTCTTCCACCAAGCAGATCTAGTTTGCCTCAACACTGGGGTCCCTACATTTTTGTCTGCCTCCACGACAAATTTATCTCATTTGGACCTTGCGGTCGGTACTGTTCCGCTAGCTCGGCACTTCGAATGGTTCACCCTTGATGATCCACACTCGAGTGACCACTTTCCATGTGTCCTTAGACTGCAGCCTCAACTGCCATACTTGCGCCCGCGACGCTGGAACTTTGCCCAAGCCGATTGGACACTTTTTTCGTCTCTAGTGACATTCGATGACCGTCGCTTTCCCAGCGTCGACGATGAGGTCACACATATTACCGACGTTATTCTTACAGCTGCGGAACATTCAATACCACGCACCTCCGAATTGCCCCGGCGCCCCCCAAGTTTCTTGGTGGAACGAGGCATGCCGTGATGCAATACGTGAGCGGCGACGTGCTCTCCGCGTTTTCCGCCACCATCCTACTTTGGCCAACTGTATCCGCTGTAAGCAGTTCCGTGCGCGATGCCGTCGTGTCATCCGCGATAGCAAGAAGGCAAGCTGGAAATTCTTTATTAGCTCATTTAACACCTTCACTCCCTCCTCGGAAGTTTGGAGTCGGCTTCGATGCTTCTCAGACGCGCCTAGTTTCTCCCCGGTCTCTGGGCTCACTGTCGCGCATGACACATTAGTGGACCCCGTCGCAATTTCTAACTCGTTGGGTCAGCACTTTGCTGAGATTTCGAGCTCTTCAAATTACCCGCCAGTGTTTCTCCCGAAGAAACGTGCAGCGGAAGTGTGACCTCTTGCTTTCTCCTCTCAAAATCGCGAAAGCTACAATACTGTTTTCTCCATGCGGGAACTCCAACATGCACTCTCTTCTTCTCGCTCCTCCGCCCCAGGACCGGATGGTATCCAAGTCCAAATGTTGTTGCATTTATCAACCCATAGTCTGCGTTACCTCCTCCGCCTTTAGAATCGAATTTGTACCGATAGTACTTTTCCCAGACGATGTCCTGTTCCGAAACCTGGAAAGGACAACCATCTCTCCTCTAGCTATCGCCCCATTTCTCTGACGAGTAGTGTCTGCAAGGTTTTGGAGCGTAGGTGACTTACCGTTTAGCGTGTTGGCTGGAATCCCGCAGTCTTTTAACACCTGCCCAATGCGGATTCCGAAAGCATCGTTCTGCAGTTGACGATCTTGTTGCTCTCTCCACTTATATCATGAACAATTTTCTCCGGAAACGCCAAACAGTAGCAATATTTTTTGATCTGGAGAGAGCATACGATACCTGTTGGAGGACAGGCATCCTCCACACACTGTGTGCCCGCATCTCGTGGTCGTGCGGTAGCGTTCTCGCTTCCCACGCCCGGGTTCCCGGGTTCGATTCCCGGCGGGGTCAGGGATTTTCTCTGCCTCGTGATGGCTGGGTGTTGTGTGCTGTCCTTAGGTTAGTTAGGTTTAAGTAGTTGTAAGTTCTAGGGGACTGATGACCTAAGCTGTTAAGTCCCATAGTGCTCAGAGCCATCACTCCACACACTGTTGTCTTGGGGCTTTCGAGGTCGGCTGCCCCTTTTTCTTCGCGAATTTATGGCAGAGCGCACATTTAGGGTGCGGGTGAACACTATTCTCTCCCGTACTTTCTCCCAAGAAAACGGGGTACCCCAGGGCTCCGTGCTGAGTGTTGTACTGTTTGCCATCGCCATTAATCCAATTATGGATTGTCTCCTTCCTGATGTCTCGGGCTCCCTCTTTGTGGACGATTTTGCGATCTACTACAGCTCTCAACGGACCAGCCTTCTTGAAAGACGTCTTCAAGGATGTCTCGATCGCCTCCACTCGTGGAGCATCGAAACCGGCTTCCGTTTCTCACCCAGTAAGACCGTTTGTGTTAATTTTTGGCGACGTAAGGAGTTTCTTCCGCCCTCCTTACATCTAGGTCCTGTCAACCTTCCGTTTTCCGACGTCGCTAAATTCTTGGGTCTTATGTTTGACAGAAAACTGTGCTGGTCCTCCCACGTTTCCTATCTTTCGGCTCGCTGTCTGCGTTCCCTTAACACCCTCCGTGTCCTGAATGGTACCTCTTGGGGAGCGGACCGAGTGGTCCTTCTCCGCCTCTATCGCGCCTTAGTGCGCTCGAAATTGGATTATGGAAGCATAGTCTACTCCTCTGCTCGGCCGTCTATTCTTCGGCGTCTCGACTCTATCCACCACCGTGGATTACGTTTAGTGTCTGGAGCTTTTTACACCAGCCCTGTGGAAAGCCTTTATGCTGAGACTGCTGAACCTCCGCTGTCCAATCGGCGGGCAGTCCTTCTGAGTCGTTATGCTAGCCATCTGTCTTCCATGCCTGCTAATCCAGCCCATAACCTTTTTTTCGACGCCTCCTTTGATGTCGGGTATGCAGGCCGCTCCTCCTCCCTACTACCCCCGGGAGTCCGCTTCCGTCAACTGCTCCATTCTCTTTCCTTCCGCTTTCCTAAAACCTTCTTGACAACTTGGGGTACAGCACCGCCTTGGCTCCGTCCCCGGATCGACTTGCTCAGAGACCTATGTCAATTTCCCAAGGATGGTACCCCTACACTTGTTTACCGTTGGGCATTCGCTGCTCTATGTGCACAAATGACGGAAGCCACATTTATTTACACCGACGGCTCGAAAACATCGTTAGGTGTAGGGAGTGCCTATATTGTTGGCGACACCCCAAATCACTTTCGGCTTCCCGACCAGTGTTCGGTTTATACTGCGGAGATTTACGCTGTTCTCCAGGCTGTCCACTACATCCGCCGCCATCAGCGGATACAGTACGTAATCTGCTCAGATTCTCTCAGCTCTCTCCTAAGTCTCCAAGCTCTTTACCCTGTGCACCCTCTGGTCCACCGGATTCAGGACTGTCTGCGCTTGCTCCACCTGGGGGGCGTCTCAGTGGCGTTCCTCTGGCTCCCGGGACACGCTGGTATCTGTGGAAATGAGGCGGCCGATATAGCGGCCAAGGCTGCAGTCTCTCTTCCTCGGCCAGCTCTTCAGTCTCTTCCGTTTACCGATCTACGGAGCGGTTTATGTCGCCAAGTTACTCAATTATGGCATGCGCATTGGTCAACACTTCCCCACAATAAATTGCGGGAAGTGAAAGCCCTTCCTTGCGCTTGGACCTCTTCCTCCCGAACGCGTCGTCGGGAGGAGGTAATTTTAGCTCGACTCCGGATAGGGCACTGTCTTTTTAGTCATCGACATCTTTTAAGCGGTGATCCTCCCCCACTCTGTCCCCACTGCTCTCAGCTGTGGACGGTCAGACACCTTTTAATTGAATGCCCCTATTTTAATCCGTTACGCTCCCGTCTACAGCTATCGCCTGATGTATCGTCGATTTTAGCAGATGACACGCGCTCAGCTGACCGCGTTCTACAGTTTATTAGTGACAGTGAAATGACGTCAGTTATTTGAAGCTTTTTTTTGGGAGACAACCAACCCCTTTTTATAGTGGACTTTTAAGCATTTCTTCTGCCTTTAGTTTCTCAAATTTTCTGACTTTGTTTCCATTGCTGCTGATTTTAAATTTAGTGTTTTTCCTGTTTTCTACGTCACGGGCTGGGCGCTAATGACCATAGAAGTTTTGCGCCCTAAAACCACAAAAAAAAAAAAAAAACCCTCCGTGTGCTGAATGGTACCTCCTGGAGAGCGGACCGAGTGGTCCTTCTCCGCCTCTATCGCGCCTTAGTGCGCTCGAAATTGGACTATGGAAGCATAGTCTACTCCTCTGCTCGGCCGTCTATTCTTCGGCGTCTCGACTCTATCCACCACCGTGGATTACGTTTAGTATCTGGAGCTTTTTACACCAGCCCTGTGGAAAGCATTTATGCTGAGACTGCTTAACCTCCGCTGTCCAGTCGGCGAGCAGTTCTTCTGAGTCGTTATGCTAGCCATCTGTCTTCCATGCCTGCTAGTCCAGCCCATGACTTTTTTTTCGACGCCTCCTTTGATGTAGGGTATGCATGCCGCCCCTCCTCCCTACTACCACCGGGAGTCCGCTTCCGTCAACTGCTCCATTCTCTTTCCTTCCGCTTTCCTAAAACCTTCTTGACAACTTGGGGTACAGCACCGCCTTGGCTCCGTCCCCGGACCTGCCTGCTCCGTGACCTTTGTCGATTTCCCAAGGATGGTACCCCTTCACTTGTTTATCGTCGGGCATTTGCTGCTCTATGTGCACAAATGACGGACGCCACATTTATTCACACCGACGGCTCGAATACATCGTTAGGTGTAGGGCGTGCCTATATTGTTGGCGTCACCCCAAATCACTTTCGGCTTCCCGACCAGTGTTCGGTTTATACTGCGGAGCTTTACGCTGTTCTCCAGGCTGTCCACTACATCCGCCGCCATCAGCGGATACACTACGTTATCTGCTCAGATTCTCTCAGCTCTCTCCTCAGTCTCCAAGCTCTTTATCCTGTACACCCTCTGGTCCACCGGATTCAGGACTGTCTGCGCTTGCTCCACCTGGGGGGCGTCTGGGTGGCGTTCCTCTGGCTCCCGGGACACGGAAATGAGGCGGCCGATATTGCAGCCAAGGCTGCAGTCTCTCTTCTTCGGCCAGCTATTCAATCGATTCCCTTCGTCGATCTACGGAGCGTTTTATGTCGTCGTGTTGTTCATTTATGGCACGCGCATTGGTCGACACTTCCCCATAATAAATTGCGGGACGTGAAAGCTCTTCCTTGTGCTTGGACCTCTTCCTCCCGAACGCGTCGTCGGGAGGAGGTAATTTTAACTAGATTCCGGATAGGGCACTGTCTTTTTAGCCATCGACATCTTTTAAGCGGCGAACCTCCCCCACTCTGTCCCCACTGCTCTCAGC
Organism: Schistocerca serialis cubense; assembly: GCF_023864345.2. Lineage (NCBI taxonomy): Eukaryota > Metazoa > Arthropoda > Insecta > Orthoptera > Acrididae > Schistocerca > Schistocerca serialis. The sequence goes on along the minus strand of NC_064640.1, from coordinate 913,620,767 downwards.
TGTGGACAGTAAGACACCTTTTAATTGAGTGCCCCTATTTTAATCCGTTACGCTCCCGTCTACAGCTATCGCCTGATATATCGTCGATTTTAGCAGATGACACGCGCTCAGCCGATCGCGTTCTCGAATTGATTAGTGCCAGTGAAATGACGTCAGTCATTTGAAGCTTTTTTTGGGGACAACCAACCCCTTTCTGTAGTGGATTTTTAAGCCTTCCTTCTGCTTTTAGTTTCTCCAATTTTATGACTTTCGTTCCCATTGCTGCTGGTTTTCAATTTCGGTTTTTTACTGTTTCCTAAGTCACGGACCGGGCGCTAATGACCATAGCAGTTTTGCGCCCTAAAACCCAAACAAAAAAGAAAAAAAAACTATACCTAATTTATCTCTAGCGTAAATCGGTTCCACGTTAAGGTATTAGCATATCTACCGAGTTTCACTGCCATACGATAATTAAGGCCCACAACGGAGCTCCGTGAGTAGCTGCACTTTAATTTTAAGCAACCGGTACTTCTGGCTATTTAGAGCCCCATCAGTAGAACGGGGACCAATGATGCGACCAAGGTTGTTCTCTCAGCAAGCATTGTTCTTCAGCACCAATAGTGGATACTGCGAAAATTGATTTGCCCATGGATTATGAACGATGCTTCACCCGTAACTACCGCCTTTTACAGATGCGCTGCATCAATTTGCAGTTTTCGTACACGCCATTCACAGAACCGTAATCGATTTTGAAACTCGTTGCCAAGAAGCTGCGCAGTATGGAAAGGATGAAATGCGTTGGGATGTAATATTCGCAGAATATATGTTTGCCTGGTACCACTTGCACATACAGGCTGCCTCATAATGACATGTGGACTGTGTTTTACCGTAAACAAATTATTAGTTTCTCTATCCTCACCAGGTGCTGTTTTTCATTGGCGTGTCTTGTTCTTCACATTTCTGGTTTCTTGCATTTTTTAATAATGTTTGCAATGACAGTTCGTGAGGACTTCGTGCGATCAGGATAGCTTTCAGCATACAATTCCACAGCTGCTCTCACAATTTGGCGACATTCTCCAGAAACAAAAAAATGGCCACTTTTTCGACTGTCGTTTGCGTTGTCCAATTCTGCATAGCATGATGAGCAAGTTGTCTGATTGTGACAACAGCAGAGCACTGATTGAGGGGTTCCAAGCGCGCAGGTGAACACACGAACCGTGCGTGAACTACGTTTACATTTAAAATAATCTATTCATCTATGCCTATTACCCTCCCCCCATGAACCATGGACCTTGCCGTTGGTGGGGAGGCTTGCGTACCTCAACGATACAGATAGCCGTACCGTAGGTGCAACCACAACGGAGGGGTATCTGTTGAGAGGCCAGACAAACGTGTGGTTCCTGAAGAGGGGCAGCAGCCTTTTCAGTAGTTGCATGGGCAACAGTCAGGATGATTGACTGATCTAGCCTTGTAACACTAACCAAAACGGCCTTGCTGTTCTGGTACTGCGAACGGCTGAAAGCAAGGGGAAACTACAGCCGTAATTTTTCCTGATTGAATGCTGCTTTACTGTATGGTTAAATGAAGATGGCGTCCTCTTGAGTAAAATATTCCCGAGGTAAAATAGTCCCCCATTCGGATATCCGGGCGGGGACTACTCAAGAGGACGTCGTTATCAGGAGAAAGAAAACTGGCATTCTACGGATCTTAGAGTGGAATGTCAGATCCCTTAATCGGGCAGGTAGGTTAGAAAATTTAAAAAGGGAAATGGATAGGTTAAAGTTAGATATAGTGGGAATTATTGAAGTTCGGTGGCAGGAGGAACAAGACTTCTGGTCAGGTGAATACAGGGTTACAAATATAAAATCAAATAGGGGTAATGCAGGAGTAGGTTTAATAATGAATAAAAAATAGGAATGCGGGTAAGCTACTACAAACAGCATAGTGAACGTATTATAGTGGCCAAGAGGTTGTAGAGAGCTTCAGGGAGAGCATTAGGGAACGATTGACAAGAATGGGGGAAAGAAATACGGTAGAAGAAGAATTGGTAGCTTTGAGAGATGAAACAGTGAAGGCAGCATAGGAACAAGTAGGTAAAAAGACAAGGGCTGGTAGAACTCCTTGGGTAACAGAAGAAATATTGAATTTAATTGATGAAAGGAGAAAATATAAAAATGCAGTAAATGAAGCAGGCAAAAAGGAATACAAACGTCTCAAAAATGAGATTGACAGGAACTGCAATATGGCTAAACATGGATGGCTAGAGGACAAATGTAAGGATGTAGTGGCTTATCTCACCAGGGGTAAGATAGATACAGCCTACAGGAAAATTAAAGAGACCTTTGGAGAAAAGAGAACCACTTGTATCAATATCAAGAGCTCAGATGGAAACCCAGTTCTAAGCAAAGAAGGGAAAGCAGAAAGGTGGAAGGAGTATATAGAGGGTCTATACAAGGGCGATGTACTTGAGGACACTATTATGGAAATGGAAGAGGATGTAGCTGAAGATGAAATGGGAGTTACGATACTGCGAGAAGAGTTTGACAGAGCGCTGAAAGATCTGAGTCGAAACAAGGCCCCGGGAGTAGACAACATTCCATTAGAACTACTGACGGCCTTGGGATAGCCAGTCCTGACAAAACTCTACCACCTGGTGAGCAAAATGTACGAGACAGGCGAAATACCCTCAGACTTCAAGAAGAATATAATAATTCCAATCCCAAAGAAAGCAGGTGTTGACAGATGTGAAAATTCCCGACCTATCGGCTTCGTAAGTCACAGCTGCAAAATACTAACGCGAATTCTTTACAGACGAATGGAAAACCTGGTAGAAGCCGACCTCGGGGAAGATCAGTTTGGATTCCGTAGAAATGCTGGAACACGTGAGGCAATCCTGACCTTACGACTTATCTTAGAAGAAAGACTAAGGAAAGGCAAACCTACGTTTCTAGCATTTGTAGACTTAGAGAAAGCTTTTGACAGTGTTGACTGGAATACTCTCTTTCGGATTCTGAAGGTGGCAGGGGTAAAATACAGGGAGCGAAAGGCTATTTACAATTTGTACAGAAACCAGATGGCAGTTGTAAGAGTCGAGGGGCATGAAAGGGAAGCAGTGGTTCATAAGGAAGCGAGATAGGGTTGTAGCCTCTCCTCGATGTTATTCAATCTGTATATTGAGCAAGCAGTAAAGGTAACAAAAGAAAAATTCGGAGCAAGTATTAAAATCCATGGAGAGAACTAAAAACTTCGATGTTCGCCGATGACATTGTAATTCTATCAGACACAGCAAAGGACTTGGAAAAGCAGTTGAACGGAATGGACAGTGTCTTGAAAGGAGGATGTAAGATGAACATCAACAAAAGCAAAACGAGGATAATGGAATGTAGTCGAATTAAGTCGGGTGATGCTGAGGGAAATAGATTAGGAAATGAGACCCTTAAAGTAGTAAAGGAGTTTTGCTATTTGGGGAGCAAAATAACTGATGATTGTCGAAGTAGAGAGGATATAAAATGTAGACTGGCAATGGCAAGGAAAACGTTTCTGAATAAGAGAAGTTTGTTAACATTGAGTATAGATTTAAGTGTGAGGAAGTCGTTTCTGAAAGTATTTGTATGGAGTGTAGCCATGTATGGAAGTGAAACATGGACGATAAATAGTTTGGACAAGAAGAGAATAGAAGCTTTCAAAATGTGGTGCTACAGAAGAATGTTGAAGATTAGGTGGGTAGATCACGTAACTAATGAGGAGGTATTGAATTGGATTGGAGAGAAGAGAAGTTTGTGGCACAACTTGGCTAGAAGAAGGGATCGGTTGGTAGGACATGTCCTGAGGCATCAAGGGATCATAAATTTAGCATTGGAGGGCAGCGTGGAGGGTAAAAATCGTAGAGGGAGACCAGGAGATGAATACACTAAGCAGATTCAGTAGGATGTAGGTTGCAGTAGGTACTGGGAGATGAAGGAGCTTGCACAGGATAGATTAGCACGGAGAGCTGCATCAAACCAGTCTCAGGACTGAAGACCACAACAACAACAGCATGCCTATTATCAAATTAAAGTCCTCCGCCGCGTTTTACTGTCTCTATGTGAAGACTAATCTCAGGAACAACTATAACTATTTTAGTACGGTAGTTACTAACGTACACTATGTGATCAAAAGTATCTAGAAACCCCAAAGACATAGTTTCCGTATTAGGTGCACTGTGCTGCCACCTACTGCCAGGTAGTCCATATGAGCGACCTCAGGAGTCATTAGACATCGTGAGAGAGCAGAATGGGGCGCTCCGCGTAACTAACGGACTTCGAACGTGGTCAGGTGATTGGGTGTCACTTGTGTCATACGTCTGTACGCGAGATTTCCACACTTCTAAACATCCATAGGTCCACTGTTTCAGATGTGAATCGACACGAACAGCATAAAAGCCCACAGGCCGACCTCGTCTGTTGACTGACAGAGACCACCGACTGTTGAAGAGGGTAGCAATGTGTAATAGGCAGACATCTATGCAGACCATCACATAGGAATTCTAAACTGCATTAGGATCCACTGCAAGTATTATGACAGTTAGGCGGGAGGTGAGAAAACTTGGATTTCATGGTCGAGCGGCTGTTCATAAGCCACACATCACGCCCGTAAATGCTGAACGACGCCTCACTTGGTGTAACGAGAGTAAACACTGTACGATTGAACAGTGGAAAATCGTTGTATGGAGAGACGAATCACGGTACACAATGTGGCGTTCCGATGGCAGGGTGTAGATATGACGAATGCCCGGTAAACGTCATCTGCAAGCGTGAGTATTGCCAACAGTAAAATTCGGGGACGGTGGTGTTATGGTATAGTCGTGCTTCTCATATACGGGGCTTGCACCCCTTGTTTTGCGTGGCACTATCACAGCACAGGCCTACACTGATGTTATAAGCACCTTCTTGCTTCCCACTGTTGAAGAGGAATTCGGTGATGACGATTGCATCTTTCAACACAATCGAGCACCTGTTCATAAAGCACGGCCTATGGCGGAGTGGCTACACGACAATAACATCCCTGTAATGGACTGGCCTGCACAGAATCCTGACCTGAATCCTATAGAACGCCTTAGGGATGTTTTGGAGCGCCGACTTCGTGCCAGACCTCACCGCCCGACATCGATACCTCTCCTCAGTGCAGCACTCCGTGAAGAGTGGGCTGCCATTCCACAAGAACCTTCCAGCACCTGATTGAACGTATGCCTACGAGAGTGCAAGCTGTCATCAAAGCTAAGGGTAGGCAAACACCATATTGAATTCCAGCATTTCTGAAGGAAGCCACCACGAACTTGTAGGTCATTTTCATCCAGGTGTCCGGATACTTTTGATCACATACTGTATAGGCTGATTCACGAGGAGGGTTTGTGTATGTAATTTATTACCGCTACGCCAGATAAGTCGTCCGTATTACTCAGTGCGAAGCCGGAGCAGGTAGATACTTCGTATCGCATGGTTATAATTTCAGTGTATCTTCTCACAGAAGTCCTGTGTGGGCTGTAATTATCGTATGGCAATGAAACTTGGTAGATATTCTGACGCTTTAATGCGAAGCCAATTCATCCCGGAAAAAAATTAGTGCCAACTTTGGCCACCAGGAGCAAATCTCATGCTGTGAATGCAAGAAAGATGATTCTGTATGTAACGGATTAGGAAGTGGACGTGGGGATAAAAGGTCAAAGAAGTGAGGAAGGTGTAATGTTGATTTTTATTATTGACCGCCGCTTTCACAGTGTTCAGATTGAGCACCGGAGACGTTGACGAGATGCTTTAGGGCCCCAGATTTGCACCTAGTGGCCAACATTGGAACTAATTCTTTTCCCAGAGTAAATCGGTTCCTCTGTAACACATTAGCACATGTAGAAAGTTTCGCCGCCCTACGGTGGGTAAAATCTATACTGGACCTCCGTGATTAAATGCACTTTAATTATAACCACCTAATACTAACTAGGACAATATTTCATGCTAAAGTCAGTGACGATTCGTAGCTACACGCCTGCAGTTATCTCGCAAACGGTTGATTTGAGCTTCCATGTTTACTGGGAAGCATTTGCTTCTGTTGTGTACTTTTAGCTATGTCACTTTTTTCACGACACCACTCGTATTACGCCAAACGAAAGTAACTCAGTTTCGCACTTGTTCCTGAATGATTTCGAACTAACCTCCTTAATTCCAATTAACAACATGGCTACTTAATACCCGCACGTTTTTGTCGCTAGACAGTATTTCAACACAAACGGCCACTAAGGTGTCTAGCAGAAGTTAGTTTAATGGCCCCTCGGAATGCTGAGAGCGAGCATTGTCGTGCTGTTGGCGACCTTATCTCCTGTTACTTTCTGGCGGCAGCTGCAGGCGAAGCTGTTGACTGTTGATTAGTGTTTCAGACTGCATCTTCTGACTACTGATCTCCATTCTCTCCGTGCTAGTCACTGGTTGTTTCTAGACGTGAACAATTATGTCATTTCACATCGTGTTAGGGCTGAGATACAAGCCCCTAAAAATTAATCCTGCAACAGTTTTCACAACATAGATTCAGAATACAGCTCATTCCTCTGATGCTGGACAGGTTTGAAAGCGAACCAAGAGATCAGTTGCTTTTGTAGTTTGCGAGGAATTAATTCAAGTGACTTGCACGTGGTAGCTTAAAATCGTAACCTGTTACTACCAGAGACACGGAGTCTCACTGAATTGGTCTTGCTGTGAATGAAACGTCATTTTTCCTGCAGAGGAGAGTGATTGACATATTATACACTTATTTTTATTTTAGGCACTATCACATAACATGATAAGTCATGAACACTTTCGGTCGTACATTGGCCATTTTCAGGGTCAATACGTCATAGGCGTTATTTGATGAACAAAAATAGATTCTCTTACATAGTAGTTTTAGTTATTCATAGTCTTTGAGTTTCACTCGATTGGATAAACTGCAGTAACTTTCCGTCAAAAATTCTTTGCTTTGGGCGGTTTATCACCGACTGACGCGCCTGCAAATTTGGAAAGAATTAATAACAAGTCTACCCCTTCGTTTTCAACTGTTAAATAATGGATGCCGTGTTTATTTGTACTGATCCACTTCAAGAACTTCGAAAAATTGAAACCGCAGATGCAGTATGCTACTGGAAAAACGGCAGTTCCTTGTGAAACAGAAGCCGCCGTATATTTATCAGAATAAAGAGTACGGTGTGTTTTACGTGGGGAATAACTCATCGAAAAGCTTTCTGCTGGATGAGTAACGAACTGTTTGAGTTCTGTCCAAAAGCAAATGCGACAACGAATTTCTCAGGAAAGCTGGGAGATTTTCAACAAGAATAGAGCAGATTTTGTGCGCTGATTTGTTGCTGTCGTCGAGACATTGGCCCTGAAACGGGACAACAACTGGCTGCAAGTTGGCGGCCCTGTCAGTATTATCTGTTTGAGAGGATGTGAACATTATTTTGTGGAAATAAAGAGGAACTAGCTTTCCCGATTTTCTTGCAAAGGTTAAAACCATAATCATAGAATACTTAGTAGGAAAAAAAATTAAGTGAGAAAAGGCGCAGATGAAGGAAAAAAAATCGTCTTACGAGAGAAGCCATCCGCCAATAAAGCTGCTTCCGGAATGAGAAAATTGGGTGATCTGAAGTATGAATTTTTGCACCCTGTTTACAAGATTTATCCTTCTCTGACTTCTTCCTGTTTCGGCGAATAGGAAATTTCTGACTAGCAAACATTTTGAGTCCAGTGAAAAGTATACTTTGCAGTCCATTCATAATCACACTTCGGTGATGGAAGCTTCTCGCCAGAAAAACATTGGACAAAGTACATTGACCTAAGAGGGGACTGCGTGAAAAGTAAAAGTTCATTTTTTACCTGAAGAGTGCACTTTTTTGTCTAAAGAAGATAAAACTTTACTGCCATATCCAGAACTTTTCACATTACTAGTACATTCCTACGGTTTTTTATGTTGATACTGCCGACGAAAGACGAAACTGCACGTTTACCACACAAGAAGGTTTGAAAGTACAGTACCTCTTCTTTTCCTTCTTCCTTCGTCCCGCATTCGCACAGGGTCGGCATTGTTAGTAACGGATTTCGCATGACTGGTTTAAAGAGAGGTTCTGACTGAGGGGCACGAAATATGGCTTAAGTTTAGAATCTTTCTTCGTAGGAGGATTGTTTTTATTAAAATGGGAGTTTCTTCATTTTGTTATACATACATTCGTGTATGAAAAACTTTTAATCTAATAACAAATTAAAAATGGCAGCTGTAGCCCCTGTCAAAGTATGTGCCTCGTGGCGCTTCCTGGTTTGCTCGAAGCGTTGTGCAGACTGTTGTGTACATAGTTCCGCGTAGTCAGCGCGTACACAACTTTCCCACTAGAGCGCGCCCCGCTAACAGGGGGAGGCCGCCAACTGTGAAATTCAGATTCGATTCATACTGCGCATAATAAAAGCTCATGGCCAGAGGTGTAATGTGGCAAAGCACCAAGATGCACTTCTCAGCCGTTGTCGATAAAATCGACAGTTAAAAGAAACCATTGCGGTGAAATACTCTCTACGATTGATAATTTTCTACATCGTCGTGGCGCAGCAGTAAGCGCTCGGGTTCGTAATCCGAAGGTCGCCGGATCGAATCTCGTGCCATGCAACTTTTTTTATTATTAGTTTTTTAGGGACCGCATCTACCTTCTATCGAAGTTAGCAGGCAACTACGCTGTTATGCGGTGGCTCGTTTCGGCCCATTCAACATCTGTCCTTCAACTGTAACGAGCGAGTAACGGAGTTTATATTTCATACCTGCCACAGCACATTTGTGTTCGTGGGGTCTCTATTCTAATTCGAACGTTTGACTTACGCTATACGTATTCGTTTCGGAATATCGTTTCTACGTCTTCCGTTAACTATACGTGGTTAACATTATGAAGACAATTAATAACATTTGTGAAATACAACTTTGTTTGTGGAATACATAATGATGTTCGGAGTCGCCAGTTTTTCCACGACAAACGACTTTCAACAACTTATTATATGCATAATTGTTGCAACTGATTGCCGGGAATTATATATATATATATATATATATATATATATGTGTGTGTGTGTGTGTGTGTGTGTGTGTGTGTGTGTGTGTGTGTGTGTGTGTGTGTGTGTATATATATATATACACATTTGAATTACAAAAAACAAATACTAAAAAAAAATAAAAGGTCGCATGGCGCGAGATTCGATCCGGCGACCTTCGGATTACGAACCCGAGCACTTACCGCTGCGCCACGACGCTGTAGAAAATTATTAATGGTAGAGAGTATTTCACCGCAACGGTTTCTTTCAACTGTCGATTTTCTCGACAACGGCTGAGAAGTGCATCTTGGTGCTTTGCCACATTACACCTCTGGCCATGAGCTTTCATTATGCGCAGTATGAATCGAATCTGAATTTCACAATTGGCGGCCTCCCCTTGTAAGCACAACAGCGCAGGCGCAGCGCTCGTCCGTCTCCGCACTACGAGATGGCGCTGTCTTAGAGACGGACCAAATTCTGCTTCTGCCGATCCGCGTATTAACATGTAACGCAGCCAATGAGATTGCTGCTAATGTAGAACCTTTTCTCCTCGCGGATCACACTCGCGCAGTGATACCTGAACGCTCGAGATATTATAACGAATGTACAGACCTCCGATTAGTCAGTCTGCATTAGTCTGTAGTCAAGTTTCAGTCTGCGCCTAATAAGATTACCATATTCCTGTACATAACCATGTAGATAAATGTATAGACACTTTTTTCGAGTATCAGAGATATGTGAGAATAAGATTAACGTACCAAGACAAAAGGAACTTCAGATTGTCAATTGTAAATAGCATCCAGAACCAAGTTAAGTAGTTTTTAGGCTTGTTATTATTTTAATAAATGTGTGAGAAAATTAATCAAGTTCTGTTTAAAGTTGGTCACCGTCAATCTGCTACTCTAAGCGTCCAAGTGGCATTTCTATCGTCTGACCTAACGGCAGAAGATAAACACGCCACGATAAGACCACGAGACATATTGCTGACACTCGCCTACTTCGTTAGAGCGACAAGTCAAATAATCTGATGGTGTGTGTACCGAAGGTCTTACAGTACGCACACCACACAGACCCATAGCCATTTCTGAAACCCATAAAAATAGAAGGTTCTTGAATTAGAATGAATTTGAGGGTCCATCACGACGGGGTTTTGAAAAATACCTCGGAAAAAAGACAGCTACTTGAAAAACTAGTCAATTTCTTTGCATGCTTTCCTAAGTTCAAATGTCTGAAAAAAAGATTTAAAATTAAAGTAATAAAAAAATTTCCCTCTAAGACCTCCTAAATTGAAATATATTTCATTTTAAAAAATCAAATCAATCGGTTGACCTGTCGAGGCTCTACAGCGCCACGCGGACTGAATAATCTTGCGTCGAGAAAAACGCGTTTAAAGTTTGGGGTAACAAAACCAACTTACGGTTAATATGCGACCCAGAACCATAGTTGCATCCTTCCTCTACCTCAAACGTGGTCTTGTTCTGAATATGGTGCTGTATTTTTCCAGTACGAACTCTTATGTAACTGAGGCATTACATGCTCCGCTGCGGCCACGCTTTTCCTGCTAGATAACTCAGCGAAGTTTTTACTTTTCATCCCCTTGACGATTCCTAACACGTTCATGATCTTCAGAAGAATAACCCTTGCTGAATATACCTGCAACTGCATATGTTGGTATTTCAACAGTTTTTGCGCCTCAATGAAGGATTTCGGTACCAGTTTGTAAATGCAGGCGCCGCAACTGTCGTTGTCATTTTGCGCATTAGCACCGGTGTTCCTTTTAAGCAAATCTTCATTGGACACAAATTCGTATACTGGTCGAATCTTTTCTTAAACTAATTCGCCGAGCGCCTACAGCATCCTGCATTCCGGTCGGCGCACCGTTCCATTCAACACGCTGTAATTTCTAAAATCCTTTCACAATCAAAAATTGTTTGCAGGCATAATCTACACATTTCAGCGTTGTAAATTATGAGGAAAAACATTTTTTCATCGATCTCGATCAGAAACTCCCGTCAAGGGGTGGCAAAATGCCCTTCCCGACGCCACCCCATTATGGAACATATACACCCCAACTGTCTGCGTGTAGTGCGTTGGGGTTGGGTTACTTGGGGAAGGAGACCAGACAGCGAGGTCATCGGTCTCATCGGATTAGAGAAGGACGAGGAAGGAAGTCGGCCGTGCCCTTTGAAAGGAACCATCCCGGCATTAGCCTGGAGCGATTTAGGGAAATCACGGAAAACCTAAATCAGGATGGCCGGACGCGGGATTGAACCGTCGTCCTCCCGAATGCGAGTCCAGTGTCTAACCACTGCGCCACCTCTCTCAGTGCGTGTAGTGTTAGGCCTATTCATGTGAAAGTGAACGAGCGAATCGAGTAACTGAGGCAGGACTTGGGTGCCAGCGCTGTATTTACTAACTAGGATGTGGGAAATCACCTAAAACCAACTTCCAGGCAGGCCAACACACCGAGCCTCGTCATTAATCCTCCGGGCGGGTTCGATCCAGGACTGGCGCAACTTCCCGTCTCCAGGCGACTGCAATCCGGATGGTTTGAACACGAAAGTACATTTGAATGATGTAAACCATTTAAGACACAGTTATAACGAACAGACATGTATTACTGGGTCGCCAGTGTTTTAGTCATCATCACGTGGGTATTCAAGAAGCAGTGGTTGATAATGAAAATTTTACAAATGATTGAACTTAATTACTAGCGTAAGATTCACTGAAGGCAGCGATGCCGAGGAAAAGCTACATATTCTAGATATGCGAAGCTGGTTTGCAGCCTTAGCCCAGGCTTCCAAGATTTCTCTTACCGACTCTGGACGATGGAATTTCACTAACAATGCCAACGCCGGCGCACCTCTGACGTTTATCTGACAGCAGCGGGTGTCTCGCCTCTGACAATTCGCGATTGGAGCGTAAAAATGAGAAACAAAAACGTATGTACAGTCAAGTTGTAACTTCAGAATCGTGATTATATGTTTATTCAAAAACTACGTAAACTGCTTTCTGGACACGTATATTCCGCCTTGATCACTTTTTTTATTGTGTGAACCTCAAAATTATACACGTTTCAGCTTTGCAATCTCCAGATCCACGTTAAGAGAACATCGATACACGGTATCACTGTAAACAAGGGCAGGCAACGGCGTGCCAAACTTGACACATGTGCAGGATAAGGCCCAGCCTGTCACTCGGCTTGGCTCACGACTTCTCGGAAGTACCCGGAACATCGCGAAATTAGAGTTAGCATAGCGGTGTGGCATTTTGTGATCTTGAATTCTGCAGGATCGTGGTGTCATCGCTGTTGACTTTTCGTTGTTTGTTCGTGATATGAAGGACGTTCACAGGACCAGCAGCTGTTTGCACAAGACGATGCAGTCTAGTGATCTGTCGTCACAATCCTTTAAATTTAATGGGAATGACGCAAGAGAGGGGCGAGAATTATCAAATGGTTCAAATGGCTCTGAGCACTATGGGACTTAGCATCTGAGGTCATCAGTCCCCTACAACTTAGAACTACTTAAACCTAACTAACCTAAGGACATCACACACATCCATGACCGAGGCAGAATTCGAACCTGCGACCGTAGCGGTCGCGCGGCTCCAGACTGAATCGCCTGGAACCGCTCGGCCACTCCGGCCGGCGAGAATTCTCAGTTCACAAAAGCGACGAGTACTGCTTATCTGCTACGAAACGACACTATAGTACCATGCAGAAAGAATATAAACTTTTATATTACAGTAAAGAGCAAAAAATTACAATGATCGACAGATGGGATTCATTGTTCTGTACATCAATAAGCACTTTGTGCTAAATTTGCAGGCATGGAGCACTTGAAGAAATTGGTGGTACCAATAGTAATAGGCTGGCCGGGGTGGCTGAGCGGTTCTAGGCGCTACAGTCTGGAACCGCGCGACCGCTACGGGCCTGGGTGTGTGTGATGTCCTTAGGTTAGATAGGTTTAAGTAGTTCTAAGCTATAGGGGACTGATGACCTAAGAAGTTAAGTCCCATAGTGCTCAGAGCCATTTGAATAGTAATATTTTTGAAGTGGCACCCATTATTCCATTTTCAGTTACAACAGTTCTCAACGGAAATGAACGAAGTGTGTGCATACTTCATAGCTCACTGCGAAGTACATTGGTTAAGTCAGGCGGCATTTTTCGATTTAAATCTCGCTATTGGCCGGCCGAAGTGGCCGTGCGGTTAAAGGCGCTGCTGTCTGGAACCGCAAGACCGCTACGGTCGCAGGTTCGAATCCTGCCTCTGGCATGGATGTTTGTGATGTCCTTAGGTTAGTTAGGTTTAACTAGTTCTAAGTTCTAGGGGACTAATGACCTCAGCAGTTGAGTCCCATAGTGCTCAGAGCCATTTGAACCATTTGAAATCTCGCTATTGTCGAATAATGAAGAAAAAATGGAGTGCAGGAACGAAAATTAGAACATCCGGGATGGACTCCAGACTTCGCATTTTATGTAGGATTTGACTGCACACTGCCTGCAGTAAGACGTTGCAAGGTAAGCTCCTTCTGATTTGATGGAGATGCATTTAAAAAGCAAATCGCGTTGTAGAAGGGACACATTCCGACAATGACAATCAAGTTCCCTATGCTCACTGGCGCTAAAGAAAGCACGAGGATTGAAGAATTCATTGTGGTCTTGCAAAAATTACAACGATAGTTTTATAAACGTTTTGAGAACACTGTCAGTCTTATATCTGTTTTCAAGACCGTTTGCTGTTTCCCTGTACATGTGCAGATGTAACTGATTGACCTGCAAGGTAATTCCAGCTTTAATTCCAAATCATTCTACATTAAAACTCTCCAGGATTTCTACGTTGTTTTTTCAGGTAAATCTTCCAAGTCTCCATAATGAGGTTGCACAACTGCTACAATATTTCGATCGACATATTTGCGTATGGACCTTTCTTTGATTATGAAGCTAAATAAAGCACGATTACGTGTCAACTTGAGCGCGAAACTCTGTGAAATTGTCAGCATCTGTCTGTATGCCGATAGTTTGTCCAGATAAAAATTATATTATGTCTTCAGCGCGCGAAAAATAATTAATACAGAAAGCTTGTTTTTTGTGATCTACGTTGTTGAGAAATTTAAATGTAAGAACAAATCGTATGTAAGGGACCGATGACCTTTGTAGTTTGGTCCCTTTAATCTTTAACCCAACCAACCAAATCGTATGCAGTACGAGTGTAGTACCATTTAAATGCGGCACGTTCGCTGGTTTTCCCTCTTCTCCCTCCTCACCCCCAGACAGCGCGGCCTGGCGGTTGGAGGAAATGTGAAGTGAGGCTGAGCGCTTTGGCGCTAAAGTCCGGTCATGGCCCGCGAGCCGAAATCTTGGCCACTCCTGCTGTATATGTTGCAATTTTGACGAAGTACTGTGCATCGATTTCTTCTTCATATGATTCTGAAGATGGTTTAAAGGAAAATACATAAAACTGTAAAGTTTATATAATAAAAACGCTATAAAAATGGACTATTATATTATGTACGATTGCAGAACCTCGCGGCGGTAAGACTGAATAACAACCATGTCAAGTTGTTAAGATGCCACAAACTTCCGACCAAGCACACCTTAGCGACTGTCAAGTGAAACTGCTGCTGATTGGTTACTGGTACACCCTTATATACTCTAACTGGCGACTGCGAAATCACAGGTGCTCACAACATTGTCTTGTATGGCCATGCGTTGACTGTTCGATGCGCTCACCTCAGTGTCGCGATCGTTGGATACCACATCTGTTAAATGTGTTGTCAGTGATTTTTGTTTCGATGGCTGCTTTAATTAAACAGTCCCAGACGCCATTAGCACGAACCATGGTTTAAGTTTCAAGAAACTTAATCCAGCGACCCTTTCTAAAGCATGCTCCACTAAAGTGGATTTTCGGGGTACCGTAGACAATAAACTCTCTCATGCTCCTTCTCGCATTGTTCAACAGTTTGTACAGTTTGTCCGCCGTAAGACTGGACACACAGGCATGGTATCTTGTAGACTGCAGGTGTTCTGAGACTTGCTGTATCTTTGACTGCAGGTGTTCTGAGACTTGCTGTATCTTTAGCTGGTCTCAGTAAATCCCGGATTTTTTGTGTAAGCCTGAAGACCGGTTTTGTTTTACGTTTTTTCAGCAAGCCCAAGACCGAGACACAGAAGGACGAAAAGTGTGTTTCTTTCCCTGCTTCTCGTAGGTGGTGTTACATACCCTTGTTGCTTCAGTTCACTTTGCTTATTTGGTAAAGACTTCAGTTCTCGTTCCTGAGATCGTAGCGGAGGTGCGTCAGCTCATGGGGCAGGTTATCAGCGTCTTATACCGAGCTGAGACGCCTACGCAAGGTCTTCAGGAGCAAAGGCTACCAAATAAATGAAGTGATCTAAAGCAAGAATTCGTGTGAATTTGCTTTAGTGTGCTTTCATGTTTGTATTTCTGAGGAGGAATTGAGGAGCCAGTCAGTCATTCATCTAAGTGGGAGTAGGAAATCACTCAAAAAAACCACACTGAGCATCGCTGAAGTATCAGAGTAGCGAATGCTAATTCAGGATATAATCCGACTGGGGTATATTTAAATACTATTGCATCATCTGCTGCCAAGATGTTATTGGACGCCTGTGTGGAGGGGGTTAACCCCTTTTCAGTCAGCCATTTTGAGCGATGAATGGTAAAAATGTCATATGTTTTATACTGTCATACAGTGTTATATCTTAACTGCCATGTATCATCCCGCATTCAGTTTAAAAATATGAAAAAATACCTCTTACCTGCAAAGCTGTGTAACTGATTATGGTATTCCCAGACTGTCATGCTTATTCATTTTAAATTGTTTATAATTGAGAAAATAAAAACTATTTTAAAATAATATAAATTTGGTATTGTTTCCTCATAATTAACACTATACTTTGTTTAAATATAAATGTAAATGTCCATAAAATCTATACAAATTCCTGAATAAAATGACATCAGCTAAATGAAAGTTTTAATATTATTCACAGCGATACTAAGTATAGAGTACACTACAGTCTGTCCAATGTATGCAGTTCCGTATCACCTAACACTTACATTTTGGAGTATAATACATCTTACCAAACTGTGGAAATGACTTGGATCTTAAATGATTTTATGTTCCAGTAAAAAAACGATTTAGGTCTTTTGTTGATTCCCATATTCAGTAAGCATGCTATAAACTTCGTACCTCAGCTATTGTGACATTCTTCCATATTTTATATTGCTGGGAAAAATAGCAGCATGTTTAGATACAACTTGCTTAGCTAAGTGATTTATTTTGGTGGTAGTTACTTGAAGTCGCACTGCAGCGAAAAATATATTGAAATGTTCAGATGCAGAAAATCCCACTGGTTACATATGCTTTGGTCCAGGCACCTCGCGAAATGGATGTGATAGTGGCTGTAGTGTTTCAGGTGCAATATCTTCAGTGTACCATGTATTTTCCATTTTGTCTTCTCTTTCAATCAATGTACCGGCAAGAACATCACTGACACTTTCTGAACCACTGCTACTTGCGCTAAAATACTCTGTATCACTAGTATTTTTCAGTAACTCACGAATTTCATTGTTGCAAATTTTGTAAAAGAAATCGCAAAAGCAAGTAAAATAAATAAACTGAAAACATTAACTTAAAGAAAATAACAACGTAACAATGTTAAATAACAATACCGCACAAAAAAGACGACGTCGAATGAAAGAACAACCTATAAAACAGTATTACGAAGCACGATGTCAACAAAAGGATCAACGCAGTAGCAGGATAATCGATCGTCATATTTCACTGTAATGACGCTCAAAAGTCGATAACTATCGATCTACAAGGAAATCGAAACGATAAGCATCAATACTGAGCACGCTAGCTACATTTAGAGGCGAATATTGTAAGATAAACGAAAGTAAACAGAGCACCGACGAATCGGCCTCATGAGGCTGAGAGCACCCAGTTCCAGTTCACCCATTGCAGGAAAATCATTGGCAGTAATAGGAATCGAACAAGGCGATTCTCTGTGGCAGCCAAGATTTATTTGTAATGAACGAAATAGTTAGGCTAACCATGTTTGAGCAGAGAATGAAACAAAGTAAAATTTGTTGCTACATAAATTTTGTAATTGTGATAAAACATGGTAATATTTTAGAACCTTCAGGAAGACGTACGAAACAACGTCTTCTGAAGCCTGATGTGATGTTTCTATACTTCTTTTACTTACAATATTTCTTGGACTAAGAAATACGTTAGCAGTGATAAGGACCTGGACAAAGATCTAACAAGGGAACCTCCCCTTCGCACCCCCCTCAGATTTAGTTATAAGTTGGCACAGTGGATAGGCCTTGAAAAACTGAACACAGATCAATCGAGAAAACAAGAAGAAGTTGTGTGGAACTATGAAAAAAATAAGCAAAATATGCAAACTGAGTAGTCCATGCGCAAGATAAGCAACATCAAGGACAACCTGAACTCAGCAGCGCCGTGGTCCCGTGGTTAGCGTGAGCAGCTGCGGGACGAGAGATCCTTGGTTCAAGTCTTCCTTCGAGCGGAAAGTTTAATTTTTTATTTTCAGACAATTATCAAAGTTCAGGCACTCACACACAATCAACTTCGCTCTCCAAAATTCCAGGACATGTTCAGATTTGCTTGGACATATGCAGGATTTGACGGTCTTCACACAGAAAAATTTGAAAACTTTAAAAACATATGTTTTGACAGAGAACAGGGAAAAGTGTGCGACTGTGAAATTGTTGGATTCATTTGTTGCAGTTTATGTGACAAACTTTTATGAATTCATCACTTTTTTGGGAGTAATTATCACATCCACAAGAAAACCTAAATCAGGCAACGTAGAAAAATCTTTTTACCCATTCGCCAAGTGTACAAGTTAGGTGGATCAACAACATATTCCTGTCATGTGACGCACATGCCGTCACCAGTGTAGTATAGAATATATCGGACGTGCTTTCCTGTGGAGGAATCGGTTGACCTATGACCTTGCGATCAAATGTTTTCGGTTCCCATTGGAGAGGCACGTCCTTTCGTCTACTAATCGCACGGTTTTGCGGTGCGGTCGCAAAACACAGACATTAAACTTATTACAGTGAACAGGGACGTCAATGAACGAATGGACAGATCATAACTTTGCGAAAATAAAGAAAAACTTTTCACTCGAGGGGAGATTTGAACCAAGGACCTCTCGTTCCGCAGCTGCTCACGCAAACCACGGGACCACGCGCTCCTGACCTTAGATTATCCTTGATGTTGCATATCTTCGCATGGACTACTCAGTTTGTATATTTTGCTTATTTTTTCATAGTTCCACACAACTTCTTCCTGTTTTCTCGATTGATCTGTGTTCAGTTTTTCAAGGCCAATTCACTGTGCCAACTTATAACTAAATCTGAGAGGGGTGCGATGGGGAGGTTCCCTTGTAAGTGACACTAAAGAAAATCTAGTTCCTGAAATCTGGAATTAATGAAAGCAAACTATGCAGTTTGATAATGAACATTGCAATAAATTGCATACCGCCTCTACTACTCTCCATGCTGAAAAATTCGTTAGCATATGAAGTCCCACAAAACAAAGTCATAAATTACCGCGTTCCTCCAAAAATGCAAGAAATATAACGCCTTCTTCACGAACGCAAGGAGTTAAATGTAGGCAGCTGATGCGCACAGAAACTGAGTACTGGTTTTCTCGTTATTTGGAGAGAGCATATTATGGTGACCACATTAAGAAATTCGGTATTCTGATAGCCACGCCAGAGAGCGTGAGTTACGCATAACAAGAGATACCAGGATATTTCTTGAAAGTGATATAAAAAATGCGACAGAGCAATGTAAAACGTAATAGACACCAATACCATTAGAGACAGAGCAGTAACTGTGAGCAAATATCAAAGGACATGGAAATAGATGGTGATTAGCAGCCCACTCTTCTAGAATAAAATCCTGTGAGACAACAGATTTTTCACTTCGCGCTATGGTTCAATGTAAAATTCACAGACTGTCTGAAGAAGTTATCACGAAGTTAATGGCGCTTTTCGATTACTATCTGTGGAACTCTAGCACTGACCCCCAAATGCCGCGTCTCTTAGCAGCTTCTCCGTACTCAGATACAGACTTTGAATGGAGTATACTTCATCTCGTACCGTCTCTCACGTCTATACGTCAAAGTTATTCATCTTAGTTTGGTCTCCGAAGCGACAGTGCCACTACTGGCCATTAAAATTGCTACACCAAGAATAAATGCAGATGATAAACGGGTATTCATTGGACAAACATATTATACTAGAACTGACATGTGATTACATTTTCACGCAATTTGGGTGCATAGATCCTGAGAAATCAGTACCCAGAACAACCACCTCTGGCCGTAATAACGACCTTGATACGCCTGGGCATTGTGTCTAACAGAGCCTAGATGGCGTATACAGGTACAGCTGCACATGCAGCTTCAACACGATACCACAGTTCATCAAGAGTAGTGACTGGCGTATTGTGAAGAGCCAGTTGCTCGGCCACCGTTGACCAGACGTTTTCAATTGGTGAGAGATCTGGAGAATGTGCTGGCCAGGGCAGCAGTAGAACATTTTCTGTATCCAGAAAGGCCCGTACAGGACCTGCAACATGCGGTCGTGGATTATCCTGCTGAAATGTAGGGTTTCGGAGGAATCGAATGAAGGGTAGAGCCCCGGGTCGTAACACATCTGAAATATAACATCCACTGTTCAGAGTGCCGTGAATGCGAACAAGAGGTGACCGAGACGTGTAACCAATGGCACCACATACCATCACGCCGGATGATACGCCAGTATGGCGATGACGAATACACGCTTCCAATGTGCGTTCACCGCGATGTCGCCAAACACGCATGTGACCATCATGATGCTGTAAACAGAACCTGGATTCATCCGAAAAAATGACGTTTTGGCATTCGTGCACCCAGGTTCGTCGTTGAGTACATCATCGCAGGCGCTCCAGTCTGTGATGCAGCGTCAAGGGTAATCGCAGCCACGGTCTCCGAGCTGATAGTCCATACTGCTGCAAACGTCGTCGAACTGTTCGTGCAGATGGTTGTTGTCTTGCAAACGTCCCCATCTGTTGACTCAGGAATCGAGACGTGGCTGCACGATCCGTTACAGCCATGCGGATAAGATGCCTGTCATCTCAACTGCTAGTGATACGATGCCGTTGGGATCCAGCACGGCGTTCCGTATTACCTTCCTGTACCCACCGATTCCATATTCTGCTAACAGTCATTAGATCTCGACCAACGCGAGCAGCAATGTCGCAATACGATAAACCGCAATCGCGATAGGCTACAATCGGTCCTGTATCAAAGTCGGAAACGTGATGGTACGCATTTCTCCTCCTTACACGAGGCATCACAACAACGTTTCACCAGACAACGCCGGTCAACTGCTGTTTGTGTATGAGAAATCGGTTGGAAACTTTCCTCATGTCAGCACGTTGTAGGTGCCGCCACCGGCGCCAACCTTGTGTGAATGCTCTGAAAAGCTAATCATTTGCATATCACAGCATATGTTTCCTATCCGTTAAATTTCGAGTCTGTAGCACGTCATCTTCGTGGTGTAGCAATTTTAATGGCCAGTAGTGTAGTTTCTAGACTATGAGTCATGGTGAGCGGTCGAGGGGGAGAAGAACATTTTGCTAAAGGCATTTAGCCGGCCTTTGTGGCCGAGCGGTTCTGGCGCTGCAGTCCGGAACTACGCGACCGCTACGGTCGCAGGTTCGATTCCTGCCTCGGGCATGGATGTGTGTGATGTCCTTAGGTTAGTTAGGTTTAAGTAGTTCCGACATGCCGGGAAAAGAATTAGTACACCTGGAAAGACAATTTTCATCCGATGACGGCACATGGCGCCTGGGGGGATAGCCGATGTACTGATAACGGTTTGAACGTCATCTGTGAACAGATAGTGTAGGGGCGTAGCTAGCCGAGTGCCATCTGTGTCTACCCTTTAACAGGGAATGTTCACTGTCAGAAGGATCAGTGTGATGCAAACTTGTGAAGAAAGCAGGCAACCATGCCATGGAGACACAATTGTGTTTCCTACAGCAAATGAGCGAGTTTGGAAGGGGTGAAATGGTGGCCTTCAGAGTGGCTGGGTGATCCTTTCGGAGAATTGCCACACACGTTGGACGTGCGGCGTCAGTTGTGCAACAATGCTGATATCAGTGGTTACGTGAACATTCTCGCACCCGTAGTCGAGGTTCTGGACGTCCACGCAGTACAGCCGCTCGCCAGGATCGTAGTGTTGTAAGGACAGCAGTGTCAGATCGCCCAAGCCACCCACGGAACTAACCCAACATGTATATGAATAAAGTGAAAAGTATTTTTTGAGCTCTCAGTACAAATACTCTCATTACAATAACCTTATTCGGTCTGTTACTACCGTGCAATGACATAGAACATTAATAAAATTGATGAAAATGAGAGGCGAATGCAAAAGAGGGCATGGTACCTCTCGTAGTAATATCAAAAATGGCAAGGAATGATAGAAAATTGCAAGCTATAAAAAACAATACTTTTCGGTTGATATCCCATGTGGGTGGGCTTTCAGCCTGAAAGGCTGAGAAAACATTGCAGCCTCGCAAAGACGACCATTTACAGGCTAAATAGAAGCTATGGCCGATGACTATCTAGTACAGTTCGTGAGTCCACAGGAACAACTGAAAAATCGCAGGAAGACAGAAAGGTTAAGGCTCTCCACTAACATAAAAATAACAGAAAGACTGAATTTTCTGCATGCAAGCGGAAATGGCCAACCCCCCATCTACACGCTCGCGCAGCCATAATCTGCACTCTCGACAAACAGAGAAGAAATCTATTTTTAGATCCCCGATTTAGATAATTCCCACGTCAGTTTCTTGGCTATTTTTAAGTTTTTAGTGTTGTCATGTGGCGCCATGATGCATTACTCTGTATTACCTAGACTGAAGCGCCTAAGAAATTGGTATAGGCATGCGTTTTCAAATGCAGAGGTACGTAGACAGAGAGGACAAGGCGCTGATGTCGGCAGCGCCTATATGAGACAAGTGTCAGACGCAGTTGGTAGATCGGTTACTACTGCTACAGTGGCAAGTTATCAAAATTTACGTGAGTTTGAACGTGGTGTTACAGTCGGCGCACGAGCATTGGGACACGGCGTCACCGAGGTACAACCGTTTCACGAGTGTACTGCGAAGATCAGGAATCTGATAAAACATTAAATCTCCGACGTCACTGGGGCCAGAAAAAGATCCTGTAAGAACGGGACCAACGACAATTGAAGAGAATCATTCAACGTGACAGATGTGCAGCCCTTCCGAAAATTGCTGCAGATTTCAGTGCTGGGCCATCAACAAGTGTCAGCGTGCGAATCATTCAACAAAACATCATCGATATGGGCTTTCGGAGCCGAAGGCAAACTCTTGTACCCTTCATAACTGCACGATACAAAGCTTTACGCCTCGCCTGGGTCCGTCAACAGCTACAATGGACTGTTGATGGCTGAAAACATGTTGCCTGGTCGGACGAGTCTCGTTTCAAATTGTATCGAGCGGATGGACGTGTACAGGTATGGAGACAACCTCATGAATCCATGGACTCTGCATATTAGCAGGTGACTGTCCATGCTGGTGGAGGCACTGTAGGATGTGAGGCGTGTGCAGTTGGAGTGTTATGGGACCCCTGATACATCTAGATACGACTGTGACAGGTGAAACGTACGTAATAATCCTGTCTGATCACCTGCATTCATTCGTGTCCATTGTGCATTCAAATTGCATTGTGCGGACGGACATGTACGGGTATGGAGACAAACTCACGAATCCATGGACCCTGCATGCCAGCAGGGGACTGTTCAAGCTGGTGGAGGCTCTGTAATAGTGTGGAGCGTGTACACTTGGAGTGATATGGGCGCCCTGATATGTCTAGATACGACTTTGACAGGTGACATGTATGTAAGCATCCTGTCTGATCACTTGCATCCATTCATGTCCATTGTGCATTCCGACGGAATTGGGCGATTCCAGCAGGATAATGCGACAGCCCACACGTCTAGAATTGCTACAGAGTGGCTCCAGAAACAATCTTCTGAGTTTAAACCCTTCCGCTGGCCAACAGACTCCCCAGACATGTACATTATTGAGCATGTCTGAGTTGCCTTGCAACGTGCTGTTCAGAAGAGATCTCCACCCCATCGTACTCCTATGGATTTGTGGACAGCCCTGCAGGATTCATGGTGTCAGTTCCCTCCAGCACTACTTCTGACATTAGTCGAGTCCATGCCATGTGGTGTTGAGGCACTTTCTGCGTGCTGGTGGGTCCCTACACGATATTACGCAGGTGTACTAGTTTCTTTGGGTCTTAAGTGTATAATGCACACACAATAAGTGCGTATTAGGTACTTACTGATGTGCTTTCCACTCAATTTGCATGCTCCCAGATAAGTTTTATTTTTGTATTTCATTATTTTTTCATATGATGCGAAACACGTACAACGGAAGCAAGTGAGCAGTTCACGTCAGACTACCAAAGGTACAAGTAGCAAGTTATCGTAATAGAATTCTAATCTCTGTTCCTGTGTGGCAGAAAATAATAATGCATGAACACGCTAAAAAAAAAATCCCCAAACGTGTTTCACCATAGTTGTGCCATGTTCAGTGGGATTTTCGTTTATCGTTTTTTTAATAAATTGTACAGTAACATTGATGTCACCACCTGCCAAAAGCCCGAATAACCATCCAGCTTCTGTAGCACGGACCGCTGCGAGATAGTCATTGAGTTTCTGGAAGGTACCGACAGAGATGTGATTCTTTCCTGATTCCAGTGCCGTGGCCAGCTGCACTAGGTTTCTCAGATGAGGATCCATGGCGCAGATATCCCCATCGAGTAATGATGGGACAATCGACTGTTTACAACAACCGATTATCCAGTCTATTGTTTCTTCGTTGAGTTGGTTTTTACACTCGTTCAGTTGGTTTACACACTGGAATGTTTGAGTGGTTTCACTTAATGTGAGACAGCCGACTGACAGAAGTATTTGTCGTTTACGTTAGTTATATGAATGTATTCACTCATTTACTAGGTTTGAGTGATTTCTTACATACTTTTACACCCTTTTGGTTGGGGGTGGGTCGCGTGGCGCCGCCGCCGTAGCCTCTTTCTGCGGCTGCCCGTGACAGGGGCACCCCGGCCAAGGAGGTGGCGCTGTGGCTGGTGTGTGCGCAGTGCTACAGTGACGTGCGCTAGCGGTGACTGTCTACCTCCCCCGCCGTCTGTCACCCTGGCCCTGCCAGCATTTATTTGCTTTATTTAGCTTATGGGCTCATGTAACTAAATTTTAAAAGTGCATAAATGAGGTTGATTTAAGAGAAAATGGTGTGAATCGGTACAAGCAGATACATTTATACGAGTGGGTACCCAAAAGAAAACGAACGCATTTTTTAAAACTTAGTTATACACATTTTAACCACAAACCTTCACTTCCCTACAAAGTGCTCTCCACCTGCACTAATACGCTAGTCTAATCTTTTATTCCATTTTTTAAAACATTGTTTAAATTCATCTTTCGTGACGCTTGACAACGCCTCCGTCGTTTTTTCTTCACCTCAGCAACACCAGAAAAATGGTTTCCTTTTATGTCCGTTTTGACTCTGAGGGGAAGAAAATGAAGCATGGGGGCAAGGACGGGTGAATGTGGGGGTGGAGGGGGGTGAGGATCAGGTGTCGTATCATGTTTGTCAAGCCGGCCGCTGGTGGCCGAGCGGTTCTAGGCGCTTCAGTCTGGAACTGCGCGACCGCTACGGTCGCAGGTTCGAATCCTGCCTCTGGCATGGATGTGTGTGATGTCCTGAGTTAGTTAGGTTTAAGTAGTTCTAAGTTCTAGGGGACTGATGACCTGAGATGTTAAGTTCCATAGTGCTCAGAGCCATTTGAGCCATTTTTGTCGAGGATTGTTATTCAGACAGGGCTGTGTGAGCAGTGGCATTGTCATTATGACACTCGAGTGCTACAAAACAAGGCCGCTTCCCCCGCACACTGTCGTGCAATCGTTTTAAAACTTCCAAGTAGGAAAACTGGTTAACTGATCTTGCGAGGAAACTCTGAATGGGCAAGTAGGAAACCTGGATAACTGATCTTGCGGAGGAAACGCTAAATGGACGACTCCACTGACCTATATATATATATAATCAGCACTGTCTTAATATTGAATTTCACCTGACGAGCATTTTCGGAGCAGGGGGAATTTGAAGTCTTCCACTGGCTTGATTGTTGCTTTGATTCAGGATCGTAAGCATAGCACCAAGTTTCGTGACCTGTAGTAATTTTTGAAAAAAAAAAAAAGTCTGGATCATTTCGGAACTCTTCTTTCAAAGCACAGCACGCTTCAACGTGATCTTGTTTTTGGTCAGCACTCAGTAGTCATGGCACAAATTTTACAGCCACCCTTTTCATTCCCAAATCTTCTATCACAGTTCACTGTACTAAACTCCAAGTCACTCGCGACAGCTCCACAATTTCTTCAATTGTCCGTCGTCGATCTTCGTTAATGATTTCACGAATGTTTTCAACATTTTCATGTTTTGGGGCAGTGGAAGGATGACCAGAATGTGGTTCCTCATCAATTGACATTTCAACATTTCTGACATGGAGAAACCACTCAAAAACATTTAAGTTTTCTCCATAGCACCAACCCTGTATGCTGTTTTTAAAATTTCAAGAGTTTCTGTGCCACTTTTTCCTTGGAAAAAGCAGAATTTCACCGCCGCACGCTGTTAACGAAAATCAGCCACAGCAAAAACGACAATCACACAAAACAGCTGTCAGTAAAACTCGGCCGAAACTGGTCCTGACCTTAAGCGACGGAACTCTGCTTACTGACTCTGGTGCCGGCCGCTGTGGTCGAGCGGTTCTAGGCGCTTCTGCCCGGAACCGCACGACTGCTACGGTCGCAGGTTCGAATCTTGCCTCGGGCATGGATGTGTGTGATGTCCTTAGGTTAGTTAGGTTTAAGTAGTTCTAAGTTCTAGGGAACTGATGACCTCAGATGTTAAGTCCCATAGTGCTCAGAGCAATTTGAATCATTTTTTACTGACTCTGGAATGTAAGCTCTATGCGCTCGTAGAGGCAAAAACGCGGTACTACAAAAGTTCTGTTTGCCAAATAATTAGTTCGGATTCTTTCTGGTGCCCCCTTGTATATATGTATGCATACCTGTCAACTTTTGAAAAGGGCTACTAGTACAACTCAGGCGTGAAAAAAAATCTAACGATTTTCGATATACACCGGCTTCACGAAAATAATAATACTTCTGGGTTACAAAATACAATAATTCGTGCCTTAAATAGAACATTACAATGAAATCAGATCTACTTACATCGTAAGTCGATGATTTGTAGATGAACGTAACAATCAAGAAGAAATCTATGCTAAACAGCAGCAGACGTGGTGAATATTGGTTTGGAGCATACATACCGGCACTTCCTTGGTAAATTAAGCAAATTTGCGACAACTGAAAAAGGATTTATTCAATAAACGTTGTTCAACGGAACACAGGCAAGAAATAATATGATACACACTGCAAATCACATACTAGTTCGACTTTAAAGTCATAGTTGTAGCCTTTTTAGCTTCCTTCAAAAAGTCTTGAAGAAATGTTTTGTCACAACAGGGACCAGAACTCCTCAAAACAGAAATAGACTCCAGAGAGTCATTGGACATGGATGATCTGAACTCTGCTCTATTTTTCTTCACAAGGCTGAAAACACGTTCACATTCTGCATTGATTTGGGGTATTGTGAGAATAGAGAGCATTATTCTAGAAATTCGGTTATGCTTAAGAAGTCCATCGGCTCCACGAGTTCTTGATATTTGTACCCAACTGGAATCACTTGTAGCATCTTGATTTGCAGCCAATGTAGCATCTACCTGAAGAACTGTGAAATGTCTCTGAAGCTCATTCGCCACCTAATCTGTACTTTGATTCTCTTCCTTGCACAACTTGATAGGAAACTTTTCCAAGAAAAACAAATGGAAGAAAACTGTGCACCTTCAATTTTGTCTAACCTAGCAACTTGAGCACGCTTTAACACATCATCCTTGAGTGAAAAATTATTGATGATGTCGTCACAGGAAGTACAAAACTTGTTTCTCACTGATGAAAAAAGGGATTTATCTGTATCCTGGAGATAATTCACTATGTTCGAAGCCTGAAAGCCAATAACTAACTCATCATGACTTCTTTGATTTTGAATCAAGTTCTACTTAACTTCAAGCAATGAGGAGCTTTTGACAATTTTGGGCTTAATAAACTTGGTGAACAACTGGTTTAGCAAATCCATCAGACGTTCTAATAAAAAGTGAACTTGTGGGGAAGAAGTCTGAGGGGCAACATTTAATTTGTAAAATACATGAATAATCACATGAAGGGAAGTGCAAAAACCCTTGTTCAAGTTTGAGAACAGGAATATAAACAATTTTTCCTCACGCGTTGTAGCTGAGGTCTTACTTTTTAGGATGGGTTTGTCACATTTGGAAGAATATGCTGTTCATTTAGAGGCATGTGTAGTAGCAGAATCAAGAATTCTCTCCTTGTGATGCTCTTTTTGTTCAGCTCTAGGTGTTGTGAAAGATGTCTAGCTTGCGGAAATGTTTTGTGTACATCATAGTACTTCGTCCTTGAAGAAAGGAAGATGCGAGTCTCACTGGTCCAAAAGTCTATCCAAACATCTGCCGAAAGATAACCACCTAGTATGTACAAGCTTTTGAATTTTCCTTCCCTCCTCATTGTGCAAATTCCGAAATTTCTGAAGGCGTTCTTTTCTTTTGACACTCTTCTCTAAGAAATAAAATATATCAACAAAGATCTCATCGAATTTAATCTTCGAGCACCTTTTGAAGCTGCTAGATTAATCAGGTGGCACATGCAACCTATGATGTCAATACCTGGTTTAACTTCCTACAGAACTGCTGAAACCCCGTTTGTCGGAGCAGAAAGTCACACAGTTTTTAGTTGATGTGTTATGAGAATTCAGCTGTGGTAACATCAGGTTACCAATGTTTCGTCCTGTTGAGTCCCCGTCTAACGCTGGTATGAATAGCACAGTGCTCGCTAATTTTTCCCGCGGGGTATCATAGAACGTAACAACAACAGGAGACAGATGGTTTTCACATCATTGCTTCCATCCGATGCCAAAGAAAATGGTCCGTTCTGAAAGCACTTAACAACTTCAGATGATGCATTTTTTGCCATTTTATTTACAATGCATGTCGTTTTTGTGCGACCACAGATATACTTCTTTGCATTTCCTGATGTGGGAAACAACTTCTTAAATCAAGCACCAGCATGACAAGCCACACACTTAAGGGCACATTGAGTTCCACCAAAAAGGAAGTAAACTAACACCCGGCCCTAATTACGTTACTGTCAACGTTTCCAGACTTGGCAAAAAGGTGTTGATTTGTTGCCTTCCTTCGATTTAACGTAACTATGTGTTTACCGCACTTCACATGATTACTTAAATCGTTTTTTCCACCATGTGCAATATTAATATCACACCCACATACCACGCAAAAGGCAAATTTTTCTCCCTTTCATGATTTTAGTATGCAATGAAAATTAACAGATTATGATTCTTTAAATGTCTGGAAGTACTGTTTCTTGTCGGATTTATTCATGAATCCTACAATAGGAATGCAGCGTATGAAAATGTCCGAGAGCAAATATTTCGATATGTACTGACACATCGGAAGGAACCTGGATCACTGAACGTCACATAAAATTATAACATAAACACTCAAGATAGTCAAACACTTCATTGAAACACGTCAAAGCAAACGAAGTCTTAAACCATTACATTAACACGACGTTAACAAAGAAAATACGCGTGGTAAACACACACACACCTAAACACACTCACACTTGTAACGAATGTAATTAGTACACACGTGGTCAAAGAATGTGGATTAAATCACAACAAGTGAACGGAGCAGAGCTTGTCGACACGTAAGATTCACATGAAAGAACTGTTATCTCGGCTTTAAATTCAATTCCAATAACGACATAAACGTCACACGGTTAAGAGTACCAATAATATTAAAGAATGTGTTATCGACTATCGTCGACTTGCCTCCATCCCACCCAAGAAACCGATTGAACGTAAGTGGGGGATTATCGATTGTTTACGCTTCAAATTTTTGTCCGCGAAGTCGTAAAATGACGCCGTCCATACGTAAAGCCGTAAAATGCTGCAATTTCCGTAAATTTTACGGATAAACCGTAAAAGTTGGCAGGTTTGGTCGTAAACAAAGCTGGAGAACCGGCAGTAGAAAAAGAAATTGAGAGATCCATTTTTCCATCATAACTTGGTATTCAAAGTCTCCTACCAGTTAATTACTGCAAGTCTAAAAAGTCTGTCCAGGTACTCGCGTCGCCGGCCGGAGTGGTAATGATATGTTTAGGATGTCATTAATTACGAAGCAGATTCTTTTTTGAGCCTCAAGGGGCGATCTGTAATAACACGTTATAGAAGATGAACTTCTTTGCCAAGATCGACAATAATAACCTTTACTCTCGACAACCAGTTTCGGGGATCAATGATAGCACCTTCAGATTTGGAAAGCATTTATAAAATGGACTGTATACAAAAAAATTGTAATATGCGACATGAGATACAATGTAAAACATAAAACCAGGAATACAACAAGCCTCAAGAGACAGGTTATTCCCTGTTTCTTAAAGGAGCTGTAAAAGTACTCTTTCTCAGGTGCATAACAGAATAGGTATGTCATAGTTAAAACAACTACATATACAGTTATTTACCACATACATTAGTTTTGTGTCACTCACAACAGATCACAGCGTTGCAGCCGCGGCACCGTTAGACTAGCAGGCGGTGGCCAGTAAAGGAAGGACGTTGATATTGAGCTGACAGGTGCCGCTAGTGTCACATGTGTATTCTTTCTTAAAATAATTTATGAGATTAGATTACAGTGTGCTAGCTAAAACGTGGACGAAATTAAATCTAACCACTTGTTTACAAAATTGTTGCCAACAATTAATTAATAGCACTCCGTCTTCAGGCCACAAGCGGGCCATCGGGACCATCCGACCGCTATCTCATCCTCAGCTAAGGATGTGGATAGGAGGGGTGTGTGGTCAGCACACCGCTCTCCCGGTCGTTACGATGGTTTTCTTTGACCGGAGCCACTACTATTTGGTCGAGTAGCTCCTCAATTGGCATCACGAGGCTGAGTGCACCCCGAAAAATGGCAACAGAGCATGGTGGTCCGGATGGTCACCGATCCGGGCGCCGACCACGCCCGACAGCGCTTAACTTCGGTGATCTGACGGGAAGCGGTGTATCCACTGCAGCAAGGCCGTTGCGTCGCAACAGTTAAGGCAGGCTCAAACAATTATTCTTATAACTTTAATTAGGCAATGTGCACTATGTGATTAAAAATATTCGGACACCCCCAAAAACATACTTTTTCATATTAGGTGCACTGTGCTGCCACCTATTGCCAGGTACTCCATATCAGCGACCTCAGTAGTTATTAGACATCGTGAGAGAGCAGAATGGAGCGCTCCGCGTCACTAACGGACTTAGAAAGTGCTCTGTTGATTGGGTGTCACTTGTGTCATACGTCTCTACGCGAGATTTCAGCACTAATAAACATCCCTAGGTCCACTGTTTCCGATGTGATAGTGAAGTGGAAACGTGAAGTGACACGTACAGCACAAAAGCGTACAGGCCGACCTCGTCTGTTGACTGACAGAGACTGCGGACAGTTGAAGATAATCGTAATGTGTAATAGGCAGACATCTCTCCAGACTATCACACAGAAATTCCAAACTGCATCAGGATCCACTACAAGTACTATGACAATTTGGTGGGGGGTGAGAAAACTTGGATTTTATGGTCGAGTGGCTGCTCATAAGCCACACATCACGCCGGTAAATGCCGAACGACGCCTCGCTTGGTGTAAGGAACCTAAACATTGGACGATTGAATAGTGGAAAAACGTTGTGTGGAGTGCCGAATCATAGTACACCATGTGGCGATCCGATGGCAGGGTATGGGTATGGTGAATGCCCGGCGAACGTCATCTGCGAGCGTGTGTAGTGCCAACAGTGAAGTTTGGAGCCGGTGGTATTATGGTGTGGTCATGTTTTTCATGGAGGGGGCTTGCGCCCCTTGTTTTGCCTGGCACTATCACAGCACAGGACTATACTAATGTTTTAAGCACCTTCTTGCTTCCCGCTGTTGAAGAGCAATTCGGGGATGGCGATTGCATCTTTCAACGCGATCGATCACCTGTTCATAATGCACGGCCTGTAGCGGAGTGGTTACACGACAATAACATCCCTGTCATGAACTGGCTTGCACAGAGTCCTGACCTGAATCCTATAGAATAGCTTAGGGATGTTTTGGGATGCCGACTTCGTGCCAGGCCTCACTGACCGTCATCGATACGTCCCCTCAGTGCAGCACTCCGTGAAGAATGGACTACCATTCCCCAAGAAACCTTCCAGCACCTGATTGAACGTTTGCCTGCGAGAGTGGAAGCTGTTATCAAGGTTACGGGTGGACCAATACCATACAGAATTCCAGGATTACCGATGGAGGTCGTCTCGAACTTGTAAATCATTTTCAGCCAGGTGTCAGCATACTTTTAATCACATATTGTACCTACATAAAAGCTGACTGTCTATTAGGTACGGTACCGCAGACCGATATACACTACATTACTTCAGACGGTATTTACAGTTTACAAAATCCACAGGCACACGTACAAAGTCATTAAAATATTTTAAAAAATATTTTGATTTACAAATCTTAAAAAGGTGTAAAAAACTGCAATCTAAGCTTCTGCAATGTCATTAAAGTTTCAGTGTAAGCTGTGATTACATCCAAAGTAATGACTATGTACTCAAATGATAACATCGCAAAAAGTTTCATTACAAAACGCGGAAATATAATTATCAGCAGCGCTTACACAAAGTCATTTAGGTAATCTGGGTTTGTACTATGTCGTTTAAGTAGCAATGTAAGGTGTGGTTACGTCCAAAGTAAAGACAATGTACTTAACGGCTTTGTACATGTGACTATGGTTTTTGTAAACTATTAAATCCTGTCTTAAATAATCTATTGTACATGTTTGCGGTAACTATACCAAATATATGGTCAGATTTTACATAGGTTCACTCTGTAACTAACGCTATAAGAATAATTTTTAGAGTCTGCCTTAGTTAATTGTTGCCAATAATTTTGAAAACATGTGGTTTAATTTATTTTCGTTCAAGTTTCAGCTAGTACACTGTATTTTAATCACAAAAAAATATTTCAAGATAGAATATAGGTCTTACGCTACCGACAGTTGTCGGACCAAGTGTCAGCGTCTTACCTTTACTGGTCATAGCTTGCCCTGGGTGATGTGCTGTACAGTGGGGGCCGTTACTGAATGGATGTAGTATTATAAAATTTTAATTTTTTATATTTCAATTGATGTTCGCCAGTGCCTTCTGCCTGGCGGCTAGTTTCAGCTCGTAAGTCACGTTGCATTATACCGGACAGAACCACTTTGAAACTCACGTGTTGAACCATCAGCAGCTAAACTCACGTGTTGCTGACGAGGTAACGCTACCGAACCTCGCGTCTACAACTTGGCTGTCCAATAGGGAGGTTTGGAGGTGGTCACGTGTGGGAGGAGCCGCGGCCAACCGCCGGGAGCGGACACGCCGTCCTCTCTCTTCTGCTGGCAGCTTCCGACCCGACTAGACGCAGCCCATTCAGTTTCGGCGGCTTCTCTAGGCCTGTCTTCAACCACTTTTTACTGAAATAAATCAGCATGTCTATCATAAAATGTTTAACTTCATCACTTCAACAGATGCCTACTGCTCTCCCTTCCTCGCCAATCCTGACTCATTAACAATGTTCTGTTGTGAGTGCCATAAGGCTAACGTATGTGACGAATAACTGAGTATATAGCTGTTTTAGCTCTGACAAAAAAAAAATGTTCAAATGTGTGTGAAATCTTATGGCACTTAACTGCTAAGGTCATCAGTCCCTACGCTTACACACTACTTAACCTAAATTATTCTAAGGACACACACACACACACACACACACACACACACACACACACACACACACACACATGCCCGAGGGAGGACTCTAACCTCCGCCGGGATCAGCCGCACAGTCCATGACTATAGCGCCTTTTTTTTATTTCAGAGAGAAGAGGCTACAAAAATCCCTTGCGCCAGCTGGCCTCGATCCACAGACACTGCAGACATTCAATGTACGCTACCGCTTTTTTTTTATGAACCAGGCAACCATGAAATGCAATAATTTATCAGTCTATCACGCTGCCGATCCGCTTTTTTTCCACAGGTAACACACCGAAATACACACTCAAATGGCAGTGTATCCCTTCAAAAAACGAAAATATTTTCGTTTTTTCCAAAACACTTATTGGAGGCAATCAATTAAAATAAAACAAAAGAAGTCATTTCGACGAAAACAAAAGGGTGAAATCAAAAAAACATATAGGAAGGAATGGGGCGTCAATTTTAACGTTCCCACACATTCTTTTTTCCACCCCTTCTACATCGTGGAGCATCTAAATCCATAGAAGTATCCACAAAAATGAAAAATAAAATAAAAATGGGGGCATGGCAACTCGTCCAACGCCTTGTCGATGAAAAACAAGATACAACATATTAGAAGAAAATTCACGATAACGGGGCATCCAGAGCCACGTCCAATGTGCGGTGGCCATATAGTAGGAAAAGGCACACGGATCAGTAAGACGGCCATTTACGTCAATGGACGCCCGAATGCCAGTGATTAGAGAGCTAAGCAGCCGTCGTGCAGCATTGTTAAAACCAACAGTCGTCAATACTCGCATAAGGAATCCATAATTGACGCGGTCGAACAATTGGTGAAAATCAATGAAAAGTAAAGCGCTTGGCACGGGAATGATGGAAGCAATCTAAATTAAGTCTCGACATTCAGCAACGAGAGTCAAGAGAGTACGACCCGGAAGACAACTTTGATGACTCGCGATGATAGTAGTCAACAATACTGATAGTCGGCTATTGACCGCTCGCGCCACTACTTTATAATCATAGTTGAAGAGGGTTATCGGGCGGACCTGATCCACACGCAAACGTCCCGGATTTTTGGGAATCAGGACTATTTTAGCAACCTTAAAGCTGGGCGGGAGAAGGCCTCCCTAGAACGCTTCATTCACTATGGAAGTTATCGTATCTCCTAGTAAGGGCCAAAATCGAATATAAAATTCTTTGGGGAGGCCATCGGGGCCAGGTGATTTGTGGGAGGGACAACGAGCCACATCATCAAGTATATCATCGCGATGGAATACAGAGAAAAACTCTTCCAGGAGAGCTGGTCTAACAACACGATCAAGGAGGGAGGTGAAATCAACAGACGGTGGACCGTCTGAATCCACTTCAGCATAAAGCTCGGAATAGTACTGGTAAAGTTCACGCATGATATCCGATTGGGAGGACCACTCACGCCCATCTAGAGAAGGAATGGTAGAAAAACACGTCCTTGTGAAGCCGGAGAAGATGATAGAGAGAGCTCAACTCATCCTGTACGATTGAACGAGGCTGGGAACGCAGTCGGACCCCATCCATTTGCCTGCATTTGAGTTCGAGAAGTTTTGCCTTCACACGGTGGACGTCGGCGACCCTCAAGGGGGCATTACGAGCATTATCGTAAAGATCGCGAAGGACTACATAATAAAATTCCCTAGTGTGCCTTATTTCAGCCGCCTTTTCAGCGCTAAAATGCTTGAGTGTATTTCGAATCCGGGGTTTAGCAAAGGTAACCCACCATTCGAGAAGTGAGGAATAACGAGTCTGGGACTTGGCTGTCCGCTGACATACGTCTGCGATGATACCTTCCAGAGAGGGGTCCGTGAGATGTAGAGTGTTTAACTTCCATAAAGGGCGCGAGAGATGGACCCGCTGCGGGACGTGGTTAAAAGTGACTGAAACAACACAGTGATCAGTGAAACTGGCAGGAATGACATCAATCGATAGAAGCTGACTATATATGGGGGCAGATAAATAAAAGCGGTCCAATCGGCTACTTGAAGTAGCTGTAAAAAAACGTCAACCGCACCTATGTAGGATATCTGCAAACCCAAGCATCCTGGAGATGCAAGGCCGTCACCAAATCATTAAGTTCACGACAAAATGTGTAATTGGGGGTCTGATCAACACGGCGTAGGACGCAGTTAAAATCGCCCTCTAATAAAACCTTGCGCTGGTTCCGTCGGAGTAAATAAACAACTTCTTCCTATAGAACCGCGTACGATCGGATGAACGACCGGATCCAGACGGAGCGTAAAGAAAAATTAAAGCGATGTCAAAACTACAGCCTACACCGCGACCATTATCTAGCGTTTCGAAGTCCGTCAGCGGGATTCCATCTCGATAAAGCAAAGCCATACCGGTAGAATTTTCAGGCGCGACATTGAAAAACATAGAATATCCAGGAAGACAAAACACATCAAGTAATACCTCTTGTAAACACACGATATCAGCTTGGGAATCGTAAATAAACTGGCGTAAAGCAGCAAGCCGTAATTGGGAACGTATCCTATTAACATTGAGGGTTAGAAATGTATACGCCTGCATCCGTTAACACGTGTAAGGTCAATACAACAACATTAAGGAAAAAGCACTATCACGTCCGTCTCTCCCCAACGTCCGGAGGCGGAGATAAGAAGGTATAATGCTAGTCCTCCCCACCTGAAGCCGAGGAATCCTCGCTTTTCCTTTTACGACGCGCCGCGGGACGGGCAGGTTGAAAACGCTGTTTCACACCACTCAGTGAAAATATGCACTGTTGATGTGGAGGGGTTGGGGGCACGTCAAGCTCCGATTTGACAGAGGAGCCATCGTCACCGCACTTATCGGAAATCAGGGAACACAACTCAGAACGACCAACAGCAACATCGGGTACAGAAGAGACAGGTAATGCAGTGCCGGTGTCGGGTGGCATCTCCTGAGCATCAGGAAAAGAACCCGTAGAATCCTGTTGGTCGACCGTCTCAGCGTGGAGGAGGGGTGGTACTGCACTAGAACGCTGTAAAGGCTGGCCAGCAGGCGACGTCTCTGCGGGAACAACGGAACCCACGGGAACCGTCACGTCGACGGGAGAAGATGGGGATGCAGATTGAACGCACATTTCAACATCAACAGAAGCAGCTACATCCTTTCTGGCAGTACTGGAATCACAATTAACATCAGTAGACAACGCATTACCGCCAGAAGGTGCACCCCCTGTCAACGCCGTGTCAGAAGAACGAGACTGGAGTGGAGCGTCCTCGAAATCTGTACCGTCCTCAGTCCGCCGGTGTTTGATGTGCGCTGCAGGAGTCGTCGTCCCCTCGTGGACAGAGGCCGCACTGGCACGCGTCAGTGACGGTGAAAATTCGCGAGGAGTAGGGGGTAATGTTGCCCCTAAATCAGTTAAAGCTGGAGACTGACTGACAGCTGACCGCGAAGTTAGTATGTCTGTTAACGTTAAAGGAAGACGTTTCTGATAAGACGACGTCAGAACAGTACTACGGTGCGGGCAGTCAGATCTGAGATGACCGCTTTCGTTACAGAGAAAACAAGTTCCTTCTTGTCCTGTATACGTAACATGGATGCGGTAACCACAAACAGTTAAGTGGGAAGGAATATTCTTCTTAACGCACATGTCCACAGTCCGGATACAGTACTGTCTGCCATCGGATTCCCCTACATGGCAGGCAGCGCCACATAACAGCCACGCTATGAGGGAAACAAACCAACAGCCAAACAGGCGAAGACATCAGGTACTCACGCCGAAGATTCCATTCGATTAATAGGAACCTTTCCTTGCAGAGGTCGCTGCGACATATCCGGCCACGGATTCTTACACCGGGTTTCTATTGGCTCCAGTTCACTATATAGGCCCGGCCGGTCGAACGCAGACCTTGATTTCTATCTCACCGTCTATGGCCGTCCCATCGCCCTCACTCCCACCCTTAAGTACCTTGGCGTCACCCTCGACCGTCGCCTCTCCCCATCTCCGTACAATCCAAGCCAAGGCACGTTCCCGACTCCGTCTCCTCAAGCTCCTTTCCGGCCGTACGTGGGGTCTGGACCCTTCCACAATACTCCACACCTATAAATCCCTCATCCGCCCTATCCTTTGTTATGCCCATCCAGCCTGGATCTCCGCCCCACCTACCTTTTATAAATCCCTCTAAATCCTTGAACGCCATGCTATCCGCCTTGCCTATCGCATCCGTCTCTCCTCCCCCACGCGGATCCTGTATGATCTCATCCCCTTCCCCCACCTCCTCCTTTTCCTTGAAAGGATACGGATCCTGTACACCTCCTGTAAACTCGATCCTCCTCACCCGCTCGTATCCCCGATCCTCTCCCACCCCCGCCCGCTGCCGCGCCTGTATTCCCACGTCCCGCCCGGTCTCCATCTCTCCACCCTCCTTACTCTCTCCCAAGGTGGCTTCCGCCAGCTCCCCCTCCCTGATGATGTCCTCCTCCCCTCCATCTACCCCTCATATCAACTTTGACCCTGCCCCACCCCCCACTTCCGGTGTCCTTTCCTTTAGGCACCCTCCCTCCCTCCCTTCTCTTCCCTTCCCTCCCCTTCTCTTTCCTTTTCCCCCGTCCCCTCCCTCCACCCCTCTTCCCCTCGGGCTTCCCCTCCCCCTTCCTCCCTCCCCCCTTTCTCCCCTGCCCGTGGCATCTCTGCTCTCCCCTCTCCCTCTCCCACTCCCCTTCCTCCTCCTCCTCTCTTGGCAGGTCCCCGGACTCGCACACGCATAGTGAACATTCGCGCGCCAGAGATCATCGCCATCAGTGTCTAGTGTGTGTGCTTCGTTTTGTGTTTCGTGCAGTTACAACTCAACTGTTCACATGTGCCGTCGCAGTTCTCCGTGTTTTGTGCGCCGTGTCAACAAGTGTTAGTGTTTTTATCGTCCAACGTGAACGGCTTCTTGTTTTTTGTAACTACTTTCTTTGCCCGCCATTTTTTGTATTGTCTGTGTCACCTATCTCATATTATTGTACCCCATAAGGCTGAAGAGCAGCGTATTAAGCTGCTGCCAGCCCGCCTTGTATGAGGTGATGAAAATTACAATAAAGGAAAAAAAAAAACGCAGACCAGTCTTCGTCAGCTGCTAATGGCAACCGCTATAACAGAGTCTCCGAGAAGGTATCACCGAAGCCGCTGTACTGCACCGCCGATCGAAGTACCGGCCGACCGAGAGGAACCACATCTTCGGCTAGATCGACGGACGTCTACATCTATTGTACAGCCAGCTATTGTATGGTAGAAGAAGTTACGTTCAATAAACTGTTGGAGAATACAACAGATATCATTATAACACTGGAAGCGATGTTGTGCTGACCAGCGTTCTCATCGGATATGCCGTATGATTCCAAACGGAAGCAACGCTGTTTTAAGAAATGAATCGGCCACTTCAGTAGGAAGGTTATAAATTCCAACCAGAGTATACTCGAGTGCCCACATTTTCAAGGAGGACTTGACTAACAGAACCATTGCGATGTGTAAACAACACTTTAGAAACAACCCGGGAGAGAAGTCTTTTTTCTTGAACGGGATCATAAAACTTCACAGATAATGCGTACAAGTCAGAATCAAAGTAAGCAGTATCTACCTGATAAGGTGCAACACGGATAACATCAGCCAACCAATCGTGAATTTCTAAGGAGCCAGGTTGAATACGACGCGTACTCTTGTCAAAACTGAAATGAACAGTAGCTCGACGAGGAACAGATTTAGGAGACTCGACAGACACCATGGCGCGGACAGGAAACACCGCCGCCAAGAGGAGAACGACAGCAACTACGATGTGACTCCGGCCGATACACCAACAAGACTGAGTAGCTTGGACACAAGCGGCGCTGCGGCACGGGCGGAAGTTAACGACAACCTGCTCGCTCGACGCGCAAGGCGACACTACGCCTTAGACCGCTCGGCTAGCTCTGACAGGCCAGTGCATCAGTCTCCAAGTCTGTTGCGTACCCGTCAATGCATCAGAAAGAGTACTTTTACGGTTATTTTAAGAAACATGCAATAACCCGTCCGTTGAGTTCTGTTGTACGAGGGC
Organism: Schistocerca serialis cubense; assembly: GCF_023864345.2. Taxonomy (NCBI): domain Eukaryota; kingdom Metazoa; phylum Arthropoda; class Insecta; order Orthoptera; family Acrididae; genus Schistocerca; species Schistocerca serialis. The sequence continues at coordinate 913,581,536 of NC_064640.1, read as the reverse complement.
GGTTCAGAAAGTAACCTCCGATTGGTCACAGTGCGGGTTGTGGGGGGAGTAGCGACGCCATCTGTGCGTTCACGCACTCAACAGGTCAGTCGGCATCAAGCCGTGGTCGAGTGAACGTCGTACCTGCGCTAGTTTAGTTTTTGTGGCAGTTTGAAATGTGTGCTGCAATAGAAAACCCTGCCAAATGTGAAGTGCGTGCTGTCATAAGGTTTTTTACAGCCAAAGGATATTCTGCAGCAGCTACTCATCGTGAGCTTTGTGCCGTGTACGGACCAAGAGTTATGAGTGAAGGAGTTGTCCGTGAATGGGTACGTTTATTTAAAAGTGGACGAGAAAACGTTCATGATGAAGAGAGGAGTGGTAGACCATCATTGGTGACTGACGAACTCGTTCAGACAGTTGATGCAAAAGTTCGTGAAAATCGACGTTTCTCAATGTCGGAGTTGTCTACTGGTTTTCCACAGATTTCTAAGACTCTCTTGTACGAGATAGTGACAGCAAGATTGGGTTACCGTAAGTTCTGTGCACGATGGGTGCCCAAAATTCTTACCGACCACCACAAAACTCAAAGAATGGCCTCTGCATTAGACTTTCTGTCACGTTATGAGGACGAAGGAGAACCATTGTTAAACAGAATCGTGACCGGTGACGAAACCTGGATTAAGTACGTGAACCCTGAGACAAAAGAACAATCAAAGATGTGGGCACATTCAAATTCGCCTACCAAACCAAGAAAAGCCTCGCAAGATTTTTCTTCCAGAAAACTGATGGCAACGGTGTTTTGGGATGCCAAAGGGGTGTTGTTGGTTGAATTCATGGAACGTGGTACGACCATTAATCAAGACGTGTACTTTGAAACAATAAAAAAGTTACGACGGGCTATACAGAACATACGCCGTGGTATGCTGACTTCCGGTATCGTTTTTTTGCACGATAACGCCCGTCCTCACTCTGCTCGCAGAACAACGGCCCTTCTTGAGTCCTTCAAGTGGTACGTTATCAACCATCCACCTTACAGCCCAGACCTGGCGCCAAGTGATTATCACCTCTTCATGCATTTGAAGAAATGGCTCGGGTCACAGCGGTTTGATGACGACGAAGAGCTCAAAGATGCGGTCACAGGCTGGCTCCAGGCACAAGCGGGTGATTTTTATGCAGAAGGAATTTCAAAGCTTGTGAAGAGATACGATAAGTGCCTCAATCGCTATGGAGACTATGTAGAAAAATAGTGCAAAGATGTAGTTGTAAGATGTATATATTAAAATATTTTTATTTAACTTGGTGTACTTTTTTAAATCAACCGGAGGTTACTTTCTGAACGGCCCTCGTATTTGTGTTTTTTTTTGTTGTACCTGATAATAAATATTACAACCGTTTTGTATATAGATACACTGTATAAATGCTTTCCAGAGCTGAATATTTAACAATATCAACTGAAATCGGTTATCTGAATGAAGCTTATTATTAGCGATCTTGGCAAATAAATTGATCTTCTCTAATGTAGATCTGGGTTTGTTTCGTTTTGCCATCTTGCTGACCGAAACACGTTTAGATCTTTAACATCGTAGACAAGGCTTAGGCCATTTTATTCCATCCAGTTCAGTAATATCTCACCGTTTGCGTCGTTCGAGGCATAACCTCCAGTTAGTATGATGCAAGCTGAAGTCCCCAATGTAAATCGCTTGGTGCTGTAAAGTTGGCAATGATGGATTTGACCAGTCAGTATTAAGTACTTTGTAAATGGAAATTACTCTTAGACCTGATAACTGAACGGAGACAGACTCGATGTCGTGTTCTCTATTAATGTCAATATCTGTATATGAGGCCTGTCTAATAAGTATCCGACCTTTGGCCAGAAAAAATATTTCGAATGCCTGACGGGGTTGGGACCCTAATCTCCTTTAAAGTAGGCCCCTTGTTCTTGCACACACTTAGCTCACCGATCCTTCCACTGCCAGAAACACCTCTGGAATTCTTCTTTTGGAATGGTGTTCAGCTCCGTCGTCGTGTTCCGCATTATCTCTTCTCTACTCTCAAAACGGGATCCTTTCAGTGGCATATTCAATTTTGGAAACAACCAGAAGTCACAAGGACCCATGTCTGGAGATAAGGGAGGTTGACGAAAGGCTGTAATTCCGTGTTTGGCCAAGAAATTTTGGACCAAGTGGGATGAATGTGCGGGGGCGTTGTCGTGATGCAGTTGCCAGTTTTTCGCCGTCCACATGTCTTGTGCACCGAACTGCGTCACGAAGTCGCCGGAGAACATCTTGTTAGTACTCCTTTGTCACTGTTTGTCCTTCCGGTGCGTATTCGTCATGCACAATTCCACGGACATTAAAGAAGACGGTCAGCCTCAACTTTTGCTCCACACCTGCCGCGCTTTCTTCGGCCTTGGAGACTCGGGATGCTTCCATTGCGACGACTGTCTTTTTGTTTCCGGGTCGTACCTGTACACCCATGACTCATCTCCAGTTATCACGCAGGATCGGTGTTGGCGGTGTCCAGAAGGTACTGTGCAACGTCAAAACTGAGGTCTTTTTGTTACAGCGACAACAACTTTGGCACGAATTACACAGCCACTCGGTGCATGTTCAAATCCTCACGCAAAATTGCGCGTGCAGAATCTTTACTCACTCCAACCTCTTGGGCAATCTCCCATACGGTCAAACGACGATCTGCCATCGACAAATTTTGCACCCTCTCAACAACAGCTGCACTCCCATCAGTTTGGGGCCTGCCAGAACTCTGGTCACTCTCCGTTGATGTGCAGCAGTTTTTGAATCGGTTGAACCACTCCTTAATCTGTGTTATACCCATCGCATCTCCCCAAACACGTGCTGAATCTTACTAATTGTTTCGCTTTGAGAATCACCAAGCTTTTGACAAAATTTGATTCAGTATCTTTGCTCAACACGTTCAGTCATCTTGAGAGAATCGGTAATCCGAAGAACACGTTGTGTAGCACCTCACTCAGCGACCGACAGACAGCGACTGACGCGCTGGAAGGTGGGGACAAAATTCACGCATGAGCATTAAGGTCTCTTCCATTACTGTGTACAGTGGCGCCGCGCTACCGTCTCTGTTTTGCGTGGGAAAATCAAACGTCGGATACTTTTTAGACAGACGTCGTATTGAAAATATTGTTGCGAAGGTACAGTGTGGAGCTGTGAGTTTTTGAGGCTGTGCTTCCAATGACTTTATATCCAGAAAACTTTTCTGTGGGGGCTGTTCCACGTCCGGTATGTGCGTTTCCTGGAGTTCGATAAAGGTAATCTTGTTTGCTTCATTAATTTCACTCAGTTGTACTTCTTTGTCTCGGCAGAGGCCTTCATTGTTGAGTTGCAGGATTCAGATTTGAGGTCCTTTTTCCTTCGTCTATGAGTTCCTAAAAGAATTAATTTTGTTGTACTTTGTATAATTGTGGTTCTTACAGCGATGATCACTTTTGATTTGGCTACCACGTGTGTAGACTTTTTGCCACTTTGAATAAACAGATAGCCGGCCGCGGTGGCCGAGTCGTTCTAGGCGCTTCAGTCCGGAACCGCGCGATTGCTACGGTCGCAGGTTCGAATCCTGCCTCTGGCATGGATGTGTGTGATGTCCTTAGGTTGGTTAGGTTGAAGTAGTTCTAAATTCTAGGGGACTGATGAACTCAGATGTTATGTCCCATAGTGCTCAGAGCCATTCGATCCATTTGAATAACCGTGGAGGTTATCTACATGTCACACTAGCACGAAACTGACGTGGAATATGTGGGATGCAGGCGCAATATAGGATATTAGATAAAAATAGTTTTTAATTAATGGTCTTCACCACACATTTTGAGTACAACAAAATGCAATCAGTCACAAAAATTTGGCGATATTCCTTTCTTCTTCACGTACCACTAGAGAACTTTTATGCTTGCACGACTTTGTACTCCCACCGAAGTTTTGTTCGTTACATGTTAATTGCACCTGGAACAATTTTATGCACAGCGCTATATTTATCAGTTTTAAATAGTGAAAATAAGAATTAATCTTTCAGTACATAATTAAATGAATAAGTACATCGCTTTTTTTGCCTTGATCTACCCATTGATATATCTTCACGTACACCTGGGTGTGAGGCTACTCCGATTTATGTTCTATACCACTGCTTTACTTCACCTAATGGAAGTACTACAGACTGGTTTCACTCAGAGGAATAACTGGATAACTCAGTCAACTAAACCACTAAAGCCGCGCGGGGTAGCCGCGCGGTCAAAAGCGCCTTGTCACGGTCCGTGCGGCTCCCCCCGTCCGAGGTTCCAGTCCTCCCTCGGGCATGGGTGTGTGTGTTGTCCATAGCGTAAGTTAGTTCAAGTTAGATTAGTTGGTGTGTATGCCTAGAGACCGATGACCTAAGTTGTTTGGTTCCATAAGACCTTACCACAAATTTCCAAATTAGACCACTAAAAAGTGGTTTCAGTTGAATGAACGAGTAAATACTTGCTTCAACCGACAGAAAAAAATAAAGATTGGTTTCACTTAGAAGACGGAATGAATAAGTCAGCACGCAAAACACCACCGAACTTTGTAGAATGTTTTCTTTCGGTTGCTCCCAGTGACTGATTTCACATGAAAGAATTCTAACAACCGAATGAATCGATTATTTTCATTCGGTTGTTCACATCAGTACGACTAGGTGGTCCCACAGGTACTCCATTTGGTTTAAATCCGGGGAGTTGGGGAGCTGGAGGAGAACGGTAAAATCATTGTGGTTCTCTTCGAACCACGCATGTACTCTGCGAGCTGTGTGACAGGTTGCATTCTTCTGCTGGTTGATTGCATGGTGCCGAGAAAATACAAATTCCATGTAGGGGTGGGCATAGTTCAAATGTTCAGATGTGTGTGAAATCGTATGGGACATATCTGCTGAGGTCATCAGTCCCTAAGCTTACACACTACTTAACCTAAATTATTCTAAGGACAAACACACATACCCATGCCCGAGGGAGGACTCGAACCTCCGTCGGGACCAGCCGCACAGTCCATGACTGCAGCGCCCAAGACCGCTCGGCCAATTCCGTGCGGCGTGGACATAGTCCCCAAGGATAGATGCATACATGTGTTGGTCCACTGTCTCTCCCAGAATGACGAGATCACCCCGGGAAAGCCCTCCGGCCTGCACCCTTCCGACGATTGTTGATTGTTGCACGGTGTTTTCTTTCGGAAGTTTCACACCGCACACGCCAACGGTCATCTGTCCGATGAAGCATAAAACGAGATTCACCTGAGAAGACCACTGTCGCCACTCAATGAATTTGCAGTTGCGATACAGTCGTGCAAATTCGCCGATGAAGAGCAGTCAGCAAGAGTGCATGAACCGGGCGCCTGCTGTGGAGGCCCATACGCAAAACTGTTCACTGAACGGTCGTTGTGGGGACACTGTTTGTAGCCATTTGGCTTGTTGTGTTGGCAGAAGAGCCAACACCGTGTTACTAGAGGAGGCCGAAATGCACGCGTTTTAGCTCACGCAGGCTGGCGTGAGGAGGGAAAAACTATACTGACGTGAGGTCTGGAACATGATAAGGAATTAGAATTCAGACAGCGGACATGAGTTTCATACTTAACTTTAATCCATTAATGATGAACGTCGCTCTTGACGGTACATGATTCACAATATTATCTGTTCAGATTATAGTAACTGAATATGGCGCCTTGCTAGGTCGTAGCAAATGACGCAGCTGAAGGCTATGCTAAACTGTCGTCTCTGCAAATGAGAGCGTATGTAGTCAGTGAACCATCGCTAGCAAAGTCGGCTGTACAACTGGGGCGAGTGCTAGGAAGTCTCTCTAGACCTGCCGTGTGGCGGCGCTCGGTCTGCAATCACTGATAGTGGCGACACGCGGGTCCGACGTATACTAACGGACCGCGGCCGATTTAAAGGCTACCACCTAGCAAGTGTGGTGTCTGGCGGTGACACCACATGCTTCATCTGGGCGGTCAGTCACTCACCAGTTGTACGTCTATTCGCCCGTACACATCTCTGCACTCGTCGTTCACCCCTGTCGCCTATGGCCCGTGGTGCACCACAGTCGCCTCGACACCGTTTTGAGTAGCGCCATTTTGCCATGGGCAATGTACTTTAACTACGGCGGTACGCCAACAGTTTTCGGATTGAGCCGTTTCGGAAACGCTTCCACTCTCGGCCTGCAAGACAATTATCATGTCCCTTAGGACGTCGGATACACCACGCTGTTTCCGTATTATTACAAGGCTGCACTGTTTCCCGCTTCACTGCTACACGCTTTATGTATGCCCTCCACTGCTAGTGCTGCCACCTGTCGTCTGCGAATGGTCATTGCTCGTTGATGTCGAACATAGGCGGTCGTCACACTAATGCGACTGGTGCGTGTTTATACTACACATTTTATGTAGGTTGGGAATATGAACCGCGCGGTTTGAGGCACCATGTCACGGATTGCGCGGCCCCTCCCGCCGGAGGTTCGAGTCCTCCCTGGTACATCGCTGTGTGTGTTGTTCTTAGCATATGTTAGTTTAAGTAGTGTGTAAGTCTAGGGAACGATGACCTCAGCAGTTTGGTCCCTTAGGAATTCACGCACATTTGAAAATTTTAGGAATATATCATATTTTGTTGTTATTTAGATTACGTATGAGCTTCACCCTTTTTTTACGTTACGTGTGCCCTTTGATTGCGGACAGAAATCAGCCACAAACGTACATTCATACTGCATATCATCTGCCGCGCAAGGATGTTTGGACGACGTCTGAATTGGATTTTTGTTTAGAATACAATCTTTAATCTATATATTCCGGTAAAATAGTGGACTAATAACATTTGTGTGACGCTTACCATTGCTATAGTTGACCTATCTTGAGATGTGCTTGGTTTTTATTTGCCTGTCAAATACGAGTGTGTTACTCTTTTCATGTTCAAAATGACCTGTGAACATGGTAAAATTTCGTGACGTTTTGATTTGGAAAAAGTTGTCAATGATCAAACATCATGCTGCAGCGGAAGATTATTCGATAGTCTAAACAAACAGTTAAGGTAAAACCTCACTGAGAGGAACTGCACTGCAACAGAGCGGGGCGGCTCCATTCACTATACCGTATTTTAACTCCAGCGACACGTCAAGTCGTTCGGCAATCGCGGGCAGAATGGACGAATGTGACATGGACGTGATAATAATTTCTTCCTTATGTGAGGAAGAAAAATTTAAATTTATATATGTTAACATTGGTGTTCTAAGAAAGAATAGCGATGCGGGGATATTTTCACGATCAGATTTAACATCAAAACTGGAAACAAATATTCTGAATATACGAGGGTGAGTCAAATGAAAACTTTAAATATTTTTTATAATATTATTTATTGTGCAGATGTGGTACAAAGCTGTATCAATTTTCAACATAACCTCCCCCACGCTCAATGCAAGTCCTCCAGCGCTTACAAAGTGCATAAATTCCTTTAGAAAAAAATTCTTTTGGTAGTCCGCGCAGCCACTCATGCACCGCGTGGCGTACCTCTTCATCAGAACGGAACTTCTTTCCTCCCATTGCGTCTTTGAGTGGTCTAAACATATGGAAATCACTTGGGGCAAGGTCTGGTGAGTATGGTGAATGAGGAAGACACCAAAATGCAGGTCTGTGATTGTTGCAACTGTTGTATGGGCAGTGTGGGGCCTTGCACTGTCATGTTGCAAAAGGACACCTGCTGACAGCAATCTATGTCGCTTTGATTTGATTGCAGGCCGCAGATGATTTTTTAGGAGATGTGTATGATGCACTGGTGACAGTGGTCCCTCTAGGCATGTAATGCTCCAAAATGACGCCTTTTTCGTCCCAAAAGAGAGTCAGCATAACCTTCCCTGCTGATGGTTCTGTTCGAAACTTCTTTGGTTTTGGTGATGAGGAATAGCGCCATTCCTTGCTCGCTCTCTTAGTTTCCGGTTGGTGGAAGTGAACCCAGGTTTCGTCCCCAGTAACGATTCTTGCAAAGAAGCCATCACCTTCTCGTTCAAAGCACCGAAGAAGTTTTTCACAAGCATCAACACGACGTTCTCTCATTTCAGGAGTCGGCTGCAGTGGCACACATCTTGCAGACACTTTGTGAAACTGGAGCACATTATGCACAAAGTGATGTGCTGACCCATGACTAATCTGTAAACATGCTGCAATGTCATTCAGTGTCACTCGGCGGTTTTCCTTCACTATGGCTTTAACTGCTGCAGTGTTCTGTGGAGTCGCAACTCGTTGTGCCTGACCTGGACGAGGAGCATCTTCCACTGAAGTCACACCATTTGCGAACTTCCTACACCATTCGTAGACTTGCTGCTGTGACAAATATGCATCACCGTACTGAAACTTCATTCGTCGATGAATTTCAATAGGTTTCACACCTTCACTACGCAAAAACCGAATAACAGAACGCTGCTCTTCCCTGGTGCAAGTCGCAAGTGGGGCGGCCATTTTTATACTGATACCTGCACGGTATGTGTGCATCTCCACTATGCTGTCACCTACAGACCATTGTGCACGCTATTTGTAGCATGCTTACCAACTTACGAGATAACGGCGCGAAATTTCTATTTTTTATTACAAATTTGAGGTTTTCATTTGACTCACCCTCGTACCAAACCCAGAGGAATTACCAGGCACAAATTCTTAGAGACGAAGCTTTTCCATTAAAAACCTATTTGATGAGACCTTATCCTGGTACACAGGTAGAAGATCAGTCCAAAAAAGTATACGGCTACAGACATAACAGAATCCAAAGAGTTTCAGAAAACGCTCTTGAAATATTGTGCCAAAAATTTAGGATTTACTGTCCCATGATGTATCTCAGTCCCGAACAGGTATAGAATGTGATTTTTGTCACTTGCGTCTTGGAAGTTTTCTTAGACACTATACGATGCTGATTTACAATGAAGAGATTGAAGAGATCTTCTTCGTGTAGGAGACAATTTCGTAAATAATGCTACCCAGATAGGGATAGATTCAAAGATTATTTCAATGCCCCACGAGGTAGTTCGGTCTGGCAAAACGACAAGGTGAACAGGGACTGTCGCCGAAGAGAAAATAAATGGTAAAAACTATAATACTAAGCCTGTCGGGCTGGGGTAGCACTCGGATGGGTGACCAGCGTTGTTGGCAAGCGGGGTGCACTCAGCCCTTGTGAGGCAAACTGAGGAGCTACTTGATTGAGAAGTAGCGGCTCCGGTCTCTTAAACTGACATACGGCCAGGAGAGCGGTGTGCTGACCACATACCCCTCCATATCCGCATCCAGTGACGCCTGTTGTCTGAGGATGACACGGCGGACGGTCGGTACCGTTGGCCTTCATGGCCTGTTCGGGAGGAGTTTTTTTTTATAATACTAAGCATGTAGTCGTCTCTATATATAAAAGGCAATGTCCTGACTGACTGACTGACTGACTGACCGACTGATCATTCCCCACTCTAAACTGCTAAGGATAAAAACTTGAAATTTGGAGAATGTGTTGATCTGTTACTGTAGGTGTCGTTTAAGAAGGGAGTTTCCGAAATTCTAACCCTAAGGGGTAAAATATGGGATGAAAGGCTTTTTGAAAAAGTCGCTATTAAGGCAGTTTTGAGCTAGACCTACGAAAATTCGTATTCGGTTTCTCGTTCAGAAATAAAGGAATACATGTTTCAGTATTTTTTGGAAATTTACCCCAACGGGGGTGAAATAGTGTGGAAAACTTTTTTCCAAAATATATCATTATCAAAGAGCTAATAAAGTATTTTTATAGAAACATCTATGATCGTTGGTATTTGACTCGATTACTAATATTTTTTATGAAAATATTGTATTATGAAAGCATTTTTAAAGCCAAATCTATCAAAATTTAAATTTGGCATCTAAGTTAGAAATAAAAAAAACTTGTTTCTTCGTTTTTTGGATATTCAACCCGTATGGCGGTTAAACGGGGGATAAAGGTCTTTACGGAAATATTTCATTGTGCAAGCATTTTCTAAGCTAAATCTATGAAAATTTGTCTTTGGCTTCTCTGTGAGAAATAAAACATATGCATTTCACTGTTTTTGGAACTTCAACTGTTAAGGGGGTGAAATAGGGGGTGAAACGTTTTATGAAAATATTTCATCGCGAAAGCATTTTTAAAGCTAAATCTTTGAATGTTGGGGTCTGGCTTCCCGGTTTGAAATGAAAGATGAGTGTTTCACTTTTTTTGGAAATTCAGCCCCTAAGGAGGTGAAATAGGGTCAGACCGATTCATTGATTCATCATCGCCCAGCCCAAACCTCTAAGGATAGAAACTTGAAGTTTGGAGAGGGTGTGGATCTTATGCTGTAGGCACAGTTTATGAAGGGATTGCCCGAAATTACACACCTAAGGGAGTAAAAGTATATCGCTATTAAGGGAATTTTGAAGCCAGAACTACGAAAACTGTTATTTGCTTTCTCAGTTAGCATTTTAGGAAATTCAACCACTAAAGGGGTAAAATCGTGGGTGAAAGTTTTCTTGAAAATAAATTATTACTAAAGCACTACTAAAGGATTCTTAAGGCTACATCTATGACAGTTGGTATTTGACTTCTCAGTTAGAAATTTAAAAAAGCTGCACGAGTTTCAGTGTTTCTGGTAATTCAACTCCTAAGGAAATGCAATATGGTTCAAATGGCTCTGAGCACTATGGGACTTAACATCTGTGGTCATCAGTCCCCTAGAACTTAGAACTACTTAAACCCAACTAACCTAAGGACATCACACACATCCATGCCCGAGGCAGGATTCGAACCTGCGACCGTAGCGGTCACATGGTTCCAGACTGAAGCACCTAGAACCGCACGGCCACCCCGGCGGGCAAGGAAATGCAATAACGGATGAAAATTTTTAAGAAAATATTTCGTTACATTAAATAATTTAAAGCTAAATATATGACTTTTGGTATTTCACTTCTCAGTTAGATATAAAGAAATATTTGTTAGTGGATTAAAGTTGATATGGAAATATCTCTACAAGAATGCAAAAGGTATGAGTACCAAAAACTTTGGACTCCGGCAACCAGAATCGCTTTTTGGTCAAAAGTACATTCGGGGAAGACCGTGCTTATATGGCCTCAATTAGTGTGAAAAGCTTAATAGGTGTTGCAATGTGTGAACAACATAAAAATTTGACTAAACAAAAACAAAAATTTCTCTGCAGGCCATATAGTCCACGCGAGGGAAGCAGCGGGTGCAAAGCTAGTAAAAAAATAAAGACTTAATTGACCGTTTCACAAAATAATTGGATATTCGTACGATCTGTTTACTCCAATTTCCTTGCAATTTGTTTCCAAATATTGCTTTCGGGAGGACTACGGTTCAATCCCGTCTCCGGCCATCCTGATTTAGGTTTTCCGTGATTTCCCTAAATCGTTTCAGGCAAATGCCGGGATGGTTCCTTTGAAAGGGCACGTCCGATTTCCTTCCCAACCCTTCCCTAACCCGAGCTTGCGCTCCGTCTCTAATGACCTCGTTGTCGACGGGATGTTAAACACTAACCACCACCAAATATTGCTTTTTACTATTCATATAATGTTCATTTTGAAGGTCGTATAACTCTGGATACTGACTTTTTTACACACACACACACACACACACTTAACTTTTCCTCGTCTAACGCCGTTTTGGTAACCAAACTTCCTTTTGTCACGTCAATAGTGTTACGATTTGAATGAGGCGCAGCGTCGCGACACTTTTGACACGGTACTAGCGGCAACGGAAGTACGCAACGCCGCACAGCGCGTCGTATTTCGCTAATTGGTCAACTTCGGGTCGCAGCGCAGCGACGCGCAGCTCCGCTGCCGCGTATTCAGTTCTGTCTCATGCGATGTCATTTAAACAATATTTGGTGGCGTCGTGCCGCGCTGCTCTGCTGCAGTGCAGTTCCGGTGAGCGCGATCTCGCCTCAAAACAACATACAATAACACACAGCGCGCGTACAAACAAAAGTAAAACACGTCAAAACAAATTTTAACTTCATGGCCGCCAATCGAAAACAAAACAGTGAAACAAACGACTGTCAGTAGCGTATCTGAAACGTAAATACGCAGTGAAAAGTGTATCTAAGCCACAGAAACGTAGTAACATCCAAAATTCACCAAGGAGTACAAGAAAATGTAGACGCTATTATAAATCCGCAGAACAGTCTGTAGATAACAAACTACGCCAAATAGATTTCCAGATAAAAACCTAAGGAAATCTAACGAAGTCCAAGTCATCGATGAGTCATGGGTTTCCCCAGGCCCCACCCCCACCCCACTGTAACAGAAGCCAATAGCTATACTTATAAAATGGTGCGAAATTCAAATTTTGGAGGATATTCTAAATTTTGGCGGGAAATTCAAAAAATTTCCAAATTGTCCCAATCTGGACGTAGGGTTATTTTTGTCATTTGTAGAAAAATAAGTACACCTTAGGAAAGGTCAACTACGGCAACTGTAAGCGTCAAACGGCACTATTTTGTCGGAATATAAAGTTTAGAGGTTTTATTCTAAACAAAAATTCAGTTCAGATGTTGTCCTGACATCGTTCTGTTGCAGATGACATGCTGTACTAATGTGTACTTGTGGCTGATTTATGTTGCCAGCTGCACGGCACACATACTGTAAAGGAAAGGTAAAGTTCATACGTAGTCTAAACAGCAGAACATGATGTCAGTATATTCCTAGTAAGGAAATTTCCACTGAAAATGCCACGACTGTGGTGAAAAATGTTTGGGGGTTGCAAAAATAAATTGTATTCTTGCAGGAAGATTCATTATTCACTATTCATTGTTAAGAAGTAGTAAGATAACACGTACGCATTTCATCTGCAGAACTCTGCGTAGTATAGAACTGCAGGGGTACTTCGAGTAACTGTAGCAGTCAGCTGTCGTTAGTGTGCTTTGAAATAATCATTATATTGCTCTGTAATGCCAGCATTATTACTTAGTATGATGTAACTAGAGAAGAATGTTCGTTGTGTTACTCTTGAGTCTAAATGTTAAAGGTCATATCGATAATAGTCCTTTGCACTCTGTTCCTTGTTTCGTGTGTGCCTTTGTGCTTTCCATGTGAGTAGTGAGCTCACTCATAGTAGCCAATGTATTACCTTTTTTTTTTTCTGTGACAGATTGGATTAAGATAATACCCTCTATTAAAATAACTTTGCAGCTTGTATGAACTTTTTCAGTTAATACCCAATTTCTTTGATAGATGAGATCAGATGTTGGATGTCTTTTTCATTAGTGCATTTTGGCATGGAAGTGAGGACTTGTGGACTCAAGGACATTTAACATTGTAATATACTGACAATGAAACGAATTCCGTTAATTCTCTGTGCGCATTTTCGTACGTTTTGATAATAACCTTGATACAGTTAACCCTCTGCCCACATAGTGGATTGGAAAACCACCCACAAGTCCTATTTACCTTAATGCCAATGTAGCTTAAGTCTTAAACCCAGCTATTCTATCCTTTCTAACCCGTCACTCAAAGTATTTGAGGGGTCACCACCTGCTCCGTGGCACGTACTACCCGGCTAGGATTCCACCCGACCTTATTGTTAATGTCCTTCCAATCCACCTTGTGGGCAGAAGGTTAGCTTACGTACGTTGTATTTTCCGGTGAAATATTACACATGACTGTCATGTTGCTACAGCTTTCATACTGAGTGTATATTGCTTCTCGTGGTATCTAACCTATGACTGAATCCATTAATTTCTTAACGATCAGTAGTAGATTCACCGATTAATATTTTATGTACTGCTGGTGCCATCAATATTAATATCTTCATTTCACTATGATGATATTTTACTATGTGAAACCCGAGTTCTTGAGTTCCAGCCTCCCCCTTTTCTATTTATTTCTGTCTTGTGAGTTTTTTTACATATATAGACTGAAGCGGAGAGTAAAAACTTGTTCCAAGGCCGGGAATCGAACCGAGATCTCCTGCTTACTACGCAGAAGCGTTAGCCTTCCATTTTAAGTTTATACCAGGCTGGGATTCGAACCGGGATTTCCCGCTTGTCGTAAGGGGTTACCTTAACCAATTATTTTTACAGACGCTACCCCTTTCTTTAACAGTCGAAATAAAATAACTACCTTTTTGTTAGAAATACAAAATGAGATGAACATTTTCTTTATATACAGGGTGAGTCGCGTAAGACGTAACACCCCCTTTATTCCGGGGGCGATTGCACGTATCGGCATGCGGTTTTCGGCGAATCATAGCGGATTATGGAGCACATACGTTGGTACATGCACAATAATCACAACGTTTATATTGTCCGAGATAACGAGGCAAGTGCATGTTTCTTAATGGGACGCTGTACTTTTTTACCATCATTCGAACGCTCTGGAAAAGACGCATATAGTGATGTCACGTATGTTGTTATTGTGATTCAAACTTTGCTTAAAAGAGGACGGATGAGGATTTACCGCCGCGCGGGATTAGCCGAGCGGTCTCGGGCGTTGCAGTCATGGACTGCGGCGGAGGTTCGAGTCCTCCCTCGAGCATGGGTGTGTATGTGTTTGTCTTTAGGATAATTTAGGTTAAGTAGTCCCTAAGACTGATGACCTTAGCAGTTAAGCCCCATAAGATCTAAAAAGAAGAATAAGAATAAGATTTATCTACGTAGCGTAGGCCGTGCATGCTGCATAGAGCACGGCAACTCGGCCCGAGGGTCGCGCGTCGCGCGAGGCGTGTTTACACTTGCAGCCGCTTCCGACCGCCCGACCTTCAATCGTACAATATTTCAAATATTTCAAATGGTTCAAATGGCTCTGAGCACTATGGGACTTAACTACTGAGGTCATCAGTCCCCTAGAACTTAGAACTACTTAAACCTAACTAACCTAAGGACATCACACACATCCATGCCCGAGGCATGAGTCGAACGTGCGGCCGTAGCGGTCGCTCTGCTCCAGACTGTAGGGCCTAGAACCGCACGGCCACTCCGACCGGCTACAATATTTCCCAGCGTCTTTTAAGCGAAGTTTGAATTACAATAGCAACATACGTTACATCACTGTATGCGTCTTTTCCAGAGCGTTAGAATGATGGTAAAAAACGTACAGCGTCCCATTTAAAAAACATGTACTTGCCTCATTATCTCAGTAAACATAAACGTTGTGATTATTGTGCATGTACCAAAGTATGAGCCCCATAGTCGTCTATGATTCGCCGAACACCGCTTGTCGATACGTGCAGTCGCCCCCGGAATAATGGGGGTGTTACGCCTCACGCGACTCGCCCTGTATGTAAGCTGAACAGGATAACTATAAATCAGACTGATGTAAAATTAACATTGTAATAAGTAGTAATCTTTGGAAACTTAAACATATGTCTGAAATGAAAAGCACAATAAAATTATATTAAAAAAATACTTCTCCAACTATGCCACAAATTTCAATGAATATCTTTCACAAATTAAAGCTAATCCTGGTTCACATATAATATGTATGCGAAGTTAAATTTCGGTAACAACCACTTCACTGGCATACCACAAATAATATTTCTGAATTGCTTGAAAGCTAATAAACTGAACATTATTCTCGCATTACATAAAGAAAGAAAAACACATCGCAATGGAGAACGATATGTCCAGTCCCACCCGCTGCTCTGTCATCCCGGTGTGTCTTCTCGTAAATATATGGTATCTACCGATTCTTATCTTTCGTTCATTCTTTCTTCGCCTCGATAGTTTTTCTCCTACCCTGGACGTTCCAGCTATGCGGGGGCTTTTGAAACGCAGTTCATAAGAAGTTAGAGAAATACCGTCTGTATCTCGGATTGCCCACGATCTTTAGACGTCGTTTCTGCAAAAAGGTCCCAAAGTCCATCACATTCTTCGGTCCATATGTGAACAAATAGAGCATCAAAATGGTTCAAATGGCTCTGAGCACTATGGGACTTAACATCTGTGGTCATCAGTCCCCTAGAACTTAGAACTACTTAAACCTAACTAACCTAAGGACATCACACACATCCATGCCCGAGGCAGGATTCGAACCTGCGACCGTAGCGGTCACGCGGTTCCAGACTGAAGCGCCTAGAACCGGACGGCCACACCGGCCGGCTAATAGAGCATCTTCTGGCTTCGAAGCCACGTTACGGCGTTCGGCTTAGTACATGGGTAGTACGTCCCGTCCGGGAAGAATATAATCCCTGGTCCAATGTTGTGTTGTCCCATTCGAAAAAAGAAAGCCATCATTCGTGTCGCCAAACGCCACACTTCTACCGAGGAGCCGCATATGAGGCGGTGTTCATCGTTGTCCAGAGTCTTGCACTGATGGAAACTGGTGTATATGTCATACGAATCGCATGGAGTCTGTATCGGGTGAAATTTTTACCATTAACTGTTATGTACCACATTGCACGTGTCTGTGTGTCTAAGGAAACATGGTGTATCGATCGCTATGCTACTTGTAAATTGATATGTGGATGCTTCCTCTCATAGGATTGCTGTGTCGTCCGGCCGTTAGTATCCGATATATGTCACACAGCGTTTGTAACATCATAGATTAAGGGTCGACCTGCGACAGCAATCGCACAACTTGCGTACGGGCCGCTAGACGTCGCCGCGAGCGCTAAGAGTGCGTTGCGATCGCAGACGCGCGTGTTGCGTACGGGCCGCGAGATGCCGCCACGAGCGCAACCGTATACAAGTGCCGACGGAGTTCGGCCAGCTCTCATTGTGTTGGCATCTCATTTTTGTCTATTCTCTTATTTGCTTAGATGCTTAGCTCTTACTCGTTTATGGTTCATGTTTTTGTGCTCTCTTTCAGCCATTCTGATTGTTTTGATTTACTCCCAATTGAGAAGTGCTCATTTTGGCATTTCACTTTTGCATATTTCTCATTTTGCTGATAATATGCTCCTTAGCTTTTTACAGTTGAATTGACTAACAGTGTCTCATGTACTGTTTGTTTATTTCATCCTGTTCATATTCTGATGTTCTATAAATACTGTAATAATTATCGGAAGCATTTCTTCCCTTAAACTTGTGTAAAGTATTCTCTACGTAGGATTTGTTCTGTGACACAGGTGTAAGGTTTTGAATATAAATTATATACGAAACTGTACTTTAAAAGGAATTTATTTTTTCAGTTTGTACTACATCAGACGACAATTTTGTAATATGAGGGAGAAATTTGAGGGGCGAACCCATGGAAATAGTCTTAAGTGATCCCCTTTAAAAATAAAAAATTGTGTGACACTGAAAGACGTGACACTGTAGGCACAGAGAATGTGTGTGTATATATATATATATATATATATATATATATATATATATATATATATATATATATATATATATAATTATACGTCACACGTTGCAGGTCTGTTTTCCGGCAGAGCCGTCAGGACGTAGCTGTTCTCAATTAAAAAAAAAGTGCGTATATGTTGGAATGTCTGGGAAATGTACTGGACCGCCAGTGGCTCCATTCGAGAAACTGGTGCTAGTTCTTCTATTAAGATTCCTGCCAGACAAGTCTGATGTTGTCTAAGCAATCTTGGCACAGCTGATCACACACCTGCAGGGATTACATTGGCATGCCTCCCTCCTCAGTCCAAATTCTCGCTGCCTCCCCAGTCTACTTTAAATTCCCCCTTACACATGAACAGAATTGCCGAGGCTCTCCATGTCCTGGAATAGCACCTCTGCATCGAACTTACATGTGTGATCCAGCCCGGAAACCTGGTGCAGGTACTTAGACAATTGAAATGACACAGTTTCAAAGACTTCACTGGCCTCATAGAGATACGATTTTTTGTGTATAGACTGAAGTAGCAAGTGAAAATTTGTGCCAGTGCCGGGAATTAACCCCGGTTCTCCTGCTTTCTAGGCAGGTGAGTTAGCCACTAAGCCATCTTGGCTGTGAGAATTCGGATCAAGGAGGGAGTCATGTCAGTGTAATCCGTGCAATTGTGTCAACTGCTGTGCCAAAGTAGCGTAGTGGCTAAAGCTCCTGCGCAGTATGCAGGAGACCAGCGTTCGATTCCCAGCCTTGGTACAAATTTTCACTCTCCACTTCAGTCTATGTCCATAAAATCATACCTGCATGATACCAGTAAAGTCTCAGAAATTGTCATTTCTTTTATATGTTGTCAGCATATTTGTGAAGTGGTTCATGTGTTATCTTACAGCATTTCCGCCGGCCGAAGTGGCCGTGCGGTTAAAGGCGCTGCAGTCTGGAACCGCAAGACCGCTACGGTCGCAGGTTCGAATCCTGCCTCGGGCATGGATGTGATGTCCTTAGGTTAGTTAGGTTTAAGTAGTTCTAAGTTCTAGGGGACTAATGACCTCAGCAGTTGAGTCCCATAGTGCTCAGCGCCATTTTTGAACAGCATTTCCCTGTGCTTATCTGGCCTGAGGCACTTACTAGTGCTGGGACTGTTTTACATCACAAGCACAAAATTATCAAATTCATATAGAAAACTTGTCGCAAGCATGGCTGGAGGCACAGGGAGCAAGGCGTTTGGTGGAATGCACAGAAGTAAAAACTCGATACACATTTACTATATCAGCATTACAACTTATACAGCGTGATGTATCACGGGGCCACACGGTCACAATAAAAATTAAAGAAAGGTCAAGAAAATGATATCGGAATTAAAGCATTAAATGGAAGCTAGCCCAAATGATGACTTTTATGAACACGGGAGCTCAGCTAACCTCAGCCACTGGACGTGAAGACCTAAACGCGTGTTTCGTCAGCATGTCAAAGAAATAAAGCACTTGTATTATTTTCAAAAGTGGTGTAAAACATCTTTCGTATGTACTTATATGTAAATAAAGGGTGATTTTTCTAAATGAGGACAAACTTCAGGAAACGATCTCTGAGATTACAAAGAGCAAAAATGGTCATACGGACACATAAGCGGATATGCAGTCCAGTGGAGGTACACCCACTTGGTGGAGATAAAAGATTTTTGACTGTTACCTCGGTGTAAGTACCATGCAGGTGGCCCGCCAGCATGGGGTTGGTTAGACGACCGTATGGAACGTTCTCCACAACTGCCACTAACCGTAACACAGTGCGTACACGCCTTATTACCTACGTAATTGCGTCTATGACGACGGTTTTGTCGCTGGTTCGTTGTACAAGCCACAATGATGCTGGCATTTGTCATCCAACCTATTCACCGTCGAGGCTGTCTTTATGAGGGGCGGTATCGTCAACCTTCACAAAACACACTTATGGGCTACGGAGAATCCTCTTGGTATACAGGCAGCGAACTATCACCATCGGTTCTGCTCTAATGCGTGGGAGAGGATTATTAGCGACCCCTCGTGGGACCCGTGACCCTCCCACAACGCTTCATAGACGAGGAATATGTGTACTTTCTGTGGGTGACCATTTCTCCCCTGCTAGAAGACAGGGTAATGTGGTTACCACTTGATGGTACTCAAGCTCACTGCACGCTACACTAGTACAGACAGAACATTCCCACTTGCCTGATATGTTTTCATTACGCTTTCAATTACTGAAACCCACACCGTCAAAGATACGTTATCTGCACCTTCAACGGAGTGTACCTCCCTTGGAAAGCATTTTCGGTCCCCGTTTGTCCATATGACCTATTTTGCTTTTCATTTTCTCAGGTACCGTTTGCTGCAGATCGTCTCCATTTAGTAAAACACCCTGAAAATTTCGAAGCTTTTTTTAGGCACCAGACGCCATGATGAAGATGGAATCTCTCTTCAATATACGACCAACAATAGCGATACCATTACTCCATCAGATTCTAAATCAACACACTCTATGCTAAAGATCAACAACACCATAAAAATGCATCACACTTTAGTTCATAGAATAGTAGACTTATCTAAGAAAATCCAAAACAATAAACGTCAAGTCTGAATGAATTGAATAAAAGGTCACTGTGGCGTAAAAGGAAACGAACTTGCGTACGGTATGGTCAAACAGGCAAGTTAGAACGTCAAAGAAAAAATATCTTTCCAATACTGGCAAACGACTTTCTACAAAAACAAACTGTCACCATCACATTAATGGATGGCGGATGGGCAAAATCTTAGAAAAAAAACAGGCCAACATTATTCTAGCATTTGGTACGCGAATAGTTGATTGCTGGAAATTTTTTATCCATTATGGCACGACTGAGTTTCAATCGTGCGTGCTTCGGACAGTATTTAACTCTCGTTTATACTATCGAGTCACCACTTTGTAAATGTGGAATCGCTGAAGATGTTGGACACCTGCGAAAATCAAAGACAACTGCCCTCGGTCAAGGTGAAGCTAAAATGCCCTACTCCAGCATATGTGCTGAAACTCTTGGCGACAAGACACTACAGAACATGAAACGAACTCTCTCTCTCTCGCTGCGTACATTAAATATGGAAAATATACTCTGACAAAAAAAAAAAAAAAAAAAAAAAAAAAAATCGCAACATCAAGGAGGAGTTGTGCGACATAAACGAAAGTTGGTAGACGTGTTTCTTCATCTGAAAGATAATGTCTAATCGAATTTCGCGATAGTCACGTAAGAGTGGCACTAGTACGCCACTATAAGGATGCAAACCAGGCTTTTTTTTAAATACGCGCTGTAACGGTCGTAAGCGTTAGTTACCTTTGAAATTGGACGTAGTAAGGACCACGTGAGGCAATACTGAGCTTACTACTTATCTTAGAAGAAAGATTAAGGAAAGGCAAACATACGATGGTTCTTGTCTTGCAAACGTCCCCGTCTCTTGACTCATGGATCGAGATGTGGCTGCACGATTCGATACAGCCATGCGGAAAAGATGCCTCTCATCTCGACTGCCAGTGATACGAGGCCGTTGGGATCCAGCACGGCGTTCCGTATTACCCTACTGAACCCACCGATTCCCTATTCTGTTAACGATAGGCTACAATCCGACCTTTATCAAAGTCGGAAACGTGATGGTAAGCATTTCTCCTACTTACACGAGGCATCACAACAACGTCCCACCAGGCAACACCGGCCAATTGCTGTTTGTGTATGAGAAACCTGTTTCCTCAGGTTAGCACGTTGTAGGTGTCGCCACGGGCGCCAACCTTGTGTGAATGCTCTGAAATGCTAATCACTTGCATATCACAGCATCTTCTTCCTGTCGGTTAAATTTCGCGTCTGTAGCACGTCATCTTCGTGGTGTAGAAATTTTAATGGACAGTAGTGTATGTTACCTAGACAAATGTATTCCCCAAATTTCGTTACTCTAATATTTTTTTGTGTTGCGATTTTTTTGCAGCACTGTACAATGCAGTCGGAAGGAAGTTTCACATCAGTAACTAAGATATTAGTAATTTGTAAATTTGCATTTGGCTCTTTATTTACGCGATTTAAAATAGTACTGCAACTGACTCTGTAGGATTAAAGCAGCATGTATAGCGTTACTGCTTTTATCACTGATGTAACTTTATTAATTATGTAGCTATATAGTATGCAACTTTCCTTACGGCTCTCTCTCTCTCTCTCTCTCTCTCTCTCTCTCTCTCTCTCTCTCTCCACATCGCGTCCTCATTCTTTAGCAGGCCTAAACTGCTACCACATAATATCTAATTCTAACCTTCGTCTTAACTTGTTATATCTCTGCACGTAATTAAAAGATGATGTATCCGACCTACCTAAACAAACTAGTAAACCTTTTAAATTTCGTGAATTAAATGCTGAGGACTAGAAATTTTGTAGCTGGTTGTATAGTTATAAACCTAAACAACAATTAAGAGAAAAAATGACACTGACAAAATTGTTTGATGGCATTTATAACTTTCTCTTCCACTATGTATTAAGGTGATATGTGGCAAAAGGAATATCTTCCGGTCTCCTGTACAGCTTAATTTGGAATGATCAGTGCCTGTTTTGTGCGGACATCGAAAAAGCGGGAATAAATCCATAGAAGCAAGAATTCGTTGAGACTTCCTCATGTTGCACGTAACAATGAATCAGAAATCCATTTTGCTGACTCTTTCAGGCTCTCTCTCTTTCTCCCTCTCCACTGCGTTATCATTCTTCAGCAGACCCGAATTGCTAATACATAATATCTAATTCTAACCTTCATCGTAGTATAATCCATATACACTCCTGGAAATTGAAATAAGAACACCGTGAATTCATTGTCCCAGGAAGGGGAAACTTTATTGACACATTCCTGGGGTCAGATACATCACATGATCACACTGACAGAACCACAGGCACATAGACACAGGCAACAGAGCATGCACAATGTCGGCACTAGTACAGTGTATATTCAACTTTCGCAGCAATGCAGGCTGCTATTCTCCCATGGAGACGATCGTAGAGATGCTGGATGTAGTCCTGTGGAACGGCTTGCCATGCCATTTCCACCTGGCGCCTCAGTTGGACCAGCGTTCGTGCTGGACGTGCAGACCGCGTGAGGCGACGCTTCATCCAGTCCCAAACATGCTCAATGGGGGACAGATCCGGAGATCTTGCTGGCCAGGGTAGTTGGCGTACACCTTCTAGAGCACGTTGGGTGGCACGGGATACATGCGGACGTGCATTGTCCTGTTGGAACAGCACGTTCCCTTGCCGGTCTAGGAATGGTAGAACGATGGGTTCGATGACGGTTTGGATGTACCGTGCACTATTCAGTGTCCCCTCGACGATCACCAGTGGTGTACGGCCAGTGTAGGAGATCGCTCCCCACACCATGATGCCGGGTGTTGGCCCTGTGTGCCTCGGTCGTATGCAGTCCTGATTGTGGCGCTCACCTGCACGGCGCCAAACACGCACACGACCATCATTGGCACCAAGGCAGAAGCGACTCTCATCGCTGAAGACGACACGTCTCCATTCGTCCCTCCATTCACGCCTGTCGCGACACCACTGGAGGCGGGCTGCACGATGTTGGGGCGTGAGTGGAAGACGGCCTAACGGTGTGCGGGACCGTAGCCCAGCTTCATGGAGACGGTTGCGAATGGTCCTCGCCGATACCCCAGGAGCAACAGTGTCCCTAATTTGCTGGGAAGTGGCGGTGCGGTCCCCTACGGCACTGCGTAGGATCCTACGGTCTTGGCGTGCATCCGTGCGTCGCTGCGGTCCGGTCCCAGGTCGACGGGCACGTGCACCTTCCGCCGACCACTGGCGACAACATCGATGTACTGTGGAGACCTCACGCCCCACGTGTTGAGCAATTCGGCGGTACGTCCACCCGGCCTCCCGCATGCCCACTATACGCCCTCGCTCAAAGTCCGTCAACTGCACATACGGTTCACGTCCACGCTGTCGCGGCATGCTACCAGTGTTAAAGACTGCGATGGAGCTCCGTATGCCACGGCAAACTGGCTGACACTGACGGCGGCGGTGCACAAATGCTGCGCAGCTAGCGCCATTCGACGGCCAACACCGCGGTTCCTGGTGTGTCCGCTGTGCCGTGCGTGTGATCATTGCTTGTACAGCCCTCTCGCAGTGTCCGGAGCAAGTATGGTGGGTCTGACACACCGGTGTCAATGTGTTCTTTTTTCCATTTCCAGGAGTGTATATATGAGGTCCTCAATATATATGTATTGAGAACCACATATATATGGATATACAGGGTGTAAATTATAAGTTGACAAACCAGAATAACTCGAAAAATAAGCTTCTCACGAAAAAATGTATAGAATCCAAAGTTGATTATATTCGAGGGGGACATCTGTTGGTGCTAAAATTACCCCGCCACCCCAGCCCTCTACGGGTTGGGGCGGGAGGCAACTTTAAAATTTGAAATTAGAACCCTCGTTTTTCGTTGCAGAATCAGATTCTATATAAAAAACTACGTACATTTTGTCTTAAACATTTGTTTTGATAATTGGTAGTTGGTGCTGTAATTCAAGAAAATCTTAAAGGGGAATAAGTTCATCTTTCGTTACCGTGTGGGTTAGTCTTTTCCTCTGTTAGTCTTTCACTTTGTTTACTCTGTGAGTTAATGAGTTCACTCGTTAGTAAGTAGGATGTTTGGTTAGTTAGATAGTCAGATGATTTGTTGGATAGTTAAAACTTGTGTTGCGTCATGACCAAGAAAAAAATAAAACTTAGCCTATTCGAATCTGCGGAAAAAATTAATATTTGGGTCAACATTTGTACTACTCTGATTATTTTCTCTCAAACTCCACCCTATGGGGAGAGAGGGAGAGTTTTAGTTTTAGCGAATCAAAATTTACGAAGTAATTAAGTATTTTTTATTTATCCGTAACCATTTTCCACGTAAAAATGAGAACATAGATTTTCTTGAATTAAAGTGCCAACTACCAAGAGGGCTGGGGTGGCGGGCTAATTTTAGTACCAACAGATGTCCCCCTCGAAAATTATCGACTGTGGATTCTACACTTTTTTTCGTGTGAAGCTTATTTTTAAAGTTATTCTGGTTTGTCAACTTAAAATTTACACCCTATATACATACATATATATATATATATATATATATATATATATATATATATATATATATATATATATATAATTGGAATCATTAAGTAGATGACAAATGGGTAAATTGGGGAAACAATGTTCGTGTTGTGAACTACATAGTTGTTATAATGAAGAATACAGAAATACCGAAAGGCAGGCGAACGAACTTTTCTGCGTGGGCGAAAACTGTTTTTGTATCCTAATATTTACTGGTTACTGTCGACATTATTGAGCAAACCCGTGTAACGGTCTGCCAATGCATATACCCGCTTTAATAGAATATACAACTACCACTTTTATTTAGTGTGAATGCGAGAATATCTGTCTATAAAAATAACTGCTTCACTGAGAATGTGGTGGAAATAACACATCACAAGATACATTTACGAGAAGAGATGAAAATTAGCGTTTCATTTAACTGCAAAGGGGCTGAGAGGCACAAAGCTATATTTGACCGCAGAGTGTTCACAGACAGAGGGATGCGTATCAAGCAACATAATATGCAAATGAAAGCTGTTAGCTCGCAGCAAGCTAAGGCAGGGGTTGCAGGATGTCATAATTATTATTTCCAGCGAGTGGGTTACTGATATCAAAGCTGATTCTTCAAAATAAAAATAAATAAGAACTTCCGGACAGTATGGTGAATTATGATGTTAATGGCGTTTGTATTATTGTCGAAAGTAGAAGAACGAAGTTAAATACGAAATAACCAAGGAGCGTTCATTATGCAGACATCAGGAAAAAACTGGAGAAATTATAGAGATTTTTAACAAGACACTAATGAATGTAGCAGAAATGTGTTTGACACAACGGAGTATGACATTCGAAAATAAGACTAAGAGAATTAGACGTTAAATTGCTGTAATTATATTTAACCTTTCCACTATTGAACGTCTGTTTTAATAAGCGCAGAACTCTGCTTGAAAAGGAAAGCTGTGAGGTAACACTTTTAGCGTGGAGGTCTTTCAAGCAACTTAAGGTAAGCAGTAAAAACGATAATTTTTTTGGATTCGCGGAAGACGTAGTGACGATTACCCGAAATGCTACACTATTCGTAAACACAAGCAGGTAGCAGTTGTGCTTGCGGCACGTTAATATTATACTAATGCACAGCTGTTCACGTTAAAACTGTTTTATCTATGAAAGAAGAAACGGGAACACGGAATACACTCACTATAAATGAGCCGTCTGGACAGTGAGCGGAGATACTGGATTCATTGATAAAACTTCAAACGGAGGTTATACAGAGGGAAAGAACTTCTGATAAAGAAACTAAGGGCGGGTAAGTGCCCTTCACCTCTCCCAAACAGCTGCTGATTCATCCACACCACTATCGTCAGATTTAGGCATAACAGGCTGAAAAAATATTTAGCGACATGATAGTGTAAGCATCTGCGATTAGGCCACTATTTCAGTAAGTTTTCATCAAAGTGAAGATTATTATTACTATTATTATTACCGTCGTATAGAATGCACATGTACATACTCAGTAAATGACATTAGGTGCGCGTTCTGGGGTAGATGTTCATTACAGCACTCTTTTTACTTCTCGGTACGTCGGAAACGTCTGTGACCCGTAATGCGACCTAAGATGGCTTGCATAGTAACAGACGTAATATTCTGGAAAGAGCCATTTATAAATGAGTTCTTATGAGACCTTATCATGTTTCCCATACATGCTGTGAACTCGGCACCAGTATGAGTCTGCATATAACAGGTCTCTCTCTTTCGTTTTTTTATTATTTATTTATTTTTTTTATTTTTATTTATTTATTTATTTATTTTTTTTTATTTTTATTTATTTATTTATTTATTTATTTTTTTTTGTCATACATTCCCTAGCGCTACCATGTCACCGATGGCGTGGAAGAGGGCGAAAGCTCACGTTGCGCTACAGGTGTTTCTCCGGGCCTCCAATATGTCGGTTGTGTTTTGCTGCGACTGAATGCATATCGTAATCTTTCTCCACAGAAAGTACCCAAAATGTTGACTGTTAACTTCAAGATACCGTCTGCTTTAGCACTTTCATTACGTTGCGAGGATTTCCGCATCCAAAATGTGACAGGCGATGAAACTTGATTTTCTTTAAAAACTTGGTAAATGAAGTGGCAATCGCAACAATGACTGCATATGTACTCCCCAAAAAGTGTGAAATAGTTCCAGCAAAGTCAGCCATTAAAAGTTTATGGCCGCTATTTGTCTTACAAATAATGGTGTAATGCCATTCGACTTCATTCCGGCGGAGATAATGAACAGTGCGGCTACACACTACGTGACGTTGCGAAGGTTACGTAAATCCGTTCAAAAGACATTAAGAGCCGCAGTGTCGTTCTTCTGCACTACAATTACCGACTGCATACTACGGTATGAATCCAACAACGTTTTCAGCTATTCAAATAGGTCGTCATGCGTCACACTTGCTACAGTCTGAATATGTCACCAAGCGACTTTCAGTTTCAACGGAGACATTCTTTTACCAGAAACAAAGAAATTATTCATCTAACGACGTTTCGCCTCAATAAAAAAATTTCAGGAGACCGTGACGATATGCTTCGGCAGACACGCGTAGACAGTTTTCCCGTAGGCGCAATGAAGCAGACTCACTGAAATGAAAAAATGCCTCATCGATGTAGTGATTATGTTGAAAAATAGTCGATACATGTATGTATTGTCAGCAAATAAACCCTTTCGCGTATCTACACCACTGTGCACATCCATTCCTTATAGCACAATGAAAAATGTATGTCCCTCCTCGCCAGCCCGTGTGGCCGAGCAGTACTAGGCACTTAAGTCTGGAACCGCGCGACAGCTGCGGTCGCAGGTTCGAATCCTGCCTCAGCACGGATGTGTGTGATTCCCTTAGGTTAGTTAGGTTTAAGTAGTTCTACGTTCTAGGGGACTGATGACATCAGCTGTTAAGTCCCATAGTGCTCAGTGCCATTTGAACCATTTTTTTTGTCCCTCCTCCAGTTGTCTCCCTGCTTCTCTGTTAATAACCCCAAGCAGTGTCCTTTGCAGTATTTCTTCGTTTGTGCGGCCATGTTGTCCTTAGTTGCTGAATACATATGAGTTCTTAGTACTGGGACTATCTGTGAAACTTCCCATACACGCTTGACTACACAATCGGTAATCGGTAATCGGTTGATGGTATCAGTCTCATCCATCAAAACATGTAGCAGTGTTTACCAAGAGGCATTAACTACGGAACATCATATAAATCGAGATTTAGATCTATGATATTAACGAATCCGTACGAGTGGAGACGCGTTCAGAGGCGAGAGAGTACATGTTAGTGGTTCATCAACAGGAAGTAGACAAAAATATGGAAAATCGAAGAACACATCATAATGACTAGTACGGTGTAGGAAACTTGTGGGAATTCAAAACAGCTTCCAGTCGTCTCGGAATGGGTGAATACAGGTCCAGTAGGTTTTCAGTTTACTCTTTCATCAGTCTTCTACAACTACGTCTACGTGATTACTCTCCTATTCACAATAAAGTGCCTGGCAGAGGGTTCAATGAACCACCTTCATGCTGTCTCTCTACCGTTCCACTCTCGAACGGCACGCGGGAAAAACGAGCACTTAAATTTTTCAGTGCGAGCCCTGAATTCTCTTATTTTATCGTGATGATCGTTTCCCCCTATGTAGGTGGGTGCCAGCAGAATGTGTTCGCAATCGCAGGAGAAAACTGGTGATTGAAATTTCATGAGAAGATCCCGTCACAACGAAAGACGCCTTTGTTTTAATGATTGCCACTCCAATTCACGTACCATGTCTGTGACACTACCTCCCCTATTTCGCGATAATACAAAACGAGCTGCCCTTCTTTGTACTTTTTCGATGTCATCCGTCAGTCCCACCCGATGCGGATCCCACACTGCACAGCAGTACTCCAGAATAGGGCGGACAAGCGTAGTGTAAGCAGTCTCTTTGGTAGACCTGTTGCACCTTCTAAGTGTTCTGCCAATGAATCGCAGTCTTTGGTTTGCTCAACCCACAATATTATCTGTGTGGTCGTTCCAATTTAGGTTATTTTTAATTGTAATCCCTAAGTATTTGGTTGAATTTACAGCCCTCAGATTTGTGTGACTTATCGCGTAATCGAAATTTAGCTGATTTCTTTTGGTACTCGTATGAATAACTTCACACTTTTCTTTATTCAGGGTCAACTGTCACTTTTCGCACCATACAGATATCTTATCTAAATCATTTTGCAAGTCGTTTTGATCATCTGATGACTTTACAAGACGGTATATGACAATATCATCTGCAAACAATCTAACACGGCTGTTCAGATTGTCTCCTATGTCGTTAATATAGATCAGGAGCAATAGAGGCTCTGGTTCAAATGGCTCTGAGCACCATGGGACTCAACTGCTGAGGTCATTAGTCCCCTAGAACTTAGAACTAGTTAAACCTAACTAACCTAAGGACATCACAAACATCCATGCCCGAGGCAGGATTCGAACCTGCGACCGTAGCGGTCTTGCGGTTCCAGACTGCAGCGCCTTTAACCGCACGGCCACTTCGGCCGGCTAGCAATAGAGGGCCTATAACACTTCCTTGGGGAACGCCGGATATTACTTCTGTTTTACTCGATGACTTTCCGTCTATTACTACGAACTGTGACCTTTTTCACAGAAATCACGAATCCAGTCGTACAACTGAGGCGATACTCTGTAGGCACGCAGTTTGATTAAAAGACGCTTGTGAGAAACGGTGTCGAAAGCCTTCTGGAAGTCTAAAAATGTGGAATTAATTTGACATCCCCTCTCGATAGCACTTATTACTTCATGAGTATGAAGAGCTAGTTGTATTTCACAAGAACGATATTTTCTGAATCCGTGCTGACTACATGTTAATAAATCGTTTTCTTCGAGGTACTTCATTATGTTCGAATACAGTATATGTTCTAAAACTCTCCTGCAAATCGATGTTAGTGATATAGGCCTGTAATTGAGCGGATTACTCCTACTTCCCGTTTTGTGGTATTGGTGTGACTTGAGCAATTTTCCAGTTTTTAGGTACGTATCTTTCTGTGAGCGAGTGGTTGTATATAATTGCTAAATATGGAACTATTTTATCATCATACTCTGAGAGGAACCTGACTGGTATACAGTCTGGACCGGAGGCCTTGCCTTTATTAAGTGATTTAAGTTGCTTCGTTACTCCGAGGATATCTACTTCTATGTTTCTCATCTTGGCACTTGTTCTTGATTGGAATTCAGGGCCAGCCGCGGTGGCCGTGCGGTTCTAGGCAGTGTAGTCCGGAACCGCGTGACTGCTACTGTCGCAAGTTCGAATCCTGCCTCGGGCATGGATGTGTGTGATGTCCTTGGGGGTAGTTAGGTTTAAGTAGTTCTAAGTTCTAGGCGACTGATGACCCCAGATGTTGAGTCCCATAGTGCTCAGAGCCGTTTGAACCATTTTTTTGGAATTCAGGAATATTTACTTCGTCTTCTTTGGTGAAGGAGTTTCGGAAAGCCGTGTTTAATAACTCTGCTTTAGTGGCACTGTCATCAGTGACTTTACCGTTGTTATCGTGCAGTGAAGGTATTGATTGTGTCTTTCCACTAGTGTTGTTTATGTATGACCAGAATCTCTTTCGGTTTTATGCCAGATTTAGAGACAGAATTTCGTTGTGGAAATTATTAAAAGCATCTCGCATTGAAGTACACAACATATTTGGAAATTCTGTAAAACTTTGCCATCGTGGGGATTTTGCTTTCATTTAAATTTGGCATTCTTCCTGCAAAGTAGTTCAGGTAACGATGATGCAGGCGGATAGCGATGACGCAACCTTCTCTTCAAAGAAGACCACAAAGGCTCAATAATACTGTGATCAGGCGAATGTGGTGGTCAACGGAGATGCCAAAATTCATCCTCGTACACACAAAACCAGCCTTGGAGGTTCAAAATGGTTGAAATGGCTCTGAGCACTATGGGACTTAACATCTGAGGTCATCAGTCCCCTAGAACGTAGAACTACTTAAACCTAACTAACCTAAGGACATCACACACATCCATGCCTGAGGCAGGATTCGAACCTGCGACCGTAGCGGTCACGCGGTTCCTGACTGAAGCGCCTAGAACCGTTCGGCCACACCGACTCTTCAAGGATGCGAGCTGTGTGAACAGGGGCCCTGTCGACTTGCAACACAGCATCACCATTGGGTAACAAACATTGTACCATGGGATGGGTCTGATCAGCCAAAATGGTCACATAATCCTTGGCAGTAACGTGATTTTGGAGAGTACTCATGGGGCACACGGAATACCACGATATGACTGCCGAAATCATCACTGAACCTTCCATGTCTCACACTGGAGACGTAAACTCGGCTCGGACAGAATTTGGAAACAGTGTGAAACTCGATTCATCCGACCAAATACTGTTTTCCATTGCTTCATAGTCCAGGTTTTATGGCTTTGGCACAACGTTTTCCTGTTTCAGGCATTTGAATCACTGATATGTGCTTGCCTTGCAGTTCCCAGCTTATGGAGCTCCCTTCGCCGCGCGGGATTAGCTGAGCGGTCCCTCCCGGCCCCTGGCCTCTGGCTCGCTTCTCACGAGCTGCGAGATGCACAGCGCCCGTGCGTTGCCACCTATCAGATTATCCAACACCCTCACTCGCTGTAAACGTCTACAAGCCTTTCGATCCAAAAATGAGTGTGAGGTATCCTCTTCTAAGGTTGAGAACAGTGTAACGGACCTCAAACCTTTCAGAGTTAACTTCACTTTGATGGGGCTTATACAACGAAAACTCTATAGTCGTACGAAGCATTATTTTACCTACTTTGGTTAGAGAACACCACATATGTGTTCCTAAATTACACCATAGAAAATACTGCAACCAGTGACAAGTTTCCTTGAATTGGTTTTATTGTACCATCACTGGTTTCGGGCCTGGGCCCATTGTCAGATGGTAGCGTTGACTACTTTGCAAGTATTACATTTGTCTCTTCCTCAAAAGCCCTCCTTACATATTGTAGGACGGAGGTTTGATTTTTCTTTTACATTTCGTACTGATTAATGAACTGAAGTAAATAAATCTTGCAACTTAATAAATCTTCATTGATCAGTATGGATTAAAAAGAAAAATCAAACCTCTCTCTTATAGTATGTAAGGGAGGGATTTTTAGGAAGTCAAAAATGTAAAACTTGCAAGGAGATTAGCGCTGCCATCTGACGATGGGCTCGGACCCGAGACTAGTAATGGTACAATAAAAAAATTTAAAAGAAAACTTGCGACTGGATGCAGTATTTCCTAAGGTGTAATGAAACGAAGTAACTGGAAAAGTGATTGAAACGTCATAGTCTATTAAAGAACGTTAACACGGTTGTAACTTTTTTGTCCATGTTTTCTTGTCTATTCATTCGTCGGAAACTGCAAGTTGTATCCCATCACATTGGCTGCAAGCTGAATTTATCCCCCCCCCCCCCTCCCCCCCCACCTCCTCAAAAAACAGAAACACCAGTACATGCGTATAAAAAGATACTCAACCGCCTAGAGATAAGTATAACTACATAACTACAGAGAATCCCAAAAGAAATTGTCAGCCTTTTGCATTACGTAGGCGTGAAAAACGAATTGACAAGGAGCATTACTATGAACGAAACTCTAGATATGCTGCTGAAGGCAACTGCAATAAAGATGCAACACGCGCAAAACAGGAATGGCTTAGAATATATACGTCTTTATCACAGATTAATGATACAGCTGGATCCGATGTGCACTGCAAGCCGGCACGGTAGCTCAGCGTGTTCGGTCAGAGGGTTAGCTGCCCTCTGGAATAAAAAAAACTGAGTTAATCGATCAACAACGAACTTAAACGGATGTCTTACGACGTCCGCCTCGAGCAGATGCAACGAACAAAAGCGAACAAAAGGAGATTAAAAAAAAAAGAAAAAAAAGCGGTCTAAGGCGCTGCAGTCGTGGACTGTACGGTTCGTCCCGGCGGAGGTTCGAGTCCTCCCTCGGGTATGGGTGTGTGTGTTTGTCCTTAGGATACTTTAGGTTAAGTTGTCTGTAAGCTTAGGGACTGATGACCTTAGCAGTTAAGTCCCATAAGATTTCACATACATTTGAACATTTGGAGCTCCCTTCATGTTTTTTTGGCACTGACAGCGTTCGCGAGTGCGTCGTTCATTTCTGCAGAGCCTTTGCAACTGTTGGCCTCTTATCGTTCGTCGCAATCCTCTTCAATGATCGTCTGTCACAATCACTCAACACATATATCTGTTTGTGTTGTGACTTAGCGGATGATGTTTTTCCACTTTCCCTGTATGCTATATAAATATTCGATAACGTGCCTCTTGAAACACTAAACACTTCGGGTTCCTTGGTTACGAAAGCACCCACCATAAGAACACCAAGAATTTGCCCACGTTCTTATTCATTCAGCTCCAGCGCAATTCACTCATAGTTATACAAGACACTTTCTGACCACAACCAACACTTGCAACGTATTGAGAATATTTCATAGCTGCCATTCGTGGTGAAATACACAACGCAACCTGCAGGCTTGGCTAGCAACTGCATTTATGTTCAAACATACATTTATTGCAATGTTTTCTTATCTTTTTCCAACCCCTGTAATGCTAATGCGTAAAGTAGATACAGTACCGAATAAAAAATGAAAATGTCGCTTTGATCGTGGGAAACAGTATCAAGAGAATCTTGATTTTGAAGAGCAACCTCAGAATCGAACCGCAGTGTAATACCACTTACAGCAAAACAGTTTTTCACCATTACAAGGTTGCTCTCTCTCTCTCTCTCTCTCTCTCTCTCTCTCTCTGTGTGTGTGTGTGTGTGTGTGTGTGTGTGTGTGTGTGTGTGTGTGTGTGTGTTAATTCATAAGATTTAAGAAGTTTATGGTTTAAGTAGATCAAATGCATTATCTTTTGCTTAGTTATGTGGAGGAATATAACCAGTTAGATTGAAGATTAGAGTTAGATTGAAGATTAGAATTAGAAATTATGTGGTATCTCGTTAAGTCAGTTAAAGAACAAAAGCAGAGAGAGAAAGATACAGAGAATCGTGATATAAATTACAGACTGCAAAGGTAGATAATTAGCAGATTTAAATCAGTGATAGAATTACTGGCACACACTATACATATACTTATCAGCCAACACATTATGACCATTACCTAATAGCCGGTATGTCCACCTTTGGCACCGATTACAGCGGCGGCGGGTCGGGCATGGAAGCAATGACACCTTGGTAGGGAGTTGGCACCACATCTGCACACACGAGTTACCTAATTCCCGTAAAATACAGGGAAAGGGACTATGGGGAGAGGGGGGGGGGGGGTTGGCGGCGGCGATGAGCTCTGGCACCACGGTTAATCACATCCCAGATGTGTTAGATAGATCTGGTGAGTTGGGGGGCCAGCACATCGATTGGAATTCGCCACTGTTTTCCTCGAAACACTTCATCACACTCTTGTGACATGGCGCATTATCTTGTTGAAAAGTGCCACTGTCGTCATGAAACATGATCGTCAGGAAGTGGTGTACGTGGTCTACAACCAGTGTATGATACTCCCTGGCCGTCATTGTGCCTCGCACGATATCCACTGAACCCATGGATGCCCACGTGAATGCTTCCCAGATCATAATGGAGCCGCCGCAAGCTTGTCTCCGTCCCGCAGTACAGGTCTCAAGAGCTCCTCCCTTGGAAGACGACGGATTCACGCCTGTCCTGTTTTACCAGTCCGTTCAGCCTACATCTTTAAAGATAGCTGGCCGCCCAAACCCACGACGTCTGGATGTGGTTTCACCCTGGTTTCGCCACATGTTGAAGACACTCCTCCAACACCCAACAAGTTCTGCAGTTTACGAAATGCTCGTGCCGAGCCTCTGGCCCATCACAATCTGCCCTCGGTCAAACTCAGACAGATCGCATGCCTTCCGCATTCGGGAGGACGACGGTTCAATCCCGCGTCCGGCCATCCTGATTTAGGTTTTCCGTGCTTTCCCTAAATCACTCCAGGCAAATGCCGGGATGGTTCCTCTAAAAGGGCACGACCGACTTCCTTCCTCATCCTTCCCTAATCCTAACATCGCTGTCTGGTCTCCTTCCCCAAAACAACCCAACCCTTCCGCATTCTACACACGCACAGCACTCTCGCTGATAACACATGCATCCTTCGTGAATCTGACTAGTAGTCATTGCTCACCAGATCACGCTGCTATCGCCTGGACGGCTGTATATCGACAATAGGTCAGTTGTTCAAAAAATGGCTCTGAGCACTATGGGACTCAACTTCTGAGGTCATTAGTCCCCTAGAACTTAGAACTAGTTAAACCTAACTAACCTAAGGACATCACAAACATCCATGCCCGAGGCAGGATTCGAACCTGCGACCGTAGCGGTCTTGCGGTTCCAGACTGCAGAGCCTTTAACCGCACGGCCACTTCGGCCGGCAGGTCAGTTGTCATAATGTTCTGGCTGATCAGTGTAAGCCGGTCGGGGTGGCCGAGCGGTTCTAGGAGCTACAGTCTGCAACCGCGCTATCGCTACGGTCGCAGGTTCGAATCCTGCTTCGGGCATGGATGTGTATGATGTCCTGAGGTTAGTTAGGTTTAAGTAGTTCTAAGTTATAGGGGACTGATGACCTCAGATGTTAAGTCCCATAGTGCTCAGAGCCATTTGAACCATTTTTTGAACTAAAGGAGAAAGAAAAATACATAACTGACTCCTGTTGTGGATTCTAACGACAATAGCAAGCTACAAGAAGAGGATAGAGCCGTACAAACGTTTTAAGAGAGCCAGTTACCAAGTGTTCTTTTCCATCAGAAAATGTGAACAAATATAAGGAAGAACAATCTGTGTAAGGAAGATAAGGTCGCTATTTTCACTTGATCTCTGCGTCTTGTTTTCTTTCCAGTTTTGAGTGGATCATTCGTTCTGCGGCCAGTTAAATTGTTTATTTGCGAGTGGTAGCTTTTCTGAGGCCGTCTGCCATAGACTGTAGTCGATTTTGCCATTGTATCTTGCACTACACTCGGTGTTGTGCGTAGCATTACGTGGCCCTGTCTCTCACACAGTTCTCTTGACAACACCGGTCGCAAATGTCATCAGACGCTACTACCTAACTGCAATGCGGATTCGTATTCTGAGACGGGGATTTATCACATCCAGCTCGGCGCTTTAGCAGCTTGAGGGGAATCGAGTTACGGCGTACAGGATCCGACGACGGCAAATACAGCTAGAGAATCAGACACCGCTACAGCAGTAGCCCAACTGATCCTAGCAGGCTTACCATTTGCAACAGGATACAGTAATTTGTGCTCCTGTCGCAGTGGATCAAACTAATACCCTGAGCAAAATATATTTTTTTACAACTATGCAGAAACTGCTTCCAGCTTTCTGCTTGTAAAGTCTGCTAGATTTTGTGATACAGAGCTATTTTTTTTCTTTTTTTTTGGAAACTCAGTTCATTCTTTTCCCTCCTCATCATTTGCGCAGAATCGTGAGGGAAATTATTTATCTGAAGCGACATAACTTGACAAGCAAATTCTTATGTGCGTTTCGCTGACATTTCCCTGTTGCGGGAAATTTGACAAAGAGAAACAGGAGCACCACAGTGAGACACTTACGTCTTAATTTAATTACAGCCATTCTAAATTTATGGTCCATATCTTCAGAAGGTAAAACTCACTGTAATGCCAGTGCATCCGGTTGGCCTTATTAAATAAACAGTTACAATAACTATAATTAAAATACTTCGTTATTGTTACAAAAATTTTTGAACTTACGTCGAAATTGAGAAAGACATTCCGCTACGGTCAGATCAACATGTGGTCGTCGGCAGCTAGAATGAGTGTACAGGATATCCAAGGAGGAAAGGTAAGTGTTCTGGGAGGTGACAGAATTAATAAATTCAAGCTAAATAGTCCACACAGACAGAAGCTCTCCTCAGAATCGTTCTGAGAAAGGAGTGTTCATCTCACTTCAGTTTTTTGGTTAGAGACTGTTCTGTGACTGAACACAATTATTAACTGAATCTTGCAGTAAGTGCATTAGTTGAACAACTAGAACTGGTAGTGCATCTTCCAGTGAGCATGCAAATGTAAAGTACTTCCTCCATGACGCACTTAAGCTCAGGTTAGTTCTTCTGCCATACATAATACTCACGATAAATGTTGTAATATGATGCTGACTATGTAAGTTTGAAGAGATCTCCATTTTCGTCAGACGCAGAACAGAGTTTAAGACGACGACGACGGAGATGATAATTACATTGTTGATGAAGAATTTTTGTAGCCATGAAGCTTGTTCTCAGTGTCTCGAACGCTATGGTAATCATGAATTTACAGCAGTTGACATGGACAGCAATACCGGTAAAATCGTATCTGGTTTAGAAGGATTATTCTCCATCGTCCTTTCCTCGTGATTTTGTGTGATTAAGTATTGTCGCTACAGAAGATGAAGCATTTTAGCTTTCGCTGTATGATTTTTTGGACTGAATGAGCGGAAATACAACAATAATTACTAATGGGGTACTCAAACTTTCGTAGCTACTTTATTCTTAATTGATGCTGCAAATTTCCGTGGCCCAAGCTAATCGAAATAGTCTAAAGACGATTTGATGCATATGAGACTTAAAAATGTTCCTGGAGTGTGAGTGAGGACTGACTGAGGTATCCTAGTCAAATAATAACAGTTTGGTGTTCGCGAACAGAACAGAGAGTTCATGATACTGTTCGTAAGTAATGCCGTCACTTTCGTGCAGGAAAAAACTTGATGCTTTCATTAAGTTCGTTGCAATTATGTAATAGGATATTGCAGCAAGATGGTCTAAATTGGTTTTTATTCCCTTTTT
Source organism: Schistocerca serialis cubense (assembly GCF_023864345.2). NCBI lineage: Eukaryota > Metazoa > Arthropoda > Insecta > Orthoptera > Acrididae > Schistocerca > Schistocerca serialis. The sequence continues at coordinate 913,544,310 of NC_064640.1, read as the reverse complement.
TGGACATTTTAGCAACGAGCAGAGAACGACTCTTCAGCCATACATTTATAGATATACATCGGAAGATTTTACAAAGTATAAAATGGTGGAAAAAGAGGGCTGAATAATTAAAAACATGTAACTTTCATCCAACGCATGACTTTGTTATGGTCATGTGTATGTGAAGCATGAGTCCAGGTGAAATAATGTTGATGTGAAAGTTTTTGTTGATTATAATGATGGTGGTCGTCTTGATGTTGGCATCCATAGTGGTCCATATTGAGTTACGGGACGATTAACTACCGATAGCTGTGAATGAGTGGAGCAGGGCTAGAGGACGATATACAAGTATGCAGCTAGGGAAACGATGGTGAAGTCTTATATTAGTGTACGGTTTCGATGAAAGTGCCCGTAGACGTGGCTCTATGAATGGCAGGTTGTCATCAGATTACGTTGGGAAAGGTATCGGTGAGGATGAGAAAATATGCCGCACTGCAGGCAATAATTGATGTCCTGAAGTTTGCTGGAGGTTTAACCCTTTCGGTCATGGCGTCCTCATATGAGGACATACTAAATAAATGCTTAGTATATTAAAATTCGTTACATTTTACGATTTTTGATTGTTGTCGTCATATTGTCACGAGCACAGAATTTATTTGAGAACGGTGTCACCTCCTGTCAATCTGTTGTGCAACAAAACAAAACTGAAATCGCACAGTCACATGGTCGCCTACCAGTAATCTTTGTACCTTCCACCAGCCGATTACTATCTTCTGATTTTAGGTAAAAAAAATTATTTGTGCGTGGATAGGTGCATTCTTGAAGGTTAAAACTAAAGGTGTCATTCAGAACGAAAGGTAAGTGACATATTTATAACTTTATACATGTCTCCAAACGAGGACATTGTTATTGATAGGTTGTAGTAGCATAGAAATTTAGGATATTATTTCGCTGTCTTTTTCGTCATCTTACGGTGATTTTACAAAGCTCCGAGTCTAAGATAGACAAAGGCCACTTGCAGAAGAAGAATTCATCTGACATTGACGATCCATCCGATGATCCTGGCGATAATTTTAAACAAGAGGACAATGAGGGAAGTAATGTTATACGTTTTATACCATACGGTATACTGTAAGCTGAGTAGCCTAGACGCAAAACCTGCTAACTACATGATAAGTGACACTGAGATAATCACGAAACACTCTTCCTATCCAAACGACAATCCATTGGCGACAAGAATGTTATCCCTGCGCAGCCAACCTAAAGCTGAATAAGAAAAATACCCATTCTAATAGTAACAGACTGAAAGGTAGCTTTGAATGTCCAGATTGGTAAATCTGATGTTTGTTCACGTGCTTTGCGTCCGGACATGGCAGGGCGACAGCCACGCCTATTGGGCATTTAGCGGGCTTTGCACCCGACGACAAAATGCAGTTAGCTGCTTTTTATAACGAACACAATTTTGGACAGTCATGTTTGTTCCTGCAATTGATATTGCATGTGTAAATGCATGGACGCATCAGAATTAGTTGTTCCAAAAATAAGACACTTGATCTGGTGTCAACTGGTGGCAACTGTGGTCAAAGTACTGACAAAAATAGATAAACCAGCTGCCAGAAAAAGGGGACGTCCCACTATTGAGAGTCCAATGCCGTCTCCAAGTACTTCAAAACGAGTCAATGTGGAAGTTCGTACAGAAGCTGATGTTCGTTTGCATAACGTTGGGCATCTTCCAGTGGTCGGTGACAAAAAATCATTAGACAGGTGCAATAAACTGGTTGCAAAGGCAAAACCAAATTTTATTGTGTAAAATGTAACATTCACTTATGCCTGAATAGAAGAAAATTTTTTCTTTTATTATCATTCTTCACAAGGGTAAAACCATAGTTTACGTATACAATCATTAAGTAGGCTTTGTGTAATTGACGTATTTTGATGAAAGAATATCAAATAAAATACTTTGAGTTTTCGAGTTATACTGCACCCACTTGAACACAATGTCCTCATTTGGGGACGCGTTGTGTCCCCCTTTGGGGACATCTCGGAATATTTTATACATCTGAAAAATCATAATTTAATTCGAAGAACTGGATGGCAAAGCCATGATTCTTTTTTTTCAGGAAAAAAAAGAATTCGTGACCGAAAGGATTAAACAGGGCCGTCTTGGAGGTTGAATGTAAGACTGAACTTGGTTTGGTAATAGTGGTCTTCAACTTTCACTATAAAATAAAACGTTCAGTTAATGTAATTTGGTGGAGGAAATTAAACCGTTTAAAGGGAGAGAAGTTTTGTTGAACCGTAGTAAAGGAACGAATAAAATCTTCAAAAATCTTCAACAGTGGGAGCAGTACTTAGGATAAAGTATCAACAGCGCAATACTTACATTTAATTAGTATTTTGAAGTATAGACTTTTGCATTGAGGTTGCAGGAGTATGCATGGTGGGAATGGCTACTAGTATTTTAGGTTGTCGGGGAATCAGGGACAGGTAATTATTAACTAGGTAGCTCGCTGAGGAACATTGGTAGACAAGTCCATGTATTCTGTCTGTCTTAGATTACAGGACATGAATATCGGATAGTGCGTGTATGTCGTCAATTCCATACATAATAAGAAATGCCTTCGCATCTAGAGACTGGATGAAAGACAGTCTGACGAGGCGCATGTATAGCATTTTCCCTGATATTAAGGATAGACGTGGTATACACAACACTGCTCCTACTGGAAGTATGGTGAACCTGCCGACGCTCACAAGCCATGAACGAGACATCTAAACAGATATCGATGTAGGAGTTCACCATTTTCTGAATGTTCCATGTACCATACTGTTTCGAGTTCGTCCCATTTTCAAAAAAGCAGTTGCCCAGCTGCCAGTCCTTCAGAGTAAGAAGACACTTGGAATATTCGTCAGACATTAATCCCCGTCTGTATAAATTACTGTGTGAATAAATTAGCTAAAGATATAAACTCTAATTTGAAATTATAGAGCGGTGCCTCTCCTTACCGTATCCGCATGACGCCACATCGCAGAGGAAGACACGACGGCCGCACGACATACACTCCTGGAAATGGAAATAAGAACACATTGACACCGGTGTGTCAGACCCACCATACTTGCTCCGGACACTGCGAGAGGGCTGTACAAGAAATGATCACACGCACGGCACAGAGGACACACCAGGAACCGCGGTGTTGGCCGTCGAATGGCGCTAGCTGCGCAGCATTTGTGCACCGCCGCCGTTAGTGTCAGCCAGTTTGCCGTGGCATACGGAGCTCCATCGCAGTCTTTAACACTGGTAGCATGCCGCGACAGCGTGGACGCGAACCGTATGTGCAGTTGACGGACTTTGAGCGAGGGCGTATAGTGGGCATGCGGGAGGCCGGGTGGACGTACCGCCGAATTGCTCAACACGTGGGGCGTGACGTCTCCACAGTACATCGATGTTGTCGCCAGTGGTCGGCGGAAGGTGCACGTGCCCGTCGACCTGGGACCGGACCGCAGCGACGCACGGATGCACGCCAAGACCGTAGGATCCTACGCAGTGCCGTAGGGGACCGCACCGCCACTTCCCAGCAAATTAGGGACACTGTTGCTCCTGGGGTATCGGCGAGGACCATTCGCAACCGTCTCCATGAAGCTGGGCTACGGTCCCGCACACCGTTAGGCCGTCTTCCGCTCACGCCCCAACATCGTGCAGCCCGCCTCCAGTGGTGTCGCGACAGGCGTGAATGGAGGGACGAATGGAGACGTGTCGTCTTCAGCGATGAGAGTCGCTTCTGCCTTGGTGCCAATGATGGTCGTATGCGTGTTTGGCGCCGTGCAGGTGAGCGCCACAATCAGGACTGCATACGACCGAGGCACACAGGGCCAACACCCGGCATCATGGTGTGGGGAGCGATCTCCTACACTGGCCGTACACCACTGGTGATCGTCGAGGGGACACTGAATATTGCACGGTACATCCAAACCGTCATCGAACCCATCGTTCTACCATTCCTAGACCGTCAAGGGAACTTGCTGTTCCAACAGGACAATGCACGTCCGCATGTATCCCGTGCCACCCAACGTGCTCTAGAAGGTGTAAGTCAACTACCCTGGCCAGCAATATCTCCGGATCTGTCCCCCATTGAGCATGTTTGGGACTGGATGAAGCGTCGTCTCACGCGGTCTGCACGTCCAGCACGAACGCTGGTCCAACTGAGGCGCCAGGTGGAAATGGCATGGCAAGCCGTTCCACAGGACTACATCCAGCATCTCTACGATCGTCTCCATGGGAGAATAGCAGCCTGCATTGCTGCGAAAGGTGGATATACACTGTACTAGTGCCGACATTGTGCATGCTCTGTTGCCTGTGTCTATGTGCCTGTGGTTCTGTCAGTGTGATCATGTGATGTATCTGACCCCAGGAATGTGTCAATAAAGTTTCCCCTTCCTGGGACAATGAATTCACGGTGTTCTTATTTCAATTTCCAGGAGTGTAGCTTGGTATTCAGAGCCTGATCGCGGGGTTTTAATTTGAAATTACTTAAATAACGTGGTGATAATACACAGTAATATTAGGAGCATCGTGGTTTTAGGGCACGTGGCCGTAAAATATCAAAACCAAAAGTGACATTTTTTTAAGACTGCCACCTCAACTGATCGATTGTAGGAAGAATGGTAGAGGGATTTGCCTTGCATCGGGTAGTTTGTAATACCAAATCGAGAATTGGCTCAAATGGCTCTGAGCACTATGCGACTTCACTTCTGAGGTCATCAGTCGCCTAGAACTTAGAACTAATTAAACCTAACTAACCTAAGGACATCACACACATCCATGCCCGAGACAGGATTCGAACCTGCGACCGTAGCGGTCGCGCGGCTCCTGACTGTAGCGCCTAGAACCGCTCGGCCGCTGCGGCCGGCAAATCGAGAATTTGTGTGAGCATTAACGACGGCTATATGCTTGCCGCGAGACCTCTTGATAGGCGTCTCAATCTTTCTTTTGCACTTACAGGGGAGACCTTTGACCTCGAACGCTTGGAACCGCACGAAACCATACTTAGACTAGCACTCGATCATAAAAACAGCAATAGTCTGTGTCATTTCCATGCAGAACTCCGCACTTCTCTGCTAGCGCCATGAGACAGTGTCATGTTGTATCTCCACTACGGAGTGCTCGAGTTGCTTGAATGGTATAGCTGCAGTACCAATGTGTCTCTTAGAGTGCTCGCAGGCGGGTTACTGCGTAAACTGTACAGTGATATAATGAAGAGAATTAACCCTAACAATGCGGTCCAAATATTAGGGACAACGTTGCGACGTGCTGAATATGGAAATGAAATCAGGGTCGAGGATACAGAGTTCGCGGATACATTATATAACACAATAATACAGAAATATAATGGGAATTACACAGAAATGCATAACGTTACGCTGGATAGATATGCTGATTTTGAAGGACAGGAAGAACCTGAACCTGAAGGTAGTTGTTCGATCAGTACACGACGTTAATCTCCAGAGCATCAATAACAGCCCAGTCAAAGTACGACTACCTCCGCCCTAACAATCGACGCCCAGTGTATTAGAAGATACTGATGACAGCGTACTAGACAACATTTATGAAGGCTATTAAAATCGTGGCTTCAATTACTACAGCAAACTAATGGGGCGCTATAAGTGAATAAAACTGCAGATTAATTCTAAATTATGTGCCTAACAGAAGGGGAGCAGGAGCTCGTTTCAAAAGAAACAGACTGTCGCAATTACAAACTATAAAAGAGCATGTAATATCGCTATTTGGTAAATCAAGGTCGTATGGATCTACAGTTCACTATTGGCATCTGCATATGTGGGCGCTAGATGCGTTTAAAATGGTTAGCTTGGACAATTTCAAAGCTTCTGTTTCATTTATCGACAATCTTAAGACTAGATATGGCATTTCATCCAGGCATATTATTACATTTGTCACACTTAGGGAAATAAAAGACGATAATAGTACACGTCAGACGGAACAACAGTTTGTGGGGAAAGTGGAAATGTTTATGAAAGGGCAGAGTGCGGAGAAAGGAAATGTTTGGAAGACGACCAGAGTCAATTCCATATGAAATATCTTCATAATCAACACTGTCTCTCTCAGTGGAGAGAAAACTACAGTTAGTGTCTTGCAGTCTGTCCATAGCTCTACCCACAGTTACACAATTGACGTAGCTTTATCAATAACAGGCAGACTAGCAAACAAGTTGTACACCTGGTTTCAAGAGGTACAAGGCGCATTCTGCCAAAATATTTCAAAGAAACTTGAAGGTACCCACCCACGAAACATTCATTTGCAGGCAAGCAAAACTGGAAAAAATGACTAAAGAGCACATGGAACATTTTCTAACTTCAATCCTTGGCGAACATGTAACATTTGAAAATGGTCTATTGCTGTGTGATTCCTGGTCAGGTCATACAGATCGTACCCTTATAGACGCAAGCTTTGCAAACAAAGATGTTATGCTGAAGATATTACCACTGAAAACAAGAAAATATTGCTAGCCCCTTGATATTTACTTCTTTCGGCAACATAAGCTCTATATCAGAAGGATTGCTGACTCTGTAAGACTACAATTTGCCAACCCACAAGTGAAGATAAATAATTATGTCATCATTAAACTTCACTCTGATTTACAATCAATTTTCTGCACCAAAGCCGTCTGTGTTGCAGTACGCTTGGCGAAAAGCGGAATATACTAGTATCATAGTTTGAAAATGTAATTAGTGTGGCTTTTGATACTGGACTGCGTGAATGCGAAAGTGATTTTGAATATACACTCCTGGAAATTGAAATAAGAACACCGTGAATTCATTGTCCCAGGAAGGGGAAACTTTATTGACACATTCCTGGGGTCGGATACATCACATGATCACACTGACAGAACCACAGGCACATAGACACAGGCAACAGAGCATGCACAATGACGGCACTAGTACAGAGTATATCCACCTTTCGCAGCAATGCAGGCTGCTATTCTCCCATGGAGACGATCGTAGAGATGCTGGATGTAGTCCTGTGGAACGGCTTGCCATGCCATTTCCACCTGGCGCCTCAGTTGGACCAGCGTTCGTGCTGGACGTGCAGACCGCGTGAGACGACGCTTCATTCAGTCCCAAACATGCTCAATGGGGGACAGATCCGGAGATCTTGCTGGCCAGGGTAGTTGACTTACACCTTCTAGAGCACGTTGGGTGGCACGGGATACATGCGGACGTGCATTGTCCTGTTGAAACAGCAAGTTCCCTTGCCGGTCTAGGAATGGTAGAACGATGGGTTCGATGACGGTTTGGATGTACCGTGCACTATTCAGTGTCCCCTCGACGATCACCAGTGGTGTACGGCCAGTGTAGGAGATCGCTCCCCACACCATGATGCCGGGTGTTGGCCCTGTGTGCCTCGGTCGTATGCAGTCCTGATTGTGGCGCTCACCTGCACGGCGCCAAACACGCATACGACCATCATTGGCACCAAGGCAGAAGCGACTCTCATCGCTGAAGACGACACGTCTCCATTCGTCCATCCATTCACGCCTGTCGCGACACCACTGGAGGCGGGCTGCACGATGTTGGGGCGTGAGCGGAAGACGGCCTAACGGTGTGCGGGACCGTAGCCCAGCTTCATGGAGACGGTTGCGAATGGTCCTCGCCGATACCCCAGGAGCAACAGTGTCCCTAATTTGCTGGGAAGTGGCAGTGCGGTCCCCTACGGCACTGCGTAGGATCCTACGGTCTTGGCGTGCATCCGTGCGTCGCTGCGGTCCGGTCCCAGGTCGACGGGCACGTGCGCCTTCCGCCGACCACTGGCAACAACATCGATGTACTGTGGAGACCTCACGCCCCACGTGTTGAGCAATTCGGCGGTACGTCCACCCGGCCTCCCGCATGCCCACTATACGCCCTCGCTCAAAGTCCCACAACTGCACATACGGTTCACGTCCACGCTGTCGCGGCATGCTACCAGTGTTAAAGACTGCGATGGAGCTCCGTATGCCACGGCAAACTGGCTGACACTGACGGCGGCGGTGCACAAATGCTGCGCAGCTAGCGCCATTCGACGGCCAACACCGCGGTTCCTGGTGTGTCCGCTGTGCCGTGCGTGTGATCATTGCTTGTACAGCCCTCTCGCAGTGTCCGGAGCAAGTATGGTGGGTCTGACACACCGGTGTCAATGTGTTCTTTTTTCCATTTCCAGGAGTGTAAAAACGCGACTTGGGTAATGAGGTACGCAGGTTGTTCTTTCCCACTTTGTTTTAACCACTTCATCGAAATCCCGCATCTGTACTATGAGAACTAATGTAGGCACAATCAGGTATGCAGGATATGCGTGTTTTGTGCAATTGTAATTTTTTCAAGCAGAAAGTTTTTGACACTGTTCATTGAAGATGTAATGATACAATGACATCATTCAATTACATATAGCCGGCCGGGGTGGCCGAGCGGTTCTAGGCGCTACAGTCTGGAACCGCGCGACCGTTACGGTCGCAGGTTCAAATCCTGCCTTGGGCATGGATGTGTGTGATGTCCTTAGGTTAGTTAGGTTTAAGTAGTTCTAAGTTCTAGGGGACTGATGACCTCAGAAGTTAAGTCCCATAGTGCTCAGAGCCATTTGAACCATTTTTGAATTACATATAACTTCCCGCCTATGGTACTGATATCGTGTTACTGTGTTTCTTTGTATTAAGATGTTAGTTGTGGTAGAACGCAACTTTTTGCATGGTAATGACACAGACCACTGTTTCTCTTGTGATCGAGTGTTATTCTTAGCATGGTTGCGTGTCGTTCCGAGCGTTTGAGGTCGAAAGTGTTCCTCGTTAATGAGGTGGCGTAGTAGTAAAGGGAACGTGCAGACCTCAGATCCCAGTCCGTACGCACTTTTCACTGGTTTCTCTACATAGCATAAGGAGAATATGGGAATGGTTCCCCTACAGTAATTTACGGTACAAAAAAAGTTATCTACATTTACAAGACTACTCTGCAACTCACACTTAAGTGCTTGGCAGAGAGTTCACAGAAGCATCTAGAAGGAAATAAAATGAATCCTCATGTACTGAGAGGTTATGTAATAAATTTCACTGATTTCAACATCATATGAAACATACAACTAAGTTAGAAGTACAAGCTCACCGCTGATAGATTGTCAGTGGGATGCTGCCGCATGTCGCACATCGACGCCTACCCGATTGAACTGGATTTAAGAAGGAAGGAAGGTTAGAGTTTAACATCCGGTCGCCAGAGCAGTCATTACAGACTGAGCACAAGCTCGGGTTATGAAAGGATGGGGAAGGAAATCAGCCATGCCCTCTTTAAAAGAACGATTCTGGAATTTGAGTCGAGTGGTTTAGAGGAGTCACAGAAAACTTAAATCTGCTTGGCCGGGCGGGGATTTAAACCGTCATTCTTCCGAATGCGAATCCGTTGTGCTAGCCACTGTGCCACTCGCACGGTTTCATTTGGATTGGGCATCATACAGATGCTGCATCTTCTCTGGAGGCAAGATGGGCGACAACTGTTACAGTTTTCCCTCGATGCCCTGAAAACAGAACGAGCCAAAAAAAATGTAGACATTCCTTGATAGTCAATATTAATGGAACAAAATGGCACACCGTTACAATTACCGCAAAGGGGGAAGGTTATTTTATGTGTTCAAAGTGACCCCCGTTAGCAGCCAAACAATGTCGATGCCGTTGAACTGTTGACCGAACTACGGCTGTCAGAGTTTCCGGTGTGATAGCAGTACACGACGCCTCGACGGTTTTTCGTAGCTCGTTCTGTAGCTAATTTTTCAAGGTCCCCCATAGCTAGAAATCAAGACGTGTAACTTCTGGACACTGTGGTTGGTACTCAACAGCTCCTCTTCGACCTACCATCGTCCAGGTAGATTTTCATCCAAGTAGGCTTTGAAATCTCTGTGTTAGTGAGGCTGAGCCCTATCTTGTAGGTAAAATCGTTCACTGCTGCGCTGTCATATGCTGGAAAACGTGAACCAAGATCGGTTGAGAAAATAATGGGTTACGCTACCGCGCGAAATTGCAACGCCATGTCATTTTCCTCTAAAGATATTAACTATGAAAGAGTGTCTACATTTTTCTGGAGCCTCTGGCGCTGGCGCTCCATCTGGTACCACATATGCTCTATCAGAGGTAGATTTTCAAAAATCATGTGGTATGCAAATAGAATAGTTATTTCTCAAGATAAAATTAAACCCTATGGTCAGTCGTGAAGGAAGTGTTTGGCCAATACCAGAAGGTCAATAAGTAGTAAAAATGTTCTAGTTACTGACAAGTCAGACACGTGTATAGTATTTAAAACTTTGTGAAAATAGAATGTCAATTAAATAAAAACTTATTTTCTACAGGGAATCATACAACTCTCATAGGAAATGGCTTTGCAAGATGTGAAATACACCTCCGTGATACTGTCAAGAGGGATAATGAATCAGTTATTAAATCGCTGAAAACTAAGGACTCTCATGGAGTATCTAGCACAGTAGTAAAGCACTATGCTATAGATGTTAGCCCAGTACTTCGCCATATTTCTAATTTATCCTTTACGAATAGTCAGTTTCTTCAAAGATTGAAATATTCAACAGTGAAACCGTTTTATAAAAAAGGAAGAGATAATGTAGACAATTTTAGGCTTACTTCTATGTTATCGATGTTTGCAAAGTTTCACTTTATTATCATTGTTTGTTAAGAAACAAATTCTGCATACATATTACCCTTAAAATGTCCTTTGTCAAGTGGTACAGACCTTCTTAAGTTAACCTTACACATTAAATGGCTAATCATTTCAGGTCTATAGCACATTAGTGTACAAAAATTTAAAGCCAAATAAACTGGCCTCAAATGGAGAACCATTAGCGTACCCTGCACAGCTTTTTTTTATTTTTGTAAAATTTCTGTTCTTTTATTCTATGTTATGGCATCTTTTAGACCAAATTTTGATGCTGAAACCATTAATGGGCCATAAAGAATTCAAAAACCACCAGGAACAGATTACTGAGATCCCATATTTTATAGTGGCCAAAGCATTTGATTTCCTACTTATAAAATACTTGTATCTGAAGGGGTTCAAGATCACTAACAAATAGCGATTTTGTTGGAATCGCCAGAATAGGCCACCTCACTATTAGCGTTCTGGAATATCTGGCTGGTCAGGTTCTTCCTCAGGATCCTCATTGTCACTTACCTGAGATTCTGGTTCTACTTCAGGACACAGAATGTCTTTTGCCTCTCTTTGCAGTTGATCCTGATGTTTTTAAAAAGATAATTTTTTCGTTGCCTTGTCAACCCTGCTGGAATTACTATATCAGGAAACCCCAAAGGGTCCATTTCCTTCGGAAGATACGTGGTGCACAAACTCATTACCATTGAAAGTGTTGTTAATAAAAATTTTCTATTTAAACTAGACTGAACCGCATGTGACTGCTTTAGTCTTTAATAAAACTTGCATCTGACTGCGTATTTAAGTGAACTGAACTTTATCTGACTGCATGAAAATATTGTTGGAAAATTAATACTCAAAATACACATCTGACTGCATGAAAGTTTAGTGGTAAAAATAAATGAAAGTCACCAACCTGCATCTGACTGCGTCTGTGGACTTAGCTCGTGCACTCCTTCCCGTTTAGCCGATTATAAAACATATATTCAACTCAGCCGTAGTGCAATGGCATAAAATTGTCATTCTAAATAACTTTACTCATTTTGGCCCTGTTTGTTACTTAATAAAAATTCTGTCCTGATCTGAATAATCTGCCAACTATGCAATGGCGTATAGATTATTTTACTCTGATAAATGAAATTATTAGCTTTACTCATGGGAACTTTACTTTAATGTACCTTTTGGTTCAATGCAAGCACAGTATGCGGAGAACGACATAAGGTGTGAGATGAAACTCTAATTTTATCTAAAAAATATTTATTGTTCAAACTTTTAAGGCACATGTGAAAAACTAAAAAAAAAACTTCTATAGCATGGATTTACGAGAAAGTTTCACAAAACGCTTATTGCATCAACAATGGGATTTCTGTCTAGCTTTTAGACATTATTTAACCAAAGAAAACCTATTTTATTAATTATTCTTTCTAGTTTCCCCAGGTATGTGCCGAGTTTCGCTCAGTATATAGCTTATTATGTGCGTAGCGCCAATTCTTACTTTGATGCTGTCACGACCTGGCTGCCTCCTGCAGGCATCTAGCTCTGACTCGAAACAAGTCTGCTGTCTCTGCGCATCTCCTCACCACTACTCAAACTCTTACCTCGTGTACCTAGCTCTGTTAGCTGTCAAAGATCTTACTACTCGAAGATGTACTACTCGTCCAACCTTGCGGTCGGGAACTATCGACATTTTTCACTGGCTCTATCCTGATCGAATCTCAGCACATACCTTTCACCATCACCGCTCATTTTTCAATGTACACTACCTTTGTAGCTAGCGATGAACTCAATGTGGATATATTTAGTTATGTGAGGTACTCTGTTAGCGTTACTATTCTTAGAGACATATAGACAGTCATACGTTTTCACAGCAGCTTCTCCTTTCTCATTTCCAATGTCAACAGCAGAGTTAAAATATGTTTTAGCTGTAGGCAATGCAGATTGGTAACATTTGTAAGCATTTAAAACTCTCATGTAAAACGGAACCACTAATCGTAGTTTGATTTTAATGATGTTATTGACTGCTGTTGGATTCAAACAACTTTCAAATCGATACGAGCGTATACAAAATGAAGTAAATTACTTCAACATACAAAAAGGAAAAAAAACAGAAATAGACATTTTAAACATTACCGAACAATTTTCATTCCGCTGAAAATTTACGTCTCCGTCAAAAGGTTCCTTTTCGCTTTCCGTCTCGCACATGTTCATGGCTTGTGGAAAAAAAAAACGGATGCTAAGTCGCAGCAAACTTCAGTTTTTACAGTTTCTACCACACAATTCAACTACAGCTGACGCTTTGATTACAGAGCGTGGGCAAATGATTAGTGCTTCTAAACAATCCAAATTCTTAGTTGTTTAGATAGATAGTAAACTGCCATGGAAAGCCCATCTTCAGGATCATGTTCAAAAAGTGAATGCTGCTACATTTATCGTTAGAACAGTACCTGTAATAAGTGAAAGTCCAACACGAAAATTAGTCTACTGAGCTTATTTTCGTTCTATTATCACATACGACATTATACTCGAGGCTACCTCTTCCCATGCAAGAAGTATATTTTTATCTCAGAAGCGGGCAATTGAGCAGTATGTGATTAGTAGTTCGCAAACCTCTCGTTAACACCTGTTCAAGTGTCTGGAAATTCTGTGATTTACTGTCAAAATTTATTTTCTATAATGTCGTTTGTTCTTAACCATATGAGAGTATTCCCAAGATTTAGCAGCTTTCTCTCACTTAATACTAGGCATCTGCCTAGTGCTGGTGACGTTGACCTCACGTTATATCAGCATTCTCTAACCATATCTACATCTACATCTACGTGATTACTCTGCTATTCACAATAAAGTGCATGGCAGAGGGTTCAACGAACCACCTTCATGCTGTCTCTTGTAATGATACTTGAATTACGTAACCATTACGGCACCTCACCCCAACCTCTCGATACCAGCAATATTCGACTGTGTTTCTGTGAAGTAGTTAACACATTTCTGAGACAACTTTCAGATTTGATTTCATTAATGTAGAGGTACTTTGATACATCGATATGTTTATATTGCAATGATATTATTGTTATGTGTATTCTTTCTTTTGTCACTATGCTCTTTGTCGTACTTGTAACTCTGATTTTTGGGCGCGTAAGCGGTTATTAGAGAGAGTCAAGTCATGGTCGTCATGTTGAAAAGACGCAAATTGTAGTCGGTTTATAAAATGTGAACTTTAACAGTGAGGAAGATATTTTCAAGTATGTTTTATATTGTGAAGTGATGTTTTGTGTGTTACGTGATATTGCAACAAAAGTAATAAAAAAGAAGTGTAACTTAAATTCCGAATGCTGATTACTTTTTTGCATCACCATTGTGCTAACTTGCAAAAGTTTAATCTTCAAGAATGGTTTATGAAACACATCTATAAAACTTTTGAATATCGCAGAATAACACCTAGGCCTCTTTGCATCCGAACTTGGAATCATCACCACCTAGATTTACGACGATTGAGCCATGAATTCACAACGAGACCAGCGTGGGAAACACGAAAAGATGAGTGCCTAGTTTATCCATTATTTCATGAAATGGCTTTATTAACTGTGCGCTAATGACACCGGCCACATAATATAACTTTGTTGTTGCCCGAAAATGCAGTATTTAGCAGCGTGAGCAACACCACAATCATAATTAATTTTTGACCTTTGTTGTGGTAGGGTTATTAGACACTCTACCGTTCCACTCTCGAACGGCACACGGGAAAACGAGCACTTAAAATTTTCCGTGCAAGCCCTGATTTCTCTTATTTTATCGTGATGATCATTTCTCCCTATGTAGGTGGGTGCCAACAGAATGTTTACGCAATCGGAGGAGAAAACTGGTGATCGAAATTTCATGAGAATATCCCGTCGCAACGAAAAACGCCTTTGTTTTAGTGATTGCCACTCCAACTCACGTATGATGTCTGTGACACTATCTCCCCTATTTCGCGATAATACAAAACGAGCTGCCCTTCTTTGTACTTTTTCGATGTCACCCGTCAGTCCCACCTGATGCGGATCCCACACCGCACAGCAGTACCCCAGAATAGGGCGGACAAGCGTAGTGTAAGCAGTCTCTTTGGTAGACCTGTTGCAACTGCTAAGTGTTCTGCCAATGAATCGCAGTCTTTGGTTTGCTCAACCCACAATATTATCTATGTGATCTTTCCAATTTAGGTTACTTGTAATTGTAATCCCTAAGTATTGAGTTGAATTTACAGCCCTCAGATTTGTGTGACTTACCGCGTAGTCGAAATTTAATTGATTTATTTTAGTACTCATGTGAATAACTTCGCACTTTTCTTTATTCAGGGTCAATTGCCACTTCTCGCACCATACAGATACCTTATCTAAATCATTTTGCAAGTCGTTTTGATCATCTGATGGCTTTACAAGACGGCAAATGACAGCATCATCTGCAAACAATCTAAGACAGCTACTCAGATTGTCTCCTATGTCGTTAATATAGATCAGGAACAATAGAGCGCCTATAACGCTTTCTTGGGGAACGCCGGATATTACTTCTGTTTTACTCGATGACTTTCCGTCTATTACTACGAACTGTGACCTTTCTGACAGTAAATCACGAATCCAGTCGCACAACTGAGGCGATACTCCGTAGGCACGCAGTTTGATTAGAAGACGCTTGTGAGGAACGGTGTCGAAAGACTTGTGGAAATCTAAAAATATGGAATCAATTTGACATCCCCTGTCGATGCTGCTACTCCCTTTTTATACACTGTTAGGCATGATAACACGATCACTTGGTGGTAACATTAATGGTAACTCATGGCCTTCTAATCTTCACCATCACGAATCTAATCATCTAGATGCTTACTGGTGATACACTTATGTCTACCATGTATCATTTCTTCTAGGTGTATATCAGACAGCGTAATTCCTGTTCAATACAACAAAAACATACTTTTTGTAGTACTCTAACAGATACACGCCCTGCAAAAGAGACACCTGACATACTTAAAAATCATTTAGAAATTTCATTATCGAGTTCGCTCCCACCCCGTTTCGTGCGATTTAGAAAAATGAAATGGCTACGAATATGTGCCAGAAAGGGCTATTAATTGTTCTCTGATGAACTTCCTGTCACAGAAAGGTGAAACTCTAAATGCAACGGAGGAATAAGCCGAAAACTAGGCAATGCATTCAACGTAATGTATTCTGTTAATAGCTTTCACATCTCTGTCTCCTGTGACGAGTAACGTTTTAGCGGCGTCGAAGACAGAACCGTTGCGTTATTGCAGCGAGGTACATGCCCTGTATAAAGGAGAACGCCCCGGCGTGACACGGACCTCCGACAGCTGTGTGTGGGATAAATAAACAGCCCGCTGCGCTCGGCGTTTACGGTGGCTGCTTTGATGGAAACCTCCTACACGCTTCATACCTCATTTCTGAACACGCTTCATCGTTGGTCTACGTGTATCGTTTAATACCCATGAGCCAGTCTTTAAAGACGACCGTGTGTGTTGTTTACAAATCCTTCATTATTTGGGAGATATATACACGGCGACTGTTCTTTTGTATGTTGCATTTCAAACAGTTCTTCTCCCTTCAGCAATTTACACTCCACAGAAAACTGTTAGTTCTTGCGTCTCGTATAAACAGCTGGTAAATGAATTTTGCAACGTTTTTACCACTGAGATACGTTTATTGAAGACAGCGTGAGTCTTCACTGGGTTTCACATTACTGGAGCTACGGGAGTCGCAGAATGGCGTGCACAGGGCCGCTGTTGCAGAAGTCATTACGTATACAATTTTCTTTTCTACTCATTTAAATCGCAGCCTTAAGGGGGAACGACAGGGTGACGGACGAAAATATTGCTCAAATTCTGGATTTTTTCCTGCGTATTGGAATGTAGTAGACAAATGGGGTTTGCTGCAATGAATAAAGCATAAATTGAAGTTTTTATTGGTGTTTTTTATTGAAAAAGATTAATATCTTCACTGTGTAATTGGGATTTTCCCTAGGCAGCTCTGGAAGGAGGTAGATTGACGGTTGTCGCTGTAACTGCGGTTGTGGGTGTGTGAAACATGAAATTAACATATCACCCTGATCCTTACAGATGTATTTTTAGTTCATCGTAGAGATCTGCAAAAAAAGGGCCATATTTGGACATCTTTTGGCCGAAAACAATACTAAATATCAACATAAAAAAGAGCATTCAATTTGCTTCAGGGGAGACAAAAAATAATTAAAATCGGATGAAAATTGTGACGTGGGCGACGACAACCATGCCGAAAAACATGGTTTTGAGAAAAAGGCATTTAAAAAAAAAATGTTCAAATGTGTGAAATCTTATGGGACTTAACTGCTAATGTCATCAGTCCCTAATATTACACACTACTTAACCTAAATTATCCTAAGGACAAACACACACACCCATGCCCGAGGGAGGACTCGAACCTCCGCCGGGACCAGCCGCACAATCCTTGACTGTAGCGCCCTAGACCGCTCGGCTAATCCCGCGCGGTAAAGGCGTTTAAAATTTGATAAACCGAGCGAGGTGGCGCAATGGTTAGCACACTGGACTCGCATTCGGGACGACGACGGTTCAAACCCGCCTCCGACCATCCTGATTCAGGTTTCCCGTGATTTCCCTAAATCGCTTCTGGCACGACTGACTTCCTTCGCTATCCTTCCCTAATCCTATGGAGCAGATGACCTCGCTGTTTGGTTCCCTCTCCCAAATCAGCCAACCATCAACCAACCAAAGTTTGACAAATATTTACCGTATAAAAAAGGGACAAAACTAGAAACTTACGGGATATCATCGATGCCTGGTTGATAATAAGTGTCAGCCCGGCTAGTAAATGGCCACTTTCTGCTACTTTGACCTGACAAGCCCTCATTTTCGTCCTCAAAGCCCTTTTCATCGCTGAGCGCATCGCCGCTGGCTTCTGTATCTTCACAGAATCGGCTCATTTCTTTGCCGATTTTGATTTTAAGGGCATTTGCCACCTGCATTACTGTAGTGTGGCCTACACTGAATAGACGTACGGCCACGTTTGAAGCAATGTTAACAGTTTCGCTTTGTCTGGTTGTTATTTTTGGAGCGTGCCTCCAAATGACACTATTGAAACTTTTGTCCACATTTTGAGTAAAACCGCCCAAACAATGCTCCAACATATTAGGTTTACTTCAGTCGGTATTAATAGGGATGATGGCATCGATAACGACGCGAGACAAATGGTTCTCTAACGCCGAGGCCTGCCGAGCGCTCTCGGCTTCCAACGCTTATAGAATCGTTACCTTTTGGAATTTGCGCTTAATATTTTGGGGAATAATTCTTCACTATATAAACATTCGAATTCCGCAATTAAAAAAAAATCGAGATTTTTGGACCGTCACCCTGTCGTTCCCCCTGGTGGGGGTACTAGATGTGTCTGTCGGTTTCAGCTCGCGCGAATTTGGTCTCCAAGACATCACCATGAGTTAACTGTCATTCTCATCACCACTTGTCCGCCCCGATAGCTGAATGGACAGCGTGACGAACTGCCGTCCTAAGGGGCCCGGGTTCGATTCCCGGCTGTGTCGGGGATTTTCTCCGCTCAGGGACTGGGTGTCGTGTTCATCTCCATTCGGCGCGCGGGCGACTAATGCGCCGTCGAATGTAATAAGACCTGCACCAAGGCGGCCGGACCTGCGCCAAATGGGCCTCCCAGCCAATGACGCCAAACGCTCATTTCCATTTTCCTTACCACTTTAGCACACTCCTGGCTTGTGACACGGGCAGTTATCCTGCTGGAAAGTGCCATCGCCGTCAGGGAAGTCATCAAGCATGAAGGGATGCAGATAGTCCGCAAAAATTTTCTTGTAGTGCACAGCTGTCCTCGCTGACAATGTCTTGGGTCAACATGGGAACACGTAAGGTACGGAGCAGCATGACCAAAAATGTACACTGAACGCTGCGCTCCAAAACACTTTTGCCTACACCAGCGTTGCATTCTACAGTCAGATGTGCCATAGATCGGCAACTATCCTCTGTTACAGAGCGGGCAGGTCTCCGATCTGCACATTGTATAATGAAGCGTATATGTCCAATATTTTGCCACCTACTAGTAGTTACAGGGTTCTTCAAGTACGCTTTAAGACATACAGACAGACAGACAGAGAGGAGAGAGAGAGAGAGAGAGAGAGAGAGAGAGAGAGAGACGCACCACGAAAGAATTACCAAAATGGACGGAAACCTGTATGATGTGATGTACATAAACAGAAAAACAAATGGTTGCAATTTTAGAAAAACTGGATGATTTGCTCAAGAGAAAGACCTTCACAAATCGAGCAAGTTACTAACGCCTTGGTCCACCTCCGATGCTTATGCGATCAGTTATTCGGTTTGTCCTTGGTCGGCAGAGTTTTTGGATGTCATACTCAGGGATATCATGCCAAATTCTGCCCAATTGGCCTATTAGATCATCAAAATCCCGAGAGACGGTTGAAGGGCTCTTTCAACAATGCTCCGAACGTTCTCAGTTGGGGGAGGGAGGATCCGGCGACCTTGCTGGCCAAAGTAGTGTTTAGCAACCTCGAAGACAAGCAGTAGAAACTCTCGCCATGTGTGGACAGCCATTATCTTGCTGAAATGGAAACCCGGGATGGCTTGCCATGAAGGGCAACAAAACGGGGCGTAGAATATCGTCGCCGCGCGGTGTAGCCGTGCGGTTTGAGGCTCCATGTCACGGACTGCGAGACACCTCCTGCTGGAGGTTCGAGTCCTCCCTCGGGCATATGTGTGTGCGTTGTATTTAGCGTAAGTTAGTTTAAGTAGTGTGTAAATCTAGTGACCGATGACCTCAGCAGTTTGGTCCCTTACGAATATACACGTTTTAGAATACCGTCGACGTACCACTGCGCTGTAAGGTTATCGCGAGATGACAACCAAATAGGATCCCGCTATGAAAGGAAATGGCACTCCAGACCATAACTCCTGATTGTTGGGCAGTATGACGGAAGACATTCAGGTTGGTATCCACCAGTGTCCATGGCGGCTCCAGGCACGTTTTCGCTGCTCATTGGGTCTCAAATTGAAGCGGGAATCATCACTGAAGACAATTTTACTACAGTCGATGAGATTCCAGGCCGAAGACGTGTCTGCAGACGCCTCAGACAACGGTGGGAAACCAGCATGGCTGTGGCCCACCATACGTCCCAACAACCAGGAGTGATGGTCTGGGACGCGTTTTCCTTTCATAACAGGACCCCTTTGGTTATGATCCGTGGCCTCCTTACTGAGGTACGTCGACGATACTCCATGCCCTGTTTTGCTACCTTTCATTGCAAGCCAGCCTGGGCTTACATTTCAGCAAGATAATGCCAAACGGTACATGGTGATAGTTCTAATGTTTGTCTTTATGCTTGCCAAACCCTACCTGCGCCAGCAAAGTCGCCAGATGTCTCCCCATCTGAGAACGTCTGGAGCATTATTGACAGGACCCTCCAACTAGCTCGGGATTTTGACGATGTTACGCTCCAATTGGACAGAATTAGGCACCGTATCCCTCAGGAGGGCATGCAACAACTCCATCGATCACGGCAAACCCAAAGACGGCTTGCGTAAGGACCAAAGATGGACCAAGGCGTTATTGACTTGCTCAATTTGTGAAGCTCTCTCTCTTGAATAAATCATCCAAATTTTCTGCCACTGTAATCATTTGATTGCGTATGTATATCACATCTACCGATTTCCGTCCCATTCGGGTACTTCGTTCGTGGTGTCACTATTTTGTGTTAGAGTGTACCTACGACTGTTTCTGACGATAGTAGTACGCGAACAGTCGACCAGCTTCGCATTTTCTGAGATACTAATTTACAGGCGTCAGGCCATAAAAATGCGCCCCTTTTTCAAAGTCGCTTTTGTCAATGGATTTCCAAAATGCGGCCCGTATCGTCGCTAGAATGATTCCCCAGACGTCTCTGCCCCGCTTATATACTTACCTCACCGCGTCACGTGCCATCAACGACACAAGGAGGCATTCCTTATCACGGTGAACGGTGGTCATAATCTTTTTGCTCATGAGTGTAGGTGGTAGATAATGTTAGGTACAGTTGTACAGCTTCCATTATTGCCAGAGTGCCCACTCTGACTTTCAGTGAAAATGGCGACATCGTAACGAATAAAGCTCTGCGAGATGCATTTTGATTTGTGTGAAACTGTTACAATATTGCAGCATGAAGTTTTCTGATAGTATGGTGTTGAAACACCTACCATTCGAAGTACTTGACCTTGGCAGGAACAACTGAAAGATGCGTGTTGTCTGGGGAAAGGTCACTTGCCGAATGAATAGAGAACTGATGATTTCCCATAGCAGTGAGTGCGCTGTATTACTACGACATCAGAAATTTAAAACTGATATCAGTGAACTGCAGCAGACCCTACACACTGATGACCACGTGCGCCATATACATCTTCGTAACTTTAGTCGAGAAATTAAACAGAGGACGAACTTCTGCATCCCAATTGGAGCCATTAAGCAATTTCTCATATAAGCTGGTGAACTATAACAAATTGATAACGTTGATTTCGGATCAAGAATGAGACGTTATCCGAACAGTAAGAGTGTAAGTAGGCTGTTTAGCTTTATATGTTGGTAACGCCATGTAGCGCTGTGTATGAAAATCACTGACTGTGCTGTGTGCAGTCTGTGGCTAGTTGGACTCATTGTTGGAATATTTGCTTGTGTAGAGTTGGGCAGTTGGATGTGAACAGCGCATAGCGTTGGGCAGTTGAAGGAGAGCGGCCAGCAGTGGTGGATGTGGGAAGAGAGATGCCAAAGTTTTGAGAGTGGACGATCTGGACGTGTGTCCGTCAGAAAAACGAATTTTGTAAGACTGGATGTCATGAACTGATATATGTATTATGACTTTTGAACACTATTAAGGTAAATAAATTATTTGTTCTCTATAAAAAATTTTCATTTGCTAACTATGCCTATCAGTAGTTAGTGCCTTCAGTAGCTAGAATCTTTTCTTTAGCTGGCAGTATTGGCGCTCGCTGTATGGCAGTAGTTCGAGTAGCGAAGATTTTTGTGAGGTAAGTGATTCATGAAAGGTACAGGTTATTGTTAGTCAGGGCCATTCTTTTGTAGGGATTATTGAAAGTCAGATTGCGATGGGCTAAAAAAATTATTGTGTGTCAGTTTAGTGATGATCAGAATAAATAAAGAGAGAACTGTCTGAGTACGTTCAGTTTTACTCAGCTGTCTCTGTATCAAATAACGTAGAAGTTTACCAGCACAGTAATTCATATTTTTTCTATGGGGACGTTTCAAGAGACTGGCCTCAGCATCTGGTATATGCCATATTGATGCGGGAAAACAAACTGCATGTAGTGGTGGATATGGTCCCCAAGGATAGATGCATGTTTGTGTTGATCCATTTTACCCTTCAGAATGACTATATCAGCCAGAGAATGTCACGAAAACATTCCACAGGCCATAACTGTTATTTTTTGTTAAAGAAATGTCGTACTTGGAAGTGTTTGAGAACTTGCTTTTCCCACAGTTACAAGTTGAATACAATGACTCCCTTTTTCAAGAGGATGAATCTCCACCATTTTGGCGTTGGGATGTTCGAAGATTATTGACCAACAAAATTCTCCAACAATGGGTAGCTCCTAAGGGTCTAAATGATAGGGAACTGTGCGACTGTCTTCCTAAGTCACACGACCTCCTTGTGTGTATACTTTTCCAGCCTAACTAAAGACGCAGCTTACGTGCCTCTACTTGCGAACAATGGGGCTAACTACGAAATCGCATCACGGCACATATTCTCGATTGGCTTGAAATCCGGGGGGAGAGGGAGGAGGCAGAGAGGGGAGGCGGTAGCCAGGACAGTAGGGTAAACTCATCCTGGTGCTCTCTGAACCACACCGGTACACTGCAAGCTGTGTGACACGTTGCATTGTCCTGCTGGTAGATGCCATATTGTTGAGGGAAAACAAACTGCATGTAGTGTTGGATATAGTCCCCAAGGATAGATGCATGTTTGTGTTGATCCATTTTACCCTTCAGAATGACGATATCATCCAGGGAATGTCACGAAAACATTCCCCAGGCCATAACTGTTCCTTCTCCAGTCCGGACCCATCCGACAACTGTTGGAGGACGTTTGCTTTCAGACGTTCCACGCCGTACTCGCCAGTGGCCATCTGTTCTATGGAGAATAAAACGTGATTCGTGCGAAAAGGCGACCCGTCGTCACTCCGTGGACGTCCAGTGGCGATATTCTCGTGCAAATTCCAGCCTTAGTCGATGATGGACAGCAATCAGTATGGGTACTTGAACCAGGCGCCATCTGCAGCGACTTTCGTTAAACGGTCATTGAGTACATACTGTTAGTAGCCCTATAGTTCATTTTTGTGGTCAGTTGCTCAACAGTTGCACGTCTATTCACCCGTATACATCTCCTAAGCCGTCGTTTACTCCTGTCATTTTACGGCTCACGGTGCACCATAGTTGCCTCTGCGCCGGACTTGGATAGCCCTATTTTTCGATACAGGGCAAATGTAGGGTTGGTTGCTTTGAAATGGAACGGCTGACTTGCTTCTCCATCGTTCCCTAACCTGAGCTTGCGCTCCGATGACCTCTTTGTCGACGGGATGTTAAACACCAATCTCCTCCCTCATACACGGCATGCGTTAACTACGGCGGCAAACGAGTAGTTTACAAACTTAGCCGTTTCGGAAATACTTCAACCCTTGGCCCGAAAGCCATTTATCATTCCCTTTTGAACGTCAAATAAATCCAGAATGAGATTTTCACTCTGCAGCGGAGTGTGCGCTGATATGAAACTTCCTGGTAGATTAAAACTGTGTGCCCAACCGAGACTCGAACTCGGGACCTTTGCCTTTCGCGGGCAAGTGCTCTACCATCTGAGTCGCGCTTCGGTAGCTCAGATGGTAGAGCACTTGCCCGCGAAAGGCAAAGGTCCCGAGTTCGAGTCTCGGTCGGGCACACAGTTTTAATCCGTCAAATAAATCGCTCCGTTTCCGCATTACTACAATGGCTGCACTGTTTTCCAAACCGCTGCTGGAACTTCACCGACTGTCTTGGCCCTCCGAAGATGAAGTTCGCAACAAGACGTGTTTTGCCTCCGATGCATGTGATGAATGTGGTCTTCTGGTTCGGACTGTCTTGTAATTTTTCCAGCACTGTTCTTATGTCCCCGAGATATGCTTTATACCCTCCAAAGCTGGTGTTGCCACCTGCCGTCTGTAAGTGGTTATTGCACGTTGACGTCGAACACAGGCAGTCGTCACGTCAATGTGACTTGACCGTGTGATAATATAAACATCTGCCGGCCGGTGTGGCCGAGCGGTTGTAGGCGCTTCAGTATGGAACCGCGCGACTGCTACGGTCGCAGGTTCGAATCCTGCCTCCGGCATGGATGTCTGTGATGTCCTTAGGTTAGTTAGGTTTAAGTAGTTCTAAGTTCTAGGGGACTGATGACCTCAGATGTTAAGTCCCATAGTGCTCAGAGCCATTTTGAACCAACATAAACATCTTGCTGCTAACATTTTATTTGCTCAGCTTGTTTATTTAGTCACATCTTTATTTCACGTTGCACGATTAGAATCTTCAGGATCCTCTTACACCTTACCAGATATCCTCCATGAGTCAATATTACAATGCGTGTTTTAGAAATAACTATAAGATAATTAAAAATTGAGAAAGAAGAACAAAGTGTTAATAATTACATAAAGCCGCGTAGACAGAAAGAAGCAATAAATTATTTTGCCTTTGCAGACGATCTCGTAATAATAGGTGGAACCTTGGAGGATGCAAGGAAAAACTAGAACCTCTGGAGGAGATAGTTGAAAAGGCAGGTCTGCCAATCTCTTTCGAAAAGACAGAATACATGACCAGTGGAAGGAACTGAACATGAATTATAGGAACCATGTACGGCAACCTCAAGGAAACAGAAAACTTTAAATATCTGAATAGAAATACAAGGGTTGTCCAGAAAGTAAGTTCCGATTGGTCGCTAAATAGAAACCACAGTTAAAATCAGAACCATTTTATTGCAAGAGTTAGCTACACTTTCCAGATACTTCTCTACATAGTCGCCGCTCCGGCTTACCCATTTTTCGGAGCGTTATACCAAATTTCCAACACCATCGTCATAGAAGGCAGCCGCCTGTGCTTTCCGATAATTCTCTACGCTGGCCTATAGCGCGTAGCCTGCGCCCTAGTATTTTCTTCGTATCCAGCGTTTCATGTGAACAGAGATGATACTCAGGAGGAGCCAATTAGGGCTGTGTTGTTGGTGATCGAACACTTCCCATCCGAAAGGCTGCAGGAGCGCCTTCACTGCCCCTGCAGAGTGCGGCTGAGTATTGCCATGAAGAAGGAAGTGCATGGCAGTTGTGTTAGGTGGGCTGCATACATTAAGGCGAAGCCTCTCAGCGGGCCCTCCTACATGGCGGGAGACATTGTTATTCTAGGCACCTTTACTCGATCACAGTGTGCTCACAACTGAAAAGGGCGTCTTGATGCGATCGACGGTCATACTAGAGACACTACCCAACACATCTGTGCAAAGCTTCATCGGGTTTTCACTGTGGTGTCCATTTCGCGACCGATCGGAACTTACTTTCTGGACAATCCTCGTATTAACATACAAAGTGAAAATGAAGCATTTAAAATCAGAATTGAGCAAAGGAAAAGAGCATACCTGACACTGAGAAATCTGTACAGTAAAAATGCTTTTCCAAAGATGTTGAATTAAGGTCTTATAAAACAGTTGTAGGACCAGAAGTCCTTCACAGGTCGGACCGAGCGTGGTGCCGCACACTGGACTCGCATTCGGGATCGCGACGGTTCAAATTTACGTCCATCCGTTCAGAATTAGGCTTTCCGTGATTGCCAAAAATCGCTGCAAGCAACTGCCGGGATGGGTCTTTTGAAAACGACCGCTGATTTCCCTCTCAATCATTTCGTAATCCGATCATATGCACCATCTGTAATGAGTCGTGACGTTAAATTTTAATCTTCTTTCCTTCTTCTACTGGTCGGAAACCTGCTTTCATCTGTATGAAAAATGGCATTAGAACTTTTAGGAAAGGTAGAGAGAAGAATCTTGCGAAGAATATTAGGTCTAATCGAGAATAAAGATGGCAACTGGGTTTTGAGACCAAATGAAATATACCCATTTTCAACCAGCACACGTGGTATATGCTGCGATTTTGGAAACATACTTACTTCAAACGTTTCCTATAATCTTTTATTGATCCTTTTAGAATCAGCGTGAACAATAGCTTCCTTTGCTTCAGACGTGTTTGTTTTCTGTTTTGCTGACCACAGTAGGTAATTTAATGTTTCGTATTACTTTAACTTACGAGGGGGAGGCCACGACGCTGGCATCATAGATTTACTTCACAATTTGTACATATTCAGTAGGCCATTAAAACAACAGAATGTGCAAAAAGTGAGGTGCAGTACTCTGGCGATTCCAAGAAAATCGCGAGAGAAGTTTTACGCGTCTGTTATGTGGGTTATGTATCTGTGCGTAGGTGCCGGCCATTAGAGTTCGTGGTGGTCAAGTGGTTGCCGGCACGGTAGTTCAGCGTGTTCGGTCAGAGAGCTGCTCGCCCTCTCTAATAAAAAACTGAGTTAAGGAATCAACGATCAACTTGAAAGGATGTCGTGTGACGTCCGCCCAGACCAAACGTAACGAACTATACCGAACAAAATGAAAAAAAAGAGCTTAGCGTTCGAACTTGGTTCTACTCCCGATCAAACTTAATTATTAATCTATTTTTTCATCACTGGTCATTTTATTTAATTTATATGACATTTGAGAGGTAATATAATGAAAAAAAAACACTTGTATTTGCACGAAGTTTCAATTTAGGCGTGTATAATAAATACCATCCTTCAACGTGTGATGTCGAGAGCACATCCGACGAGTAACTGTACATTACTGTTTGTGGTCTGGCAAATTGTGACTTACTATATTACTGCCTATGAATGACATCATTCGCATCATTATTTATCGAAGTTTGACTTGAGTTTTCCAAGCCTGTTCCTCGTCCATGAAAATTTATGTACAAATAGTAAATAGTCAAATAACATGTGAAATTCACTACAACTTCGTGAAAATGCACGTGGTCCTTTTTTTTTCACTGTATTACCTCTCAGATTTCATATAAATTAAATAATGTGACCGGTGATGAAATAAATACGGATTAAAACAGTAAGGGTAAGAGGGATTCGAACCGTCGCTTCGTCCGCGACCCTCTTGCGAAGTACAAACGATAACTATTTCTTTTCTTTTTTTATTTTGTTCGTTGCATTTGGTCGGGGTGGACGCCACATGGCACCTATTCAAGTTCATTGTAGACTCTTTCACTCAGTTTTTTTTTTTTTTTTTTAATTACAGAGGACAGCAAGCCCTCTCATCGAACACTCTGAATTATCGTGTCTGCAAAACCAGTTCACCGCAATGACTTTCTACAGTCGGCACCTTCACACAACTACATCAGTTGCAACATAGACACGTAAAACTTCTCTCGCAGTTGCCGGAATAGTACATCTTTCTACTGGCACATTATGTTGTTTTACTGGTCTACTAAAGACATACAAAGTTTGAAGTAAATCTGTGATCCCAACATCGTGGCCTCCCCTTGTTAGGGTCCTTTTCTTTACACTAAATAAAGTCGTCTAGTACCCAAATCTGTGTTGTTGCTTACGGATTCCCCTAAGTTCAGTGGCGAAGATGTCTCAACCGTTAAACCTACACTACAGGCCATTAAAATTGCTACACCAAGAAGAAATGCAGATGATAAACGGGTATTCATTTGACAAATATGTTATACTAGAACTGATATGTGATTACATTTTCACGCAATTTCGTTGCGTAGATCCTGAGAAATCAGTACCCAGAACAACCACCTCTGGCCGTCATAACGGTCTTGATACGCCTGGGCATAGAGACAAACAGAGCTTGGATGGCGTATACAGGTACAGCTGCCCATGCGGCTTCCACACGATACCACAGTTCATCAAGAGTAGTGACTGGTGTATTGTGACGAGCCAGTTGCTCGGCCACCATTGACCAGACGTTTTCAATTGGTGAGAGATCTGGAGAATGTGCTGGCCAAGGCAAGGCTCGTACAGATCCTGCAACATGCGGCCGTCCATTATCCTGCTGAAATGTAGGGTTTTGCAGGGATCGAATGAAGGGTAGAGCCACGGGTCGTAACACATCTGAAATGTAACGTCCACTGTTCAAAGTGCCGTCAATTCGAACAAGAGGTGACGGAGACGTGTAACCAATGGCACCCCATATCATTAAGCCGGGTGGTACGCCAGTATGGTGATGACGAATACACGCTTCCACTGTGCGTTCACCGCAATGTCGCCAAACACGGATGCGACCATCATGCTGCTGTAAACAGAACCTCATCCGAAAAAATGACGTTTTGCTATTCGTGCACCCAGGTTCGTCGTTGAGTACACCATAGCAAGCGCTCCTGACTGTGATGCAGCGTCAAGTGTAACCGCAGCCATTGTCTCCGAGCTGATAGTCGATGCTGCTGCAAACGTCGTCCAACTGTTCGTGCAGATGGTTGCTGTCTTGCAAACGTCCCCATCTGTTGACTCAGGGATCGAGACGTGGCTGCACGATCCGTTACAGCCATGCGGAGAAGATGCCTGTCGTCTCGACTGCTAGTGATACGAGGCCGTTGGGATCCAGCACGGCGTTCCGTATTACCCTCCTGAACCCACCGATTCCATATTCTGCTAACAGTCATTGGATCTCGACCAACGCGAGCAGCAATGTCGCGATACGATAAACCGCAATCGCGATAGGCTACAATCCGACCTTTATCAAAGTCGGAAACGTGACGGTACGCATTTCTCCTCCTTACACGAGGCATAACAACAACGTTTCACCAGGCAACGCCGGTCAACTGCTGTTTGTGTATGAGAAATCGGTTGGAAACTTTCCTCATGTCAGCACGTTGTAGGTGTCGCCACGGGCGCCAATCTTGTGTGAATGCTCTGAAAAGCTAATCCTTTCCATATCACAGCATCTTCTTCCTGTCGGTTAAATTTCGCGTCTGTAGCACGTCGTCTTCGTGGTGTAGCAATTTGAATGGCCTGTAGTGTATCTGCGCAGATGTCGCCACTGCTCCACATCTCTGTCAGTACATTCTAGAACGTCACTCTCTTCCTGCACATCCGCAGTGCAAAAGGTGGTTATTCAGCCTTTTGACAGGTGAGCACATTAACGCGATTGGTACGCGTATTTTGCTCAGCCTCTATGTTCGTTCGGCGTTTACCAGAAGGCAGCCGCAGTCTGACAAGGGGCCGTCCCGGTGGCAGATGGGTTGACGGCGGTGTGTGTAATTGCCCTATATGCGATATTTGCGAAGGGCGCCGCGGCGCTGTCGTCGCCCCCACTCCCCTCCCCTGCGGCGCCTGCGCCCGGCCTCCGCCCCACCACGGCGGGCGCTGGCGGCATCGCTCGTAGTAGCGGCGCGGAGCGTCTGCCGCCTACACCTCCGCCTCCGCCGGCGGCCCGTTCGCGGGAAGAGCCCACCTCGCGCCGGGCTGTCTGCCCTCCTCCACACGCCGGTGTCGCTCGTTTCACTAGCTCCCAAATTATTCTTCGTTTTCCCCCTTCGCTTTTCGCCCCCATATAGCGTGCGTCGCTTCTTTTGCAGCTAATAAACTCTTACGTGAGGGCCGGTCTCTTTGGCATCAGTCACAGGGCAACGCCTGAAGAAACATGGACGATGACATATGTGAGTAACTTGGTCAATGTTTAAGTCGTAGTGTCAGTAGTTATCTCGTTGTAGCCTTCACACTGCGTCAGTAACGAAAGGATTGTACCATCCACTGCAACGCAATGTGGATGATGCAGTCCACTCTTTGTAGCTGTCACACACTCGCATATGCGAGGGAAGTCAGATCTCGATCGGTGCTTGATGAATGGTATTGCTCACCAATAGCTCACTACCGTGCTGTTCGTTTACATTGCTACGCCAATTAGTTTTGTGTCTGTACTGCACAAAAAATATCTGCACGCTATTACGAATGGTTGTAATGCAATGTGTTTCATGTTTGCGGAGAATACGTGTCCACTGACTCGTGGTACTCACCTTTGGGAACACAGTTCTATGACAATGCCGCCCCGCCGTTCGAACAACGGTACGATGCTATCAAGTGTGCAACGTACAGGTAACGAAAATATACAAAGCGAACTCCCAGTATCGCACATTATGTAACAATGTAGACCAGTTTCTGTACAAGTGCTGCTGAATTTGTCGAGTGTTTATAATCTCGACAGATTCATCCGCGGATTGTCTTGCGCGTTTACGAATCACGAATTCGTAAACCTGTTGATACTGTAACACTGTCTACTCGCAGCTAAAGCTATAAGAAGGAAAACTCGAGATGTAACTGACCGGTACAGTTTGACGTTTGTAGAAGAAGACGTTAGAGTGTTTGTGACTGAGATGTCAAAAGCAAGTACCTCAAGCAATTGGAAACCTTTTCCTTCCAAACGCGACTTATTCCGTATTACACTTATCTCGAAAGGTGTGGTGATACAGCGCTGTACGAAGGTTGGTGTAACAAATGAAACTGAATTTGTAACGGGGCACAGGTGACTCATAATTATTCGTATTGAAATGCTCACGAAGCAAATGTGTTCAACCTCTGCGGGGGTCATTGGGGGGGGGGGGGGCATTGTCATAGAACTGTGTTGCCAAAGCTGAGTACCATGAGTCAGTGGACAAGTATTCTCCGCAGACATGAAACACATTGCATTACACCCATTCGTAATAGCGTGCAGATATTTTTTGTGCAGTGCAGTTCGTAGACTTTAAGATCAATTTGTACGACAGATTATTGTTCTCCTTCATCTCTAATATTTTTTTGGATACTCACTGTTACGATAGTCGAGAATATATCTTGGTCGTAACTTAGCCTTCGCCGGCCGCTGTGGACGAGCGGTTCTAGGCGCTTCAGTCCGGAACCGCGCTGCCACTACAGTCGCAGCTTCAGATCCTGCCTCGGGCGTGGATGTGTGTGATTTCCTTAGGTTAGTTAGGTTTAAGTAGTTCTAAGTCTAGGGGATTGATGACCTCAGATGTTAAGTCCCATAGTGCTTAGAGCCATTTGAACCATTTTGAACTTAGCCTTCAGATCTAGCCAAAACTTCTACAGACGATCGATCAAGATGACGTAGTGATTTAGACGCTGCGCTGGTTTTCACAAGGAGCAGGATTTAGATCACTGTCGAACGATCAGGGTTTAAGTTTACGGTGATTATTTTTTTTTCAGACAGTTGAAATGAAAATCTCAGGTGTTCCTTAATCAAGGACCTGGCCAGCATTCCTCTTTATCCTTGTGCAACCGAGCTTCTACTGTGCCTGGAACGATACGAAAAGACATTAAACTCCTACCATACTTTATTCTTGAAATTAGACACGTATTCTCTCGCAGAAGAGCATTCGTGAGCCATGTCCATAATACTTATGCTAAAGAAAATGCTTGTGACAGATGCACCACAATCACATAAAGAAATAAGAGCAAATCTAGAATTCATCTGCGACTATGTAAATTGTGTGTTGACATTTGTTTCCTAGTTCCATCATTTTTTATTTTAGCGATTAGGGGCAGGCCTCAGCTGTGTCTAGCACTTCGTTGTTGCTCCATAGCCGGCCGCGGTGGTCTCGCGGTTCTAGGCGCGCAGTCCGGAACCGCGCGACTGCTACGGCCGCAGGTTCGAATCCTGCCTCGGGCATGGATGTGTGTGATGTCCTTAGGTTAGTTAGGTTTAAGTAGTTCTAAGTTCTAGGGGACTCATGACCACAGCTGTTAAGTCCCATAGTGCTCAGAGCCATTTGAACCATTTGAATAACTATTTTATTTATTTCCGTTCTTCTTCCTTAGAGAGTATTTCTCTCACGGAGATGTTAAATTACGGTAAACAGTTGAAAGTTGCGAAACGCACCGTAGAAAGGAACCATTGCGAAACGCTGTGGCAGATGAATCACAAAGCTGTCCCTTGTGGTTTTACGGCGTGTGTCTCGCTCTGGCAAGTCGCCACTCCGTAGCAGAAACAGCCGCCTTACCGCAGCGCCAATTTCTCACTCACTCGTTCGCTCGCGTACCTCACGCCTCAATTTTGGAGGACAGCGAAAACTGTGAATGTGACTACACGGTCCATGACATGTTAAGGCCGAGTCTCGACAGCTGCGGTTCTTTTAATATCATATTTATTCATTTATTGTGCGGTTAAACATTTGCGAAAGGATTCAATTCCATCAACGTGTCTGATAAGGGAATAAAGGTCACTGCTGTTGACTGTCAAAGAGAAACAGTAAATAGACAGAAATAAACTAATAGCTCGTCGTCTATTCGTGGAATTTTTGTGTGACGTACCTGAAATTCCAATGAAAGAAAATTCTGTGTTAGTATAACTAGGAGGGCGTGCTGAAAAGTAATGCCTCCGAATTTTTAATGTGAGAACTATCAAAATTTTCTAAATAAAACAAACGTTATTAACATTTTACGTCTTTATTTTTCATGTCTACATATTTATTCTTAATATAGTCACCCTGGTGATGAACACATTTCTGCCAACGAGGGACCAGTATGTTCATGCAATCACTGTAGAATGTTTGACTTCTTTGACGGAGCCACAACCTCACCCCTGCTTACACCGTTTCATCGCTATCAAAGTGACGTCCTCGAAGGAGTTCTTTAAGTTTTGCAAACAGATGAAAATAGGGTAGTGCCATGTCAGGACTGTATGGAGGGCGATCGATTATAGTGAATAAAGACGACGGACATTTGCAGATGTCGCAGCATTCGCGTGTAGTCTGGCATTGTAATGTTGAAGCAGAGGATGCTCCTTGTGTAGACGAACTCATCGAAATCGGAACTCGATTACAGCAAGTTGTTTCTCACGGACCAACGTGTTTACATTACACGCCGTCATGTTACATGCTACAATTCGGAGCCCTCTAGCAGCAGAGGGTTGCAAATATGTATACATCAATAATAAAGATGTACAATGTTATTAAAGTTTTTTTTATTTAAAAAATTTAAGAGTTTTCGCATAAAAAATTCGGAGATACTACTTTTTAGCACGTCCTCATAATTACGGAAGGAAACATCGTTTAAACCAAATGTATATTAATGACACCTCCCTCTCAAAACTTTTATTTTTCCCAGTCGTATTATATCATGATCACGATCACAATCACAATCACAAATTAGGAATTACTGCCTGTTATGATCACCTATTTTCTTTGTACAAGAGAGCTAAGTTCGGCAAACGATGATCTGCCATTGATAAAGCGTGCCGGTAAGTCCCCATTTTAGCAGCAAAGTAAAAGTCGTCAATTTTACTCTGACTGCAGCTTTTATAATCAAATTTAATATCGCACATCCATTAAATATCGAAGGAAATTTCATTTCAGACGAATGAATTCTACGTTTGTCTTTTGTTTGCTCAGTCCAGATTTAGCTGCAACATACGATTATTTGGATATGCCCATCATTTTACAAAATTCCGTCTATTTGTTTTTCTACAACATCGTTACAGAGCTTTTCTTGTTCTTCACTCTCTTTGGAAATTAGAAGTTTGATTTCGATAGCGTTACTGTAATGGCAGGTAACATTAGGTTGGAGACACAGGTTGACAATTATTGAACTATATTTAAAAAATCCTAAACTAGTTACAAACTACGGCGTGCACACACTTTATTCAACATGTAAACGTCACTGCAGATATTCGGATTTAGGTTATGACATGTTGGATATGCCTGCCATCATTGGCGATGATGTGGTGCAGACTAATAGCGAAATTCTGCATGACCCGCTGAAGTGTTGGAACATAGATGCTGTCGATGATCTTCTGAATGGCTGTTTTCAGCTCAGAAATGGTGAAATCACCTTCCAAAACCGTCATGTACCGTTCGATAGTCACCGCGCCATCAAGTGATATCGCATCGATTATTCCTTAACTGGACTTTGCACACAGCACACAGTCACCCGCTGTGAGTGAAGAGAGTTTTCAATCGCGAAATGTGGATTCTCAGTCTCCTAAATGCGCCAATTGTGCTTATTGACGAATCCATCCAAATTAAAGTGTGCTTCGTCGCCGAACCAAACCATACAGCGCACACTAATTCCCATCACGCCCTGCGGGCAATCGTGCAGTTTGAACGGGCTAGCGCAAACCATTCAGAAGTTATGACGATTTTATTTCATATAGTTCAACAATTGTCACCCAGCATATGGAATGTGTTACTAGTTCCAACATAACACTATCTAAACATATCTTTTATCTTATGACATACACTATCCGTGCAAAAGTATGTACCTCGACACCTGTTAGTGGACATTAATGTCGTGTGTGTCCACCTTTCATCTTTATGACGACTTGAACTCTGATGGGGACACTTTCAGTGACGTCTGTGAATATCTGTGGAAGAATGACAGCCCATTCTTTCAATAAGAGAAGATAGTGATGTTGGTCGCTCTGGTAAGGAGCGAAGGAGCAACAGAAAATAAACTCTTGGTTATCAGAAATAAATGCTTGGTTAACATTAAAAGAAAAACGTAAGTGAATTAGTGGACGTACATATTATGAGCTACTGTTGTGGAGATAAGTTTATTGGAGAGCGTCTGTGTAGTTCACATGCTTGTGTAGTTAGTATAATGTGAAACAACTCTGAACCCTACTTAAATACAAAAACACTAATTCCTGAGTACAAAACGAACATCTGAGCATTCTGTGGCCGTTACCTGCAACATGTGCAGGCTGTGTTGCATTTACCATCAGTATGCTGTATTATTACTTACCTAAGAACGCTGCGAAATAACGTAATATTTAATGATACTCGTGGCATTGGGGAATGTGCAAGATAATTTTGAAGGGTATTACAATTAAACATGGCATACAATCGCAGTATGGCCTGCTGCAGACTGTAGGGTTATATAAGTACTTGGAAAATCAGGAGAAACAGGTATATACAGGGTGTTTCAAAAATGACCGGTATATTTGAAACGGCAATAAAAACTAAACGAGCAGCGATAGAAATACACCGTTTGTTGCAACATGCTTGGGACAACAGTACATTTTCAGGCAGATAAACTTTCGAAATTACAGTAGTTACAATTTTCAACAACAGATGGCGCTGCAAGTGATGTGAAAGATATAGAAGACAACGCAGTCTGTGGGTGCGCCATTCTGTACGTCGTCTTTCTGCTGTAAGCGTGTGCTATTCACAACGTGCAAGTGTGCTGTAGACAACATGGTTTATTCCTTAGAACAGAGGATTTTTCTGGTGTTGGAATTCCACCGCCTAGAACACAGTGTTGTTGCAACAAGACGAAGTTTTCAACGGAGGTTTAATGCAACCAAAGGACCGAAAAGCGGTACAATAAAGGATCTGTTTGAAAAATTTCAACGGACTGGGAACGTGACGGATGAACGTGCTGGAAAGGTAGGGCGACCGCGTACGGCAACCACAGAGGGCAACGCGCAGCTAGTGCAGCAGGTGATCCAACAGCGGCCTCGGGTTTCCGTTCGCCGTGTTGCAGCTGTGGTCCAAATGGCGCCAACGTCCACGTATCGTCTCATGCGCCAGAGTTTAAACCTCTATCCATACAAAATTCAAACGCGGCAACCCCTCAGCGCCGCTACCATTGCTGCACGAGAGACATTCGCTAACGATATAGTGCACAGGATTGATGACGGCGATATGCATGCGGGCAGTATTTGGTTTACTGACGAAGCTTATTTTTACCTGGACGGCTTCGTCAATAAACAGAACTGGCGCATATGGGGAACCGAAAAGCCCCATGTTGCAGTCCCATCGTCCCTGCATCCTCAAAAAGTACTGGTCTGGGCCGCCATTTCTTCCAAAGGAATCATTGGCCCATTTTTCAGATCCGAAACGATTACTGCATCACGCTATCTGGACATTCTTCGTGAATTTGTGGCGGTACAAACTGCCTTAGACGACACTGCGAACACCTCGTGGTTTATGCAAGATGGTGCCCGGCCACATCGCACGGCCGACGTCTTTAATTTCCTGAATGAATATTTCGATGATCGTGTGATTGCTTTGGGCTATCATAAACATACAGGAGGCGGCATGGATTGGCCTCCCTATTCGCCAGACATGAACCCGTGTGACTTCTTTCTGTGGGGACACTTGAAAGACCAGGTGTACCGCCAGAATCCAGAAACAATTGAACAGCTGAAGCAGTACATCTCATCTGCATGCGAAGCCATTCCACCAGACACGTTGTCAAAGGTTTCGGGTAATATCATTCAGAGACTACGCCATATTATTGCTACGCTTGGTGGATATGTGGAAAATATCGTACTATAGAGTTTCCCAGACCGCAGCGCCATCTGTTGTTGAAAATTGTAACTACTGTAATTTCGAAAGTTTGTCTGCCTGAAAATGTACTGTTGTCCCAAGCATATTGCAACAAACGGTGTATTTCTATCGCTGCTCGTTTAGTTTTTATTGCCGTTTCAAATATACCGGTCATTTTTGAAACACCCTGTAGATAACAGATTTACTAATAACCTGCTGTATTTGAAAAACCACTCCTTTTACAGAATAACGAGATGCACACTGGAGCTGGTTAATCAACAGCGTAATTCGAGCTAACGAGGGGAACATGGCAAGCACCGTTATCCGATTTCCCAGGATCTTCGCTCAGTGGAAGAGCGGTCAAAATGTGCGGTGGCTTATCTGTAGATATTCCACCGTTTCTGGGAAAACGAGTCAAAATTTTCAACGTAATTTACATGCCTTTTAGCGGTTGACGAGCTTCACCGAAGTGGAGGTACATTAGTTAGCGTCACTGCTTGCCACTTTTGCGCCCCGTTTTCGAAACCAAATTACTGTTTTAATTTAATTTTCTTTTTTCTTTTGTCTACACATATCCGTAAAAGGTTACTAGATGAATGTTTATCATGTTAGAGGAAACACGAGCGTTATATTAATCGTAAAATAATAACTGGGTTTCACAGTTAGTGTCATACATCATTATATAATGTATGTGTGTATGGTATTTTCAGGGGTTTAAGTTCTCATATTCTTGTACTGTAGTTCATTATTATATGAATGTTTATGTTTTATTCTTATGTTCATTCTTCAGGAAGATTTGGAACATTCCCTTGGATGATACACACTGATGGGGGTAGCACTGTGATTAGCACACTGGACTCGTATTCGAGAGGACGACGGTTCAAACCCGCATCCAGCTACCGAGCGAGGTGGCGCAGTGGTTAGCACACTGGACTCGCATTCGGGAGGACGACGGTTCAATCCCGTCTCCAGCCATCCTGATTTAGGTTTTCCGTGATTTCCCTAAATCGTTTCAGGCAAGTGCCGGGATGGTTCCTTTGAAATGGCACGGCCGATTTCCTTCCCAATCCTTCCCTAACCCGAGCTTGCGCTCCGTCTCCAATGACCTCGTTGTCGACGGGACGTTAAACACTAACCACCACCACCACCGCATCCAGCCATCCAGATTTAGGTTTTCCGTGATTTCCCTAAATCGTTTCAGGCAAATGCCGGGATGGTTCCTTTGAAAGGGCACGGCCGATTTCCTTCCCAATCCTTCCCTAACCCGAGCTTGCGCTCCGTCTCTAATGACCTCGTTGTCGACGGGACGTTAAACACTAACCACCACCACCACCACCATACGAGCTTTTGCTGCGTCTCTAATGATCTCGTTGTCGACGGGACGTTAAACACTAACCTCCTCCTTCTCCTCTTCCTTTGGATGATACAGATCATAGAAACATTCGAAACATGGAAATTCGCGACACCATGAGCATCAGACGAATGCAGATTTACCACAGTCATTATCTCACATGAATTTCACGTTTTGACAATAATTTCGTGGCAAACCACACATAACGCATCTTTTTCCCAAAAATAGACCGTTGCAAATGTTCAAAATGTTCAAATGTATGTGAAATCTTATGGGACTTCACTGCTAAGGTCATCAGTCCCTAAGCTTACACACTACTTAACCTAAATTGTCCTAAGGACAAACATACACTCATACCCGAGGGAGGCACTCGAACCTCCGCCGGGATCAGAGACCGTTGCAAATGATGGCAAATCAGTAAATGGATTTTTAGTGTGTCGTTTCTAGCTGTGATATTACTTTGCTTTACTGTGCAGTTTTCGGACGAGATGTTTTATTTGCCAGTGAAAGTATACGTGACGGGTTTGACAAAGCTGCGTACACTTCGGAGGAATTAGTTTCAATGAACAGGCTGGTATTTCATCTTCATCCATGAATTTCTAGTCATGTGAAGAAGTATCGCTCTGATAGATAAATGAAAAAATAAATAGAATAAAACAAAATATTTGGGTTGATATTAATAAGCGGCACCAGCCGCTGTGCCACAGCTTCGGCTGAATTCACAACGCGCTGGCACATAAAGTACCTTGAAAACCTTGACCGTTGTTTTCCCAGAAATGGTCGATTATCTACGGATAACCAGAGACGTGTGTTCGCTTATTTTGGTCTCTGTTCCACAGAGCGAAGTTTCTGGCAAATTTGGTTATGGCACTTTCAGTGTTCTCCTCGTAAATACGAAAGAAATAGATCACTTTACAGAATATAAAATAATGATGTCAAAGTATCGAACTGCCACGTTTCTGAAAGAGAGAAGTGAGGGTTAGTATCTAGTACGATTATGGATGGCAACAGAGTGCGTGGATTCTCCCGGTCCAGGTGAGCATACGACTCAAACTCGTCCACAAAGAACTAACTTCCATTTTACATCAGAATTCCGAGTAAAAATAAAATATTTAATGTGCGTAATCGCGACATGGGAAAAGTAAGTTTTTCCTACATGAATGAAGCCGATCATATTTTCAATGCGTTGGTTAAACCAATATCATGTAGCGGCCTCACTAACATACACTGAAGCGTGAACGAAACTGGTATAGGCATGCCTATTCAAATACACAGACATGTAATCAGGCAGAATACGGCACTGCGGTCGGTAACGCCTATATAAGACACCAAGTGACTGGCGCAGTTGTTACTTCGGTTACTGCTGCTAGAATGGCAGGTTATGAAGATTTAAATCAATTTGAACGTGGTGTTATACACACATCAAAAAAATTTTACATCACACCGGTTTCCAGAACTCCTGAAGACAGACGTTGACTGTGGATGTTGTATCACAGACACAGTCCCTTTGAGTGTTCATAGATGTTACTAAACCCGCCCAAAGATGTAAACAACCATGCATGAACAGCGCCTACTAGACGGAGGGGGTCCAACAGCCGATCAACCAGTCATTCCACCAGGAAGGAGGTACACGGCTCGTGTTTTCTGCAGTTCAACTATGCCTAGACGGTCAATACCGCGATTCGATCGCGTCCTCATTGTTACTTTGTGCCAGGAAGGGCTCTCAGCAAGGAAAGTGCACAGGCGTCTCGTAGTGAACCAAAGTGATGTTCGGACATGGAGGAGATACAGAGAGACAGGAACTGTCGATGACATGCCTCGCTCAGGCCACTGAAGCGCTACTACTGCAGTAGATGACCACTACCTACGGATTATAGGCCGTAGGAAACCCGACAGCAACGCCACCATGTTGAATAATGTTTTTCGTGCCCCCATGGACGTTGTGTTATGACTCAAACTGAGCGCAATAGGCTGCATGATGCACAACTTCACTCTCGACGTCCATGGCAAGGTCCATCTTTGCAACCACGACACCATGCAGCGCGGTACAGATGGGCCCAGAAACATGCCGAATGGACCGCTCGGGATTGGCATCATATTCTCTTCACCGCTAAGTGTCTCATATACCTTCAACCAGACAATCGTCGTAGACGTGTTTGGACGCAACCCGGTCAGGCTGAACGCGTTAGATACACTGTCCAGCGAGTGCAGCAATGTGGTGGTTCCCTGCTGTTTTGGGGTGGCATTATGTGGGGCCGACGTACGCAGCTGTTGGTCATGGATGGCGCCGCAACGACTGTACGATACGTGAATGCCATCCTCTACCGATAGTGCAACCATATCGGCAGCATATTGGTGAGGCATTCGTCTTCATGGACGACACTTAGTGCCCCCATCGCGCACATCTTGTGAATGATAACGACATCGCTCGACTGGAGTGGCCAGCATGTTCTCAGACATGAACCATATCGAACATCCCTGGGATAGATTGAAAAGGGCTGTTTATGGACAACGTGATCAACCAACCACTCTGAGGGATCTACGCCCAGTCGCCATTGAGGAGTGGGACAATCTGGACCAACAGTGCCTTGATGAACTTGTGGATAGTATGCCACGACGAATACATGCATGCATCAATGCAAGAGGACGTGCTACTGGGTATTAGACGTACCGGTGTGTACAGTAATCTGGACCAACACCTCTGTAGGTCCCGTCGTATGGTGGTACAACATGCAGTGTGTCGTTTTCATAGGCAAAAAAAAGGCGGAAATCATGTTTATGTTGATCTCTATTCCAATTTTCTGTAAAGGTTCCGGAACTCTCGCAACCGAGCTGATGAAAACTATTTTTGTCGTGTGTAATTGGCGTACGAGTGGTGGAACACAGCTTCTCCGAGATAGCGATGCGGCGGGGATTTTCCCGAACGACCATTTCACGGGTGTACCGTGAATATCAGGAATCCGGTAAAACATCAAATCTCCGATATCGCTGAGGCCGGAAAAAGATCCTGCAAGAACGGGACCAACGACGACTAAAGAGAATAGTTCGACGCGCCAAAATTGCAGCCTTCCGCGAATTGCTGTAGATATCAATGCTGGGCCATCAACAAGTGTCAGTGTGTGAACCATTCAACGAAACATAGGGCTTTCGGAGCCGAAGGCCCAATCTTGTACCCTTGATGACTGTACAGCACAAATCTTTACGCTTCGCCTGGGTCCGTCAACACCGACATTGGACTATAGATGACTGTAAACATGTTGCCAAGTCGGACGAGTCTCGTTTCAAATTGTATTGAACGGATGGACGTCTACGGGTATGGAGACAATCTCACGAATTCATGGACCCTGCGTGTCAGCAGGGTACTGTTCAAGCTGGCGGAGGTTCTGTAATGGTGTGGGGCGTGTGTAGTTGGAGTGATATGGGACCCCTGATACGTCTAGATACGATTCTGACAGGTGACACGTACCTAAGCATCCTGTCTGACCGCCTACATCCATTCGTGTCCATTATGCGTTCCGACGGACTTCGGCAATTCCATCAAGACAATGCGACACACCACACGTCCATAATTGCTACAGAGTGGCTCCAGGAACACTCTTCTGAGTTTAAACATTTCCGCTGCCTATCAATCTGCCTTGACATGAACATTATTGAGCATATGTGGGATGTCTTGCCACGTGCTGTTCAGCAGAGATATCCACCCCCTCGTACTCTTACTGATTTATGGACAGCCGTGCTGGATTCATGGTGTCAATTCCCACCATCACTACTTCAGAGATTAGTCGAGTCCATGGCACGTCGTGTTGAGGCACTTCTACGTGCTCGCGGCGGCTCTACACGATGTTAGGTTCAAATGGTTCAAATGGCTCTGAGCACTATGGGACTCAACTGCTGAGGTCATTAGTCCCCTAGAACTTAGAACTAGTTAAACCTAACTAACCTAAGGACATCACAAACATCCATGCCCGAGGCAGGATTCGAACCTGCGACCGTAGCGGTCTTGCGGTTCCAGACTGCAGCGCCTTTAACCGCACGGCCACTTCGGCCGGCACGATGTTAGGCACGTGAACCAGTTTCTTTGGCTTTTCAGTGTATTTTCAATAAGTTGCTTAAGCCAACAGCATGTAGCGGCCTTACCAACATATTTGCAGCAACATTACGGAAATAAAAAGGTAAGATCGTGTGCCTTAACAGAACCCAGACAAGACGTTACCGTAAATGCGACACACCACGCCGAGTTCATAGTGAATTCTTACTGCGTGCGTCTCATTAGCCGCCGCAAACAAAGAGCCTTCCTAGAGAAGTGTCATGCGTCCGGCTACCTGTGTGGTAAAAGTCCTACACAAGACGGTGCATCACCGATAGCTGCATGTCTATGTGCGTGTCTCTTTCGATGAGACACGATAGCGTCATCTTCTTGATACATATTTCGAGTCTTCACGACCTCGCGATCATCACGTTTCTCTATAGAATGTTTGATAATGCATGTCAATTGCTTTGGTATTCAATTCACCTATAATTTATTCATCAGTCTGTGGCGAATTAATAAATGTAAATGTCGTGTGACCAGGGCCTCCCGTCGGGTAGACCGTTCGCCGGGTGCAAGTCTTTCGATTTGAAGTCACTTCGGCGATTTGCGCGTCGATTGGGATGAAATGATGATGATTAGGACAACACAACACCCAGTCCATGAGCGGAGAAAATCTCCGACCCTTAGGGTTGACAGTCTGTCGCGCTGACAACTCAGCTACAGGGGGGCGAACGGCGAATGAATGAATCAAAGGCCTTACCGAACGAGGCTGTGCAGACGAATGACTCATATTCACAAGTTCTAAGTTTTTTTTTCTGTTTTGGCTATCTCGGTTTAGATTTTACACAGTTTTTCTGAATCACATTATTCAAATGGCAGAATAGTTGTTTTGAGAACAACATCGCTAATTTCGTTCCCTATCCTTCTGCAGTTTGAGCTTGCATTCCGTCTCAAGTGCGCTAGTTGTTTACAGGCGTTGAAACCCTAATGCTTCTACTTACCAAAGGTCTTGATGTACTCCGTGAGAGCTATATTTATTTCTAGGTTGCACTCCTGCCGTTATTGTAGTATCTGCTGTAAAATAAAGGTTGCGTCAATGCATTGTAACCTTCGTGAATACCACTGTACTCCTTTTGAATCACATTACTAGTTAGGTTCGCTTACTGTTGGATAGCCTCTTTTGTGCTGCCAAGAGAGAGTCGTCAATGATCTACCATTTCTTACCGATTCAAGTTTTAGAGATTCTTCAGCATGACATTTTCAAGCTGAAATATGATGTAATTACCACAAATTTTACACCTGAAAAGTATTCTATCTAAAGTTGAATATGAGCAGCTCTTCATTCAGGAGATACATCATAATTAAAAATCTCAGTACCAGATGGGGTTTATTTATGTTCTACAGGTCTTGATTTCGACGTAAATTACGTTTTTCACAAAGCAAGGAGAATACAATAACCATTCACAGTTGGTTTAAATGTGCAGCACTAATCATTTAGCTGTAACTACACCAACTTTGTCATTGTTCCAACATGGATGATTGTAACTAAAATGAACTTCATAATTCTAATTACCAATGTGCCAATGCCCATATGATTAGATTAGAAGATTATAGCTGATTTCCTAATTTAAATCTTCAAAGTGGTATGGAAACCCCACGTGCTACAGTGAGATTTCTACACGTCGTAGTATTGACTCGAAGAGCGCTTGAATATTTTCCTTACGTACACCACAAAACGTCTGTAGTGGATTAGCGATGGTCCCTGATGAACAAGTTGCGATCAACCATATTAAAAACATGTTCGCGGTAAGACACATCTGATGAACGTGAAAGCCACGAAATACAGTACGTTCTATTCGGTGTTCCTTGCGGGCCATTGCCCTGCTGAAATATTTCTTTTGGACTTGCCAGGAGGAGCATCGGTACCAGGGCTCTAAGGCCTCTGTGATGCGGCAGTTGCTGTTGCGATTGTCCTCCATACCTAGGAATCGATATCGCATGTTGTAAGCTGCTATATGTAACGGCCCCCAAAGTTATCACATTTGGTATTTTCCGTCACCACGATACGTTCCCATGCATATGACATATTAGTTACCTACTGTCAGCTACATGCATTGAAGAGTCAAAGAAACTGGTACACCTGCCTAACATCGTGTAGGGCCCTCGTAAGCACGCAGAATTGCCGCAACAGGACATGGCATGAACTAGGCTAATGTCTGAAGTAGTGCTGGAGGGAATTGACACCATCAGTCCTGCAGGGCTGTCCATAAACCCGTAAGAATACGAAGGGTTGGAGATCTCTTCTTAACAGCACGTTGCAAGGCATCCCAGATATGCTCAATAATCTTCATGTCTGGGAAGTGTTTAAGCTCAGAAGAGTGTTGCTGGAGCCACTCTGTAGCAATTATGAACGTGTGGAGTGTCGCATTGTCTTGCTGGAATTGCCCAAGTCCGTCGGAATGCATAGTGGACATCAATGGATGCAGGTGATCAGACAGGATGCTTACGGACGTGTCATGTGTCAGTCGCATCTAGACGTACCAAGGATCCCATATCACTCCAAATGCACACGCCCCATACCAATACAGAGTCTCCACCAGCTCTTAACAGCCCCCTGCTGACATGCAGGGTCCATGGGCTCATGAGCTTGTTTCCATACCCGTACACGTTTATCCACTCGATACAATTTGAAACGAGACTCGTCCGACCAGGCAACATGTTTCCAGTCGTCAACAGTCCAATGTCGGTGTTTTTGACGGGCCCAGGCGAGGCGTAAAGCCTTGTATTGTGCAGTCATCAAGGGTGCACGAGTGGACCTTCGGCTCCGAAAGCCCATATCGATGATGCTTCGTTGAATGGTTCGCACGTTCACACTTGTTGATGGCCCAGCATTGAAATATGCAACAATTTGCGGAAGGGTTGCACTTCTGTCAAGTTGAACGACACTCTACAGTCGTCGTTGATCCCATTCTTGCAGGATCTTTTTCCGGCCGCTGCAATGTCGGTGATTTGATCTTTTACCAGATTCATGATATTCGCAGTACACTCGTGAAATGGTCGTACGGAA
This sequence comes from Schistocerca serialis cubense, assembly GCF_023864345.2. Classification (NCBI taxonomy): domain Eukaryota; kingdom Metazoa; phylum Arthropoda; class Insecta; order Orthoptera; family Acrididae; genus Schistocerca; species Schistocerca serialis. Next base: position 913,499,810 of record NC_064640.1, on the reverse strand, counting down.
AAATCCCCACTTCATCGCTACCTCGGAGATGCCGTGTCCCATCGCTGGTGCGCCGATTATAACACCACGTTCAGACTCACTTAAATCTTGATAAGCTGCCGTTGTAGCAGCAGTAACCGATGTATCAACTGTACCAGACACTTCCTGTCATACACAGGAATTGCGGACCGCAGTACCGTATTCTGTCTGCGTACACATCTATGTATTAGATTACGCATGCCTATACCAGTTTCGCCGGCCGGAGTGGCCAAGCGGTTCTAGGCGCTACAGTCTGGAACCGCGCGACCGCTGCGGTCGCAGGTTCGAACCCTGCCTCGGGCATGGATGTGTGTTATGTCGCTAGGTTAGTTAGGTTTAAGCAGTTCTAAGTCCTAGGGGACTGATGACCTCAGAAGTTAAGTCCCATAGTGCTCAGAGCCATTTATACCAGTTTCTTTGGCGCTTCAGAGTATATCGATTCATCTTCTACCAGGTGTCTCTCGTAAGAATCGTCAGCCGCATTTTCTCTCGTGTGTCGGCAGTTATCTGCATCTTAGTTTTTGCGTTGCGTAGCTTGAAACAGCCCACACAATTACTGCTCGTCACTTTTTTCATGCGACGCCCAGTGACAAAAGAAAGCCCTGGTTTATTTCCTGTTAGAAACAACATTATTTTTATATGGGAATTTTACATGCTGGTTCGATAGGGTGCCCGTACGTTAGTCTAGTCCCATATCCGTTTTATCAATATATATTAACAGGGATAGTAAAACACGTGGAATAAACAGCATTCCAGCTGCCATTCTGTAGCACTGATTGTTTCCGATAGCAGTCAGAGGAGGCCTGGACAGTTCTGTCGCTGCTGGAGTACTAGTTACTCGTGGTGTTTTACTATCCCACTTAATACATATCGATAAAACGAATATCAAACTGGACTCGGCTGGGAGCGCTATATCGGATGAGTATGTAAAATTCCCCTTTTAAAAATGATTGTGTTTGTAACGGGAAACACACCTACGTTTTACGTCGACATTGGGTGTCGCATGATAGACGTGATGGGCACTCATTGATTCGGCTACACAATGCCAAAACGAAACACTACAGGAAACGCGCTTGAAACTCTTAGGAGAATCATCCTGTATACAGGCTAGTCCATTGATCGTGACCGGCCAAATATCTCACGAAATAAGCGTCAAACGAAAAAACTTCAAAGAACGAAACTCTGCTAGCTTGAAGGAGGAAACCAGATGGCGCTTTGGTTGGCCCGCTAGATGGCTCTGCCGTAGGTCAAACGGATATCAACTGCGTTTTTTAAAATAGGAACCCCCATTTTTATTACATATTCGTGTAGTACGTAAAAAAATATGAATGTTTTAGTTGGACCACTATTTCGCTTTGTGATAGATGGCGCTGTAATAGTCACAAACATATGGCTCACAATTTTAGACGAAGAGTTGGTAACAGGTAGGTTTTTTTAAATTAAAATACATAACGTAGGTACGTTTGAACATTTTATTTCGGTTCTTCCAATGTGATACATGTACCTTTGTGAACTTATCATTTCTGACAACGCATGCTGTTACAGCGTGATTACCTGTAAATACCACATTAATGCAATAAATGCTCAAAATGATGTCCGTCAACCTCAATGCATTTGGCAATACGTGTAACGACATTCCTCTAAACAGCGAGTACTTCGCCTTCCGTAATGTTCGCACATGCATTGACAGTGCGCTGACGCATGTTGTCAGGCGTTGTCGGTGGATCACGATAGCAAATATCTTTCAACTTTCTCCACAGAAAGAAATCCGAGGACGTCAGATACGGTGAACGTGCGGGCCATGGTATGGTGCTTCGACGACCAATCCACCTGTCATGAAATATGCTATTAAATACTGCTGCAACCGCACGCGAGCTATGTGCCGGACATCCATCATGTTGGAAGTACATCGCCATTCTGTCATGTAGTGAAACACCTTGTAGGAACATTGGTAGAACATTACGTAGGAAATCAGCATACATTGCACCATTTAGATTGCCATCAATAAAATGGGGGCCAACTGTCCTTCCTCTCATAATGCCGCACCATACATTAACCCGCCAAGGTCGCTGATGTTCCACTTGTCGCAGCCATCGTGGATTTTCCGTTGCCCGATAGTGCATATTATGCCGGTTTACGTTACCGCTGTTGGTGAACGACGCTTCGTCGCTAAATAGAACGCGTTCAAAAAATCTGTCATCGTCCCGTAATTTCTATTGTGTCCAGTGGCAAAACTGCACACGACGTTCAAAGTCGTCGCCATGCAATTCCTGGTGCATAGAAATATGGTACGGGTGCAATCGATGTTAAAGTAGCATTCTCAACACGTTTTTGAGATTCCCGATACTCGCGCAATTTCTCTGCTACTGATGTGCGGATTAGCCGCGACAGCAGCTAAAACACCTACTTGGGCATCATCATTTGTTGCAGGTCGTGGCTGACGTTTCACATGTGGCTGAACACTTTCTGTTTCCTTAAATAACGTAACTATCCGGCGAACTGTCCGGACACTTGGATGATGTCGTCCAGGGTACCGAGCAGCATACATAGCACACGCCCGTTGGGCATTTTGATCACAATATCTACACATCAACACGATATCGACCTTTCCCGCAATTGGTAAACGGTCCATTTTAACACGGGTAATGTATCACGAAGCAAATACCGTCCGCACTGGTGGAATGTTACGTGATACCACGTACTTATACGTTTGTGACTATCACAAAGCGAAAAAAGTAGTCCAACTAAAACATTCATATTTCTTTACGTACTACACGAATATGTAGTAAAAATGGGGGTTCCTATTTAAAAAATGCAGTTGATATCCGTTTGACCTGTGGCAGCGCCATCTAGTTGGTCAACCGTAGCGCCATCTGGTTTCCCCCTTCACGCTAGACAAGTTTTGTTCTTTGTAGTTTTTTCGTTTGACGCTTATTTCGTGAGATATTTGGCCCGGTCACTATCAGTGGCCCATCCTGTGTAGTGCACAAAACGGTAACGGCTCAGCTAAGACTCACACGTCAGTTCTAGGCTAGGGTCGAAACTGCGAATGAGTGGTAAGACAGTGGATTCGCATTCGATAGGTTGGGAATTCAAATCCCCTTCCGGATATCAACAGTGGCTCAAATGGTTCAAATGGCTCTGAGCACTATGGGACTCAACTGCTGAGGTCATTAGTCCCCTAGAACTCAGAACTAGTTAAACCTAACTAACCTAAGGACATCACAAACATCCATGCCCGAGGCAGGATTCGAACTTGCGACCGTAGCGGTCTTGCGGTTCCAGACTGCAGCGCCTTTAACCGCACGGCCACTTCGGCCGGCTGATATCAACAGTAATTTTCTGTTTTAGTTACTCAAGATACGGTCGATTTCGTTCCAAATCCTTCCCCAATCCGACATTGTGCTCCGCATCTAACAGTCTCGTCGTCGAGATTAAACTCTACTTTCTTTACTTCAAAACAGCGACCCCCGCTAAACCAGGTGACAACGTTAACCTGAGAACACGGATGAAGGCGACTGGTGGAACATAAACGTCTTCGGCAGATCCTCGGATCTTGCGGGAGCCTCATAATAGCTGGTAGTGACACGCGTGAGCGCGAGCGGAATCCGCAACCGGTCCCGCTCGAGACGCGGCGGCGAGGTGAACGCCCCGACGTGCCTCCCCTTCTGATGGGACATAATGGTGCCCGGCGCAGCTGACGTCCTAATAAAGCGCCCGCACCGGCGGATCGGGTGGGCTGCGACGCGGCGCTCTCAGCCGTGTATTGTGGCCCGCAGACGCTAAACGCTACACGGCCGGCACGTACTGCTTCGCTGTTCGCTAAGGCCGTCGGTAAACGGGAGGATGCATCTAACGTGGACGTGAACGCAGACGGGAAATCCTACGTCACGAGACACAGCGCCGACGGCGCACGGGACGGTTACCGTAATTTTGCGCTCTTACAAGGAGACGGCACGACCGTGGGGTCGGGGATTTGTCCGCAATTTTGTGTGGTGAAAGAGGACCCCTAACACCTCATGTGGTTAAAATATTAGGACGCACTACTGGGAAAATCCCGAGAAAAATCGATCCAAAGTTTCTTAGGTGAATTATGAGTATAAAATGTTAGTCCACTGCCGAACCGCCGCCTGGCCTACATGGTTTTGCCGGCACGGTAGCTCAGCGTGTTCGGTCGGAGGGTTAGCAGCCCTCTGTAGTAAAAAAAAAAAAAAAAAAAAAAAAAAAAAAAAAAAAAATCGATTCCTCCTCCGGCGCTTTTTTTTTTCTTCTATTGCTTGCAAGAATTGCGGCGCATTGTTACAGGAGAATCGTGAAATTAATTCCCGGGAAGCTTGTAAAGCTTGTATAAAAATTCATTCTATAATTCACCGTCAATTATCGTCACCAATATTCCGAGACATGATTCAATATGTCTGGTTTGTCTCAAAATTGTCAGAAACTCGAAACATTTTCGTAAATGTTAATGGGGCATGTTTTTGTACAGATTTATTGCAAACGCCCTGTGATTGTAAAAAATCCGCTTTTATATGTTGCGCAAGATGTCGCAAAAATTGTTGCTTTGTTTGTTTTAACGATAATTACCACTGCGGTTCTTGTTTATAATTATTATATGTATAAAAATTGAATGTTTTCGAATCGACTTTGTTATTCTGTTTCTCCACATATACTTTACAGTGAAAAATGGAAAACCCACCGCCATGAATTGAGTTGTTGGACAAAAAGAAAATAATTTTTATTCAATCTATTTGTTAAATATAAATTAGGTTTTTGAAACTTTCTGAATAATGGGTGGAACAACCAAAGAAAATGAAACCAGAGGAGGAATCGAACACGAGACCTCTAGCGTAAGACTCCAAGCCCTAAACACCTAGGCCAGACGGCGACTCGGCAGTGTACTAAGATTTTATACTCATAAGGTATCTAAGGAACTTTGGATCGATTTTTCCCGGGATTTTCCGGATAGTGCGTCCTAATATTTTAACCACGTGAGGTGTTAGGGATCCTCTTTCACCACACAAAATTGCGGACAAATCCCCGACCCCACGGTCGTGCCGTCTCCTTGTTAGTGCTCTACAGCGGTAGTTGTCGGCTTTATTTGGATCCCAAATCGTACAGTTTGTTCACGAAAATGGATACGTCTTGCTACGTTAGCTCTATTAAAACGCACATTTCCTTTCTTGACAATTTGCCATTTATATTGTTCTGCCTGTGGTACACATAAATAAAAACTTCAGTATCCGTGAACCTGAAATAAGACAGAAATGAGACATACATGTCCAGGCAGGAAGGGCAGCAGCTTCTAAAAGTTCGCCAAATCGATGAAACTCACTCCCTGACAGGGACCGCACTTATATTTACATAATGTCAAATTCTACACACAGTGTCGTGGCGCAGTGGTTAGCACACTGGACTCGCATTCGGAAGGACGACGATTCAAACCCGTGTCCGTCTTGCCTGATTTAAGTTCTACCTGATTTCTCCTAATCGCTTCAGGCAAAGGCTGTGATGGTCCCTTTGAAAGGGCACGGCCGACTTCCTTCCCTAATCCAATGGGTTCGATGACCTCGCTGTTAGGTCCCCTCCCCGAAGTCAACCCACCAATCAAAAATGGCTCTGAGCAATATGGGACTTAACATCTATGGTCATCAGTCCCCTAGAACTTAGAACTTCTTAAACCTAACCAACCTAAGGACATCACACAACACCCAGTCATCACGAGGCAGAGAAAGTCCCAAACCCCGCCGGGAATCGAACCCGGGAACCCGGGCGTGGGAAGCGAGAACGCTACCGCACGACCACGAGCTGCGGACAACCCACCAATTAAATAATACAGAAATTATTTCTACTGATTTCAGAGGACACTCCGACAACCTTTTTGAAAACGCGAAGGTAGAGAAAAAAAGTAGGTACAATGCGACGTGGACCCCCCCTCCTCAAAAAACTACGCTATGCCGAAACTCGGCATCTGACGCCCTCGTATTTTATGTTACAGTCTTCTAAAGGCTTTAAATGCCGAAATGTTATTGGCTTTTAATTATAAAAAATCGTAATAAGAACGACACGTTTTCGTGAATATTCAATGGGTCGTTGCCTTAAAACGGCTTAATCTCATAACATGCTAGTTATAAGTCGAAAATAACTAAATACGAAAGTTCTTTAACCGACAATATGACGTTTCCCATCATTTTATTACAACAAATCCTACAAATAACGATTCTTTCTTGAGACATTCAATGTGTTTGTGCTTAGAAACAGCATATAATCTTACGGTGTAACAGGGTGTGACATATAACAAAAAACCCACCGAATATGGGCTTCTACTAAACACGACAAATACAGTATGGGGTCTTGTCTTTTGCTTGTAACGTCTGAAACGTTGTTGCTTCCTATTGGTTCTACTTTACGTAACATGTTGCTGAAATATCGCAGAACTTAATTTGTCTTTCACGTGACGAAATGGCTGCTCAGCGAGAAAAAGCAGAAAGTGACGACACAAAACTCGTCCCGCGTGCCGATGGCTTAAGAGAAAATACTCGCTCAGCTTCTACCACTGGACGACACTGGAGCAAAACTCCAAGGTGATTGAAGCTCGCTGGCCGCTGTGGCCGAGCAGTTCTAGGCGCTTCAGTACGGAACCACGCGGCTGCTACGGTCGCCGGTTAGAATCCTGTCCCGGGCATGGATGTGTGCGATGACCTTAGTTTAGTTAGGTTTAAGTAGTTCTAAGTCTTGGGGACTGACGACCTCAGATCTTAAGTGCCATAGTGCTTAGAGCCATTTGAACAATTTTTTTGATTGAAGCTCGACAGCACATTCTTGTACTCTTATTTTGTCAATAGGGTAAGAAGAAAATTTTCCGGCGTGGCACGGAATTGGCGTTGGTGTCAACAAATTCTTGTTTCCATTATGTTGGTACGTGTTGCGTAAGTTGGTACGTTAGCCAAGTTTCAATTTGATCTGCGGAATACACTTGTATATACGACTTTTGGAAATCGTGTTTGCGTGGGTATCGTTCAAATGGATAAAACTGAATATCGCATTTTCACAAAGTTCTTAATTTTGTATGACTTATAACAAAACTGGAATTTATGTCGGCGGAGGATTTTAAAACCGTGGGCGCATAGGAGACGCAGCTAATCGTGACGTGCACACAGACGGGATGTCCAGCATCACGCCGTCGGCATACGGGACGAGCTAGTTAACGCGATTTTGCACTCTCAGCGCTCTTCAGCGAAGTTTTCGGCTTCATTTGGCTCGCAAACAATATAGTTTTCTCACGAAAATAGACCAGCGTAAAATTCCCACATTAGCTCTATTAAAACGCACATTTCCCTCATTCTCCATACGCTAGTCGTGTTGCCCTGTCCATGGTATACAGAAATAAAAGCTTCAGTATCCGTGAACATGTAACAAGTCAGTGAGGAAATTAGTTCATCAAATAGGACTAACTCACTCCTGACAGAGAACGCACTTATATTTATATAACATTAAGTATTATAGAAATTACTTGTATTAATTTCGTAACAAAGTCCCCAATCTTTTGGAAAACGTGAAAGCGAAGAAAAAAAATCAGCACTACAGGACCCGAACCCATACCAACCTAACATCGTACCTCTGCACTCTAGGCTAGGCTGTAGTTTCGTTATAAGAGACTTTGTATTTTATCTTAGAGTCTTCTCTAGGCTTTAATCACCGATATGTTATTAATTTACGTGTACTTGCGACAAATCGTAAAAAGAACGTAACGTTTTTCATGAATCTTTAATGTGCCGTTGCCTTAAAACGGCTTCCTCTGATAACACGCGAGTTATAACGCGATAATAACTAAATACGAAAATTATTTAACCAGCAATATGCCGTGTCCCGTAGTTTTATTACAACAAATAATACCAATAAATATTCTTTCTCGAGACATTCAATGTGCTTGTGCTTAGAAACAGCACATATTGGTGGGGTGTGAGGTATAACATGATACCGAATATGGGCTACTGAACAAGACATGTACAATATGGTGTCTCGCTTTCTGCGTGTCTCAAGCTTTCTGCTTGGCGCACAGCGAGCGTTCTTGCTTCTTATTGGTTCTACTTAAGGTAACACGTCGCTGAAATATACAGAACTTTCGTGCTTCACTGACGAAACGGTTCCTCAACGTGAAATAGCAGAAAGTGACGCCACAAAATTCGTAGAGCGTCACATCAGTGCTAGCTAACTCGTCTCTTGTGCTGACGGCTAAGGGATTGGCACCGACCGAGGTGGCGCAGTGCTAAGACACTGGACTCGTATTCGGGAGGATGGCTTAAGATACATGCCAGGATTGTTCTTTATAAGTTCTTACCTAATCCGAGCGTGTGCTCCGACTGTACAAATCCCACCGTAGCGTATGAAGCGTGGGACACCATAAAGGTATCAGAACAAGGGTGCGGTACACATTCCATGAAGCATTCTTGTGAGCAAGCATTGTGTAAGATGAATGCCAAATATTTCGAATGTGGACGTAAATGTAATGCGAAAAAGAATTTCCCAGCATTTTTACAACTTTTTAAAAACAATCCAACCAATACTGTTTTGCTCATTATCGTAAATTTACTGTAAAGAAAAAAACGAACATACAGGGCTAATCACTAACTATTGCCACCAAGAATAACTCCGAAAGTATGATAGGAGCTGAAATGTTTGTGGGACAAGAATTGCATGGGACAACGGGGGCCATAATATGACGGTGGTTTTTTGTTGCTAGATGGGTTCGCTTCAGGGATATGAAGGTCAACTTGGTTTTTTAAATGGGATGCTATAGTTCGGTACTTATTTTCTGATAGCGGCCATCCAGACAAATCCAATGATGTGCAACAGTAAGGTCTCGATTGGGTGTTAATCAAACGAATTTGGTGGCCAAGGGTGGACGGTAAACTCATTTCGGTGCTTTCGATCCAAGCACGTACAGTGCGAGCTATGCGCCATGTTGCATTGTACAGCTGGTAGAGGAAAAAACAAACAGCATGTAGCGGTGGACGTGGTCCCCAGAAGGACGATATCAGCCAGGGAACGCCAAGAAAACATTTCCCATACCATAACGCTCTCTCCGCCGGACTGGCCCCTTCCGACGATTGTTGCAGGACAGTACACGCCAACAGCCATCTGCCCGAAGGAGCATAAAACGTGATTCATCAGAAAAGGCAACATGTTGCCACTCAGTGGACGTCCAGTTTCAGTACTGGTGTGCAAATTCCAGGAATCGTCACCAATGAACAGTAGTCAGTGTGGCTGTATGAACTTGTCGCCTGCTGCGGAGGCCCATACGCAGCAACGTTCGCACAACGATCCTTAAGGCGGAACTGCCTGTCGCCCTTTCGTGTATCTGGGCGATCAATTGCTCAACAGTTGCACGTCTATTCTTTCGCACACATCCCCACAGCTGTCGCTCACCCCTGTCACCTATAGCATGCCGTGCACCACAGTTTCCTCGGCGCCGGTTTTGGATAGCGCCATTTTGCCATGGACGGTTTACTTTAACAACAGCGGCACGCGGACAGTTATAAACGTAGCCGTTTCGGAAATGCTTCCACCCTTAGCCCGAAAGCCAATTAGCATGCCCTTTTGGAAGTTACACTACTGGCCATTAAAATTGCTACTCCACGAAGATGACGTGCTTCAGGCGCGAAATTTAACCGACAGGAAGAAGATGCTGTGATATGCAAATTATTAGCTTTTCAGAGCATTCACACAAGGTTGGCGCCAGTGGCAACACCTACAACGTGCTGATATGAGGAAAGTTTCCAACCGATTTCTCATACACAAACAGCAGTTGACCGGCGTTGCCTGGTGAAACGTTGTTGTGATGCCTCGTGTAAGGAGGAGAAATGCGTACCATCACGTTTCCGACTTTGATAAAGGTCGGATTGTAGCCTATCGCGATTGCGGTTTATCGTATCGCGACATTGCTGCTCGCGTTGGTCGAGATCCAACGACTGTTAGCAGAATATGGAATCGGTGGGTTCAGGAGGGTAATATGGAACGCCGTGCTGGATCCCAACGGCCTCATATCACTAGCAGTCGAGATGACAGACATCTTATCTGCATGGCTGTAACGGATCGTGCAGCCACGTCTCGATCCCTGAGTCAACAGATGGGGACATTTGCAAGGCAAATACCATCTGCACGAACAGTTCGACGACGTTTGCAGCAGCAATGACTATCAGCTCGGAGACCGTGGCTGCGGTTACTCTTGACGCTGCACCACAGACAAGTGCGCCTGCGATGGTGTACTCAACGACGAACCTGTGTGCACGAATGGCAAAACGTCACTTTTTCGGATGAATCCAGGTTCTGTGTACAGCATCATGATGGTCGCATCCGTGTTTGGCGACATAGCGGTGAACGCACATTGGAAGCGTAGATACAGAAAATGTTCGACTGCTGCCCTGGCCAGCACATTCTCCAGATCTCTCACCAACTGAAAACGTCTGGTCAATGGTGGCCGAGCAACTGGCTCGTCACAATACGCCAGTCACTACTCTTGATGAACTGTGGTATCGTGCTGAAGGTGCATGGCCAGCTGTACCTGTACACGCCATCCAAGCTCTGTTTGACTCAATGCCCAGGCGTATCAAGGCCGTTATTACGGCCAGAGATGCTTGTTCTGGGTACTGATTTCTCAGGATCTATGCACCCAAATTGCTTGAAAATGTAATCACATGTCTGTTCTAGTATAATATATTTGTTCAATGAATACCCGTTTACCATCTGCATTTCTTCTTGACGTAGCAATTTTAATGGCCAGTAATGTAGATAAATCGTCACGTTTCCTCAGTGGACTGTTCTTCCTCATTCTCGCTACAGCCCGGATCTCGCACCTTAAGATTTCCATCTCGTTAGCCCACTGTAGGATGCACTCTGCGGGAAGCGGTAAGTGGATGATGGGAAGGTTACTAATGCAGCAAATTGACGTTGTCTTCGACGTCGACCAGTAGAATGGTATCATGCAGGCGTAGAGGTTCTCCCAGTTATTTGGCATAAAGCCGTCGCAGTGAATGAAGATTACGTTGAAAAACGGTGATTTGTAGCCAAAAGAGTGGGGAATAATACGGTGTATTGGAATCGTGAATAAAACGAACCTGCTTTCAGAAAAAAACTGTGTTGCATTACTTACTGAACGCCCCACGTGTACAAGTGGACCTGAAATAAGGAGAGAATAAGTCTAGCGACGATACGGGTCGCAAATGGGAAAATCGGATGGTACAAATGACTCTGACGAAGGGCAGATTCTTATGGCCCGGCGCGTGAGAACGAGAGTCTCGAAAATGTCGAAGCTGGTGTGCTGTTCGCGAGCTACTGTCATGAGCATCTGTGGAATGTGGTTGAAGGATGGTGAAACCATGAGCAGGCGACAGTATGTTAGACGTTCAGCCTCGTCACAGAACGTGGGGGTCGGCGGTTTGTTCGTTCTGTAATACAGGATAGGATATGTTACAGATATGATAACAGGCACAGTGCTGGTGTAGGCAGAAGTGTTCTGGAGCACATAGTTGATCATGGGGCTACGCTGCAGACGACCCCTACGTGTTCTCATGCTGATCCAACGACATTGTCAGTTACGACTGCAGTGGGCACGGGATCATCGAAACTGGGGAGTGTATTAATGAAAACGCGTCGCCGGTCGGATAAATCACCCCAGACACGCTGTCATCCACACGAATTCACTCCAGACACGCTGTCATCCACACGAGTGACTGCTGGAAACATGCACCGCGCCACGGCCGCTGGTCAATGGGAGCAAGTAGTATGATATAGGAGCATTCACCTTTGCTTCCATCGGACCTGTGGTAGTAACTGAAGGCACCATCACAGTTGTGGACCACGCGAACATTATTACAGAGCAACTGGATCCCTTCATGCTTGATGACGTCCGCTGCGGCGCCCGTAAGCAACAAGCACACTCGAATCCGTACCACGCAGAATCGCCACTGTATTACGTTCCACATGAGGACCAATACATTATTAAGCAGGTGATGATAATTTTTGGTTCATCACTGTATGATATCTGTGCAGTTCATCAAAACTTTCAGTGTCTGTGTGATACAGTGCAGAAAAGCAGAAATGGAATTGCGCACTCTTAATTTGTGCTATATCTTTAGTCATTAGTTTTGCCCGTGAAATTTTTGGCCGCGCGGGATTAGCCGGGCGGTCTAACGCGCTGAAGTCATGGACTGTGCGGCTGGTCCCGGCGGAGGTTCGAGTCCTCCCTCGGGCATGGATGTGTGTGTTTGTCCTTAGGATAATTTAGGTTAAGTAATGTGTAAGCTTAGGGACTGATGACCTTAGCACTTAAGTCCCGTAAGATTTCACACACATTTGAACATTTTTGAAATTTTACGTATTTCAAGTGAGTGAAGTTAACACTCAGTATTGCAGACTAATTAAGCGTCTGTTACGCAATAAAAGAATGACGAGATTGAAACTGTTCATTAGCAAACAAACAAAACTGGCAGTAAGTAGTAAATCAATTTTCATATTTTTACGACACTCTGTGATTGAATGGAAAGGAAAGGGACCCTGCTTGGCAATAATGTCTGAGGACAATTACAAACAGGTGCCCTACACAAGTTTTAACTATTGCTGGTTATTATTGACGAAAATTATTACACTTTGTGAAAGAAATGCCTCTGAGTAATGCCTGTACAATATTAGTTAACAGTCTTAAGATATTGTAGTTGTGCGAACGACGAAGAACGAACCCGATGACAATGCTGAACTGCCGTTGTTGATCCTGCTGCTAGTTGAGAATCAAGAGTCATTTCCAGAGCAACGGATAATTATGACACAGGCAATAGTTTGAATCGCAGCTTCCTCCACCTGTTGACTCCCACCACGCTTTCAATACTCGCGGGTTAACGAATTAGGTGCGCCTACACTGGTGCGATCATAGCCGCACACCGTGTCTGCGGGAGCGCCCAACAAACACTTCTGCACTCTTTCACGAGTCAAGCTAGTCTGCTTTCCCTCTGCTTGCAGCGCGACAGACACGCTCCTTGCGCAAAGATAAACAACGGCAAAGCTTCTATCATTTAGTCATTGCTATCGATACATTAAAATAAAGTTCCCTTGACTATTACGCAGCAGTTTACAATATTTACATTAGAATTATAATCACTTACATACAGTCAGAAATAAATACACTATTACATCCATTACATACATAATTTCTGTAATAAAGCTTACACACTCAGAATCAGAATTACAGTGCAAGTAATCAACGGATAATAAACGGCGAAAAATTTTGGATGGTGCAGAAGGTATTTTATCCGCATTTTCGGTGTTACAAGTTCTGTAACATCAAAATGCAGTTACTAAAAAGGTGCAAACCATATGCGCAGTGATTTCGTTTTCAGGTTAGGAACAGTCAGCTCGTGAAAGTTTTCCCCCATCAAACCTATTACCTAACTGTGAATAAAAGTTGGTTGTGACTCTCAGTACGTGATAAATCCATACGCACGATCTCCAAAGAAGATAACTATAAGAAAACTAGTTTTTTGTGTCTCTATCCATTCTGCTACATAGATGTCAAAAGTTTTATAAAAAGATTCAGTGATAATTACAAGCAATCAAATGATACACTGTAAAAAGCTCATATTATGCTTCATCAGAACTAATTTTTATTGTGTGTCGAATTGTGTTAGAAGAAAACAAGCATCTTCTAATGTGAAACAATCGATGAGTTACGAGGCCTGTTCTTTTTGTACTCAGAGTGCGGTAATGTGTGCAAGTCGGTGTTTCAATGAAACTGTATCACAGAGACCATTAATTAACTGATTTAAGTTTATTGTTTTCTTCCTGTCATGAGCAACCCTCTTCTTTACCCCTGCACCTCCTTTCTGCCATGAAATGTTATTTTCGTGACCCTGTCACAGACGCAGGCTTAACGAGTCTCTCGTCCGACTCTCTTTATAGAACCGGCTTCTGCCGGATGTTCATTAACCTTCGCTATCCCGTGTCCTGCAGTAGTTGGCCTATCGTTGGCCGCGTACTTTTATTCTGGTCGTAAGCCATTTCTGGAGTAAGTTAAGACTACGACCTTTGTCATTTGATGTGAACCTATCATTGTGGCAACTGTCAAAGTATAGAGACTGCATCCTCACACAGCGAAAAATAATGTCAATATTTCGAGCAGACTTTCCAGATGAATGGTGCGACAAAGATCTGTTATGCACGTCTCTAGCAAGCGATCATTTGGGGTGGCTTCCTCAACAACCACATTCGAAAGTTCTAAAAAGTTGCCATTTTACTTTGAGAAATGTTTTTTTTTATTTTTTGGCTTCCCGTGGGGCTAGAAATTAAAGCAAGTGTAAATGTTAGATAGATACACTACTGGCCATTAAAATTGCTACACCACGAAGATGACGTGCTACAGACGCGAAATTTAACCGACAGGAAGAAGATGCTGTGTTATACAAATGATTAGCTTTTCAGAGCATTCACACTAGGTTGTCGCCGGTGGCGACACCTACAACGTGCTGACATGAGGAAAGTTTCCAACCGATTTCTCATACACAAACAGCAGTTAACCGGCGTTGCCTGGTGAAACGTTGTTGTGATGTCTCGTGTAAGGAGGAGAAATGCGTACCATCACGTGTCCGACTTTGATAAAGATCGGATTGTAGCCTATCGCGATTGCGGTTTATCGTATCGCGACATTGCTGCTCGCGTTGGTCGAGATCCAATGACTGTTAGTAGAATATGGAATCGGTGAGTTCAGGAGGGTAATACGGAACGCCGTGCTGGATCCCAACGGCCTCGTATCACTAGCAGTCGCGATGACAGGCATCTTAGCCGCATGACTGTAACGGTTCGTGCAGCCACGTCTCGATCCCTGTGTCAACAGATAGGGACGTTTGCAAGACAACAACTATCTGCACGAACAGTTCGACGACGTTTGCAGCAGCATGGACTATCAGCTCAGAGACCATGGCTGCGGTTACCCTTGACGCTGCATCACGGACAGGAGCGCCTGTGATGGTGTACTCAACGGCGAACCTGGGTGCACGAATGGCGAAACATCATTTTTTCCGGTGCCATTGGTTACACGTCTCGGTCACCTCTTGTTCGCATTGACGGCACTCTGAATAGTGGACGTTACATTTAAGATGTGTTGCGACCCCTGGCTCTACCCTGCGAAACCCTACGTTTCAGCAGGATAATGCACGAACGCATGTTGCAGGTCCTGTACGGGCCTTTCTGGATACAGAAAATGTTCGACTGCTGCCCTGGCCAGCACATTCTCCAGATCTCTCACCAATTGAAAATGTCTGGTCAATGGTGGCTGAGTAACTGACTCGTCACAATATGCCAGTCACTACTCTTGATGAACTGTGGTATCGTGTTGAAGCTGCATGGGCAGCTGTACCTGTACACACCATCCAAGCTCTGTTTGAGTCAATGCCCAGGCGTATCAAGGCCGTTATTACGGCCAGAGGTGGTTGTTCTGGGTACTGATTTCTCAGGATCTATGCACGCAAATTGCTTGAAAATGTAATCACATGTCAGTTCTAGTATAATATATTTGTCCAATGAATACCCGTTTGTCATCTGCATTTCTTCTTGGTGTAGCAATTTTAATGGCCAGTAGTGTATTTTACGACTAAGTGCTTAAGAAACACCATATGCTGCGAGATCTAATGAAACTGAACTGTCTACTGCGAACTTCGAAGACGATGTTTTTTTCAGAGAAGAACTATAATGGTTGCAGACTTCTATATAACATCGAATACCAGCTTTAATATGGAGCTATTATTTAGGGGTATACGATGTGGTGTGAAACTGGTAACAAGTTGTCCATGATTTATATCATTGGACTGCATCAATAATTTTCAGTATGAAAGTTCTGACTGTAAGATACTCTCTCAGGGCTCAGTTAAAAATAGCGATAAAGACTTTTGTCAGTGGGGTGTCCCAAAGTTCCTACCAAAAAAAGAAAAAAAAACATCTCTGTCGAGCCATGCCTTCACGATTCCTCGCAGTTCCTCAGCTATGACTTATCAACCATATTGTGAAACTCTACCACTTTTTTACGTTTTTTGCGATATGCGCTAATTGCTGTTAACATTGAAATAGATTCACCTAAAAATCTCCGCTAACTGTGCAATATTATTATCGTATTCATTAACACGAGCTTCATTAATACTACATATACTCCACTAACGACAAAGCTTTGCATTGCAGGTGTGGTCCAGATGAAATGACGCAATAGATCTTTCCCTGGACTTGCATAATTTAGACGAAAATGAAATCCACACCGGCAGCTGTAATGTACAGTACAAATGGTGCAATGAGGAAGTAGAACAACAGTGAACATGTAGTTCATACTCTGTTCAAACAGGAACTTAATATGCTGCAGTAAAATAAATTACCTGCGTACTTAAGCTACACGAAACTTTTTCTATCGAAGTCACTAAATAACAAGTGTTACGTGATCCGCTGCCTGCGAAAGTTTCAGCATCGGCTAGAAGTCGGCGGAAGGGAGGAATAACGTGCTAAGGTTTCCGTTCACTACACATGAGCCAAAGTTCACTTTTCAGTTTGGTATTTCACTCCATTTTTCCGCAGACTGACGAAGTCAATGTTCTACAAATAGTGACCGTCTCAATTTTGATATTCATAAAGCAAGAGTTGAACAGCCACGAGAACAGTCTCTCAGAAAATAGCCTGCAATCACAAAAATTAGATTTCGTCGAAATGTTAAAAAATGTTCTCAGGAATGTAATGGTCAAAGTGATTACAGGAACTGCTGTAATTATCCTTTACCCGCACTAGTCTCTCTATGAAAATTTACTGCAGAGACACACGAAAACCAAGGAAAAGATGTATACTAGAATAAGCTAATTACTATAGCCCTTAGAAGATCATAAAAATGAATATGATGATGCATTCTCGAATAAAAATATTAACTCAGCGGCCCTATTGTTACTTCTCGACAGCATTAGCAAGTTCCTTATTCATCCACAATAACACGCTTCGTGAGCGTACATTACACAGATGAACACAACTTGATTGTGCATCTGACACACCAAACACATATCGAGTTGTTGAGGTATCCCGCACTGTGACATTAGCTGCTTTATTTGCGACTTGCTTATGATTCGAGCTCATAGTCGCATCATGTAATTTACTTGTAATTGTTGGATAAACGAGAGCTTCAAAGCACAAACAGTGTTTTATATGTTTATGACTCAAACAATTCTGAGGCACATTACTGAATCAGTTAATAAGGAAACAATGGAGAACGTCACTTACGTACAAGAAGCTGGAAACTTAATAATTCTGCTTAAGAGAAACTGTCAAACGAACTAGTTTTTCGATATCGCAATCGCTTGTAGTACAACTGCTTTCAGGAAACCCAAGAGATGTATTCAGCCGCGTAATTTGGTATGTGTTCTTCCTTCATAAAATCAACGAACAAAATATTGACACCTTCAACCATAGGACACTAAAGGGTGGAAAATGTTACATTGCTACTAAACCATCCTAAAGTTTACTATCCCGCATTACTCAAAGGAAGTAATAATTTATTGGTTATGCATTAGTTAATTATGATTGTTAGATCTCCAGTGATATGTTACATATCAAATCAAGTACAAAGTTTCGTGTTTTATATCATACTGCGATAGTAAATTTGACGTGGCTTTAGTAATTCAGGATCAAAAGAGCACACTGCTCACTTTATTATAACGAAGTAATGAGTGCTGTCGACAAGGGACGTCAAATTAATTCCATGTTTTTAGACTTCCAGAAGGATTTTGACACAGTTACTCACAAGTGACTCCCAATCAAATTCCCTGCCTGTGGAGTGTCGTCTTAATTGTGTGACTAAATTCGTGTTTTCTGGTCAGCAAGACCACAGTTCGTAATAACTGACGGAAAACCATCCAGTAAAACAGAAGTAATATCTGGTGTTTCCCAAGGAAATGTTATAGACGCCCTGCTGTTTCTGATCTACAGAAACGAATTTGGTGGCAATCTGAGCAGCCCCTTGGATTTTTTGCAGATGATGCTGTCATTTACTGTCTTGTAAAGTCATCAGATAATCAAAACGATTTGCAAAATCATTTAGACAAGGTATTTGTGTGATGGAAAAGTGTCAACTGACTGTAATTAATGGAAAGTGTAAAGTCATAACATGCGTACTAAAATGAATGTGCCAAATTTCGGTCACACGACAAACCACACCAATCTAAAGGCTGCAAAGCAACTAAATACTTAGGGATCACAATTACGACTAGGTAGTGTTGTGAGGAAAGCAAACCAAAGACTGTGATTTATTAGCAGAACACTTAGAAAACGTAACAGGTCTACTAAAGAGACTGCTTACACTACGCTTGTCCGCCTTTTTATGGAATTTTTTCGTGCTGTGTGGGATCCGTATCAGATAGGATTGACGGAAGACATCGAAAAAGTCAAAAGAAGAGCAGCTAGTTTTGTGATATCGCAAAACAGGGGAAAAAGTGCCACGTATATGATAGACGAATTGGGGCACCATTAAAACAGAGGTGTTTTTCGCTGCCCAGAAACTTCTCACGGAATTTCAGTCATCAATTTTCTCCTTAGAGTGTAGAAATATGTTGTTGGCGGGCACCTACATAGGAAGAACTGATGATCAAAATAAAATAAGAGAAATCAGAGCTCACACAGAAAGATCTAAGAGTTTATTTCATCCGTCTCGCTGTTCGAGGGTAAAACTATAGAGAAGTACCACGAATGAGGTTCGATAAACCCACTGCCAGGCACTTAATTGTGAATTTCAGAGTAGTCATGTAGTCATGTATATGTAGATGCTTACAGTGTCACATAGAGCTGCACATCTTCAGAGAACCATACAATGCAGAAACTGGACGGCAGCTAACTGGAAGCGCTCGCCCGCATCTCGTGGTCGTGCGGTAGCGTTCTCGCTTCCCACGCCCGGGTTCCCGGGTTCGATTCCCGGCGGGGTCAGGGATTTTCTCTGCCTCGTGATGGCTGGGTGTTGTGTGCTGTCCTTAGGTTAGTTAGGTTTAATTAGTTCTAAGTTCTAGGGGACTGATGACCATAGATGTTAAGTCCCATAGTGCTCAGAGCCATTTTTTTGGAAGCGCTCATTGTGGTCCGACGAGTGGCAGATTTGTCTCTTTTGAAATGAGGCGATTGTACTGCCGACCCTATGAGGCGTTTAACCCGCAGTGTGTGGAGGACGCAGTTCAGGCCGGAGGCGGCTCTGTCATGTTTTGAGCATGTTCTTCTTGCCAGGACTTGCCATGCATTCAAGTTCCCGGGTACATAAACCATGGTGTTTATTTCAACATTATCAGTCGCCTAGCGTTGCTGTTTATCTACATCGTCATGACGATTATGCTTTGGGTACTCCCATCTTCCAAGATGACAACAGCCATGTTCACAGGTGTGCATGTATTCGTTCCTAATGTAATGAATACTCAGGCACCCTGACGCACTTCTATATCTACATGGCTACTCTGCAATACTCTGCAAATCTCACTTAAGTGGCTGGCGGAGGGCTTATGGAAACACCTACACACTAATTCTCTATTACTCCACTCTCGAACAACTCACGGAAAACACGAACGCCTATACTTTTCTGTTCGATCTCTGATTTCCCTTATTTTATTATTATGATCGTTTCTCCCTTTGTAGCTCGGTATCAATAATATATTCACGCATTCGGAGGAGAAAGATGGTTACTGAAATTTCTTGAGAAGATCGCACCGCAACGAAAAACGCCGTTGTTTTAATGGTTTCCACCCCAAATCCTGTATCATATCGATGACGCTCTCTCTCCTATTTGTTGATAATACAAAACGTGCTGCTCATCTTTGAACTTTCTCGATGTACACCGTTAACCCTATCTTCTAAGTATCCCACACCGCGCAGCAGTACTCCGAAAGATAACACACAAGAGTAGTCTAGGCAGTGTTCTGCCAATAAAAGAAAATCTTTGGTTTGTCTTCCCCACAGCATTTTCCATGTCTTCTTTCCAATTTCAGTTGCTCGTAACTGTAATGCCTAGCTATTTACACACATAAAAGAAAGTTTTGCATCACCTCGGTTCCGAGAGTTCCGGAACCTGTACAGAAAATTTATTGCCCATGGAAACCACACATTCCATTTTGTACCACCATACAACGAGACCTTCAGAGGTGGTGGTCCAGATTGTTGTACACACCGGTATCTCTAATACCCAGCAGCACATCCTCTTGCATTGATGCATACCTGTATCCGTCGTGGAATACTGTCCACAGGTTCATTAAGGCACTGTTGGTCCAGATTTTCCCATTCTTCAATGGCGATTCAGCATGGATCCCTCAGAGCGGTTGGTGGGTCACGTCGTCCATAAACAGCGCTTTTCAATCGATCCCAGGCATGTTCGATGGGCTTCATGTCTGAGAACATGCTGGTCACTCTAGTCGAGCGATGTCGTTATCCTGAAGGCAGTCATTCACAAGATATGCGCGATGGGGTCGCGAATTGTTGTCTATGAAGACGAATGCTTCGGCAATATGCTGCCAATATGGTTGCACTGTCGGTAGAGGATGGCATTCACGTATCGTACAGCTGTTACGGAGCCTTTCATGACCAACAGCGGCGTACGTCGGCCCCACATAATGCCTCCCCAAAACAGCAGGAAACCTCCACCTTGCTGCTCTCACTGGACAGCGTGTCTAAGGCGTTCAGCCTGACCGGCTTGCTTCCAAACACGTCTCCGACGATTGTCTGCTTGAAGGCATATGCGACACTCATCGGTGAAGAGAATGTGATGCCAAGCCTCAGCGTTCCATTCGGCATGTTGTTGGGCCCATCTGTACCGCGCTGCATGGTGTCGTGATTGCAAAGATGAACCTTGTCATGGACGTTGGGAGTGAATTTACGCATCATGTAGCCTATTGCGCACAGTTTGAGTTGTAACACGACGTCCTGTGGCTGCACAAAAAGCATTATTCAACATAGTGGCATTGCTGTTAGGATTCCTCCGAGCCATAATCCGCTGGTAGTGGTCATCCACTGCAGTGTAGGCCTTGGGCAGCCTGAACGAGGCATGTCATCGACAGTTCCTGTCTCTCTGTACCTCCTTCATGTCTGAACAACGTCGCTCTGGTTCAGTCCGAGACGCTTGGACACTTCCCTTGTCGAGAGCCCTTCCTGGCACAAAGTAACAATGCGGACGCTATCGAACCGCGGTATTCACCGTCTAGGCATGGTTGAACTACAGACAACACTAGCCGTGTACCTCCTTCCTGGTGGAATGACTGGAAATGATCGGCTGTCGGACACCCTCCGTCTAATAGGCGCTGCTCGTGCATGGTTGTTTGCATCTTTGGGCGGGTTTAGTGACATCTCTGAACAGTCAAAGGGACTGTGTCTGTGTTAAAGTATCCACAGTCAACGTCTATCTTCGGGAGTTCTTGAAACGGGGGTGATGCAAAACTTTTTTGATGTGTGTAGTTGAATTTACGGTCCTTGGATTTCATTGACTTACAGTCTACCCGAAGTTTAACTGATTCCTTTTAGCACACACGTGGATTACCCCACACTTATCATTACTTAGAGTGAATTGCCAATTTTCGCACCTTATAGATATCTTATCTAAATCGTTTTAAAATTGGTTCTGAACTTCTGATGACTTTATTAGACGGTTAATTACAGCATCATCTGCAGAAAACCTGAGATGGTTGCTCAGATTGTCTCCTAAACCGTTTCTAAAGATAAGGAGCAGCAGAAATCGCTTCTGTTTTAGTCAATGACTTTTCGTCAATTGTTACGAGCTATGACCTCTGTGACAGGACTTCAACTGGTTCTCTAAATCACCCAATACTAATCCACAGAAAATCTCTGGAACCATTTTAACCAGCA